>NC_058143.1:13990216-14614982 GCF_011075055.1 Mangifera indica | reverse complement strand
GAAAAAAACTTTCTTTAATTTTAAAATATTATTAAAAGAGATTCGAATATTTTCTTAATGTTTGCTCCATCGCTGTTGGCAAGAACTTTATGTTGAATTAATGAATGACTCAAGGAGTCTCTGTCATCTCTCTCTTAGGGTTCTTTGAAATAATTAGTGGATTGTATGATTAGACTGAAGCTGTCACTGATGGGAAGCAACCATCCATGTGCGGTGGTTTAAATTTGCAGGTGAATAGAAAGAGAGCATTTAAGTGGATGCTGCACTTATTGGATTGTTGATCGGTGAATTTATGAATTCTATCGCTTAATTCAATTACAACTTGAGAATGACAAGTGAGTTTTAGATATTTATGAGTGTTTTAAAAGTATATCCACCGAATACGTTGAATATTGATTCTTTTATTAAAAAAAAAAAATGATAAGGAGATGGACTCAAATTCATAAATTATATGATAAAGATTAAATGGCAGTTTCCCATCCAATATTTTTCTATCCAAAATTAATCTTTATAAAAAAACTTACATTGTGTTATGAAGTGAAATTATCATTTTATCTCAACCATTTCATTTTTAAAATTATTATATAATTTCCTATCAACAAAAATTAAAAATAAACTCTTTAGATATTTAAATAAAAAAAGCACTCACTTGTTTCCTTTCCTTTCACTCACACCCCTTTCTTTCTCTCCTTTTGATTTTAAATTAGGAATGATGATAAGTGATAGTAGTATTGTTATAGATTGGGTTTGTCAATAACATGTATTCGTATGTTTGATCGTGACCTGTAATTTTTAAAATACTAAGGGTATTAATGTGAGTCAATTGAACATCTTCAATCATTTTTTATGTCATATCAAGCCCATGAGCATGTGCGCAATGAGTCTCATTTACCCATATCATCCAAGTGTACAAGAGAATGACACTTTATATACCATATAATGTCTTATAAGACGTCATTTTATTTGTTGTCTAATAACTATTATTGTAGGAGAACTACATTGGTGGCGCAATCTTAATCTAACTTGTCCTATAATTCAAATAATAAGCTTTTAATATAACCTCTAATAACTTATTTGTTCTATTACTCTGACTATTCATTTAAGGATGACATATTGTACTAAATGTCAAATTTGTGCCTAAAGACCTCTACAAACTCCTCCAAAAATTTGAAACAAACCAGATGCCTCTATTCGACATAATTGTCCTGGGCACTCTATGTGACTTAACTACCTCTCTCACAATACAATTAGCCTAGCTGGCTTGTGGAGGTGGTATCCTTAACTAATGTGTTTACTTAGTCAATTTGTCTAGAGCTATATTTAAATTGAGTTTGTTTAAGCTCGAGTATAAAAGTTCAATATTTTCGAGCTCTATCTTAGGGTGTTTGGTTCGTAAAGTTTATGAGCTTAAAAATTTTAATATAAATCAATTAAAACAATATAATTTTGATTAATACACATCAGAATGACATTGTTTTAGTTAAATCAAGTTCAAAACTTAAACTTGAGCTTGACTCCTCTTAAATGAAGTAAGTTTGATCTCATTTCGAGCACCTTTGAAATGAGCTTGAGTTCGAGCTTGGATCTATTGAAGCGAGCCGAAGTCTAGCAAAGAGATGTCAAGCTTGACTCGGCTCAAATCCAACCTAAATTTGTCAATTATCAACTATGACACATTATACTATTTTTGTACCCTTGGAGTCCAACAATAAAATCTAAAAAAAAATGTATCTCTTCATATCTGACCACCAAAAATTCCTTTTCAAATCCTGTACTTTTTTATATTCCTATAAAGGTTGTGTAAAGTGTACAATAAACATCCGACAAAATATCCTCTGTATCAAGTTTTCTTAAAACAATATCTTAAAAAAAAAAATTATGACTTACTATGATGTAGAATTTATTTCTATTTATATCTAGTCCAAGTTGGGACCAAAATTTTTTATAACCACGTAGGAATTATTCCTATGTAAAGTATGACTATAGGAACATTTTACTCCAAAATAAAACTAAGAATTGAATATGCTAAAATACATGACAGTATTCTTCACCAATGTTTCCTTTTTCGAAGCCAATTACTGTCCTACGGCATAGGAAGAAGATATGCTGCGTAATTCTAATTTGGGGGTGATCGAGTTTAAAATATGTAGAATAATTCAGAATCAAATTAAGCTATTATTGAAGCATACAATTTTACCATTAATTTGAGATACAAATTTTTGTTTATTAATCTAATGGAATCCAAAGGATATAAATAAATAAATAAATAAGTTTAGTTTCTGAACTATTATAAAAATAAAGCACTTCCAAACCCATTATTTATCTTAATTTCTTCCTCTTCATAAATAACTTAATAACCACCAGTTACGATTAGAAAATCATAATCAAAAGACAAATAAACAATATGATAAAGCATTGGACATGCATTATCAAAATACATAATTTCTATAGTAAAGAAATTAAATCATGAGGACATGGAGTCCAAGGTCAAGATAGTGCTGAGATTCATGGGGGTCATATATTTGGTAGAGCCGCTCATGATGCGCTGAACTACTACTCTGTTCGCCTTCTCCGATGGATGAAATGCATCCCAGAATGCATACTGGCTACGGTTGGCGCACAAATTCGACAATCTTGTGCATAAACCAAGCCCATTATATGGTCCTTGCCCACAACATGCTACCTGTGATGTTGTAAATCCTGCAACGTTAAACGCAATAATCAATTTCTCTAGCTTGTAAGTTGATTAATCACTGTAGCGATGAATAAATTAACTGGCATACCATATGCTTGAGGGTTACTGACGAAATCCGTGTGCATTTGTTGAGTATTTACTCCAATAAATACGGTTTTTTTCGATTTTTTTGTTCAGCCCTTGTAGCATATTAACTAATTGCGGTTGTACAAGGCTGCCGCTCTTTGCAGTTCAGCTGAGCATCCGCCGTTTGTTCCTCGCATGGCCAGTTCCGCCGGAACACAACCTATCGGCCCTGTGCCTGTCACTAGAACTCTACATACTCCCAGTTTGTAAAGCCTCTGCATGCAAGTGAATTATGACCATGTTTTTCCAAATAATGTTATGAATAGACATTTCAAGCATAAAAAAACTATATAGATGATAATATATCATCATTTGATTGGGTATAATTTTATCTTTAATTTAAAATCATCCAATTATTTATAACATATCATTTGTGTAATTATTTTGTGAATTCAAAATGTATGCATATAGTTTTTATCAGTATTATATCTCAACATGTGTCCAATTCAAAATGGAATTACCATTAATAGCTTGCTGTACTCTGAAATGAGAAACTTGACATAATCTGGCAAAACGAATTGGCGAGATCTTGCAGAGAAGGGAACCAAGTAGTAGTTATTTACAAAATCGTTGCCACCAACCGTGATAAGTACAAGCGCCTGGTTCACAAGTCGGCGAGATTGTTTAGTTCCTGTGAGAGCACTCAGTCGACGTTGGTATTCTTCGAAGTAGTCAAGTTGTCTAAACATCCTAATTATGTTCAGCTGCAAAATTTTCATTTCAAATTCAGAAAACTACTTTTGCAATACACTGTATGATTTTTCATTTCAGCTGCAAACTGTTGGCTTACAAATTGGACTCCAGTGTCATTGAGAATTCCAATCCCTGCCGAAGCAAAGTTGGCACCAACCAGAAGCCTTTGTCCAGTGAGCTGCGGACTCAAGTATGGCAACGGGGGTTGTGATTGGCCAATTTTCTCACCTGCAAGTGGTGGATGCATATATTACAATGTAAATTATTAAACATGATATGTATAAATATAATGTTAAAAAAAGGTTAATAAGTCTAGCTAACTGATTAAGTCTGGGATGTTGAAGCCATTAGAGAAACGGCCTGTGGGTTGACGAGTGGGAAAATCAATCCCATAAGGGGGTGAGTCAGCTCGGGCAGTTGTTGCTAGATAGTTGTTGTTGCCGCTATCAACAAGTGAATCACCAAATATGAAGAAGGCTCGAGCCTCAGCGGTAGGAGCAATAATGGCTTCCATTGCCAATACAAGAAGCGAAATGAGCCAGAAATTGAATCGGGAAGCAGCTGTGGACATGACTGATTAATTTCTTAAAAACCCCTCAGTAGCTGCTTACTGAAAGGGACTTAGAATTGTGATGAACCTGCTAAATGGAATAGCTTTATATAGAGCTTGTGAAATAATCTCGCTGTACTGAATAATATTAAAAGGGTCTGTGATAAAAATGTAAGCTATTAAGGGTAGTTGTGCTAGTTAATCAGTGCACTGAAATTGTCATATTGCTTTGTGTAGGTACGTATGAATTCACTTTTTGTATTATTATTTCTCTCCTAATTAAGATAATAAAGTCTACTTAAAACAAACTGTTTTAAACTCAAGTTCAGTAACTGACTATATAATTATTAATTAGATAATCAAATGTATGATTTCAATATGGTATTGTCGAGTCTCGAATTCAAACCCAAGAGATTTGACATACTTAGTCACTTAAACTACTCTTTTGGGACAATAGTAGATTGAGATTGATGAAATATACTTGTGAACGTGTCATAAAGGAAAACAAGAAAAGCAGAGGCTGGGTGGTATAGACTTGTGAATAGTTCATAAAAGGAAAACAAGAAAAGGAGAAACAGATCAAGAAAAGAAAGTGAAATCACATGATGATTGGTGATAGAGGTGCCATTGAAGAAAAGTTGTACGTATTGAATTAAATTTGTACACTACCACCAGGCTGCCATCAAAAGATGCTGACAGAAAAATCCAGTTAAGAAACTGATGGAAAGACAAAGCTAATGTATAGATATAATGTAAATTATTTAATGAGTGGGGAAAAGGGTAAACTTTCATTTCATCCGTTTTAATGTCTGCAGGAATTTGTTGTTTGAAGCAAGTTTTCATGTGAGTACTTATTATTTCAATAAAACTATGTGTACCCACTTTAGGTACACAAATATATACACATTTATATATGTCATTATGTGATTGAATGATTTTAAATTAAGAATAAAACAATAACCAATCATATGATGACACATATGAGTGTGTATACATTTGTGTACCCAAAGTGGGTACACATAGTATTGCTCTTATTATTTACTGGCCCATCCTTCTGTGTGACAATGATAAAAATGGAGTACCTCCGTAACGAAAGAATTAGTTGAATAGCTTTCCATATATTTACACAATAGAACACAAAATATAAAGACTTTGTGCTAGTATTATAAAGGGAAATAATTAGAGTTAATATTCTTAGGTTGAGAAATCCTAATCCTCTTATACATGGGATATGTCTATACACACTTAGGAAAATCAACTAATGAATTTAATTATATGTATTATAGTTATATTTCTTGATACTCTCTCTCTAGTTAGAGAATGAATATCATAACATATGCCAATTGTAAGTGGGTAGGTACATATGAAGGACTAATCATTCCAACTTATAATTTCTCTCGACTTATATGATAATCTATCTTTATGTGTTTTCTTACATATTTGACCCTTAGGTATTTTAATGATGATAAAAATATAAATTAAAATTATTAACATATTTAAAAAAATATATTAAAATATTACAAAATGGATAAAACTTAAAAAATATATAAATAGACAGAATAAACGACTATTACCAAACAAAAATTGACTAATTATGAAGTCGTTTGTAAGTCGTTCTTTCATCCTTCACGCTTTAGAATTATGACAAATTAGATAAGGTAATGAATGATCATTCACCAAAAAGTGTCATTAGTTCATGACCATTTTCAACCATGCACAAGAAAGCATCCCCGTCACTCTAATGGCTATTTCGTCTCTTCCAGTAACATTTGCCTATAAGTTGAGCTCATTTGAAGTTGGAAAAGGTTGACATTATATTGACAAAAAATCCTAAGCTCCATTCTTTTAGCTCAACACTCTCACTCTCTCACTCTCTCACTAAGCTCAAACTCAAA
Organism: Mangifera indica; assembly: GCF_011075055.1. Taxonomy (NCBI): domain Eukaryota; kingdom Viridiplantae; phylum Streptophyta; class Magnoliopsida; order Sapindales; family Anacardiaceae; genus Mangifera; species Mangifera indica. The sequence continues at coordinate 14,609,023 of NC_058143.1, read as the reverse complement.
TATTTGAGAGAATCATTGTACTAAATTTGTGTTATCCGCCTTTACAAGGCATTCAAACACTCTTATACTTGTATTCAATCATTTGTTGGCGAAATCTCATATCAAACATTGTATTGAGCGAAATCCCGAACAAACTAAGTGTACAAATTTGAAGTGCATAGTAAAATTTCAAACCAATTGTTTAAAGAAGTGAATATAAGAGACTTGTAAGAAAAACTCCAAATCACTATATATATTGAATACTTTCTTTCCCTTAACTCTTTAATTTTGCTTATATTTATTATTGTTTTGATTTTTAAATTTGTGCATAAATTTTTAAAGATATTATTCACCCCATTTTAGGATTATTTTAGCTATCAAAGAGTTTTTCAATACATTCATAAAAACGAGGTTTATTGCGATATATAACGTTACTTGATTATTACAAAACAATAATCTATTACATGTTTGTAAACTTTAAAATCTTATAATAGATATTGCAACTAAGTTAACTCTAAACATGTGTTAGTCATAGCTTGATATTCAACTTTTACTAATGATAAAGAAACATCGGTTTGTTTCTTGGATGTGCGAATAGTTGTAACATAATATTTATACTTCTAATTTATTGGCCTTTTTATTCAATTTTTAATGGGTGTAACCATAATCTTTGAAACTATTAAGGGGCATATCGATAATTAAAAATTTTGAAAAACCCCAAAATTTTTTAAATTTTCATAAAACCCACTAAAAATTATCATCGGCACACTTGATATTTTGAAAAATTACAACTTTTTTTAAACAAAAGATTATATATCATTGACTTCTTTATATATACTTGTAATGTGGGGTGTAAATGTCATTTTTTAAAACTTACTAAAGGCAAATATAAAATTTTCCCCTATCTTGTTACAAAAATTAACATTTATCTTATATATTTTGAAAATATAACTATTACCCTAATAATTTGTAATATAATATTTACACATCTAATTTATTATGTTTGTTGTTTTTAGGGTATAACAATCATTGTTTAAACTACCAAAGACATATTGAAATTTAAAAAATTCAAAAATGATTCCAAACTATTTTTAATTTCAAAAGACCCTAAAAATTCTCATTAGCATCTCTAATATTTCAAAAAGTTATGGTTTACCCCACATATATGAATTTACATCATTAACACCTCTATTTATATTTGTACTTCTAAAATTTATTATTATTATTAATTAAAATTAATATAAATTAAGATATAAAAATTATTTAATAAACTTTTAGGGACAAAATGTTATTTAATGTTATGGTTTTTTTTATAAATCTTTTCACTAAAATTAACAAAATTTGTTGATAATAAATAGATGAAAAATTGTTTTTATAAATATAAAAGATGGAAATTTATTATTCATATTTAAGTTATTAACCATGGTAAGAGTAGGTCTCTCTTCAAATAGAGGAAAAATTTAATCCAAGAGAACACTGGCCCATCAAATCTATGAATTACTCTCTTAATTCATTTCTTGATATGGGCAATCAACAGTTCTTTCATTCTCCCTTATATAATAAATATAATAATAATTCATATTTATTTAATTTTATTAATTTTTTAAATAAAATAATAATTTATATTTAATAATTTTAAAAATAATTTATTTTTATGATAATCTTTTAATTTTAATTATAAATATTCCATAAATTTGCACAATGCTGAAAGTTGCCTTTAACACGTGCAACTCGCGTGATCTGAACTGAAACTCTTATCTTCCTCGGCAAAATTTCATTTCAAAACCCTGTAAACCCCCACTCTCTTATCCGCAGTAGAAACACCCCAACCCAAAAAAATGTCGCTTTTCCTTCCACTCCTGTCCCTTTCAGACATCGGTACTCTTTAAATGTCATAATCAAAACAAAGGTGTTTTGGTTCGCGCCGCAACGTCCACTCCACCGCAGAAAAAAACTCGCGGGAGGAGGAAGCAAAAAAGTGGCGATGATTCTTCATCTTCGTCAAATCACGACGTTTCCGCGGCAGAGCAGGGGCTTAGACTTATATTCATGGAGGAGTTGATGCAGCATGCGAGGAATCGTGACGCGCAGAAAGTTAATGATGTCATTTATGACATGATTGCCGCCGGGCTTAGTCCCGCCCAAGGTCCTTCCACGGGCTCGTCGTGGCCCATGTGCTTAATGGCGACGATCAAGGCGCGGTATGAAGGCATAAATATTATACGTTTGTAACTTTTAGAAGAACTCCAAAGAAATTTGTATGACATTGTTACTTGAGAACCAACGTTGGAAACAATTTTTTTTTTTGAAGATTTTTTAGAGTTAAATTCTGTTATTAAAAGTGATAAATTCGATTTATATTGAGGTTTGTGCAATCCGTTACAAACACTAGCAGTAATTGTGGAACCAGAATTTTGATTTAAGAGCCGAGATATAACATATTCTTAAACTATCAAAGTCAATTAATACATTGAAACTGAATTGTTGTGAGAAGTTAACATTTTCCTGTTAACATACTGATATTTAATCGTTAAGTAAAAAACACGAAAATTGTAAAGAGATAACATTTGCCTACCGAAAACCCTGAAAAGGTTGATCTAATATTCCACAAGTGGAAAGGTTGAGAGTAAGGAGGATTAATGTGGCAAGCTTTCGTGTTTTATGATTTTTTTTTTAATTTTTAAAATTTACAGTATTTACTCAACTTTTATTATGTTCTCATTTTATATTTGTGTGTATATCTACAGGTAGCTGTTAATTTTATGCTATTCGGTGTTGCATTTAGCTTTCTTTAATTTATTCAAAGGATGAATATCTGTTCCATGACTGTTTGAGTGGAGTAGTTAGTTGTTTTTATTAATCTTAGCATTGGTGTGAGCAACCGTAGTTTTATTCGTAAGTGGAAATCACAGCAATCCATGGCCAATTAGTATTGCTTAGTTGAAATGGACTGAATTTTATTGTTTAATGATTCCTTTTGTAAGGAGTTAGGTGTTGTCTATGTGGAATTTGAGTGTATATGGGGTTTATGAATTCATGAACATATTTGTATAAATGTAAATATGTATATGTTGTAATTTTGATTCTTTGTTTTACACGAGTTGGATTGACATTACAATGAAGAATCTTATTATGCAAGTGCAGATGCAATCACTCAAAAGGCAGTTGAGTGCAGGTCTCGTCCCTCTCCGTGAAACACTTGTTTCACTCATTCGTTTGTTTGGGTCCAAAGGGCATGCTACCAAAGGCTTGGAAATCCTTGCAGCAATGGAAAATTTAAACTATGATATTCGCCAAGCATGGGTGATTTTTGTTGGTACTATATTTTGCTAACATCATTAATTAGGTCACATGAATCAGTTTCCTTTATACATTTTATCAGATCACATATCTAAGTTGGTGAAGTTCCTTATTAGAGGAGCTTGTGAGGAACAAGTTTTTGGAAGGTGCCAACCAAGTGTTCTTGAGGGGTGCCAAAGGGGGGTTGAAAGCTACCGACGAACTCTATGATCTCATGATTGAGGAAGACTGTAAAGCTGGGGACCATTCCAATGCCCTAGAAATTGCCTATGAAATGGAGGCAGCTGGGCGGATGGCAACTACTCGTCATTTTAATCATCTTCTCAGTGTGCAAGTAAGTTTTCTGAATGTTGTTATCTTTTTAATCAAATATTGGAATTTTGTGGCTACATGCAAACAGTTTTTCTTTTATAATTACAGGAATGGTAACCTTAGGCAATTGGAGGTTTGGTTTAATTGAACTAATAAGCTACCAGAAAAAGGTGTTGTTTGGTTTATTAAGAAACAAGACTTTGAGTAATGTGATGACAGATTTTTTCTCCACTGCTATTGTACCTAAATGATGGAACAGTAATTGGCAACTAAGGAAAGAGGAAATTAAACACATAGCATAGGGAAACGAGGATTGTCTTATGAATTTCTGGTGCCTCAATCAGGCTTCACTAATATCTCATGGGTTCTATTGTGCAAAATCTTTCCCTCTAGATTACTTATCTCTGTGATGTAGCTCGTAATGTATAATACCAACCTGTGTTTATTTCCATTTGAATACATATTTTCTTCTTGACTATACATCAATTACAGTTATGCATGGAGTGGAATTAGGCATCAGTCAAGTATGAATATGCTAAGTGTTGGCTATTTTAAAGCTAATTCATATGTAAACTTTGATGCTGTAGACTTTAAGTTTTCCTATTTATCAGCTTGTAAAGGTCTTGATGGATGATAGTTGACTCAGATAGTTGATTGTTTCAAACACTCACAAGCTTTGTTTTTCTACTTGGCCAGTAGAATGTGCCATGTATTCAATGTGTCCATTCATTTGTGATTTTTGTTAAGAATATGAAATTTACTTGTTGATCATCATAAAATTGGACAGCGATGTTAAATCTAACTTTGATTTTTTCCTGTTCATGGAACAGCCTGCCTGACAAATATTTGAACAATCTCACCATGTGACCAAACTTAATGTCAAATACAACTTTATGGGTGTTGCGTAGAATAATCTGCCTACAAAGACAAATGCAGACCCTAGAGAGGGCCTGCCTGAGTAAAAAAATTAATTTAAATTTTAGGATTTTATATAAGAAATAATAATATGAAGTTTAGAATTTTTTTTATAAATAATGTGTGTGTGTGTGTGTGTGTATTTATGTAATTAAGTATCAAGTACTCAGTTTTCATTTATTTATTTTTATTTTGAAACAAATATATAAGAAATTTTGAACAATTGTTTTTTCATCTCATTTAATTTTCTTATACCAAAATAAATTTTATTTATCACCTGAAGTATTATCTCAATTCTCATTCATAAATATGATATATATTTATGCTTGTTAAATTGGTTGTGAATTATGGTGTTTTTATTTCTTAATTAATTATATATACTTGTTTTGATTTCATTATATGTTAAATATATTATGAAAGTAATGCTCATTATATCCATTCATTGTTAAGTGCATACCTCAAATTCTTTTTATCTTTAACTTCTTATATCATTGAGGTGCACCCAAAATATTTTGTTGAAAAAATCTAGACTGGTCTTAGATAATGTTTTGGCTATGCCCCTGTATAAAGCATGTGTGAAAATCACTATAGGAGGCATTCATTGTGGCCCATAATCTGGATGTCATTAAGCAATTTTCGCTCTTACTGATTCTATATAGCTTAAGATTTTGGAGTTGTTTGGATTGACCTGGCTGTTTTGTTCACAGATTCCACAGTACACTGACATCATGGTTTTCTTATTTTCAGGCTACTTGTGGAATACCTGAAGTAGCTTTTGCAACATTTGAGAACATGGAATATGGAGAAGGTTCACATTCTCTCAATATATTTGTGCAATTTCATGAATATTAGCGCATCATAAACATTAATGTCATATCAAGAGGAGAATCAGTTTTATGGAAGGCATACTTGAGATAAAAATTGTGCCCCTAATTTTTTTTATAATGCTCTTCTTGTGATGAGGGTCTTATTCATGGATGAAAATTTAGCTTTCGTTCATTTTTGCTCAACCCTTTGAAGAATTAAATTTAAATTTTGGTATTGGTTGGATATCGTTAACATCAAACTACCATCTCAAATAACAAACAAATTGTTGGAAGGGAATGGTGTGATGAAAGGTTATACTTAAACCAATAAATTCTGTTATACCACTAATATAATTGATTGTTGGATTCAATGTTTGTTCAAGTTGCATGAAATTCTGAAGTTTTTTCCCTCTATGTCCAAAGTTTTTATTGCTCTAAGAATTTTCTTTCCATTCCAGATTATATGAAACCTGATACTGAGACTTATAATTGGGTGATTCAAGCATATACACGAGCTGAATCTTATGACAGGTGAATTCCTTAAGACATTAATGACATCAACAAAATTACTTTTAATTTAAAAAATATATTTTTTTAATCAGATTACAATAAAATTGGGTTGTTTGGAGGAGGTGACCTTGGTTTAAGTTGTTTGTCTCTTTTTGTAATGTAGGGTGCAAGATGTTGCTGAGTTACTTGGCATGATGGTTGAAGATCACAAACGTCTACAACCTAATATGAAAACCTATGCGTAAAGAAAATTTTCTTTTTTCGTTGTCCTTAATTACAAATTAATAGTTTCTTAATAATTGAATATCTTCTCCCATATTTTCCTGTAAATTTATCTGCCATTAATCTGTTTTAATCCAATGCTTTAAGAGTTGTTTAGGTGGCAAAGGAAATAACCACCTCCAACTTCCTTTTCACATCCATTGGATTGCTATAAACCTGTGGTTGAGAATTTGTATCCTAATTTAAGGCACAATTTTATGTTACTATTACTTGACCCTAATAGTTAACTTCTACTTTGTCCGATATGCAATCAATATAAGGATTTGTTGTAGTCAATCCTATGATATTTAACTTTAAATGGCAAACCAAGTTGACGGACAAGGCTTCATAAATCTTAAAGTGTTTTCAAGGATTCTTTAGCATCTTCGGTGACTTGTAAATTATTTCTCCTTTACTTTTCACAACCTATTGGTGATTCTAGCAAGGTGAGACTAGGCATGCCATCATTTATTGCATATATTCAGTGTAGGGTTTTTGTAACTTGGTGTTTTGATTTTTCCAACAATAATACCCAAATCAAGGATGATTATGGCATGCATGGTAACTGAGAGGAAAATACTTGAAATACTCAAGACCTAAGACTCCTGATGAGCTTCTGTTCTAACAGTAGTGGCAAGGTATGGGTTGATATATGTAATTGGAGGCAAAGTAAAAATTAATGGAACTGAGTTGTTTTGGCTCTTGTTTGGGTGGAATGATGAGGGAGAAATAAGAGAATTATTGAAGTCAATAAGAGAGATGACACTTCTTCATAAACCTAAATTTAGAGGGGCCATTGGCTCTTTATGTAAATGTTGATGAGAGTTTGTCCATAGAGAGCAGATTTATAGGCAACATTATTTTTGTTGGATTGCAACTTAGGAGTTGATAGTATTTCTTCTCATAAATTTGCAATAAAACTATATGCAATTATAGTGAATACCAAATTTGGTACCAATGATGATGTGTCACTATGTGATTAGGTAATTTTGAATTAAGAATAAAACATACTCAATCACATGGAAACATATTATTGGTACCCAAATTAATACTCATTAGAAGTGCACATAGCATTGCTCTTATATTTGTCCTTGCTTCACCTTAGTTGCTGTGGAAAACTTTTCAACTCTTTTGTAAATTTTCCTTCTCATTTTTGTTTTTGTTTTTTTTTAAATGAGAAACAATGGACTTATATCATTGAGTTGACAGAAGCTAAACAAAAATGTGTGATTGTGTATCTGGGATTTGTGATTAACTAAAGAATAATGGCGAAAGAGTAAACAATCCTATAATTTTGTGTTTTACTGTTTATTTTTGTTAAATTGCGCCTTTATTCTTTCTGGCTTCTGTGGATGACATTGTATCTTCATGAACAGGCTGATAGTTGAGTGTTTTACCAAGTACTGTGCAGTAAAGGAAGCTATTCGACACTTTCGTGCACTTAAAAACTATGAGGGGGGAACAACATATTTGCATCACGAAGGAAACTTTGGGGATCCACTGTCTTTATATCTACGGGCTTTATGCCGAGAAGGTACAGTTTCTTGTTGAAACGATCTCAGATTTTAAGCATTTTGTTTCTTCTTTAAAGAGCATACAATTGTTCGAGAATTGAAATATGCAAGTAGAAGTTGTGATTTATGTGGCCTTAAAATTTTGAAATTGAAGGTATGTTTTATCATATGAAGTAGGGCTGGACTCGAATCGAGGCAGCTTGAGCTCGGCTCGAACGAGCCCAAAACGAGCCAACCCTAGCCGAGCTCGAGCTCGAGCTATTTGTCAGATTTTTTAATTAAAAATTTTGATACAAAATGACGCCGTTTTGACCAATATGTATTAAAACGATGTCTTTTTAATAACGAAAAACGAGTCGAACCGAATTCGAATCGAGTTCGAGCTTAGCTTTTACGAGCTCGAGCTCAACTATATATGAACCGAGTCGAGCTTTTTAATAACAAAAAATGAGCCGAACCAAATTTGAATCGAGTTCGAGCTTAACTTTTACGAGCTCGAACTCGAGCTCAACTATATGTGAACCGAGCTGAGCTCAAGCTAGGCTCGAATCTAGCCCTAATATGAAGGGTATTATAGGTAGTTGAGGTCTCATGTGCAAGTGTTTTTTTTTGCTTTATTTTCTTCGTCTTGGCATATCTCCCAATCTCTTCTTCATTTTCTTTTATTGTAGAAATTTTTATGGCCAAAAAAACTTGATTTTAGCTTTCAGTCAAAATTACAAACCTGCAAATTCTGTGTTAAGCCTTCTGGAGCTCCACATAAGATGAGTTGCAAACAAATCACAAAACAACCAGAGTGAGCCAACTGGAAATTATTTTGAGTTTGATATAAATCAAAATAGTGTTTTATAAAGCTATTAGCTTGTTTATAGTTAGTCATAATTCTCCATTTTCATAGGAATTTCTTCGTTCAGGCCAATCTGTTATCTAAGACTTTAGATCAGAACACTTCTTTATTTTTGTGATATGTGGTGGCGTTACTGGGTTTGTCACATTGCATTCATGTTACCATTTAGGTCTTTTGTTGTTAGTACTGTGATATATACCTGGTCCCAGCTGAATTTTCTCCCTGCAGCCAGCCTGTCTTCACTCTGGTCAGCCTGCCTCAGCCCTGCAGAATTGCTTCCTGTCCAGAAATATATTTCACAGTCCACCGCAACAAGCAAACTCTCAACCACAGATAATGCAGACAACTCAAGATAATCTCAGGAAATAGTTGAATATCTTTAATTGAATGAACAACTGAGTTATAAATTTATCCAGTTCAGCACTGATAACACTTAAAAAGATGATAATAATAACAATGTAATTCTGGCAACAGAGGTGCTGGATCCAACCAGGCTAAAGCCCCCAAAACCCACTCTTTCTTCTGTTTTTCCTTGCCTTCTCCTCCTCCAGCTTCTTCCCTTTTTAAAATCACCCCAGTTGGGATCATTCTCCCTTTTGAATGCTCCAGCTTTATCTGCTTTCTTTTTAAGTACTCCAGTTTGAATGTTCCAGCTTTATCGACTGAGCCCACTTCATCATGTGGTGGATTTACACTGTTGCCCTTTTCCTTTGGTATACTTTGTCAATAGGTGGCCTATCATTCTGTAAGATAATGTTTAGGTTGCAGTTTGCAGAATTACAATCTCTTTTGGGATTTTAGGTAACAATTTTTACATTGAATTCTTTATATAAATCCTGAATGTCTTTTCGCTGAATCAGGAAGGATAGTTGATTTACTTGAAGCTTTAGAAGCAATGGCCAAAGATAATCAATCCATTCCACCAAGAGCCATGATCTTGAGCAGAAAATATCGGACATTAGTTAGCTCATGGATTGAACCTTTACAAGAAGAAGCTGAACTGGGATACGAGATTGACTACATTGCTAGGTTTGGTTCCTAGTGAACATAATAATGATAAATTGCATCAAGAAAATAGTGGTCATAAGTTGTTTTTCTCACTCTATTCCCCAAACACCAGTCATTAGTCATTATTTGTAAGTTATTTTACCATTTTCTAGACACATGGAATTGACATTAGCAAATAGTGTTATAGAGCACTCAGGGCCTGCTGGGCTTGCTTCACATGAGATTGGGTGATGGAAATGGGTTCATTAATGAGGTGCATTCTGTAATTTAAATCAGTGTCAGTACAGTACTGAGTGAATTGTTGTAGCTTCTGGCACAAGGATTTATCTGGAATCTGATTCCCCAATCTGACCTAATATTTGAAATTTGAAAAAGTCCTTTGGTTGAAACTCATTAATTGATCTTTATTAATTATTTTCCTTTTTCTTGCTTATATTATCAATGGCCTAATGCATGCCTTTGTGCATAATTTAGGTACATTGCCGAAGGTGGGCTTACTGGTGAACGAAAACGATGGGTGCCTCGAAGAGGAAAAACTCCTTTAGATCCTGATACTGTTGGATTCGTTTATTCAAGTCCGATTGAAACCTCCTTCAAGCAAAGATGTCAGGAGGATTGGAGGATGTACCATAAAAAGCTTTTGAAAAAACTGCAAGATGAAGGACGTGCAGTTCTGGGGGATGTGTCTGAATCTGATTATATAAGAGTTCAAGAGAGGCTAAGGAAAATAATAAAGAGTCCAGAGCGAAATGTTTTAAAGCCCAAGGCTGCTAGTAAAATGGTAGTGTCTGAGTTAAAGGAAGAGCTAGAAGCACAAGGTCTACCGATTGATGGAACTAGAAATGTGCTTTATCAGCGTGTCCAAAAAGCAAGAAGAATTAACCGTTCTCGAGGTCGCCTCTTTGGGTTCCACCTGTAGAGGAGGAGGAGGAGGAGGTCAATTGCTTGAATAAACTGTCTCTGATTTATATTTTTCAATATGATATTCATTGCTTTTCTCTCATATTATATTTCTACAGTAAGTGTTCTCTATCAAGGTTTTAGTGATTGATATATAATATAAATGAGTCTCTAATGGCAGGTTGATGAAGAGCTAGATGAGCTCATATCAAGGATCAAACTGGAAGAAGGAAACACTGAGTTCTGGAAACGCCGATTTCTTGGGGAAGGCTTGGATGATGATCATGATAAGACTATGGACATGGATGAATCAGAACTTCCAGATGAATTGGATGATGATGTTACAGATGTAGAAGTTGCTGCAAAAGATGTTGAAGATGATGAGGTTGATGAAGATGAGGAAGTAGAACAACCTGAGACTGAGTCCCAAGATGTTGACAGGGTTAAGGAGAGGGAAGTTGAAGCCAAGAACCCTCTTCAAATGATCGGAGTCCAGCTGTTGAAAGATTCTGATGAATCAACTACCATGTCAAAAAGATCTAGGAAAAAAATGGCCAAAATGGTGGAGGTATATAAAGTCAATAAAGTGTGCTTCTGTTTTCTTTTTATGTAACTTCTTTTGGGTGTCAAGGTGAGTTCTTGGAATTATTAACATGTCAGATATTGGTTTGGTGATGAATGGTACTTGTTTTTCCTTTCTTATTTTTTTTTTTTAAAGAAAAAACAAACCAGACAAAAAAAAAAAAACCCTCTTTTGAAGGTAATTGTTATCCCCTCCTATATTTGTTGATAGCACTTTACTGCTGAACTCTGAATTTCTGTAAATCATTTTTACGCCTTGGTGCAGGATGATGATGATGAGGACTGGTTTCCAGAGGATTTATCTGAAGCATTTAAGGAGATGAGGAAAAGGAAGGTGTTTGATGTATCTGACATGTATACAATTGCAGATGTTTGGGGTTGGACATGGGAGAAAGAACTGAAGAATAAACCTCCTCAAAAATGGTCACAGGAATGGGAAGCTGAGTTGGCAATCCAAGTTATGCAGAAGGTAGTTTCCATAACTTGCGTTTCTGTGCAAACAATTCGTTATATGCTCCATTTTATTTCAGATCAATAAAACTTTGCTTTACATTTGTCGCTTTCTATATCCTGTGGGCTTTCATATAAACATTAGTTCCTAATTTTACGCCAGCAGATTCAAGCTGACCAAAATACTGGCATATGTTTCAGGTTATAGAATTGGGTGGAAAGCCTACGATCGGGGACTGTGCTATGATATTAAGAGCCACCATAAGGGCTCCTCTGCCTTCAGCTTTCTTGAAAATCTTACAGACAACACACAGCCTTGGTTATGTATTTGGCAGGTAAAACTCTATTAGCAGTCTTAATTCACAAATAGGCAAACTAAGCACGTTGGATGTTTCGTTTTGATAATGCTCATTGTTTCTGCTTAGCATAAATTGCTTTGGCTTTTTTGGGTGTTGCAGTCCCGTTTACGATGAAATAATATCGTTATGTCTCGATCTGGGAGAACTGGATGCGGCCATTGCGATAGTTGCAGACATGGAAACTAGTGGCATAACGGTACCTGACCAGACATTAGACAGGGTGATATCTGCTAGACAAACGGCTGAAGCTGAAACTCCGGGCGATGATGCATCATCATAGCTGCAAATATATATGTAGCCTTCCATTCTTATTTTATAGCCCAATTTTAAATAACTGAAAGCGCCATCTAGTAGTTGTAGGAGTGCTGTAGCAAGAGTAACGTCTTCACATTTTGGCAATGGCAAGTATAAAATGTAGAAGTAGGAGTAATCATCAAAACTGATAGAGTATTAAAATTTTTATATAATAATTATGGGTTCAAATCTATGTTACGTTTGTGAAACCCTTTTATTAATTACATACAAAAAAAGTATAAAATGTAGCGTGAATGTTTTTTGATAGGGGGTGGATCTTTTTTCTGCATTTAGACCGTGGTCTCAATTACTATTAAAAGTCAATGGGATTTAACTTTCATGAGGAGTTAGATTCAATTTAAATTGTTAAACTTTAATTTGAGTTTAGATGGATCCCAATCTAAAAATTTGGATATTTTCATAAATAATTCGTATTTGAATTCAAAGCTAAATAGTTTTTAAATCAAGTTTGAATTTTAGTTCATTCATATCATATTGACATTTTTGAATTTGAATTAATTTCAAATTAAATCTTGTTCGGGTTTAATATGCAGAGAATTCAGCAATACTTCAATATTTATAAGCAGATTTTTAATTGTTCATATGGTCGACGGTACTCAAACCATTAACAGGACACTCAATTCATCTTCATATATTTAAACAACTTAGAAAAAAAAAAAAACGGATTTTTTTAAGCTATATCAGTAAAATCCAAAGAATATTAATTAATCCAATAAAATTAAATTATTTTAATTAATTTTCGGTTAATAAACTTGCCCAAATGAGTTTAATAGAAATTTACCAAATTAAGACAGAAAAGCTGACATGACCGAGAAGAAAGAGATGATTGGCCAAATGTCATGATTCATGAAAGTCTGAAGTCCCCGCACGTCAAGTCTTAACAACTTGTCTTAACCCCTTTAGATACGTGTCACTGTTAACAGAATCTCCACAACACCCACCGGTAGAATGTTAAACTGTAGTATTTTCATTTAACGCTTAAGATCATGCCACGTGTCTCTCTATCCTCTTATTTATCATTATTCCCCCTCTCTTTCTTTTTTTCTCAAACATTCTCTTTAAAAAAATAAAAACATACAGAACGCTTGAACTCTCTGTCGTTTTGAAGCAAGCTCGCGAAAACACCGCGCTAGGGTTTAATCGTACGCTGTTGGATCTGGATTTCTGTTAGATGACCGGGTTTTGTTTTGGATGTTTGAGTTTTTTAATTTGATTTGAGGGAAAAAGATTATGATGATTTCGTTGCAAAACGGAGTTTCCCGGGCGTCGGTGGGCTCGGATCGGGCCGGTGAGGCTGGGTTCCCGACTGTGAAGCAGGAGCCGGCATCATCGCTGAGTCTCTCGTCGTTCAAGGGTCACGATTCACATGAAGGTTTGCATTTTTTTCCGTAATTTTTTGGGGTACCTGTTAGGGTTTTTGGGGTGTTTGATTGGTGAAACTAGATCTGTGTGTGTTATGATATTGTTTCGTCCAGAATTGTAAGTGGGCTTTTAATCTTCATTGGATTGTTTTCTTGTGTGCTTCTCTTTACTTTTTAAGTTAAAAATGTTTCACGAAAATGATCCCATTGTCTAAAAAATTCAGGTTTTTAAAGCAAATGATTGACTTATTTTAGTGATCATGGTGTTTCTTTTTTTGTAATCAATCGAATTTTTTATTTAAAAATACAGTCTAGTTTTATGCCTAGTGGTTTCGTGTGGAATATCAGGTATTAATCTTGGGGAGGTTATTGTGGCTATATTTTGAAATCATAATAATTGGGGCTAATCATGCAAACCTTTTTATGCTAAAGTCGATGAAGATATGCAAATGGCCCTTGCTCATCAAATGTACAAGGCTGGCAACTTTAAACAGGCTCTAGAGCATAGCAACTGTGTTTACAAGAGAAGTCCTCTACGCACGGATAATCTTCTTCTCTTGGGTGCAATTTACTATCAGGTTAGTTTGCTTAATTTGTTTTTCTTGCCTTGTACTGTTAATGTGAAGTTGATTCTTAGTTTAATTATTTAGGATCTTGGATGCATCTAATCATTAAGCATTGCTCTCCATTTTTTTGCAGTTGCATGAGTATGATATGTGCATTGCCAGAAATGAAGAAGCTCTTCGACTTGAGCCACGATTTGCTGAGTGTTATGGAAACATGGCAAATGCTTGGAAGGTAATTGCCACTATTCATATGAAGTCTACTGAGTAATATTAAAAGCCCACTCAGCACTGTGACTTTTTTGTTTCAGGAGAAAGGTGATATTGATCTTGCCATTCGCTATTATCTGGTTGCCATTGAGGTTTGTGCTTGAGATCTTCTCCCTTCCTCTATTCTACTTGTCACTGAGTTATTTTTATCTATATTATATGCATCACTGCAGCTTCGTCCCAGCTTTGCTGATGCATGGTCAAACTTGGCTAGTGCATACATGAGAAAGGGAAGACCTAATGAAGCAGCACAATGCTGTCGTCAGGCGCTTGCATTGAATCCTCTTTTGGTATGTTGTAATCTGGTTTATCATTTTCTTTTTATGTTTCCATTGTTTATCAACTAGTTGGTCTTGATGAGAAGTTTTTTTTTTTTTTTTTTAAGTTTAGAAGTAATTTCCAATTCCATATGGTTTATTATAACAGGTAGATGCACATAGCAACCTTGGGAATTTAATGAAGGCACAAGGATTGGTGCAAGAAGTAAGTGATGGCACATACATTCACTTTATATAGTTCGGCTTAATATTATTTTTCCTTAAGAGCATATAGCCCTTGATTTGGAATATTGGGCTACAAAATATCTACTTATTGTTGTTGATGCTCTCAGCAGTTAGTATATATGCTGTTGGTTTTTTTCATATTCCCACTGCCACCAGTAGTGGGAAATCTACACATCTATTTCATTTTGACTGTATGCTGAATTGGAATTGGTTCACCTGGCCTTGACTCTTCCTTGACCAACCTGCATGTGGCTTTTGAAGGCATTGCTATTTTGGAATTTTAGAGTGTGTCTATCACAGCATCTCCCTTTTCCTGTGAAGTTACTGATGGAGTAATTGATGTGTGGAACTGTGTCTTAATTTACAGTTCTATACAGATGTCAAGTTGTTATGTACAGGCCAGGGCTCAGATGATGGTTGGTCTTGTTGTAACTTCCATGTGCAAGACTCCCAATTGTCAGAATCTAACATTTTGTGCAGGCATACAGCTGCTACCTTGAGGCTCTACGCATACAACCTACTTTTGCTATTGCATGGTCTAATCTTGCGGGTCTTTTTATGGGATCTGGAGATCTTAATAGAGCTCTTCAATATTACAAGGTATTTTTTTGCAAATGTGTCCATCTGTCTTGCTATCATGTGTTTCAACTGTTTATTGTATTATTTTCTTAATGTTATTTTAATGTTGTAAAATTTTCAGGAAGCTGTGAAACTGAAACCTACATTTCCTGATGCCTACCTAAACCTTGGAAATGTTTATAAGGTAAGATGTCATGCCTTGTGTTCATAAGGTCTGGTGGCTGCTATTGCCTGGAATGGTCTTCTGTATCAGAAAAACAAGATATTTATTTTGCCTCAGGCTTTGAATATCATTAAGCTATTGTATCAGCTGTGCTGCCTCAAGACGCTTGTGTTATCAGTCAGACTCCCAATGCTATAGCTTTTGGTAAGTGCAACTATATTGCTACCGATTTTAGATTCATTTGAAATGATTTGTAGGAGTTGACTTTGTTTATCTGTAAATTCTGATCGAGCCTGATATATTGTTGGCTTCCAAACTGTTATTGGATATATTTTGCTGAGCATTGATGGTTGAGAATGATTTACGTCATCAATTACATGACCACATAAATATTTCATGCTGCAGGTAACTTGGCTAGTGCATATTATGAGAGAGGTCAAACAGAAATGGCAATCCTTTATTATAAGCAAGCCATCTCTTGTGATCCAAGATTTTTGGAGGCTTACAATAATATGGTTGGTCTTCTTTTTTAATGCAGTATCATATGTTTTAGTATTGAGTTTTTATATTCTATGGATACAGAGGTTTCTAACTTTTGTTTGGTTGGTTTGGTTTGTTCTGTTACTGGTAGGGTAATGCATTGAAAGATGTGGGTCGAGTTGAGGAAGCAATTCAGTGCTATAATGTGTGCTATTTTTCTTATGATTTTTATGTCTCCGTAGATATTTGTTCTGGAATTGACATTTTCTGTGTCTTGGTGAAGCGATGTCTGGCCTTACAACCAAGCCATCCACAAGCGCTTACTAATCTTGGGAATATATACATGGAATGGTATGCAATTCTGATGCTGCATATTTTATTGGTTGATTTACTTTAATGACTATGTTAACAAGTTTGCTAATGAGAAATGATGACTTGGAATATGCAGGAACATGTTAGCTGCTGCTGCTTCATATTACAAGGCAACATTGATAGTGACAACAGGATTGTCTGCCCCTTTCAACAATCTTGCTGTAATCTATAAACAACAGGTAGTTGTCAGGCTTTTTAATTAGAGCTGGTTAGGGTATTCAAAACTAGTTAACCAAACCGGTTCTGTGGTTTTTTCAACCAAATGGAAAATTTGGTTAAACTAATATGTTGAACTAAAACTGAACCGATTTGGGGCAGATCTGTTTTTGAGCTGAATCAAATAAACCAGGTAATTGAATCGAATTTTAAAATTGAAATTCCTTCTTGATCTTCTGGCCTTCTGTCCATCCACTTCTTGTTCCTTCTCTCCTTACTTCCTGTTTCTCTTTATCATTTTAGGTACCCTAATAGTTTCAATCAATGCTGTATCATCAATTACTTCACTCTTAAGAGAAGGCCTAACATTCACATCACTTACTCTTGCACCATCAATCTCCACACCATTATTTTGCACCAATTGTGCATTTCTTGACTTGTGAGACCAGAAACTTCAAGTTTAGCCAATAACTGCTTTTTCTTGGCCTCCAACAGAGCCTCAGATTTCGTTTCTTTTCCATCTTCATTGTCACCTTCCACAACCCAACTCATCTCAACCTTAACCTCAGATCCCTTCTCTTCATTTAACTTATCACATTCTTGAACTCTGGACAACCCACTTCCAGTTTCACAGAATCTTTACTAGTTTTTTTCAAAATCAGCAACACAACCCACCTCGCTATTCTTTGTTTCTTCAACTTCCAAATCGGAAGCTTTCACCTTTCCATTACAAACCACCCCATTGCCGTCACATCCAGAAAATTTAGAAACCATCTCACCTCCAATTTCAGACTCCTTTGGCCTATGTGCGTATTGCAATATTTTGGTGAATTTAGGAATCACTGGTATTCGAACTGAAAAATGGTTTTCAATATTTGCAACCCTATATCCAAACCAGATTTTTACAATATCCGAATTTTTGGTTCAGATGTCAGATCAGTTTGGATATCAATAAAATTTTAACACCCCTAGAGCTAGTGTATTGATTTTCCATTTCTGCAATCTTCTTTTTTTTTTGGGGGGGGGGGGGTATGTTAAGTAGAGTTTGGATTTAAGCCCTGGCCTTTGTTTTCTTTTTTGTAGTTCTGAATTTTCTACATGTGTTGTGATGACAGGGAAATTATGCTGATGCTATATCTTGCTACAATGAGGTTCTCCGCATTGATCCTTTGGCTGCTGATGGACTGGTCAATAGGGGAAACACTTACAAGGAGATTGGTAGAGTGACTGATGCAATCCAGGACTATATACGTGCTATCACAATTCGGCCTACCATGGCTGAAGCCCATGCAAATTTGGCATCCGCTTACAAAGATAGGTAATTGTTGCTCTACTTGTGCAGTGGATCTTTCTACATATATCTGGGGTCTCTGATGTAGATAATGTCTTCTGGAGTTCTTCAATCCTAGAAAATGTGTGAATTGCCATCTTAGTTCCACTGCATTGAATTTGAATGCTATTGCTTTCAGTACCAAGACTTTCTGTTGGGCTGTGCTATTAAATGTAAATATCGTGGTATCATTAATTTGACATTCTTTTGATATGCAGTGGACATGTGGAGGCTGCCATCAAGAGCTACAAGCAGGCATTGGTTTTTCGAGCTGACTTTCCAGAAGCCACTTGCAACCTTCTACATACCCTACAGGTGCAGTCTTGATGTGTATTATTGTATCATTCTGTTTCCAATGGCCTATACCTTCTAAAGAAGTTTTTGAAGATATATAACCTGTTTATTTTATTCCACTATGATTAATTTTGTTGATGAGCTGTATTGATTCATTGTATAGTATTTTAGTGTCAATTATCTCAGTATTTTCATCAATGTGGCATTCTAATAACATTGATTAGAAGTAAGA
Organism: Mangifera indica; assembly: GCF_011075055.1. NCBI lineage: Eukaryota > Viridiplantae > Streptophyta > Magnoliopsida > Sapindales > Anacardiaceae > Mangifera > Mangifera indica. Next base: position 14,590,662 of record NC_058143.1, on the reverse strand, counting down.
GTTGCAATGCTGCATGAAGCAGGGGAACATTCATTTCTGCCATAGATCTGAGATTTCAAAATAATTTCTATTTGTAATGATATGATTGTAGATTATTCTAGGAATAACTTTGCGTTCTAATGCTGTGGAATGCATTGATGGTCATACCCTTCCTCCAAGTTTTTGAGCATACAAGTGTCTTGTTGTGTAGTGACCATGCTATGATTTCTTAAGGTTTTATTTACTTAATTTTTATACGTTAAAATTTTTATGCTATTTTATTTAGGCCGAAAATGAGGGATTATAACTTACGCAATTTGATATTGATTTTATATGTTGCAGTTTGTCTGTAGTTGGGAAGACCGTGACAGAATGTTCAATGAGGTTGAAGGTATCATCAGGCGGCAGATCAATGTAATAAACGATCTCTATAAGTTTCTCTGTGATATTTTATTGTTATTTTTTCTTGAGTGTTTCCTTTGGAGTCCTAATTGCTGCAATTTTTATTTCAGATGTCTGTTCTTCCTAGTGTCCAACCATTTCATGCTATAGCGTATCCCATTGATCCAATGCTTGCACTTGAAATAAGGTATGATTATTCTCTTATCACAGCATGTAATGAACTGCATTTGCTTGTGTGTATATATGTACTTTTTTCTCTTTTTAACAATTTATCTTTCTCTTATGCAGCCGTAAATATGCAGCACATTGCTCTATTATTGCATCTCGCTTTGCACTTCCTCCATTCAACCATCCTGCCCCAGTCCGTATTAGACACGAGGGTGGATTTAAGAGGCTAAGGGTTGGTTATGTGAGCAGTGATTTTGGTAATCATCCTCTGTCACATCTAATGGGATCTGTGTTTGGCATGCACAATAGAGAAAATGTTGAGGTCTGTAATTTGAATTGTTTCCTCTGAGTAAAAAGTTCAGTCGTCTTGCTTTATTTTTTATATCATTAAATGTAGGAATTTATAAGATTTTTGCAGGTATTCTGTTATGCGTTGAGTCCCAGTGATGGTACTGAATGGAGAAAGCGTACCCAATCTGAAGCAGAGCATTTCATTGACGTCTCTGCCATGTCGTCAGATATGATTTCCAAACTGATCAATGAGGATAAGATACAGGTCCTTGTGAACCTCAACGGATATACCAAGGTATAATTTAACTCTCTTTGAATTCTTTTTTATATTTTTTTTGTGTTGGGATGGTGATCGGCACTTTGTATGGCAACTTTGAATTAGTACTTAAATCCGTAGCTATTGTAACTATGCAGGGAGCCAGGAATGAAATATTTGCTATGCAACCTGCACCTATACAGGTTTCATACATGGGGTTTCCTGGGACCACTGGTGCATCATACATTGATTATTTGGTCACTGATGAGGTATTCGGTGACTCAGTTTTTAAATATTGAATTTCTTTTCCTTGTCTAACATGTTTTCTCTTGACTGCCAGTTTGTTTCACCTCTACACTATGCACATATTTATTCAGAAAAGCTGGTGCATCTTCCACATTGCTACTTTGTTAACGATTATAAACAGGTCAAATTTTTTATATGATGGCAGAAAGAAAACAATTAATATTATTATATGCTCTTTTGACATATTTTATTGTCTTTTTTCCCCTGGTTGTGTAAACTTACAAGTATCTGTTAATTTCGTTTGCAGAAAAATCTGGATGTGTTGGATCCAAATTGCGAGCACAAACGATCAGATTATGGTCTCCCTGAAGACAAGTTCATATTTGCATGCTTCAACCAGTTGTACAAAATGGATCCTGAAATCTTTAATACTTGGTAATATGAGGATGGCCCTTAAATTAATATATTTACATGTACAGTAGGCACACAGTTCTCCATCTCAAATTAACAATTTTGTTCGTTTTAGGTGCAATATTCTTAAACGTGTAGCCAACAGTGCTCTCTGGCTCCTTAGGTTCCCTGCTGCAGGGGAGATGAGACTTCGGGCATGTAAGGTTTTTATATATGTGTGTGTGTGTGTGTGTGTGTGTGTGTGTGTGTGTGTGTGTGTGTAAAATCTTTTAAATGATAAGTCCATTTGATTAAAGAGTGTCCCTGGATTATTTTGTTCAGATGCTATTGCCCAGGGTGTGCAGCCCGATCAAATTATTTTCACTGATGTTGCTATGAAAAATGAACACATCAGGCGCAGTGCTTTAGCAGATCTATTTCTTGACACGTTAGCTGTTTTCCTTCCTCTGTTTCAAATAAAATATCAAGGTTTTGTTTCGTATCTTCTGTATGCTTACAAGGAAAACCATGTTTTGCTGCTTGGGTGCTTGATTTCCTTTCAGGCCTTTGTGCAATGCTCATACTACAGGCACAGATATTTTATGGGCAGGTCTGCCTATGATTACTCTGCCTCTTGAGAAAATGGCTACTAGGGTTGCTGGATCACTTTGCCTCGCTACTGGACTAGGAGATGAGATGATTGTTAATAAGTAAGGCATTTACATTTTAGTATTTAATTTGCATTCACTGTTATAATTGTAATCATATTTTTCATATGAAAGTAAAAAATGAAGTTGACATCCTATGATTGTTTTGGCCCGTCCGTGTGATACAGTATGAAGGAATATGAAGAGAGGGCAGTATCTTTGGCATTGAATCAGCAAAAACTCCAGGCACTTACAAATAAACTCAAGTCTGTTCGCCTAACTTGTCCTCTATTTGACACGACGCGCTGGGTGAGTGAAAACTAACATAATATGTTCCGGTCATTCTGCAGTTGCCCATTTGATGAAAAAAAAAAAAAGCTTAAAATCTGCTTTTGATGAATTAAATGCAGGTTAAGAATCTGGAGAGGTCATATTTCAAAATGTGGAATCTCCATTGCTCAGGGCAGAAGCCCCAGCACTTTAAAGTAACTGAGAATGACTTGGACTTCCCTTGCGATAAATAAGGTACAGGGAAGTGAGTGGGATTGTAGATTAAAAAAAAAAATCAAAGAGAAATAACAGAAAGATGATTGTATTTAGGAACAGAAACCAAGAAAAGAAAAAAATCAAAATGATATCTTTACTTATTCAGATGATGCCATGGCTGTGCTGATGGATTTGAGTGGATGAAGCACTTGTTTATTTAAAAGGATGGATTGGTGAAAACCATGGAGATTAGAAGTAATAAAATTACCAAAAGTTTCTCCTTTTATATTCCTGTCAGCAGTTGACATCTTACATCCATCTGGCCTTTTCATTATTATGACCATGATAACCAGATATGAGTCGGAGGTAAGAAATCTCTCTCTCTTTTGCTAGAGTTCTAGGTTTTCTGAAAGATCGGCTAACATTTTCATCTGGTTTTCTTCAATTTTAGTTTATGGATAAATTATGGGTAGTATTGGTGATGAAGCAGTAAAGCAAAACAATATATGAATGTACAAAAAAAAAATTAGAAATATAACAATAAACCTTATCAATTATGAACAGGATGTTAAAAATCCCAGCTAACTCTTTTCAATTATAAACAGACAGTCTGTGGGATGGCTATTTAGGAGCAACACAGTAATGCTTTTAACATTAAACCTGGGAACGGTATCTAGAATGTGCATTAGTGTCACTTTAAATGTCACTTTAAACCTAAAGGATGAGTTAGGGCGTTTATTTTTTTTTCCCCCTCGACATTCACCTTCATAATAACCATGAAAGGAGCAAGGTTAAGTGCTGAAAAGCTTTATTCTTTGCCGAGCTTGTATTTATGCGAAGAGCAATATTTTGTGTACTTATTTTGATTATGTAATTATGTATACACTTATATGTTAATATGATTAACTATAATTTTATTCTTAATTCAAAATCATCTAATCATATAATAATATATATAAGTATATACATATTTGTGTATCTAAAATGGGTATACGTAATTTTATTGCTGTGGGAGATGTTTAAAGTTGGTTTGTGAGATAAAGCCGTTTAAAACTATGAACAGGGCTCAAAGAATACTAGCGTAGTATGCCTTCTCTTGGTTATGGTTCCTGGGTAAGAGCTGCACATATTAACGTAATACAAAAGTAAATGACATAAGAGGTCAACATTCTTTGAAGTCAATTACTTAAAGCTCATAAAAAAGGTAAAAATGATGAGTTACAGCCTGTAAGAGAACAAGCTTTCGTTAAAGAATCATCAGGCTCTGTGTGTCCAATAATCAATTGAGCAAGGCCACAAGCCTCAAAATATTCTAGGATTTTTCTTCTTTTTTCCTGGGCCAAAAGCAAAATATCTCCTGTTATAATTGTTTTTATCATCCAATTCACTTGCCTAAAACCTCATGGTCAATAATCTGCACGTCAATAATAGCTTATGTTGCTACCTGTAGATCACAAGCACAAGACAAGGCCACTGCTTCTGCAAGAGAAGATGTTCATACTTGCAAAGGTTTTGAGAATGCAAAACAGAAGTAGTTATTGTTCTACTAAAGTATCATCAGGGTCAGTTGGGATTGCTGCACAATCAATATATTAGTATTTTTGCTATTCTTCCTATGTAGAATCTCTCTATCTATAATTTATTCCAGGTTGTTTAATTGATGAGCAGTTGTTGATAGTGACAACAAATTCTTCTTTTATAGTGAAGATAAAACCCAAGAATATGAAAGCAAATATATCAGAACTTGGGGACCATTGTTTCTGACCAATCATTTTGTCAATATGATGATAGAATCGTTGGATTATTAGTCAAAAAAGAACAAGTCATGAAAATTCACAAGACCAAATGGTTGGCAACTTTGCCCTGGCAGTAACAGAATCTCACAACTGTGTGGTCACCCTCTAGTCTCTCTTTTTAAAATAATGCCATCTTTTAATTTTTCATAGAGGCAGGTTTATTCAGGAAGATAAAAAGTCAGCTTTTTCTTCTAGAAAAGGGTCTCAATGGAATATTTTTTGTATCAGGGAGATGGAAAGTTGATATCCAAAGGGCTTTTGGTGGCTCTTTTTTTATTGGTTTGGGAAAGATTTATCCAGAAGGGTTGAGAGTTTTTTTTTTTTTTAAATAAAAAATAATCTTTTTCAATTCAATATCTAAGGTCAGCAATTAACCTTACTATATTAAGGAATTAGAATTTAATTTTGATATGGGTTGGTCAAGTCTTGTACACAAGACCATTTTTTTTTTTTTTTTTTTGAGAGATCTCAAGCTAACACAATGCTCAATATACCTTTGGGGTAGAAGGGTTGAGAGTTTCCAAAATTCACATTTAAAATTAGTAATGTGTTTTGAGTAAAGACTCATTTGCTGTTATTGTTAGAGAAGAGAACATGTAACTGTTGTTACACTTTTACCATGACCCATTAAAAATGTTTTTTTTTTGAAGCACTGAAACATTACCATTAAACATATGTTTATTTCGCTTATTACCATTATAACATATGTTTATTTCGTTTATTTTCAAAGGAACACTTAAAACACTTATCTAATAAGGTGATAAATTCTCGATATAGTGATTAGATCTATAATTATTATATTAAATAAATTAAGATTTTATAAATATAATAAAATTTAAATTTAAATTTAAATTTTTATAATATTTTATTAATTTTATTAATTTTCGGCCATTTGATTTTATTTAAAATTAAAAAAAAAAGCTTTTTAAGAGGCACAGTAATTGAGATTTGATTGCAACTGATACTGTCTTTATTACTTAATTATTATATAATGCCTTAATGATTATTTCTCACCCAAATTTGGATGAAATGAAAATTTTCAAGAGTTTCATTCTACATGCTAATTTTGTTGTTTAAGATAAACATTGAGGGGGTAAAAGGATATTTTATATGAAAAAAATCAATAACAAAAGAAATTTCTGAAATGAATGAAAAGCCTATAGGTTTTAGAAAGACAGACAGAAAACCCCTCATAAAGGTTTGTTTTTTTTTGCAGTTTTGTCATTAACCATCTGTCTAGTCCTTGTCGAACTCCAATAATCCACTTTTGTTGTTGCCGATAAGGAGAATTTGTCGCCCTCACCCATTACGCCACCATATGTTGGAGCCTTATCTTGGCTTGAACTTTCATTCAAACCATTTTCAACTTTTTTTCTCATCACCTGTTATTCTAGTCTTCACACCACTCATCAATAACATCCGAATGTGACCCAACAATCAAACCAACTTTTCTACTTCATTCATATCACCCATATTTTCACCTATCTCACCGACCAAACGAACCTTACCTGTCACCTCGTTTATATAATAATTCAAATTCTTGTCTTTTTAATCTTTGAATGCAAACAATCAAAAGCCCAAGTTGAACATAGGTGAAGTAGTTTAATTTCTCTTTTTTGTATGTAAGTAAGAAATCCAAGGGATTCGCAACGTAAACACACATATTCATAAGGAAAATTATGCAAATGCTACGAGTACTAAAATTACAATAGATTGTCTCTATGCACATCCTAAGTGTTTTCCGACTACTAAGAAATGAGAAAGAAAGAAAAAAAATAAAAGAAAAGAAATTCTAAAATAATTATGGTGGAATTATTTGTAGTATTAAGGATAAAAGTTATATTAACCACATTATATAAAGTAATTAAAATACATTTTCGACTACTAAAACTAACATTTGATTTTGACGGATGGGTGTAAAAATAGATTTTTCAAAATTAAATATTAAAAACCCTTGTATCAAAATTGGGGTGGGACATAGTGATTTAGCCTACTTATATATTTATAGAAAATATTTGCTTTTGCATTTTTTTTCAAAGTCATTCCATAGATAAAGTGGCCAATTAATTAAATAGTGATCCTAATTAACTTAAAATGTCTAAATACATGAACCCTTTTTATCTTTTAAAATAGATTAGATTAACATCTTAATCACACTTAACAGTTTTTTTGATAGCTTCATCGTTTCATTAATTGAATCTAATTTATTGATTTTGAGTGCCTTTTGGATATTATTTTCATAATTTATGAAATATGTAGTCAACCTAATAATGATGGAATCTTACAAGGAAAGACTATACCGATATTGTGCATGTTAAACACTTTTGGATAATAATTTTTCAAAGTAATAGTAATAATAATAATAAAAATAATGGATTTTATGAATTTTTTTAAATATGTTATCTCAAAATTTATGTCAAATAAATAAAAAATAATAAAGGATATTTACTCTCTTTTGCTTTTAAAACTCATTTGCAAAGAAAATCCTTTCAATATTATTTATTGGTAAGGATATAAGTATTTATGCGAATAAAAAGTTATATTTATATAATAAAATTATATGTATTTTTTAATACATAAATAAATACATGTTTAATATATATCATCATATGATTAAGTAATTTTAAATTAAAAATAAAATATAATAAATATTATATTTAGACATTAAAAAACTCATATCAAAATTGTAAGTATTTACAATTCAGTAATTTTATTCATATTATTTGATTATAACAAAAGAGACCACAATAGTATCCAAAATCTCAAGTGGGTACAATATATACCATTATTAATATCCATGTAAATCATTTGGGAAGCCACTTTTACATATAAACATGGCCTCCTTTGAAGGAATTTATTCCTCAATTTATATTTGATCAACATACAAGGATTTTAGGAAAAAAAATATATAATGATAAAAAAATTCTAAAATCTTTTGTAAAAATATTGAAAACTCTAAATATTAATGTTTAATAATTTTGAATAAGTTGCATATAACAATCTCACAAAAATAAATAAAATATTTATTTTCTCTCTATAAAAGTATTAAAATTTTTAGAAAAACTTTAAATTTAAAATTTTATCATATTTAAAAATTTTAACTTATCTAATTTTTGGCATCACATGATACCTATTTCAAGTTTTCAACATTTATTCAATAATAATACTATTTGATATTGAATTTACTTAGATAACTTCAATCGAAACATTGAAAAAAATGAAAATGATAAATATCTATTAATATTTTTTAAGTGCTTTCTTCTTCCACCTACTTGCATGGCAACACATGATTGGTTAACTGTGACTGTCACCAAAGAACAACCTCAGCCGATGAAATTATCATAACCCAGCAGCCCTCTTCCCTCAGAAGGCGGCCAGCATCAACAAAGAGCCAAAAACGGTTCACATAAAATAGTGGAGTCTATAAGTAACAAGTGTAAGCCAAACCCAATTTATGCTTTTCTTAAGAAAATTCTATGGGTTACTCAACTTGTTATGAGTTGCAAACCCAGTTTTGAATTCTCTTCTTTGTTCATTTTCTGGTTCAAAGTTTCAATCTTTTTTGTCTCTTTCACTTTCAAAACTGGTCTTTTATGGCCAACCCAAAAGTTCAGGAGGCTGATCATGGTAGCAGAAAGGTTTTTGAGTTGAAAAAGGAGTTACAGAGACTTGTAAAGACCATTCTTGATGAAGACGATTATGGCATGCAAGCCACTGATGAGGCCTTGAGAGTGTTGTCTTGTTTAAAAGAGTTGAGGTTGAAGAAATCTCATTCTTTTGGTGTTGATGATTGTTTGAATGTCCCTGAGATGTTTAAGTGTCCTATCTCTGGAGAGATTATGGCTGACGCTGTTGTGTTGGCTAATGGCCAGGTTAGTTTGGGCTCCTATTTTTTTTTCTCAATTTTGGTTGTTAATATCTGGGTTTGTTCATTTTTTCTTCTTTTTTTTTTTTTTTTTGGTTAAATTTTGTGTGGGGTAGAGATAATAGGATTGTTAAGTGTTCAATCTTTTTGAAATATGATTCTTCTTTGGAATTTTGTTATATGGGGTTTGGATTTTGCAGAATTTTTAACTTAATTTGAAACTTTTTTCCTGTGTTAGGTGTCTCTACTTTTTAGGCTTTGGGGTACTGTAATTTTGTCCACTTCGTGAAATTCGGAACGTGCTTTGGTCTAAGAGTTTTTTCTTTGGATTTCCTTTTCTATTTAAACAATATTTTTGTTGGCTCATAGCGAAACTATGGTGTAAATTTTGAATGTTGTGTGGTAGTTACAAGGCATTGATTACATCATCTAACCATAAAGTTTGAGCTCTGTATTGTATGATGATTTTATGGTTTATTGTTCATTTTAGTTATCTGTGTTGGATTTGCAGACTTTCGATCGCCCTAGCATTCAGAGGTGGCTAAATGAAGGCAATCGGACATGTCCGCAAACCCATCAAGTCCTCTCCCATACTGTCCTCACTTCTAATCGTTTGGTGCACGGAATGATTTCACGGTGGTGCAAGGAGGAGCAGGCAATGAGCTGCCGAAAGCCATTCAGGATATTGATGAGGATTTTGTTACTGATGTTGACCAGAGCTATTTAAATTCGCTGCTTGAGAAGATGTCCTTGTCCCTTTCAGATCAAAAAGAAGCAGCGAAAGAGCTTCGGTTGCTAACAAAGAGGATGCCTTCATTTCGAGCCCTTTTCAGCGAGGCAACTGAGTCCATTCCCCAGTTGCTAAATCCACTTTCGCCTGGCAGAGCAAGTACTGATCCTGATCTTCAAGAAGATTTGATTACAACTGTACTAAATCTCTCAATTCATGACGATAATAAGAGACTAGTTGCAGAGAATCCATTGGCCATACCTCTGCTTATTGATTCCTTGAAAACTGGAACCATTGAAACTAGAAGAAATGCTGCTGCAGCACTATTCACTTTATCGGCCCTAGATTCTAACAAGCTCATTATTGGGAAATCAGGGGCTCTCAAACCTTTAATTGATCTTCTAGAGGAAGGGCATCCATTAGCCATGAAGGATGTTGCTTCTGCAATATTCAATCTATGCATTCTCCTGGAGAATAAGAGGAGGGCGGTCCAAGCAGGAGCAGTCAGAGTGATTATGGGAAAGATCATAAACTATACACTTGTAGATGAGTTGTTGGCTATTCTTTCGATGCTTTCGAGTCATCAAACAGCCATAGAGGAAATGGGAGAACTAGGTGCAGTGCCTTGCTTGCTAAGCATCATAAGAGAGAGCACTTGTGAACGCAACAAAGAAAATTGTGTTGCTATTCTGTATAATATCTGCTTTAACGATCGCAGTAAATTGAGGGAGATCGGGGCAGACGAAAATGCCAATCATACACTTTCTAGACTTGCGCTAGACGGGACTTCAAGGGCTAAGAGGAAAGCCAGTGCCATCCTTGAGAGGTTGAATAAAGCTGCTTTAGTTTCAAATACAGCTTGATGATACAAACCCCCAAATTCAGGAAGAATCCCAAGTTCTCATTGTGTAAATACTCTTCCTTTTTCCCCCAATATACACATTGAATTGAGCTGAATTCTGTAAAAAGTTTAACATATTTACACAGAGTTCCAATGCTCAGGCAAGTTTTTGTCAAACTCATGCTCATTAGATTTTGAATCTTCTTTTGGTTTTTTAAAAGTCTTGAAATGAGCTAATCTTCCTACCTAAATATGACTTGCACAGTAATATCTCTACCATTCTTCAGAAATCTTTGGTCTTTTACAACTTCCCACTGATTGTGGTTGATTTTAGCAGCTTCATTTGTCCATAGTCCACTTTGACAAGTAACCACTGATAGTCAAGCATGAATTGAGAGATGATCTGGATTGGTTGAATTTAATATTGTTAACGGCAGCTTTGTTTGCTTCACTTGTCACGCCGGTAAATATTCAACATTTTATTGGCCATTTTGTGTCACAATCACCCAATTTTTTACAAACCCTTATTTAAAAATGTGTACATAATTCATCAAGTCATTGGTCACGTCCAGAGGGACCTATAACACTACATTCGGTAGGTAAATTAGGGTTACACTTAATAAAGGTTTGAATTCTACTAATTTTGATATGAGACATTTGAAACGCATGAGTGGGTAATATAATGGCTCCTGAAGCAGCCACAATAGTTGACAATCTATTTTCTGTCAAATATCAAGCTCTCACCGACACCATATATTTATTTATTTATTCTAAGTTTCCAATAACAAATTGGCAAAACTGTCAACCTCTAAATATTCCCAGCTAAGAAAAAGCATTTGTCTTTCTGCACTGAAGACGCGGTTAGGAGTTTTAAGACGTTAGGGTGTTGCTCTCAACCCATAAGTCATCTGTCAAAACCAGACCAGGTTGGTGCAATAATAAACTGAATATACACAAAACATCTCAATTTAAGACTGCAACCACATGAGAAAATCAATGATAATATAACTAGAGCTGTCAAGGGCCTTGCCGGTTTAAAGCCTGGATTGGATCCGCATTTCAGGCAAGCCCCATAAAAGGTATGGTTTATTATTAGGCCAAACGGCTATTTCCCACGCAAGGTATGCTTCAATCTCAAGTTTTCACCCTTTAACTATAGAAATACCAAACACCAACCTATGAGCAGTTAAAATTAATAGTGGTAGGGGTAAAATCATTATTTTCTCTATAATATTAAAAATAAACTAAAATAGAATTTACTTTTGCCCCCTAAACTTTAAAAACTAAAATTTTCCCCAATCTAAGTTTTAAAAAATGGTAGTTTCATCTTAGGGTTTCGTTTTGAAATCTCCGGCGACATCTCCGGCTCCATTGCTGATGACCTCTCTCTCCCGAAGCATCCTCTCCTTCTGACGATCTCTTTCCTCCTATTTGAATGCCCGATCGGTGTCTGAGAAGTTGTGGAAGATGAAAAACTTCATCGGGGAAGACGAAGTCTTCCCAGTCATCGTCGTCTTCATTTGGGAAGATGATCGTCTTCCCAGACGACGAAGACTAGACATCATCTGGGAAGACGATTTCTCTTCCCAGATGACGTCTCTTTGCATCGGATGGGTTGAGGTGGAGTTGAGGGGGTCGTCGGTGGAAGAGAAACCATCGGGAGGGGAGACGACAGGCGATGGCGTCAGAGAAAGTGAAAGGGTTTGGAAACTAAACCCTAGGGGGGAAATGCGATCTTTTCAAACTTAGCTTAAGGAAAAAATGTTAGTTTTTAAACTTTTAGGGAGAAAAATGAGATTAAATTTTTAGGGGTTAGGGTTTCGTTAAATTTAATCGGTCATGGGTGGGTGTTTGATATTTCTATAGTTAAAGGATGAAAACTTGAGATTGCAGCATACCTTGAGTGGGACATAGTCGTTTGGCTTATTATTATAGTAGATTGTGTCAAACCTGTGGATTGTCTAAGCCATGCCCAAGTCTAGAAATTAGGCTCCTGGGTCGACTCAGCGTGACTCATTTTTATAGGGGCCATGAAAAACTTTTTTTTTAAAAAAAATTGTGAATAAAAAGGCCCCTCCTCCAATCCAATGACTACAGGCTGTTGGTTAAATTTTTTATTTTTTTTATATATATATTTTTTCCCTATATAAACTCTCAAACTTTCTTAATCAATTTTTAATTTTCTCTAACAATTTAGTTTCTATTTATTTTACAATTTTGTCTTTTTTAATCTTTTTGAATACTTTGATAATAAAAAAAAAACTTAATATGTTTTAAATGAAAAATATGTTCAGAGATAAAGTATTCAAAAGAAAAAATAAAATAAAATAAAAACTAAATTTTAGACATAATTAAAATTTGATTAAGAGAATTTGAGATTGAAGAAAATTTAAAGTTTCCAGAAAATGAATTTTTTAATAATATTTTAAATTTTATATAAATAATAGAAATACACAAATGATTTTAAATCATTTAAAAATAAATTAAAAATGTAATTGAGAAGGTCGTCCACAATTTTCAAACTGCTTCGATTATATTAATTTGAAATTGAATATGAATTAATAATATTTAATTATTTAATTTAAAAAATTTATTATTAAAAAATACGAGCTAACCCGCCACAAACTCGCTGGCTGATTCTGTGAGGTTCAGTATGATACGATGCACCATAATTTGCGCCATATTACAGGCCCTCATTAGCTAGCTAACTTAACCTATACTGTAGCGGCCCTTGGCCCAGCCCAGCACAATAGACCGAGCTAAAGCCAGGCCCCGCCATGCCGCTGACATCTCTTGTCATAACAACAATATATTATGCCTCTGTACGATGAGAGCAATCATTCTGTTGACTTTTGCACATGAAAAATATTGGTTGGCCTTAATTTTTTTTTCACTGGGACACTTGGATGAAGGAGCAATAATAGAATGATACGACTATATACATAGATGATGAGCACAATCTCATACACAAACAACGATATATCACCTGTGATTAAATGATTATAAATTAAAAATAAAATAATATTTACTTATATAATAATATATCGATATTTATTGATAAAATTATATTTATTATTTTTGCTAATAATGCTACTCATAACAGAATCCACTAAATATGAGCTGTGCAGCAAAGCAAAGTTTGTTTGTCTTGGCATCTGGGCTTGAAGAGTCTAGCACAATAATTCAATTTAGTGCCCATTAACTTGACCCTTCTCACCAAAAATTATATCCACTCATTTTCCTTACCAACTATGCACTAAATAAGGCTAAGAATCACTAACTTTATTATTTCACAATTTACCTGCTACTGAAATTTAACATCTATTCTTCTTCTTTCTCAGTGTGTCACAGCTTGATTTTAGCTAATATCACACATTAACTTTACTGGAAAATAATGTGCACAGAGACCATTACATTACTGAATTAAACATTCCACCTCAACCATAAGACAAGCTGGTTGTGAAGGTCCAAACTCAAGAGGCACAAGCAGGCACCAGGCATGAAAAGAATCCTGTCATTTTCTTCTACATCCAAATAAACAAACAAACAATCAACATTAATTGATAGATCCAGAAATTTATTTTTATAATTACAGAAAGTAAACATTAAATTTACCCAGTAGACTGAGCAGGAGGCCTCCGGGGCCTGCCATTCCCGAGCTCTAGCCCACTGTTTTATTCAGGCCGAGCATTTGCCTGACTCCATCAGGATCAGGTGCTCTCTTGCCTTTAATGACTCCATCCATATATAATAATAAAAAAACACACCCTTTAAGTTGATACATATCATTTTCCTGTGGGCTACTTTGTGATGATAACTTGATTTGAATTTTGTATCATCCTGGGCATTTTATTCAAAAGTTTTGCTAACTTTTTTCGTCTAATAAATGTCTTTTTTTGCCAACAATCCTTCCAGGGGACCCAATAGAGACTTTTTTCTCTTTCCCTAAAAATTCATCTGTTTGCATATTCTTTGATTTACATAAAATGAAAAAATAAGTTAGAAACTGTTTGAGTGAAGTGGGAAATTACCCTGTTGTTGTGGGAGTGGAGGAGCTCAGGGGGATTTTGTAGAGATCTTCATCGACGGCTTTGGGAGGACGAACAGGTGGTTGGGTGGGCGTGACGACGCCGTATTTAGAGCGTGGTAGTGGTGGTGGTTGCTTTCTCGGGGGTTGAGTCACGTGATTGTCACACACCTTCTTCACTTGTTGCTGCTTTTTCTGCTCCTTGACTTGCGGGCCTCGCTTTTCTCCCACTCTTGTCTGCAAATGTGTTTCATATTCCAACATAAATAATCACTCCTTCATCATTATGTTTTAATCTTCATTTCATATTTAATACCGCATTTATACACTAATCAAAACTTAAACCAAATGTTTCTGATTAATTCAAGTACGAAAAATTAATGCTTTTTCCCTGAAAACCAAGAAATGGAGACACCTTTCTGGGAAGAGAACCATTGACACTTCGAGAAGGTTTCTTAGAATCGCCGGCGGGTAAATCACGGCCTCCGCAGCTACGGCGTACGTAAAGATCAGATTCACCGGAAGAAGAACTGTAGCGAAGCAACCCAGCTTGCCTTGCAGACTCAAAATACTGAGTAATCGGCAGGTTGTTTGAATAATCCCAGTTACCAAAAGCTGGAATTTGTCCACTTCTTTTGCAGTGATATTCCTGATAGAACAAGAACAAAATATTATTATATTATTATCAAAATACAAACTTGTACTAAGATTTTGATACTTACATCCATTGTAATGCAGAAGATTAAAGACAAGACAAGAAGGCGAAGACAAAAACAAAGAGAGATGTGAAGTGAAAAGTGTGGTGTTGAAAGAATTAGAGTAAGTTTAAAAGGAGGAGAAAAAGGGCATGAGGTTCTGAAGAAACCCAGAAGAAAAATAAATTCTTGGTCAGAATTACAGAGGGAGAATCTAGCAAGAAAGATACTTCAGATCAGTTCTTTAAATGGAAAATAGTAGCAAGTACACTACAGACTACAGTAACATAAAGCAAAAAGGAAAGAACATAAGGAGAAAGAAGAGGCAGAAGTCTGAACTCGCTCTCCCACGGGAGACTGGTAAGTTTGCTAAACTTTTTCAGATTATTTTAATGGGTTTCTGATTCAAAGGGCTATCCGGGATTCACGCGGCTCTCGGGGCCCAAAGGCTCAGGTTTTCAACATAAATTTGGAGGTTTTTAACTGTTACAGAAAGTGGAAGTGGGTGTAGTTGTGACGGCATCGCCAAACTCAGAACAAAAAAAGCCCTTTTTCTTACAAAGTGCTTTTGGCATTCCTGTTTAAGGGGTTGGCATACGTTTACCGAGTAATTGGTACTTGGGTTCTGCTGTTTGCATTTGATGGGAAAAGAAGAAAATCAAAGTGCGTTTTTAGGAAGTACTTGTCAGTGAGATCAATTCAAAGGTAATTTAGAGGGAGTATTATTTTTAGTTGCTTTTGGGTTTTGGGTATTACCATCATCCCATATATGGAGTTCTCAATATTTGTGAAATGAGTCTCCACACAGATGTTGGAAAGATAATAGAGGGGCTCTGTGGATCAATACATTCTATAATATTTTTTAAATTAAAATTTTAATTTATCTAATATAATAATTTTAAATTATTTATTATACTTAA
This sequence comes from Mangifera indica, assembly GCF_011075055.1. NCBI lineage: Eukaryota > Viridiplantae > Streptophyta > Magnoliopsida > Sapindales > Anacardiaceae > Mangifera > Mangifera indica. The sequence continues at coordinate 14,574,923 of NC_058143.1, read as the reverse complement.
AATTTTATCTAATTAATATGAAATGAAATGAATTATTTAAATCTAGTAAACTAAGAAGAATGAGTTGACCTGGCGTCAAAGTAAAAAACTTGTTCCATGTGAGCCAACTTACAACCAAATTACAAGAAATTAGTTCAAGTGTCTGTCAATAAAATAACCCCACTTTGACCCCACAATTATTTTATTAAAAAAAACCATTGGAAAGATACAACATATCTTTAAAATTTGTCATAATAGAGTAATTAACTAAGAGATTAGACGAATTTCTAGTGCCAAATCAATGGTGAAGGTGGGTTTGTGGAGGTTGAAGGGCATTAACCGAAAATGACAAAGGTGGGAGGAAAAGAAACAGTGTTGACAATAAGTTGAAATATAAAGGAGAAGAAGAAGAAACAGGCAGAGGGAGGTTTAGGGTTTAGGCCCTGTATGAATCACAGAAAGATACAACAAACAAAAGGCTTCCATTGGTGCATATCTTTCTGATCTAATCTAAACCCAACAAAACCTCGTGGAGTGATTCATGGAGCAATATTTTGACTTCAATAGTCGATCGAGTGTTGGGGTTTGTGCACGCTGCCGCGTGTGCCACCATTGCTGTCTTCCTTCTGTCTCCTAGCTTGACTTGGGGCCACCGGCCAATGCACATGCAATTTACCCAACGAAACAAAGTAAAGTCTTAGCTTGAATTTGGAAGTCAAACTTAACACCAACACGCCATTATTGTTTATAATTAACATGGTTGGTTTAGTTGATCATCATGTTGCTCTGACTGAACAGTTTCTTTGCTTTTTGCCTGATTAGAAGTACCGGCCATCACCGCCATCACCATGGACGACAGCAAATTCATTATGAAACACTTTTGTCCTTTTCAATAATAACAAAGGTATCCAACATACATTTAAGGGGCTCTTCTGTTATCTTAGCCAAGAACGGTTGCCTGCAAAAACTGGATGGTGAGACTATCTAAAGTCATAGGAATAACGACATGGTGATGAGGCCACAAGTGCAGCTGAGTCGCGCCTAATTTGGCACAATCCTTTTAGATGGGTTGTGTTGGTCTGCCTCAAAGCTAAAGTCTATGGCACGACTTTAGAGAATTGTTGTGAATTTCAAATAAAAATTACCTAACATATTTTGTTGTTTATGATTAAAGCACTTCAGAATTTTTTCAATAACTTCTAACTAATTTTCACTCTTTGTAATTTTTCTTTGGAATCAAGTACAGTAGATACAATAATCAATATTATTTTAATATTTTTAAATTTTTCTTCTGTTGATTTTGTAATAGCTCCAAAAATTTCATGATGTTTATATTATTTAAAATAAAAATAAATTATATTATATAGTATAAAAATAAACAAATTATAAGATAATAAATCTTAGAACGTTAATCGGTGAAATTTTTAAAAGTTGTAACATATTTATTAAAGCTCATCCGCTTTTGCAGGCTATACCCCAGGATGGCAGAACCCATTCCCATTGCCATAATTTGTTTCAGGGAGAAATTTTTTTTTTCTTTTAATTGTTCTGTGCTTTTGATTGGAATTTGTAATGTGTTATAAATTTACATGAAGAAAAAAAGAAAAAAGGATATCTTGGTACTTGTACAAAAGATTTTGGGTTAGATGAAATTTGATCAAAGTCCACCGATTCAGAGTTACGAAAAAATAATAATATATTATTATATAATTAGATATTTTTTTATTTTTTAATTTAAAATAACTCAATTAGATAATAATATATTTTTATTTATATATAAATTATACTTATAATATTATTTATAATAAATCACGTGATAAATGGGTTTATACAATGTATTGTATTGATAGAATAATAAATTTAACTGAGACTTTGAATTAATAACTACGTTTATTCTTGTAACATTTCTTTAAATACTCGTGAGTTTCGTTTCCCCTCCATTAATTCATTTCAATAGGATTTGGTTCTGATTCTAGTCAATATATTAAAGTTTTCAACGGAATTTAAGAATATCGCAAGTATTCATGTGTATTCTGTGATTGGATTTGGATGGATACACTGCTATTTTCACTTCTTAAATGAATGGGCTGAATTGGGTTTTGGTAAGGCCAAAGGACTATAAGCATGCTATTTTTGTAAGTATCTCTTTTTTAATTTTGAAAATCTCAAATATCTTTCTATAAATAGTTAAAATTAACAGGACCTTAATCTTTTAAAATTTTATCTCTTTTTCCCCTCCAAACTTTAAAAACTAAAAGTTTTCCTTCAACTAAATTTTAAAAAATAACAGTTTCCTCTTAGGTTTTAGTTTTCAGATCTCTGACGTCATTGCCCACTGTCTATCCCTTCGAAGCTTTCTCTTTCTCAGACGGTCTCTCTGATATTCATCTGAGAAGATAATCGTCTTTCCAGAAGTCTTTTTTTGGGAGGACAAAGAGCTTCATCTTTCCCAATGAAGCTCTTCATCCATCAACACATAGCGGGCGTCCAAATGGATGGAGACAGACTGCCAAAGGGAGAGGAAGCTTCAGGAGGGATAGACGACAACAATGGCACCGGATTTAGTGTCGGAGATCTAGAAACTAACTCTAGGAGGAAACTATCATTTTTTAAAACTTTGGTTGAAGAAAAACTTTTAGTTTTTAAAGTTTAAGGGAGGAAAAAAAGATTATATTTTAGTTTATTTTTAATATTATAGATAAAATAATGATTTAACCTTTACTATAGTTAATTTTAATCAGTTATGGATAGGTATTTGAGATTTTCAAAGTTAAAGAGGGGAAATAACATATTTTGGGTGGTAAATAGTTCTTTGGCCTTTTGGTAACCATAGAAAGCCCATCCAAAAACCATTGCAATGGCCCATAATATGTCCATTTATGCCCAGTATAATGCGCATTTTGCTCCTTATGATCTTTAAATTAACGAGGATGAATTGGGGAATCAACAAATTAAGTAAATATTTAAGTTATAATTTCAATGCTTTTAGAAAATAAGGTCTTCCACAATTTGAAATGTATTATAAGATTTGGTATTGTCTTAATATGTTCTAATTGCTCTTTAATTATAGTCAGGTGTTCAACTTGGTACTGTTGTAATGTTGATTTTTTTGTTTTGGTTGACTGAAAATGGTGAAATGAGTGAGACTTATTCCGGTTGCAGGAGGAGGATGGAAGGATGGGTTGAAAATGAAACCTTAATAGGGTTGGATTCGAGCCGAGCTCAGCTCGGCTCGTAGCTAGCTTGGGTTCGGCTCGATTTATTTATGACCAGCTTAAGTTTGGCTCGAGCTCGACTGAAACCAAACTCGGCTCGGCTCGAGTTCGGCTCGTTTTTAGCTCAACTCGTTTACGGCTCAGCTCGATTGGTTTTTCATATCAAAACGACATCGTTTTGTATATATATATGGATCAAAACGACGTTATTTTGTATAAAAAATTTTAAAAAAAATTTACCTAGTCAACCCGAGCCAGTTCGAGCTCGATCGAGCCGAGTAGAGCCCAGCTCGTTTCTGGCTCGAACCCAGCCGAGCCGAGCTCGAGCTCGAGCTAGCTCTGCTCGAGTCCAGCCCTAAACCTTAAGAGGGATAATGTTATTTTTTAAAACTTAATCATAAGAAAAATTGTTAGTTTTCTAAAATAATGAGATAAATTTTTATTATTTTTAATGTATTATTAGTTAAATAACGATTTTACCCCTATAATTAATTGATTATATTAATTTTAACTAATCATACATGAAAGATTGAGTTTTCAGTACTTAATAAATACCAATTTGGGGTTTCAGCAAACCTTGGGTAGGAATAAGTTTTTGGCCTAAAACGCCTGTGGGAATATTTGCCTAAGACCGCACGGGCAGGTTTAGTGTCTCCTCTGTGGTTGTGAGAAAGGAAATGGACTGCCAAAAGTATGAAAAAGTGAAGCCAATACTGGCTGCTAGATGTGGAAAGATTCTTTATACTGGGTAATTGGTTCACTTTTCTATAATGGTGTCATTGATATTTGGCTAGCTCTCACAAATCTGCTGTCATTTCATTTGTTTTAATAACTTGAATGCTGCATATAAGATGCTTTCAGTTGTCTAGGATGCTTTAGTGCAAAGACTGCAAAATGATATAATGTCTATACTTGGGGTACTTATAGGCAGTGCAAAATTGTAGGTTTTCTTGGATTTTAGGTGGGTAAGTAAAAAAGGAAAGTAGTAGGAACTTCGGTCGAATAATACTTAAAAACCAATTGTTGAAATTAAAGAATTTAAACTCATATAAATCTCACATCAGAAACTTATACTTTTTAATATAATATCTAAGTCTCATACTTTACACTTGAAATTTTGTAAAACTCGGAATCAATGAGTTCTTCTTCACCCACTTGACAACAAAAGAGAAGAGAAAGAACTGTGCATTGCTTTTCTGCTCTTTTTCTCTTAATTAATCATTGTTTATCTGAACCATAAGTAACTCAAGATCAAATTTTTTCGCTTAAACCCATCTTGGACATGCACAAACATTTCCTCTGTGCTTCACTTCTTAATTCCTATGTTAAAGGGGAAAAAAAAACTTAGTCATTAGTACTTGATACTTAGAGTTTACGCAAGTAATGAAAAATACCATTGGTTTTCTTGCCTCACTGGATTATATTTTGATTACTGATGCTAGACAAAAATTAATCCATTTCCATGCTATTATTTTTTATTGAGCACTCACATCATGTCTCATTTAGGGAATGCAAATCTCCTCTTGCCTCTCCTACTATATTGTAATGTGAAGAAAACATCTGTTAAACTTTGATTTATAAGTGGGCTAAGCAGGAACTATAGTTACAGATTTTCTTCATGCAGGAGCAATCCAGTGAGCTTAGAGAATAGCAGAGGAGATCAAGTTTCTGAAAGCCACTTTGAGACAATTGAAGAGATTATTTTACACTAATATTTGAGACAAAGAATTGTTTGAGTTTCCAGCTGCTTGCAATATCCATGAGAATCAAAGAAATCTAATGTTGAAATTTCATTTTTAGTTTATGATACCATCGAAGGAGGAGGAGGGCAAGTTGCATGACTTGCCTTTTTGTGCATTGTGCCATAAAGAGGCCTGTTTTTGGCTCAATGAATGGGCTGCCTTCTTCAAATAACTAGCTCATTAATTGAGTCAGTCATTTGCTGTTGCTTTATGATCATAGACTGAATTGAAAGTGAATTTTTTTATGTCCTAAATTTGTGCTTTTCTCGCATTAGAGAAGTATACGTGAACTTATAACTTCTACAAAAGAAAAACTTGAATATAGTTCGATAATATGTCCAACACACCATAAGATTGATACATGATTAATTCTTTTAAACCAACTATATCGAATAGATAAATCCTCTAATTTAGTGATCGATTTCATAACTATTATATTAGATAAATTAAAAGTTTAATATTGAAATATTATTATAAATGATTTAAACCCATATTCTTCCTTGGACTCTCAATTTTTCTCAAATAGGTTTTGTGGATTTTTGTTTTGCTTGTCAACTTTCACTAAGCTAGCATTTTAACACAAGTAACTGGTGAACCATTCAAGTTTCCCATTTTCATTAGGACCATTGAAGATTGTGCTGAATTTTCCTCTTGTTTTTAATGAAATTCTTGAAAAGTTTATATAAATGAAATGAAAATTATGATGGTATATGATCATATCGATGTTCCTTCCAGGGAGAAAATGAAAGGGTGATTTTGATTGACTTTTTCATACAAGAAAAGTTCTGTTGATCTCAAAATTTGTAAGAAATATTTCTTAAAATTATAAAAATTAACATAATTGTCTCTTAAATTTGATTAAAAAAATATATAGAATTGATCAAAAACTTCTCCTTGTTAAACTTGATCTCTGTCTATTGGCTCTCATAACCAGAATTATTAGTACAAAACAATTTCTTCAGGTCGGTGAAATCATTGAATTGTAATAAAATTTGAATCAATATTCCTAAAATCTCACAAAAATTCTATTTATTTTTGTTTTGGGAAAGAATAAAAAGAGAAATACTCATGAACAACAAAACAGTAGCATAGTCTTCCAGAAAGAAACATTCTTCCGTATTTTCTCTCCAATTCTCCCAATGAAGCCAAATCTCTTAACACCAAACTCTTCTTATTCCTTCACTCCTTTTCTGTCAATTCCTGCAAAGAACCCTGTTTTAATTCCCAAAACCTCAATTTCGCTACCCAAATTCCTCCCTTTAACCTCCCACTTAATCAGAAAACACTCTCTTTTGCCCCCAGTTCAATTTTCAACAACTACTACTACACCACAATCCTCCAATGAACAATCAACATCAAACCCCATATCAGAAAGTTCAGTTCCTGACGAGGTTTTGCAACCTCAATTTAATGTACAAGTAGCAAGTCCCATCGTTCCCTCATATTTTCCGCCCGCTAAACTGAGCTTGAGTGACCAAGCTTTCTTTTTGCTGGCTTTTATTGCTTGCACGGTATGCAATTTTCAGGATTTTCTGGTCGGGAGTTTAGAAGCTTTCAATTCTTTGATGGGTATTTTTTGTTTGAATTATTCATATGAATTTTGTGTGAGTTTCAAGTTCGTTATGTTGTTATTTGGTCGTGAGTGTAATTAGGATCTGTGTATTGTGGTTTTGTTCTGATGGAGCTTAGAAGGTTTGAATTTATTGATGGGTCTTCCTTGTTTGGCATGATAAATGAATTTGAAGTAGATTATGCTACTGAGTAGCTCTATAATGGTGTTGCAAAAACAGAAAATGCATTATGAATGATTAATTTATTGTTTTGGCATTTGCAGTGATTAGGAGTTCAAAGATTTTGAATTCTTTCTTGGTATTGTTTGTTACATGTGGTTTTGTGCAAATTCGAACAAGGCACTGCTATTGGTTGGCTGGTCATAGCGGGGAAAAACAAAAGAAGATTGTACTAGGCTCTGAAAATGGTTTTATGGGTTTTCTTGTGATTGAGAGCTTAAATTGAATTATTTAGTTTATATTTCTTCAACATTTTATCCCTGTAGTGGTCTAATGATGTTAACTGTTTGATTGGTGTGCAAATTAGGTTACTTAAATGGTAATGATGAGATTATGTCTTGCAATATCGAAAATCATTCTTTTACTCTGGGATTTTATATTCTGAGAGGTGTACTTAGTGTAATTTTTGTTTGGGTTTTTGTAGAATGGAATTACATGATAGGGACAACCATAATTGAGCATCAGATATCTCACAAAAAAAGTTTGGATCAGTGAACTATTTGGAATCTAACTATTTCAAGTGCGTGGATTATTTAAGACAAATTTAAGAGTTAATTATGAGGAAAATTTTGTATCCTATTAAAAGTTTGAATTTTGTTGAAATTCTTTCAGTATCCTTATAGTGTTGTTCTGCTTGAACTTCGAGTTGATATATGCCCAATGTTTCTTTTTCACCCCTTTGGCTTTATGAGTTTCTTGACTGAACTGGCAAAGTTTTTCCATTATTCACAAATACAAACTACTTCTGTTGCATGCAGACTTCTGTTGCTTTCACCAGCCTTGTAATTACAGCTATTCCGACACTCTATGTAAGTAATTGAACATTTTCTTTCCATAATGGTCTGGCATATTCAGTATTGCATAATATTTTATGTTCTAATAGATATTGTTCCTCATCCCTAACTTGGAATTTTGAGATTTCTCTGCCAATATAAGCTTCAATTATCTTTATTTTAGCTAAATTAGTATTGGAATGTTCGACAAATTTGAACAGCTGTGCTACTGTTGGCCATCAGAGTGTCTAATTGCAGTTAATGAGAATCAATATAAGGCATGAAAAAATCCAAAAGCCATAGTCGTTGTTTCTAATATGAAATTACCAGACTGTTAGAAAGTGACCATGAGTATTTAGAGTTTCATGAGCTCTTGAATCCTATAATTATTGGAGAATGTTCTATTGCGGGTTGTATCTAGCTCAGCAGTTAATTAGTTAGAGTATTATGCTTGGCAACATTATATTCCTTATTCAAGTGGAATTTATCAACTTATATTATGACCATCTAAGTTAATGCCCTCGAGTAGTTGGATATTCAAATGAGAACTCACAAAGTACTGTTGATCTCATGTAGGGCTGGATTTGAGCTGAGCCGAGCTCGGCTCGCAGCCAGCTCGGTTCATATATGGGCGGCTCGAGTTCGGCTCGATTCGAGCTCGGCTCGGTTCAGCTCGTTTTTCATTATTAAAACGACATCGTTTTTAATATATATTGATCAAAACGACGTCGTTTTGTATAAAAAATTTTAAAAAAAAATCTATCGAGCCAACCCGAGCCAGCTCGAGCTCGATCGAGCCGAGCCGAGTCTGGCTCGTTTCGGGCTCGACCGAGCTCGAGCCGGCTCGGCTCGAGTCCAGCCCTCATGGATGCTAGGGGTGAGCGGGTCTGGGTTCATACTGAAAATACAAGAACTGGATCTGGAAGTGGAACCGGCTGGTTCTTAAAATTTAGGGCCAAAACTGAAACTGGCTAAAACAGGTTCCAACCTGGAACCTGTTCAGTCAGTTTTGGTTCTGCCCACACTGTTGACTACTTGGATTGTGCAGGGAATTTGCACAATCATCATACCCATCTAATAGCTTAATAAAAGTTAAGCCACAATTTTTAGACTATATAGGAATCGACATCAATTATTTTCAAAGTACATTAATATAAAAATCCAAAATTACCATCACATTTTATGAAAATTAAACTTATAAAACATACAAAATAATTAGCACCAACTTATCTCACTCCACAAGAAGTTCCTCTTGATTGTTCTTGCTATCAACATGAAAAGATAAGAAGCAGATTAGAGTGTTTTGACTCCCAATTGCTCACTAGACATGAACACCACAGATGTCATCATTTTATACAAAGATATTGTTGATTGAATGGCCCAATTGGATCACTATTGATTCTAGACTTAAAAAATAACTTGGTTGCAAATTGAATATTAAACAATGGTGCAGAGTATGCGATCAAAGCTCTTGCAAGACTAAAATAAACCTAATAGTAGAACTAAAAGAGTGACCTTTTTGAGAGAAGAATTGGGGCGTGGGGGGGTTGGAGGGTTCAGAGGGAAGAACTGAGTGAGGTCATCCATGTTATCATATTCTTCTTCTCCATTGGCACTCTGATATGTTGATTCAACCATTTTTATTGTCTCAGAGAAGACAGAAGTTGAACAAGGAGATTGGGAGTATTTGCAGAGAAATTGATTTTAGGGTTCACGGGGAGGTCTAGCGTGTGTAGGGCTGTCGTTTTTTATATAGTAATAAAATGTGTCATTTTGTTAAAGAAATTGAAAAAAATTGGGTTGTGCACCCGAACTTTTATTTGGATCCAATTCTCAGGTTGATTCCAATTCATTAGGGGGTGGAATCAGAACCTGACAGTTCTAGAAAAACTGGAAACTCTGACCTACTAGGGGTAGGCCAGTTCTGGGTTGGAACCGGAATGTAAAGCCAAGCACCCACGGTTCTGATTCTTACAGGGTATTTTGTGCTGGGGAGGTGAAAGTGTTATAGACTTCTTTCTTTTCTTTCTGCCTTTTTGTAGGCAATCTATGGTTCCAAGGTTCATTTTATGTAAGCTTGGTACTATTTATCTGTTTCATATTCTGGCCTGTAGGCAATGAGTAGAGCAGCAGCCTCTCTTGCTAAGCTGGCAGATACTGCTCGAGAGGAACTTCCCAGTACAATGGCCGCAATTAGGCTTTCAGGCATGGAAATCAGTGATCTCACTCTGGAGCTGAGTGATTTAAGGTGAAATTTAGATCTTTATGATTTAACTAAATTGTTTATAACTTTGATCTGGCAATTTTGCACCCTTGTATATGTTGGAATCTCTATATTTTTTCCTTAGTAAGTATTATCAGGACTTCTTCAGTTAACCTATGGAAAGAACGCCTTTCAAATGGAGATTGTAACAGAGTCGTGTATCCATTTAATCCTGTAAATAAGAATCATATTTTCTATCACTGATTTAAAGTACTTACCTTATTGTTTATGGGAATTGTCATTTAGCCAAGAAATTGCTGATGGGGTCAACAAATCAGCCCAAGCTGTGCAGGCAGTGGAAGCTGGAATCCGACAGATTGGCACACTTGCTCGACAACAAACAATCTGTAAGTATATAGTGGTGTCCATTGCTATTTCCCTCTATAACCACTAAAATTATCTCTTCCTTACTTTGCTTTACCATGACTGATTTTCTGCAACACGTTATATGATCCAGCAATGATTCAAGAGAGGGCGAGTCTGCCTATCATCTCTTTGCAACCTGTTGTTGCTGGAGCTGCAAAGAAGACCTCCCATGCTGTTGGCCAAGCCACAAAGACGATCATGAATATGATCTCTAGAGGGCATTTCAGCTCCGTGAATGGAGATGATAATGGAATTGATAGTGTGGAAATCTAAAGAGGTTGGCTGTATCCAGGTTCCCTTTCAATGAATTACATACTGCCTGTGTAAATAGATAAAAGAAACTAAGGCAACAACCCAAATAGTTGATTGTATTTGGACAATACAAGTGCCCATAAATTCCAAATATCAAAGAAATAGAAGGTCCATTTGTTGCAGGTCTGCTATTTGAAATGCAGGGCATCATGAAATTTCCTCCATGAAATTCTGGTTTTTTTTTTTTTTCCCAAACAATGAGCAATATTTATGAATATCATTTCAACTTCAACTTTTCTAGTCAAGAGGTTACATATTCCTTTACATAATTTGACAGGCCTAGAAACGTCATTAGCTGATGCAGACTTTATAACCACTAAAAAGATTTCCATATGACCAAAGTCTCATTTCTTCCACCAATATGATGAATTCAAGTTTTATAGGTTAATTAGCTCTTGGTGGGCCTCCAAAGCTCAAAACTTGAACTTTGGAAGTTCGTTTTTTTCTTTTAGGTGGGAAGATAAAAGGGAAAAACTAATTTCTTTCACCATTATCCCACAAAGTCTCCATAACTGAAAATTTTCACTAACACCATGCTAGACCATAGAACCAATAGCATCTGGATTGAAGTACTCCTAGATCATTTAAAATTCAACATTTCACTCATATTCAGTTGTATGCAGATGAAACTAGTTGATGAAATTAAATTTTCATTGTTATTATTCACAGTAATCTCATCATCACATCAATCTAGAAATGCAGAGAAGAGCATGTAATTAATTAACTTGAAACTGCGGTGGACAAGAATATTTAATTCGCTTTGAATTTATCAATTGGTATATCAAACAATCGACGGATACTTAGTATGTCCGATGAAAAGTACAGATTTTAATTTGTCTTCCAAAATAAAGAATAATCCAGATGACTACGTATTCGTGTACTTAGTGGAGAGACTGAGAAAAAAAACAGCAGAAGAGGTTGAAGAGATGGAAAGGCGGAGAAGGTGGTCAAAGAACTTCAACAAGATGAGGAAATTGCTTAACAGAGCTAAATAAAGAGGAGCTAATTATGATTGGCTGAGATCTTTGTTCTCCAACCCATGAAAGAAGAAACCAAAAACAAATTTTTGTAATTTTCAATCAAGAGATTTTATTCAAACTACAATCAAGAAAAGAATAAGAAAGAAAAAATTCTTAGACAGGCCAGTCCCTGCATTAGGACTTTGAGGCTTCTCAAACCCAAACCAGACATTTTTAACAGGGCATTAAATCCTCCTATAAAGAGAGCCTTAAAATTCAAGAACTGGTAAAGCTAGTGGCAATAGGTATGATAACCAATAGAATGATCAACAACAGAAGAATCACACCCACACACATCCACTTTCTGCTGCTCCTCTGGTAGTCCTTTGCGGCCTTGAGCTGCTTGGTGCCGTCCTTGACATAATGTGAGGCATTCATCACATGGTGCTCAATGTCATCCATCTGCTCACCCTGTGCTTCTACCATTACGGCCATGTCCAAGAAGATTTGGTGCAGCTCCAACAAGCTCTTCTCAATCTCTTTCGCTGTGACATGCCTATCTTGAATCTCCACCACAGTCTCCAACACCTTACCCCTCCCATGCTCTTGTATTGCCCTTGTCAAAAACTCCTCACCGCCATTACCCCCATCAGATATGATTTTCTCAATGACATCCTCATTTGGGTACTCTCCAGTCACAGTGAAGTATCTTCTCCCAACTGTTTCCTTGTATTCAGTCATCATTCTCTGCCTCAGCCCTTGAAAATCCATCATTAACTCCTTTAACTTTTTTCGTAAGCCATTAGTAACCGCAATCCTAGTCCTGTAAATTGAGGTCCCTTCTTTGCAGCCTGAGAGGCGCTTGTTAGCAGCATTGGCACGGTCCATGTCTTCGAGATGTGACCTAATTGTTCTGGCCCTCTTGAGCACTGTGACAATATCTTTGTTGATCTCATTGCGCAAAGACTTGAGAGCCTCAGGTTTGTGCAAGGACTTGCTTTGCTCATTGGATTCTTGGAGTTTGTTCAATATTTCCCGGATTTCCCCCATTTCCTTCTTCACATTCTCAGCTTCTTCTAGGAAAAGGTTGAGGTTTTGGTCCATAGTGTTTGCCGAGGATGCCATTTCCACATCAAAGTCAGGACCAGCTTCAAGATCTTTCATAGCCACCTTCTTGAGATCAACATAGCTCATGAAAGACTTGGTCATTAGATCATTCATCTTTGGAACTTAGATTCTTCACTCTCCTTAAATGAGCCAAACAAATCCAAAATTAGACTGAAAGTAATCATGCAAAAATGAACCCAAACAACAAGTGGGGTTTTGGAAAAAAAAAAAAAAACCTTTTTTGTTGCTCTTGATTAAATATATCTTCAACTCGAAATGAAAATTGAACTATAGAAGCAATAAAAATGAACTAAAAAAAATGAAAATTGATGAAATTGGTGTTGTATACCTCCTTGAAGGAAGCAGAGAAAAAAACTAAGCGGCTGATGAAATTGGTGTTGTATACCTCCTTGAAGGAAGCAGAGAAACGGGAATTGCGAATTTGCGATCAATAAGAAGATCTCAAGTGGGGTTTTGAAAAGGCATGAAAACTTGAGCTCAGGTGGTGATTTGCTTTGCTTTGTTGTCAATTTGAGATTGATCAAGAGACACTTAAATGGAAGAGAAACACAAATGAACAGAGACAAAAAGTAGCCGTTATAACTAGCTCCCAAGTTCCAACGGCTATATTTTCTAATGCCCGTTGGGCCGTTGCTGAATCTTTTGTGTTTTCGGTTTCTTTTTATTTCTTTTAAATAAAAAGATTTTAGCTATGATTTATTCGCCAAATGTGGTAACGATTCTCTACAACCGTTCCTACTTGTTATAAATACCATATCAAATGAATGGCTTACACGCCTCACTAGTATTATAAATCGAATAATATTATAAATATAATTTTATATATAAATAATAACTTATTATTATATGAATAAATAACTAAAAATTAAATATAAAATAATATTTAATTATATAATAATATATTATTATTTATATATAAAATTATATAAAAAAATTATATCCATAATTTTATTATTATAAGTCTCTCTTGCTTTATCTTTTTTTTATTTGTAATGAGCTCTTGATGTCTTCCTTATTGTCATCTTAACTTCCATTTTAGGCATGATTACATTAGAATAACATTACCTAAGTTTGAATAAAAATATAATATAATATTATTTTTTATTTAAAATTATTTAATTATCTTAATAATATATAAAAAAATATCTATATATTTAATACGCATAATTTTATTAATTAGAATATTGTGTTTAAGTTTTAAAAAAATTAACGATTTTACTAAAACTAGTCACTAATGCTAAAAGTTAAAATATTTTCTGAAGTGGCAAAATTGTTGAGAAACATAAAATGTTAAAACTGATGATATTTCCCACATTAGCTATTGCTCACTACAAAAATTGAAAACACAACATTTCCCACTCAAACCGAGTTAACATAAACTCAAAAGTTAATTTGACTCAATTTGATTCAGTTCAAACTCATTTATTTTGAATATGTATTGTAGTATAATTAAGAGATTTGACTTTATCCAATAATTGAATTGAACTTAAACTATATAGAGTTCTGTTCAGTTTGACTCATAAACTAGATAAATAACTCAATCTAATTTAAACTTAACTCATAGATTGATTCGAATTATATTAAATAATTATTAAACGATATCATTTTATCAATAAATCACGAATTTAAACTACAAATCTAAGTCACATATCTTATCCATAAATTTTAACATTAAGCCAAAGTTAAACCAAATTATTTTCATTCGAATTAAACTTGAATTAAACTATTTTTTATTTACGTTAAACTCAAATCAACCAATATTTAGAATCGATTTGACTCATATCTATAATTTTATTATTAAAAAATCTATCAAAAAATAAATAGTAATTTATTAAAAGTAAAATAGATATAAAACTTCCCGCATGTGCGATCACGTGAGTGGAGGAGAATGAATAGCCAATAACATGAAGCCAATTAGAGCTTAAAACATAATTGATGAATGACAACACTTGGGGACTGCTTTTCTTCTTTTACAAGAAAAAGAAACTTCTTTTAAACAACTTTTCGGTGAACTTTGCCTTTTTCTTCTTGTCGTTTCCACTTTCCAGATGGCTTATTTTATTAAACTTAAATGCACCGAATAAAAATAAGCAATTATTGTACATGCATCTATCTTCCGAAGAATAATATTTCTAGTTTTTATTTTAAATATATAAATATATATTATTATATAATTATGTATTATTTTATTTTTAATTTAAAATTATTTAATCATATAATAATATATATATTTATATATTCGAAATAGATATATATAGTTTTATTATATTTCTAATTTAGTAAATATCAAATCACCGAAGAAACAATTATTAGGTATATCATACTTAATTGAGTAAACACCAAAATTATATACACAACTTTATATGATTATATGTTATTTTATCTCTAATTTAAAAATATTTAATTATATAATGATATATTATTATTTATATATAAAATTACGCATGAAATTATACATGTAATACTATTCTTGTCAACTGTGAAAACGCATGAAATTATTAACTACAAGAAAAATTGATTTAATGGAAGTCTGTCCTCTTTTCATATTAAAGAGTGGATCTTTATTTACATTTATTCAAATAAAATAATTTTATTAAATAATCTAACAATAAATAAAAAATGTTTCACTTTATTATAATATTGCACTTCACCATATAGATTATAAAATAAAAAACATCAGATTAAATTAGATTGATTTGAAAAAATAAGAGAAGATATAATTTGATGAGATTAAGATGAAATAATTTAGAGAAAAGAATACCAAATCCACTTCTTCTCCCCCTTTTTAAATTTTAATATGATGTGCGTTAGGTTTAAATGAATTGACTATTTTGTCCCTTTATTATTCATTTTCAATTAAAGAAAGTTAGTGATTTATGTCATCATGAACAAAGTAATATGATATGTATATAATTTTTTATACATAAATATATATGTATGTGACATATTATTATATGATTGAATATAATTATTTAACAATAAAAGTCATTCAACAACTTTGATTTATATACAAACAAATCTTATTAATTTATACATACTATAATAGTCTAATTGTATATTAAAAATTTAATTTTTCGTATTATATATCTAGTATCGTATTGTATTATATAATTTAAAAAATAAAAAAATAATAAAAAATTTAATTGATATGCCATTATTTTAAAAATATCACGAATACTTTTAAAAATTTAAAATTTCTCACAAATATCTCAACTATATTATCATTTTTTAAAAAAAGTATATTAATCCGTATCGATAATATATATTTTATAGTATAATATGTATCATATTGTATGATACATTCATTGTATCGTATTAATTCGATGTACCTCATGATACATATTTTTTTATTTACATCGTATTGTAACATAATATGTATATCGTATATCTTATAATATTAATAATTATAATCCATACAACCTAATGTAACAATATGCGATTGAGTTATTTTAAAATAAAAAAATGAATATTTAAATCACCAAATCATATCAGTTTATACGAATAATTTAATAAAATTTATTTGTGCATATAATTTTATTTTTAATTTAATAATGTTATTTAGAATAATGGCATATAAAAGAAGACAACTATTATGTGATAAAAAAGTTTGGGTTAAAGATAAAGTGAGAAAGCCTTGCAAGGCAAAAGTTTGAGTAATATTATGTGTATTATTTTTATGTATGCTCTTATATAAAAATTGATATATTATTATACTATTAATAATTATAAATTAAAAATAAAATAATATTTAATTATATTATAATATATTATTATTTATATACAAAATTATAAATATTTTTTTATTAAAAATATTTTCTGAAATTACAAAATGGTTTAGAAAAGGTAATTTGGTAATTAACCAAGAGTCACAGTATTAACCAATCGTTGAAAAGAGATAAACATCAAATCAGTATTCAATATCAACAACAAAACGAAATCAATCCTAACCAGACACCAGAAAACTAAATCCATTCAAATTCCAGGTCTTCTATTTCACTTCAGTTCATCTCCAAATAATTTAAGTAAATCACACCCACTGTACACTACTCTCAGACTCAGGCCGAAGTTATGGGTCCGATTAAGGCCTCTGTAGGTGA
The DNA here is from genome assembly GCF_011075055.1 of Mangifera indica. Taxonomy (NCBI): domain Eukaryota; kingdom Viridiplantae; phylum Streptophyta; class Magnoliopsida; order Sapindales; family Anacardiaceae; genus Mangifera; species Mangifera indica. The sequence continues at coordinate 14,558,299 of NC_058143.1, read as the reverse complement.
TTTCTTGGTTACCTTTATGTGGGTGTTTTGTGCCTCCACATTTGGTCTTTTGACATCAGAGATTGCTGCTCTTCTGGGTGTGCAAAACCTCTTTTGGCCCCCCGCGTTAATCACCACCTTCATTATTTTTGTTTTTGTTTTCATTTTTGATTTGATTGGTGATTTTCTTGGTGGGGCTAGCTTTAATCCCACTGGTAACGCCGCATTTTACGCTGCCGGTGTCGGCGATGATTCTTTGCTCTCAATGGCTCTCCGCTTCCCTGCCCAGGTTTATAGTACTTTTTATATTTAAAGTTATTACAAGGAATTATGAATTGCATGCTGTCATCTCTTTGCAATTTCATTTTTTCATTTTCAGTTGCTTAGTTTCGCAGAATTTTTATGCTTTTATCTTCTTTGTGTACCTTTTTGGAAATTTTTGTTGACAGAATCTTTGATTGGATCTACTTTGCAGTAGTTTGTTGAACTGTTTTCATATATATTAGAGGGTTGTTTCATTTGGGATTAGAACTACTGATTCTATTTACCAAAGAGATACAGTTTATGCTGAAACTTCAAAGGTACTTTTACCGGAAAAAGGAATGTGTGAACTGTGAACAAATTGCTGAAAGGTGTACAAGGAGCCGTTTACTAAAAAATACTAAAAATAATTCCTAAGTTATGGGACATGAATTTTGGATGTAAATATCAAGTTTTTATTTTGACAGGCAGCCGGTGCTGTGGGTGGTGCAATGGCCATCATGGAGGTGATCCCACCAAAGTACAAGCACATGATTGAAGGCCCTTCTTTGAAAGTTGATTTGCATACTGGAGCCATCGCTGAGGCGGTGTTGACTTTTCTAATTACCTTTGCTGTGCTTTTAATTATTCTGAAGGGCCCTCGTAACAGTATTGTGAAGACGTGGTTGCTTGCTGTGGCAACTGTAGTATTGGTTGTTTCAGGTTCCACTTACACTGGGCCTTCCATGAATCCTGCCAATGTGAGTTGTCTGCCTTTTTACTTCTGTCCTGCTTAGAATCATAGTAATATGGAATTATTAGAACATATTATTTCTAAATTTAATAAAAGTTAACCAATTAAGATATTATCATGAAGCTATGATGATATAACTTATCTAATCTAGATGCAGTTTCTCTCATGAACAACATATAATTTCATTAATTCACTGAATTATCAAATTTGTCTACACTTGCTTTGTTGTACTTACAAGGTGATGCTGCAACTAGATCGGGTGGAATTTGGAAATGCTTGGTTTTTGATATAATTGTTGCATCATATTGATTTTTGCACTACCCTTAAATATACTATTGATTCCATTATTTGGCCTGCACAACTTTACTGAGAAAGTATGTTTATTACTATTTTTGTATCAACTTCTTTGATTGTGTTATATCTTATTGTCTATTGAATGGACAAAAAAAATGCATAATTCAGAAAGATTATTGGAAATAGTGATTTACAAGGAAATATTGCCCTGTTTATCCTAGTGAGCCATGCATCTTTGCTGTAACTATGATCAGAAAGGAAGCATAACCCCTTAGCATCTAATTTTTGAGAAATCATTGCATATTATTTATTTATTTTCCATTTTGCTGGTGACTCTATTTCATTGTTTGAAATTCATTAATTCATCATTATTATAAATTTCCCCGTAGTCAAAAAGAGGAATGCAATTTTGATGAACCCATTGAATTCTCTTCTGCTGTTAAATTAACATAGGCTCGAAGTTTAGCTCTCTTTATCAAGCATAAAACTTCAGATCTCTGCAATTCTCTCGCAGCCACTGTGTTCATAAATCACAGCCTTACCCTTCCACATGTTTTCACTAAGTTCCTTCCTTATCAATCAAGTCCATGAAAACAGTCCCTTGTATTCAATTTCATGTAGATATGTTTCAATCACTACAAAAAAAGTAATGTTGTTAAATGCACCTAATATATTTTCTTAAGCGTTTACATAAATACTATTTTTTTTTTTTTAACTGCAACCCTGTCTTCAAATGAAAAAGAAAAATTATATATGAAAGTTGTTGAAGATCTTTTGCAGAGAGCTATTCTTGCTTCACGCATTGTTAGTCTAGGGATTTAATGAGCAGTTGGTGCTAAAAAAGATGAACTGGAGACTAATGGGGGTCAATATTGGTATTATGTGGTTATCGCAACAATGGTTGCCAGTGGTGATGAATATTGATATTAGGGTCAATATTGATATTCTGTGGGCCTTTCCCTTCCTAACTGCATTTTGAGTTGAGGAGCTACTCAACTCTGGTAGGATTTTGTCCCTTTTAATTCTTAAGTTATGCCAATTTAGGTAGCTGATTCTTGCTGTAATCTGCTTTTCAATTCTTTTTTAGTCTTTTGGCTGTGATGGAAGGGATTATGAGGTCTCTGGCTGTGTTGATGTGCTTATGTCACATCTTTATTCATCACAAAGCCAAGGATGAAGGTCTGGGAATTTGGTAATGGAAAGTTATGCTGACTTTTTCTTGTTTGCTTCTTTATACAGTTTCTTGTCTTTGGGTTTGCATCCATATGTGCATTGAAATATGTTAACCCTTATAAAGCCACAAAAATAAGTTTCTTCTGGATTTTTAAACATAGCAAAGCCAGAGCTGATTGCGTTGCTAAGCAAGGATCATATAACATGCAGTGTTTCTCCTATGAACGGGCATAAAGAAATTGAAAGATGTCTATATCTTTCTTCCTAGGCAGATTTGTGCATTTGTATTTACTTAGCTGTTTTTGCATTTGCTCTAACAACTATAGGACTGAACATATCTTTGTATTGTGAGCATAGGCTTTCGGATGGGCATACATAAACAAATGGCACGACACATGGGAGCAGTTATATGTTTACTGGATTTGTCCATTCATTGGAGCAATAGCTGCAGCATGGGTGTTCCGTTTTGTCTTCCCTCCACCACGTCCACCGTCAAACAAACAGAAGAAAAACTAAGGTGGGAAATATGTGTTTTTGTTTATTTACCATTAGATAAAAGCTCAATTTCAATATTCATGTAATAATAATATCTTATTTAGTTCTATAATGCACTCATTTTTTAGTTGTCTATGATGAAGATGAACTGATCTCTTTTTCAAGTCAATTTGCTTGGTTTATACTTTATTGAGTCATTGCTGCTTCTGCGTTTTGTTTCTTTCACAAATCATGATATGTTATTTTGGCAACAATAAATGGTCAAAACAGAAACATTTTCTTTGTGTATCTTCTCTCTTTTGGTAATTATTGAACCCATTAGGCTTTAAGGCCGAATTTTGTCTTTCAAGGTTGACAACGTGTTAAAACCGCCGATGAATAAAAAATCGATTCATATATATTTACATATATACATAGAGGAATGTTATGGGTATATATTTTTTATACATAATTTGCGTATACAGATAGTGTATCTTTATGTGATTGAATGTTATTTTATTTTTAATTTAAAATTATTCAATTATATGATAACTTGTTATTTATGTATTTAAATTGTATATAAAAAATATATACGTATATTTTTATTATTTTAAAATATCTTATTACATATATTTAGCACGAAGAGAATATACTAAAATTTATTAGTGATTATCAAAAAGAAATAAAACTTGATATATTTTATCAGAAGTGTTAAATGGGTTCGGTCAATCTATAATTTGACATGGGTTTGATTTTTTTGGCCTAAGTCATTTAGGCTTGACATAGAAAACCTTTAGTTGTGCTAAGCCACGGGTCGAGTAGAGTATGAGGTATGACCCGTAGATCGGCTCAAGACAACACGATATTGTAATAACATTTTTTATAATTTTTAATTTTTTTTTTTAAGAGACTATCCGTTATTTTACTGACCAAATTAATTTTATGTAGTTAAAAAATAACCAAAAAAATCATTTTTCAGGTTGGTCCTTGAAAAGTCTATGGTTAGCTCGTTAAAGATTTAATATTTAGATTTTTTTAAGTTAACCCGACACAAGCCTCCATCAAGTGGTGGACTTTAACGCGACCCGATATATGGGCCAATGGGCTGTGCCAAGATCAGTCCCCGACTGGTCTGAGCCACTGTTGCCTGTGTACGTTACAACATCACAGAAAAAACGCGGTTGCTTCCAAAAGCAAGAAAAATAGGAAAAATGTAAAAATAAAAATGAAAGCGCTTTGCATTGTACATCACGTCATCTCCCTTCTCTCTCCGGTGACAATGTATAGAGTAACAACCAACCACTCCAATCACACTTAACATTGACTACATGATACATACATATGATTAACGTTACCGTTATACATTTCTTCTTCCCAATCTGAATTCTATAATTCACGATCTCACCATTTCTCAAATTCATCAACCCTGGATCCCTCACCGGACCTGCCATCTCAGTCGCTAAAGCATCCTCCTCCTTCCTCCATCGGCAACGGCCAGATCCGCTACCGATCACCTTCCTCCGGCGAGCTGTCTGAAACCGGCGCCACCTCTCCTTCCCACTCCGCTGACCATCTCTTGCCTGAGAAGATGTCTAAACGACCTGCTATTCGTCAGCAGGATTCGTTGCCGGAAAAGATCCATCGCAACAGGAGCTTTTTGCTGGTGATTTCCGTGCCGCTCATGTTGATTTTGTTTGTTTTGTTTATAATGCCGGGGCGGTCGCCGTCTTCCGAGACTGTAGTCGAGTACGAGATGACTGGACGGAAGTTCTCGCCAGATATGAAGATGTTGAACAGTTATGCTGTTATTTTTGACGCTGGTAGTTCGGGGAGTCGTGTCCACGTGTATTGTTTTGATCAGAACTTGGATCTCGTGCCTATTGGTGAAGATCTTGAGCTTTTTGTTCAGGTAATCTCGTTGACTTCTCCTTTGCTTCATATAGAACATTTGTTTATTTTCTACTGCTTGAATTTGAATTCACAACCTCATTTTACTGGAAATGTAGCAAGGAAGATGAAATGCCTTTAGATATGGTTTTAGTAATATAGAAGGCTTTGTGACTGATCTGGGGACTCGTTAACCTAGCACTACACTTTGCATTGAGGACAATTTTGTGAACTTGTAATTTGATAAAAGGGCCATACTTCGTTGACAAGTACCGTTACTAGGATGCTCTTTTGGTGACTTGTGGTATGTTAGCAAATAGACACAATGTCTGTAATCTTGCCTAAATTTTGCACCCTATAGTGTAGCCATTCTTTGTTCAGGAAGGGAAAAAAAAGGTATAATCCTGTACTACTGAATTGTTTTGATGATGCTCAATGGTTGAAGCTGAGCAGCTGCTAGTGGTAAATCAACTACTTGAGTTGTTTTTCGCCCCCTTGGCTGCTATAAATTGCAGTATTTGTTTAGTTCTGATCTTTGATTGGTGTTGGGGTTACAGATCAAACCAGGGTTGAGTGCATATGCAAATGATCCACAGCTTGCTGCAAACTCCCTAACTTCACTTCTTGATAAAGCTCAAAGTGTTGTTCCTCAAGATCTACGATCAAATACACCAGTTAGAGTTGGAGTGAGTGGCTATATATTTGTTCTGTAATTTCATTTATTAGGTTTTCCTTGTGTGATACTGTAGTGTGATTTTCTGAAATTTTTGGTTAAATTACTCAGATGGGTTTTTAATGTTTGTCTAGGCAACTGCAGGGTTAAGGCAATTAGAAGGTGATGCGTCTGATAAAATTTTGCAAGCGGTAATTTTGCTCTGTTATGCCATCCTTTGGTTGTGGTCCAACTCTTTATTTTATCTTTCATCATCCTTACAGCTGTTTAACATCCAATTTAAGGTTAGGGATCTTCTTCAATATAAAAGCTCCCTCAAGCCTGATGGTGTTACTGTTTTGGATGGTCCACAAGAAGGCGCTTATGAGTGGGTATGTTGTTTTCTTGTTTCTTTTATTTGTTTATTGGTGTGCTTGAATGCATATTTTTTGAATATAAAAGGATAAAGGTTTGACTGACTGGTGCTTTTGGTCCTTCGGACATGGACTCCTCCCATGGTCATGCAGAAAATTTGAGCTATACTGGTATTCTGCTATTCCACTTAACCATTTCCTATACCTCCTATTTAGCAGAGTGACTGAGGGGTGTACTATGTTTTCCTAATCTAGATCATTTTGTCATTTTAATTACTGTTGAAATTTCTAGTAATTTGGTTTTTGCCTGAGGACTTGGTGGAAGGAATAAAATGATATTGGTTGGTAGCCACAAAATAAATTATTGAAGTGCTATGCTTACAAATAATAATGGTTTTTTGGTTTGGCTAAAACTCTGTTATTTTTAAGGCTATATTTCTTTGGTAACTCCCTGTCATCATAATAGATTGACAAGCAGGGTCTCTTTGTACATAATCTTTCAGTGATTGACTTTAGATTCTGATTCTTCTCTGCTTATCCTAAAGGAAAAGAACTTTGCAGTCCACTTTTTCTGATGTCATGGCCTTATTTTTGGTGCTTTCTTAATTGATTTTTGGATAGCCTCTGAGATAGTCTAATCATATTGACATGGCAAACTCTGAATTAAGGCATCTATCATGCCTTTTCTTTTGAGAGAAGGAAAGGCTAATCAAGTGATAATTGACTTATTTTGGGCCTGACAAAGGACATATTGAGGCATAAACAATGGTAGCTGAATCTTGTCCTTGATGAATAAAAATTATGATAAACTGAATAGTTGTTTAGCATATAATGGAAACTGATGATGAAACATACCCATTATCATATAATTTTCCTGGGGTCTTATGATTTCATTTGTTTGATTAGATATGGTGAAGGTCTCTTACATGGACCTTGTTTTGCAGGTAACAATAAACTATCTATTAGGGAGGTTGGGGAAGCAATATTCAGATACTGTTGGAGTTGTTGACCTTGGAGGTGGATCTGTACAGATGGCGTATGCCATCTCGGAGAAGGAGGTGGCAATGGCTCCAAAGGTATCGGATGGGGAGGATTCATATATAAAGGAAATGACTCTGATGGGAACAAAATATTTCCTCTATGTTCACAGGTTTCCTCCTCCTTTTCATGCGTTGGTCTCATTATTTATTAGATGATGTCACGTTCAATCACCTGGCAATCATCTATAACTGGAAGGACATTCTGTTCATGTTATAAATAATTTTCAAGTTTTAAATTTACTTAAAAATGTCTTTTGTTCATTGAAAGAACTGTGTTTTCGGAGATATTTTGGTATTTTTAAATTAATATTATTTTGTCTTTTTGCATGCAGTTACTTGCACTATGGTTTATTGGCAGCTCGAGCAGAAATCTTGAAGGTTACTGATGACTCTGACAACCCATGTATTTTGGCCGGATATGATGGTATGTTCGGTTAACTCACTGTCAGTAGTCCTATTACATGATAATTTCAATGTATAAATTTGAAGCTGTATTATGTTTGTGTGAAATAATTTTTCCTTTTTTAAATTCACTTGCATAATAAATAGTTCAAGTGCTTAATGCAAGATAAAAAGTTTGACAGGTTCACTACAAAACCTACGTAAATAACACTATCTAACACTGTTGAACTGAGAGTAAACCCTCATTTCTAGTTGCTAATCCAAGACCTGATGACCTGGAAGTGGGCACCTTCTTTATTTGTTTTAGTTTGTAATAAACCAGACCAGAGGTTTCTTTATACGTCATTGCAAGACATTTGATACTTGGCTGTAGAAACCAGCAGCTTCCTGCTTTCCTCTCACTCATCACACTGATCTCCCTCTCTCTCTCTCTCTCTCTCTCTCTCTGAGTTGTAAAGTGGTCTTCTTGGATGCTATGGAGATTGTGGGTGAAAATGTGGAAAAAAAAAATTGTTGCATAATTCAATATGAGGTACCAATTACATTACTCTGCCTTCCAACATTAGATACAACATTGATATTAAGCTCCTTTTCTCTTCTTCGTAACTTTTTGAAGGATCTTATAAATATGGAGGGAAGGATTACAAAGCATCAGCTTCTCCCTCTGGCTCAAACCTGGAGCAATGTAGGAGTACAGCTATTGAGGCCCTCAAAGCTAATGACTCATGTACTCACTTGAAATGCACATTTGGTGGAGTATGGAATGGTGGTGGAGGTGATGGTCAAAAGAGTCTGTTCGTTGCTTCATTTTTCTTTGACAGGGCTGCAGAGGTATGAATCCCCCATGAGAAAACTAATTCCTTGTAGGATTTCCTTTTCTTAGGCTGCATAGCAGTGCTAACTTAACTATTTACATGTAGGCTGGTTTTATTGATTCTAAACTACCTGTTGCCAAAGTTCGTCCGGCTGACTTTGAGACTGCAGCTAAGCGGGCTTGTCAAACAAGATTAGAGGATGCAAAATCTGCATTCCCACATGTCGAGGAGGCTAACTTGCCATACATTTGCATGGATCTTGTCTACCAGCATACATTACTTGTTGTCGGATTTGGTTAGTTACACTTAAATTGTGTCAATTTGCATCAGTAATTCTGGGTAAGATTATTTTCAATTTCTGATTGTTCCATTATGATCATTCTTCTTGGACAGGCCTTGATCCCTGGCTAGATATTACCCTGGTAAAGCAAGTTGAATATCGAAATGCTCGTGTCGAGGCAGCGTGGCCGCTAGGGAGTGCCATAGAGGCTATATCATCATAGACATGAATGAATCACATCATCAGCTGAATTACACATTGAATGATCATTCAGGCGACACATGGGTCTTTTGGCGCCGGCAGAGTTCAAGCTGCAGGATCCCTGGTTGGGAATCGGAATTTGGTTTATATCTTGGATCCTGATAATAATGATAGAAAAAGAAAAAGTAAAAAGATTCCATTTATTATCATTAGTAATTATGTTACAAAATGTTCTGATTCAAAATTCTTGAGAGAATGTTTGATTCAATTAGTTCATTTAGACTAAATGGTGAGATACCAATTCATTTTTGTTTCCCTTAATCATTTTTAAATCAGATATACGGATATACCCTTTTCTTTCTGACTCTCTTTTTATTTTATCTTTATTATTTATTCAAGTTAATTATGAGTCATTTCTCTAACTGCCCAGAATATTATAGGAAGAAAAAATTTTAATTTTTCTTCAATTTTCAATATGGGAATGACTGAGAATCTTTGTTTTCTCGGCTTAGAGAAAACTTTTCTCCCATTTTTTCTCTATTCCTCTGAGAAAAATCTTTTATACTTTTCTTTCTTATCTTTATTAAAAAATAATAAAATATTTATTAAATGATAAAATATATTTATAATAATTTAAAATTTTTAAAAATAATTTAATATATAAGAGTTTAAGAAATATATAAAGAAAGGGGCATATGGAGAAGGAGATGCATTGATAATATATTTATCATCGTTCTCGTCTCATTTATGATTATGAGAGTTTTAGTTATTCTCGTTTCTATCTTTACTTAGTAATCTCCTCCTTAAATAGAGAAGAACGGAACAAAAACCTAATTTTGCATATAAAAATATCATCTCTATTTGTATAATAAAATCATATTGTAAGCACTTTGTTTACTTATTTGGGTAATTTTTATATCTATATATATATTTAAGTAGTTTTGTTAAATTATTAAATAAATACAATTTTATGGAGTTGGATATTATAATTTAAAATCCTTGCGTAAAATTTATATTTAGTTTAAAATCAATCAATTTGCATCACCATCAGAAGCTCCGATATGATCTGACGGTTATAATTGACTCAACCACAGGATAAACGCCCAGTGCTCAAAACTCACTGCACTTGTACATAAATGCATGCTGCCAGGCTTTTACTTGACTGTTATTGAGTGTTCAATCTGTTTCGAGCTAACTTCTCCATGTTAAAACACACGAGGATCAAATTAAGACTTATCATTTTTCCCACCTGATAAACCCAGTAAGTTTCATATAAAGCTTATTTGATCTTGTTCTTTTCATTCAGTCTTTTTCTCAAATAGTTTCTGCTCGTATTTTTGTTTAAGAAAAGTTAAAGAATCTCGTGCTATTTATTTGGTTGTTTTCGGTTGCATTGTATAGTATTTATCTCTGCTGATTGAATTGCTGGAAATGCAAGGAATCAGAGTAATAAGATCAAACTTATCATGTGTCGTGTTTCGTGTTTGCACCCATTTAAGTTCTGCATATATAAAATCGTTCCAATACACCAACCCCATCAATGAAACAACTTTGTTCAAGCCTGTCAATGATTTTAGGTTTGCATTGCAGTTCTCTTGTTTCTCCACTTCGAATCTCAAAACCCCAATTCCACCGAACATATCCAAATTAGAAGAAAAGGACCTTGATGAGAGTGATAGCGAAACTGATAATTGTCATGATTATGATGATAAAGAGGTTATTGATGTAACTGATAATAGACAACTGAATATTAGTGATGAAAGTGTAGTCAAAGATGTGAAATCCCTTGTTGATATATTACGTGAATTTGGTGATAAATGCTCTGAAATGAAAGCCAAGATTGAGCAATGCAGTATTAGGATGTCATCAGAGTTGGTGGTGGAGGTTCTTTCTCAGGTTCGAAATGATTGGGAAGCAGCATTTACTTTCTTTCTATGGGCTGGAAAGCAGCCAGGTTATGCACACTCTACACGCCAATATAATGCAATGATATCTATTCTTGGCAAAATGAGGAAGTTTGATACAGCATGGGCATTGATTGATGAGATGAGAGGGGGAAGGAACGGTCCTTCTTTTGTGACAAAGCAGACTCTATTGATCATGATTAGGAGATATTGTGCTGTGCATGATGTCGGGCGGGCCATAAATGCTTTCTATGCTTATAAAAAGTTTAAATTTGATGTGGATATGGATGATTTCCAAAGTCTTTTATCAGGTCTTTGTCGGTACAAGAATGTGCAGGAAGCTGAGCATTTGATGTTTTGTAACAAGGAGGTGTTCCCATTGAATGCCAAGAGTTTTAATATTATACTTAATGGATGGTGTAATATCATTGGTAGTCCACGAGAAGCAGACAGAGTTTGGAGGGAAATGAGTAGGAGAGGCATTTATTATGATGTTGTGTCATTCTCAAGTATCATGTCTTGCTACTCGAAAGTAAATAACCTTCATAAGGTGCTCAGGCTTTTTGATCAAATGAAAAAATGGGGGATTGAACCAGATAGAAAGGTTTACAATGCGGTCATTCATGCTTTGGCAAAAGTTAGGTTTGTGAGAGAGGCAATTAATCTCATGAAAACTATGGAAGAGAAGGGTATAGCTCCAAACGTTGTCACCTATAACTCATTGATCAAACCTCTCTGTAAAGCACGAAAAATTAATGAAGCTAGGGAGGTCCTTGATGATATGTTGCAGCGGGGTCTCAAACCCACAATTCAGACTTACCATGCCTTCTTGCGTATATTGAGGACAGGAGAAGAAGTGTTTGAGCTTCTTGAAAGTATGAGAAAGATGGGCTGCCAACCAGATAATGATACTTATATCATGTTAATTAGAAAGTTTTCTCGATGGTGCCAGTTTGACAATGTCTTTAAGGTGTGGGATGAGATGAGTGATAGTGGAATTGGTCATGATCGTAGTTCATACGTTGTGCTGATACATGGCCTCTTTTTGAATGGAAAGCTGGAGGAAGCACACAAGTATTATGTAGAGATGAAGGGAAAACAGTTTTTGCCAGAACCTAAAACTGATGAGATGATTCAGGATTGGTTGTCCAATAAGCAGTTTGCTGAGCGTCAGGTGGCAGAGTTCAAAGCTAATAATCTTCAGTCAGGTAAACATATGGGAATAACCTACAGGAGATCTGACGAGGACAGAAATTTTCTTCGAAGACCTGAGACTAGAAGAGTTGTGAGGGAGCGTGGATTTTCTTTCTGGGAGCACTAGAATTAAGTAATAATAAATTGTCATGGTATGTGTTTTGTGTATGAATTTGATTATTACTGAAATTCTCTATGAGTTTCCTTATGAACATAATAGAGGTGAGTGACCCTATACATTGTAAAATCAAGATGCTTTTTTTCTTACTGTTATTGGTGCTAAAATTCATCATAAATAACCAGCTGTCTTCAATTTATAGATCAACTTGGCCCAGATATGCTGAAGTTCGAAGTGTTGCCACATGAAGGTTGCATATTTATGTTTACATTCACATACTCTATTGCCATACAATGAGATGTTCTGTCATTTATCTTACTTGTCTGCTGATTATGATACTGTTGATACGTATCAGAAACTAGAAGTGTGCATGGTTTTTTTCACCTGCACCTGTTTATGGTTTCTTTTGGAGCTCTTGAAATAAAGGCTGATGGTTTTGACTCTGTTGGGATAGAGTGGGGATGTGGTGATTAACCGTGCACCTAGCAAAAGAAAGTAGACGGAGTATGCAAGTTAATAAGCTTTTCTTACATTTCTGTGGTATTTAAGCTTTGAGCAGTGATTGAGTTAGACTGCCAAACTAGTGTAGACTATAGCTTGCTACAGTTTTCTTTAAAGACTTGTGGAATTAATATAAGTAATGTTAAGTTTAGTTCGTAGTGGGATGGCGGTAGGTTTTTCCTTTGTCAGTGTATAACCTAGAAACCTTTGGCCTGTGCACCAGATTTGAAAGTAGGATTACTGCAAGATCCTACAACCTTTAACTTTCAGAACAACCATGATATGATATCTCGGATAGATGGTTCCAAGGAGATTAGTCTTCAACTTTTTAATTGGAAAGCAAGAATCATACCATTCAACTCAGCCCTGAGGGTTGGTAGGATAATATTTGTCTTCCGGTGCAATTTATTGAATTTCGTTTTTTTCTATTGAACTATTATTGACTTAGAAACAATAATATTTAATGTAGCACAATTGACAATATTAGAAACTGCAGAAATGCATGAAAACCTTAAACTGTGACTTGAAGCATATTTAAATAGAAATCTCTGCATTTCTTGCGAAAAGAAAACTACTAAATTTATGACAAAATAATTTGTAGATTATGTTGGTAGTTATAAAATCAGGGTGATTACATAAGGGTCTATTTCTTTTTGTAAACTTTTATATTTGCATTAGATGATCCTTTCTGCAATTTACCAGATTGTTAGCCATATAACAATGGTCTGTAAAACCAAGTAAAACCATACAGGCTCAATTTTAGAAATTTGTTATTTGTAGGAGGTTTTATGCGTGTATCAGTGGAACTGAATGTTCAGTTTTGTAGGACAGGAAAACAGATTTGCATTTCCATTCAATATTGCTCTGTGTGAGGTGGCTTGAGGTTGATTTCCTTATTTTAGTTTGTTTGATTTCTACAATGAGAAGTGAATTTGAATTGGTTCTGGAACCATTCTTTGGTTCCTGTTGTGTTGTTAACTTTCTGCAGCTGAAGTCTGAGTGTGGATGGGTTGACACATTGAAAAATGATTGTAGTTATGAACTTTTACAGAAATCAGGATCTGAAATGTCTTAATTGACATAGTTATGCTACCATTTAGATTGCGGTTCAGACATAATGCTAATTTAACCTGTTTGAGATCATGTGGCATTACAGTGAGGAATTCTTTGTTGCAATGTTGCATGTCTGTATGTCATCCTCTGTAAGTACACCGTTTCAGAAAAGACTCTATGTACATTTATCTCTAAATTTCAGTTTACATTGTTTTTCCTTTGGTCCTAAGTGTTTTCGGTTTTAGTTACATACGCATTCTAAGGGAGTTTAAAATAGAGTATATTTGCAGACTATAGTTTGGTAACAGTTAAATATCATTGTTGGGATTTTTCTACAAGCTCAAGTTTTAGGATTAAATGGTTTCTCAAAATGGTATCACTGCCAACTTGACCCAAAGGTAATGTACTAAAGTCCTTCCATTTCATTAATTAAATTATGGTATAAAGCATATAGGCAATATATGTGTGTTTTTTTGTTAACTTGTGTGTGTACTTTTTGTGTTTGGATTCATGAGACAAATCTATTAAATTAATATTTGATCAGGCATGTAATGAGATGTGTTATAGTTTAATACTTCGGCTATTGCTTATCATCTTAAACTTTTCAGATTTAGGCTTTTTAACAGAGAAGACGAGAAATAAAAGTGTACCATCTTTTCATTTAGTATTTAAGAAACACTCAAAACTGATGCTGTGTCTGCAATATATATTGTTTAAGTATATTTAATCTTTTTCTTAGTGGTTGAGAAAACCCATTAGCACCTCAGTTTCTGAAACAGTTCTTTAGTTAGGCCTATATCAGTAATGTGAAATCTTGAATGGGAAATTTAGTGTATTACTATTTGAATAGATAAGTACTAGCCTTTAGATTAGGTAAACCACACATGGAAAACTACAGGGGTCACAATCAAGACTTTTTTGCACTTAGAAACTAAGCTATTGCATATTTTTTACATCCTAGCCATACCTTTGACCACGTTTAACATTTTTCGTCTGGATTATGATCCCATGTTCAGTCAAATTCTTCCCTTAACAACCTGATGTAGTGACTAGTTGCACGTTTGTCTTGATGAGAACTTGAAGCTGCCCAGAACCGTGTTGAGGTAAGAATCTTGTGCTTGGCTTTGAATCTGAGAAGCTAACCATGTGATTATTCATTTCCATTTCTACCTTTTTAGCTGGTCTTGCAGCGTAATTCTACTGCTAGATCAAAAGTCAAGGTTCTCACAACTAAGTGGAGAGATGCTTTTGACCATTTAAACTTGGCCTCACCGCATGAACACCCTTTATTGGCTTGACTATGGATTTCTTTGATATTTATCTGTAAGGTGAGAAAATGGAACTGAGACAAAATTATGGGCTACTTTATTAATTATATTGCTTATTGGGATGTGGGTATTTGAGTTTCAGCCAAACAAGTTACCTGGTTATTGAAAAAGTGGAGGAAGTGAAGCAAAGAAAGATTGGACTCCAGGTACTTATTTTACATCACACATGACGTAAGATTAAAGCATCTTTGAGGGATCTTATTCTTTGCAAAAACAAATGTAACGTTGAACTCATCACCCAATTTAAAGCATCTTTGAAGAACAAATATTGAAGTCTTATGGAGTCATGGATAATCCTGAACTTTTTTTTGTTTCCTGTTACTTTTATTCTTTAGCATATTGCTTCCAAAACCTATCTGCAATCGGCTTTGTCTCATTCTCTTCCTTTTGCCCAAATTCACCACTTCACCATTTCCTATTCTTATAGAGCAAGTCTTCCTAGATTTAGGGATTTTTTAATTTCTTTGCTCATTGTCTTATTATAGGCGTTCAATTTCAATTCCTTTCCCACATTTCTTACCTTAAACAATGTATGCATTCTCACTTTGAAGATATGAATAGATACATATTTATATGTATTATCATATAATTATATAATTTTAAATTAAAGATAAAATAACACTCAATCATATGATGACACATATAAGTGTGTATTGAAAATAAGTACGTATAGTATTGTTCTAATATTTAATGTATGAGTAATACTACATATACGAATAAATTATATAAACTTGTATATACAAACTGAGGTGATAACATTTGATAAAGTGATTTTGAAGTAATCAAATCACAAGTTATTATATCAGTTTGTATAAATAAATAAATTATTTATATATATAATTTTATTCTTTATGTATTGGTGCATAGTCAAAGCTCGGCTTCTGACCTGCATCAAGAAGCAAAGTACTATTAGGCAACTAAAATTTACAATCAAGATTGAGTGCTTACAGAGAGCAAATTGTAGAATTTTGACATGTGATTAACTAAGTATATAATATAGAACATGTGTATACGTATCTGACAAATTATTTTATCAAATTTTCTACGTAAATATACCGTATGTATAACAACAACATAGCTAGCATACGCATACACATACGGTTGGAATGAATGAGTCATAGCTTGTTGTAATCAGCAAAATTTTCTTGTTTAGACTTTGAAATTAGTGTTCTGAGAGATTCTTGTTAGGTATATTTTTGTATGACTTTAATGAAAAGGCACGAAATCTCTGTCGTTTCCATCACACGTGTGACTAGAAAACTGTTCAAACATTGACAATCCTTTTTTTCTTTGTTGTTAGAATTAAAAAAGAAATGTGTTGATAGCGACGTTGGACATGGCAATATTTTCTCAAAGCGTTTTAAGTCTTAAACAATGGCACGTGTGTCTGCCACGCTTCTACGACTTTTTTAGCTCTCATGTAAGTGCCATCTATCTCCTTTGTAATTTTGTGTTATTATAATAATATTCCAGATTCTTCCTAAATTAAAAAATATTAATATCTATTTTTTTATTTTTAGAATTGATCAAATCTACCTAAATTGATGGATTTGAATTTTGAAATTAACCACCATGTTATTTATTTGACTAAGAAATTGAAATGTTTTTTTTTTTCCTAAGAAAAAGATATTTGGGTCCCTTAAAAATGCAAAAAAAAATGAATTTAAATTTTTTATAATATTTTAAGATTAAATATTTTATTTATCTGATATAATAATTATAAAATAGATTATTATATTTAAAATTTTATTTATTTCGAGTGTGATTTTTCTGTTTGAAAAAGGTATTTGGGTTGTAATTTGCATTGAAATTCAATATTTATAAGTTAGTTTTTCTTCAACCAAAACCCAATTATGATGATAATATTATTACTTAAAAATGAATTAGGTAATCAAAATTAATAAGGGCTATGAATTAGTAGATGGACCACCATGAATTATAGTGGTCATCATTGATCATATGGTCAACAACACACAAACTCTTTGAATCTGCATTTCACATCTCAATCAATCAATCAATCAATATTTTAATATTTTTATCTTACAACAAATTAATAATTATTACATCAGAGATTACGTAATAAATCATTTGATTGATTTTGGATTCAATCCCAAATTTATAATAATCTTAATAAAAATTATATAATATATAAAAATAAAAAAAATAGTTTTGATATGGGTTAAGTAGAATCAATGAACCCAAAAGGATAATTTGAATAACAATAAAGATATTATTATGTATAAAAAATATAATTTTAAATTAAGTGTTTGGAGTTAAGGTTTTACGTTTCCCTTCTTGAAGAGATTGATTGGTTTAAGTAACATTTTTTGTTATTAGAAAATATTATTTTATACTTTTTGTTTATTTTCCAAAATTTGACCCACAAAAGTACTCACAAATTGGGGGGGAAAAAAACACCCTTGAGCCAAAATCATTATCTAAAGTTATTCCATCACTATATTCATCTTCATCTTTGAGTTCCAGCTCGGCTCATTGCTGTAAAAGGGCCCATCTCTGCAATAGAAAATTGATGAAGTAGTCAAGAGGAACACACATTCACGGCAAGATGAGGGGGACTGGCATAATAAGGGGTTTGAGTTGGGCAGAATAAGGACAAAAATCTTGGAGGATACGTGTCAAGTTGTGATCTGCAGAATGTGATGTCAGAAAATGAAACCTCATTCTTGGATGAGCCGCCATCTTTCTATTTCTAAAGCGCCAATAACATCACAGAAGCTGGCATTTGTGGGGTCTCATTATGCAACCGATTTCTTCTTTCTTCTTTGGCCTAATCCTTTTTTCTTTTCACTACATGACAAAATCCCACATCCTTATAACCCCCTTCCATCCGCCTATCGCAAAAATTTCAATTCTTCGCTCTCTTTCTCTTTCAATTGCCTCTTTGTTTAATTGTTTTTGCACTGCTTTCTTTGTACTTGTTACTCTTATAGCTAGTCAATAGTTTGTTTTTAACATGGTTTACATAAAAAACCACCCACAATCAACCTTGCCACCAGGGTTTAGGTTCCACCCAACTGATGAAGAGCTCATTCTTCATTACCTTAAGAAGAAGGTGGCTTCTATTCCTTTCCCTGTTTCCATCATCGCTGATGTTGATATATATAAGTTTGATCCTTGGGATTTACCAGGTTTTCTATTTTTCTCTTCTTGTTCTTTCACCTTTCTAATAGTATTATGTTAAATGAACTTTATTTTGACTTCTTGTTTGTGTGCAAGTTGTGTGACTGGTTGTTGCTTGTTGTGTTTTGTTTTTGTTCAGCTAAAGCCGCCTTTGGAGAGAAAGAGTGGTATTTTTTCAGTCCTCGAGATCGAAAATACCCGAATGGAGCTAGGCCGAACAGGGCGGCGGCATCCGGGTATTGGAAGGCGACAGGCACCGACAAGATCATTCTGACCTCGTCAGTGGCACCAGGAGGAGGAGGAGCTCAGGAAAACATTGGTGTGAAGAAGGCTCTTGTGTTTTACAAGGGAAGGCCTCCAAAGGGTGTCAAGACTAATTGGATCATGCATGAATATCGCCTTGCGGATAGCCCCAATGGCTTGAATAACAACAAACCAATGAAATCTAGAGACAGTTCCATGAGGGTGAGCACCATAATTGTACTATGCAAATGAAAAAACAAAGATGATTGACTAGTATTGTTTCTTTGTTACAGTTAGATGATTGGGTTCTTTGCCGGATCTATCGAAAGTCCCACGTCTCTTCGCCAACATCAAATTCAGCAGCAAGTGATGATCTTGAAGAAGAATTTTTGCAAGAACCGATCCTTAAAAGCCCCCCAAACCACAACACCTTGAGGTCTCAGAAGTCTTCTTCATTCTCCAACTTACTAGACGCCATGGATTACTCAATGCTGAGTAATTTTCTCTCTGAGACTCAAACAGGAATCGAATCCAATCCTCTGTTCACTTCTGGGATTCTCGAGCAGCCGGTTTTCAACAACGGAATCAACAGCGGCGGCAACACCAATGGCTACATCATTCAAAAGCTGCCTCCACTGAACTCTTCACCCCCCAACCTGGAGAACAAGCTGAAGCGCGCTCATTCAAACATGGATGATAATTTGTTGCACCCATCAAAGAAGTTCATCAATTCTTGCAGTTTCACTAATACAACTGATCAAACTGATCCTCAGAACAACTTCCTACTCCAGACATTCTTCAATCAGCAATTAATTTTGAGCCCACATCTTCAGTTTCAAGGATAAGTGAAAGAACCTAAAAAGTGAGACCCAAAAAAAAGGAAAAAAATCATCTAAAAGGAAAGAATATTAAAATCACCCAATGCTGAGCTAGCCAAGGCCTGGGTGAAGAAGTGTACACATTTATATGTGACTTTTCTTCTTCTTCTTTTTTTTTTTTTTTTTTTTTCAATTTTTGTGTTGGAAAATGACAAAGTTGGATTAGAAACATTGAACTTCTTGTACCAGAAGAAGATATCATTATAAAGTCAAAAAGTTGGTTTTAAAAAAAATGCACCAAGGGAGTTGATAAACAATCATATGGTATTATTTTGTAAACAAATATATCATGGTTGAAATTGGGAGATGAAATTCACACTCTGGACTTACTATGTGGCTTCAAATCAAATCATTTTCCTTCCTTTACCATGATTACATATTCAAAACCTAAATCACTTCAGCATTTACTAATTTCTCTTATCATGTCAAGACAAGAGCTTAATTCTATCATTGTGTCATGTTGAAACTCAACTCAAAGCCATTACACAAGTCAACTTGGATAAGTTATGTAAAGTCGATGGTTGCCGACCAGACTTTGGCCTTTGTTCTCATTCTCATCCAATGGTTTTCGAGCACGCAGTGTTCATGCCTCTCAATATAAAATAATTTTCGTCTTTTGTTAATTAGATTTTACTGAAAAAATTTCTTGTCTGTGTCCATATAGGAGTGCTGTTCTTATCCTTCCCTGTTGGTGATTATGTTGGAAAATTTACTGATGCTAGAAAACATTAATTATAATTTTGATTTAGTAAAATAGGATAATTAAATAGTTTAATGATAATTTATATATATGAACTTAAGTTATCAATAAAAATAAATTTAATACACTTAACGGTTATAATATTCTAAATAGACAACACAAATGTGAGTTTTACGGTTTATTAAACTCTTAATAAGGGTTTAATAATCTCTTATATATTGATTAGATTTTCACTTTGAAATCAATATAATCTAATTTTACCCACTAAAAATTATCATTCAAGAAGATTTTAAAGAGTGGAAGACAGTCATTCTAATTATGTAAGTAATTTCGACAACTTTACGGATTCAAATTCCCAAATTACATATTTTAGATATTCTTAAAATACTAAAAAATTTAATTTAATATTTTATACTTTGTAGTAGATCCTATAATATTAAGATTGAATCAATTTCATTTAGTTCATGTAAAATAAATCTTTGGTATTATTGATTATCAGTTCCTGTGTTCACACTATAATCTCTTAGATCATTGAGTGAGTCATGGTACATGCTGTAAGGATTGAAAATGATAATGGGAATATTCTTTTTTTAGTTTGTTTTCAAGTTTTCATTAGTTGGGACGATCATGTCATTAGAAGATAAGAATATATTACAAAAACTGGCACAATTGACTGCTTCACAGATAGCAAGATTAAGCAAGATAACACAGCACATTGAGCTAGCCTAGCTAGATAATATAAGTTAATATGCAAAATATACTCCATTTTTTAGAAATATACATATGTAACAGCACAGATCATGCAGACTAATCAATCAGATGGAACCCCGCATAAAACAGAACACAAATAAAAACTACTTTAACTGGTCAAAAGTCCAAGTTATGGTCATTTTTGAATCACTTGTCCTCTTTAGAGTCGCTAAAACTTGAAGCAGTAACAAAGGATAGAGACGAAGAAGAGGAACAATAATTAAAGAGTAAGTTGGGCAAGGTAGCTTATTGCTTTGGGCTTTTGGATGAAGATGATGCATGCAAAGTAACAAAGATGCATTGAACTGCTTAACATTTATGGTATACAGAAAAGGAGATACCCTTTGGAAAGTTGAAGATGATACCAGAAATAAAGAACCCAAATTTCAAAAAATGAATAATTGATAAGGGAATCAATAATATTCATGTATACGTGCATGATTTTTATGCAAGGAATAATAGCAAGGGCTAGACTGAACTGGCAGATCACATTCATATAATCCAAGGCATATTCTTCGAAAACTTTTAATTATTGTTATGCAAAAGATCTTATTCATTAATAAAAGCAAGCATTGATATATGCTGGAAACCAAAGAAAGCAATGGAAAAAATGTCAGATTGATCATGGGTCAAAGTATGTAAAATTTGATTTGACTCTCTATTTGGATTTTACTTCAATTGTAATAGCAACACCTTTCTTGTTGTAGACGCAAAGAAAGATACATGATTAGCTTGTTCAACACCTATGTTACAGTTGATATTTAGTTTGTATTTTATCCATTAAAATTGATTCAACTTATCACGAACGGATAGTTTAAATCCCAAAAGAGAAAGATTTTAAACAAGAAAATAAAAATATATTTCGATAATATTTTAAAATTAAACTTTTGAGTTAATTATGCTAATCAATCCTTTTACTAGAAGAAAAAGAAACTGATTGTCCTTACCTTATCCTTTATTATAAAATAAAGTTTAATACTTACTACAAGAGGAAATCTCTTCATGTGTGGTCAAAATTTGTTGGAAAACCACTATCTTTTGATGAAATTTATATATTATGAAATTAAGAAAATTAGATAAATTTTATCTTTAGATATATTAGTTAGAGTAAAATTAGCTCTCCCTTTTCAGTGGGCGGTTTTTTTTTAAAAGAAAAACCAAGGGCCTGATAAACATTAAAATGACATTTGAATTTCCCACTAAAATGTAGAGTTCGGTGTATGGCGTGCATGAACCTGATCCTGCCTTTAAGTCTTCTAGTGAGTGGACTTTCGGAGCCTGCAGTTGGTGCAACATGCTTTAGAAAAAAAATAAGATAAAGACTGACCAGACTTATTTCATTTATCTTTTATCTGTTTTTGAAAGCTACAACTTTATTGATTTAATTTGTAGATACTAGATATGTATCAACGCATGCAAGCAATAATTAATCGATAAAATTATGTGAATAAATAATGTATACGATTTTATACATAAATAATGATATATCATCATATAATTAAATGTTATTTTATCAGTAATTTAAAATTAATCAATCACATAATGATATATTATTATTTATGTACAAAATTGTATATATATATATTTTTGCTAAGCAAGTAATGCATTTAGCATTACTCTAGGGGTAATGTTGTGTACACAACTTCTATGTATAATTTGATACTCAAATAATAACGTGTCATCATGTGACTGAATAATTAAAAATTAAAAATAAAATAATACATAATCATATAATGATATATTGTTATTTGTATACAAAGGTTTGCACAAAAGTTATGTACATTGTTTTATTACTACTAATAATTAATTTAGTCCATTAACCTTCGAGGGATAGCGTTAATGATAAAAAAGTGAAATACCAAACATAAAAGTATGAGTTCAAGTTTCTCTCGATGATATTTTAAGATTAAATTATTAACTTATTTGAGATTTTACTCAATAAAATTTGTTCGTTACTTCAAAATTTCGATAAGGATGAATTAGAGTATAGAGTCTACCTTAGTTTTACAAGAAAAATTAATTAAAGCAGTATTCGGTGCCAACAATGTGAAAGATTGGTTTGTATTGTCTGATAACATCATAGTTTTAGTTTAAATCATAGTATCCATGATTTTGAAAGGCCAGATTCGGCTTCATCTTCAACCTTGCCTGCCCTAACCATTGGAGATCAAACTTCAAAGGTTAATCTTTGATTTTATTTTATATTAGGTTGAACTTGAAGTGATAAATGATATTAAAATGGGAGGGTGGTTTACAGAGGTAATCAGAGGAAAACCCAAATAACAATCTACAGAAAATTTGTCTTGTAACGAGAAACTAATGTAGGACTTGGGTGTATGAATTCACTTTTTTATTAAATGATGTGAAATAACATTAATGTTAAAAATGACTTGACAAATAATATAGTACATTTAGGGAATGACGGGTTATCGGTAAATGAATATTATCTTAATAATTTATTTTTTATTATTTATATTATCTTATTTAGTTTGTTAATAATAAAATATTATAATAATATTTTATTACCAATAGTGATATAACATATAATATAAGTAATAATCTGATTATTACTTTTATTTTAGAATTAAAAAATTATTAAAGGTATCTTAATTTTATTATAATTATATTTTTTTATTAATTTTTTAAGGATAAAAATAATCTCATTTCAATTATTATAACAGGTAATATAAAAAATATTTTAGAATAATTATAGTCAAAGATATTTAAATAAAATAATTTATTACCTCTAATTAAATATAATAATTATTTATATCTATCAAATTTTATCAAATATAATAATTATTTATACATCTTATAAGTAATTTATTTGTAAGGTAATTTTTTAATTTTGATAAAATATTTCATAACCTTTATTTGTGAAAAAAGATACTAGGTAATTTCATTCAATTTTGTGGCTATTAAGCTTTCAAGTACACAGTTTTGTTATTTTATTGATTTATTATGTCAATAAAGAAGTTAAATTTCTTTCCATTTTTTTCTATATATTTTTAGTATAATTAATGTTTAACTTCAAATTAAAAGAGTGAATTGAATTTGAGATGCCCGAAAGAGAAAGCGTAATATAATTGTGAAAGTCAGGAAGCTACTTTATATACTGGAATTTGGCACTGGACCATCA
Organism: Mangifera indica; assembly: GCF_011075055.1. NCBI lineage: Eukaryota > Viridiplantae > Streptophyta > Magnoliopsida > Sapindales > Anacardiaceae > Mangifera > Mangifera indica. The sequence continues at coordinate 14,534,785 of NC_058143.1, read as the reverse complement.
TGTTTACTAAGAAATAGAGACATTATTATAATTAGGGGTATGTACCATTAATTGGTTTTAAAAAATTTCATATCAAACTGGAAAGAAAAAAAGAAGAATTGGCAAAATTTGATTAGACTCCCCCTTTGATTGCTGCCTAGTGGACTCTGGGCATCTCCAGTGAAAAAACAAATGAAGAGCAAGTTTATGAATAAAAGTGCAATAGAACAACAGTACTTGATGAATAAGAAATTGTTGGGGAATGAAACTTCAGGGCACTTGTACATCCTGGATAAGATACCTAGAAGTCAGAAAAAAATCACTTATCCTGGTCTGGAATAGGTTTCATAAGGAGATTGGCATTAGGAATTTCCCAGTCTGTTATCTCATCGCCCTGCAGCCATTGAGACATACATTTTACCACATTTACCATCCACACCAATCCTGCATCAGATTTCAAGTGCCCTTGAGGCTAGAAAGGAACATAGATTAGATTATAAGTTGAACTCAAAATTTTAACTCAGTGCCATCTCATGGAAACGAAAATGGCACATATCTTTAATCCATAAAAAAGAAACCATCTAATTATATGTCTACTGCCTATATCATATATAAACCAAGTCTCATTCTTAAAATTCACGATCCGCATGTCGACAATCGTAGATTTACTTCATTTGATTTTGGGGTTCATTGAGACAATGCTAATCTCTCTGAGGACAATATTGCATTGAATTAGTGAGTCCTCTACAGCTTGAACTTTGGCAGTTTTTGGGACATAAGAGAGGAGATTTGGTAGGGGTCTTCCATAGACTATCTCGATTGGAGTGACTTGAGTTGATAAATGTACACTCGTATTGTAACAGTATTCTGCCCAAGAAATCTACTTGGACCATTCTTTTTGCCTTTCGCTCGACAAAATAACAGAGGTACATTTCTATCGTGCAATTAACTACTACTTCAATTTGTCTGAATGTTTGAGGGTGGTAGACAAAGCTGAAGTTGAAATGAGTCCCTTGTAACTGGAGTAACTCAGACCAAAATGTACTTGTAAAAGGAGGGTTTTGGTCACAGACAATGGATTAAAACGTAACATGTAATTTGAAAATATGTTCAAAGAACACTTGAGCGATTGCTGTGGCAGTGTAAGGATGAGACAGGTGGGCAAAGTGAGTATACTTCGATAGACAATCCACTACCAACAGAAAAACAGTTTTTCCTTTTGAAGCCGGTAACTCGTATATGAAATCATAGAAACGTTTGCCCATACTTGTGTGGGGATGGAAAGGGGTTGCAAAAGTCCTATCAGGCCTTTGTGATAAGCAATTGTGGTCTCAACAACACCACTAGCTAAAGAGGGACCTATCGTGGGAAGACATGAAGGAGGAGCTTTCACACAAGTCTGGGACTTCTTTAAATCATAATGCTTTTGTAGACCTCTGCAAACTCAAGCAGACTAGCACAATGTATGAATACTAGGTGCAATTTGATAGATTGCTAACAAAGACAGGAACATTAATAGGTGATCAAGAGGTGGGATGCTTCATCAGCGGACAGTGATAAAATAAGACCTAATGTGGGATTAATAGACCTTAATTCTAAGATTTGATTTCTCAAATCAAAACCCTAAAATTGAAATTGAATATTTAAAATTCCATAACCTATTATTTGTCATACTATATTTTATAGAAAACTTGAATGAACCATAATTTTGAATCTGTAAAACTCATGAAAATCACCCGAAAATTGCTTGGATGTAGTGATTGGTCTTCCTCGCCTGAAACATCTCTAAATAATGACTTTCAATAAGTAAATTTATTATATTAGAGTTTCAGAGAAAGGGTCTAACCAAAATATAGGAGATTATTGAAATTCTCTATCAAAGATTCAATAGCTCTAAAGCTCAAATTAAACTATTTATCCAAATAATAATTTATTAAGTGTATTAAGTTTATCACTATTTTTTTTATAAATTGTTATTAAATTATTAATTATCTACTTTTATTAAGCCAACATTATAATTAATATTAACCCATTTTAAGAAAATTTTTAATCTGTATTTCATGTTTCTTGGTTCAGGCGAAAGATTTTTTTATCTTCTTAAAAACATATAAATAATGTTGACACAACAGAAAGCTGACTCAAATGTTCTTCCAACTTCAAAATATTGTGCTTGACAATTGTGATTTTCTTGAATCTTTAGATCATCTTCCCATTACTTCATTGAGATCTAGACTCCGATACAAGCATATAATAACATAGTTAAAGCACTCAACATCCATGAACATCTATTGCACTGAACTTTCTACCATGGAAACTTCTCTGCAGACGGCAAGTACAAATGCTACCCTATATAATGCATATGAGCTTGATTTGCTATAAATTTTAGTCAGATTGTTGTAGAGAAACCTGAAACAAAATGGAAAATTCCTTCACTAGATTAAGAGAGAAATAGTCAGTTGGCTGCTGAATACACTCAAAAGTTGCCACTTGTGAATTCTGAGACAAGTAAATTTTCTTACAAGATGACATTCTGACTAATATCCACTACTTGTTCCGATTCTACCTCTATCATCTTGAACTCCTAAAATCTTGCAACATTAGCCATCCCTATATAATAACAATCATCAAACACTTTCCACATCATCCAGGCTGCAAACATAGTCTCCAGAATTAACGTATACCCACAACAATGGATCACAACCATTCACATACTCATCATGATACTTTTTATCAACCTGATGCTCATGCAGCAAGAGGTCATTGGCACGACTCCGATAAAGATGATCACAGCCACGGCGGTAAAACTTATAGGATCTTCTGCAAGACTGACCCTAATTTTTCACTCGCTGTTAAGTATAATAACGTTCTGGTTCTTACACCATCTGACGCAAGAGAAGATGAGCAGGTAACATTTTTTTATCCTACATAATTGTTTGATGGGAAATTTTGGATTCAATTGTCATGCTCGTATAAATTGTATTAACTACGGATTCGAACCAATTTACACAAAAAAAAAAAATTTATTCAATATGGGTAGGAGAAATGCGTTATTTTGAAAAATTAAAAAAGAAAAATCGTAACAAAGTTAGGATGATATAGATGAACCCTTCCTCTTGTGCCGAATAATCTTATCATATCTTAAGAAACTGAAGTTACATCTCTATTCCATTTTTATTCAAGAGTTCTTCTGTGCCCTTTTAAGACCCACGAATAATTAATAAAACGATAACAAATTTTATAATAATAAAATTATATGTCATCATAAAACTAGTATCATTCAGATCAAGGTCAAAGTTATTACTATATCAATAAGTTATATGTACATATTTTTAAGTACATAAATAAGTATACATATGATATATTACTATATAATTGAATATCATTTTATCTTTAATTCAAAATTATCAAATTACTTGATTATACACATTAAGTATATACCTATTTGAGCACACAAAGTAGGTATACATAATTTTATTATTATCCTAAAGATTGCCCTAATCCAGCTTGCATGCAATCCATAAATGTAATTAACAATGGCTCTGTTTTGGTGTTTTTTTTATAGCATTGGTACAAAGATGACAGGTTCGGCCGTAACAGGAAAGATGAAGAAGGCTTCCCAGGCTTTTCTCTCATTAACAAAGCTACCAATCTCGCCATGAAGCACGCCAAGGGAGACCGGCAACATGTGAGAATTTCACGAAAGTTTTTTTTTTTTTTTTTCTCAATCATTGATCCCCCCATGTCACCTTCAATTTTCATTCTTATATATTTTACGAGAAAATGAAAAAATGGTGCGCAGGTGCAGCTGGTGCCTTATAATCCAGATACCTATGACGAATCTGTGCTGTGGTCGATGAGCAAGGATTTCGGAGAAGGCTACAGAACAATCAGAATGGTCAATAACATTCGCCTGAACGTTGATGCTCTTAACGGCGACAAAGGTATTCAGGACGGCACCAACATTGTGCTCTGGCAATGGAACCATGGAAACAACCAGCTGTGGAAGATCCAAAGATACTGTAAGTTCTTCAACAAATAAATTTGAACATCTAAATATAAATAATTCTCTGCATTTAATTAATTTCTTCCTAATGTGCAGGATAAACTTTGTTGTGTGATGGCTGAATTTTCAGTGATGGAGTTGTACTGTTGCTTCTCTATATTCAACATTTTCTTTGTTGTTTTGATAAAAGCTCATGGATATAAAGCAATTATAGCTCACACATTTCTTTTGGATTAATGCATACTTACCATGTCCTCTAAGAATAAAACTATCATAACAAACAAATTTTACAAATTTATCTGTACAAACTGATATGACAATTTATGATTAGGTAATATAATTGTTTATTTTTTTCTCACTTTAATTAAAATCACATATCAAATGTTATTGTATTAAGTTATATGAATAAGATTATATATGCAATATTACGTATCTTTCAATATATGATTATTTGATTCATCCACTAATCCTCTTTGGGGTTGTTTGGTTTGTTGAAATAAAAAATTACCTTGGTAATTTATCTTTTATTATTAACATTATTTTGTTTGGTTTATCAGTAACAAAATATTTCGATAATATTTTATTATCAATAGTGTTGTGATAGGTAATATAGGAAGTAATATGATTATTATCTCTACCTTCAGTGTTAAAAAATTACTAATATTATCATAATTTTGTTATAATTATATTTTTACTCATACATTTTTTAGGACAATAAGTAACGGAAGAATATTTTAAAATAATTATACCCAAGAATATTTAAGTAAAATAATATTTTTATTACCTTCAATCAAATACTATAATTATTTATACCTACTAAATTTTACCCAATTTTATCAAACACAATAATGATTTATGCCCCATAGTCTTTTAGTAATATTTTTTAAAGCAATATTTTATTTTTTAGTAATAAAAGATTATACAAATCAAATACACCCTTAATACATGCTTTGTGTTAATAATTAGAATAATTATCGATAATTATCTACTAATTCTTGATTGAATTATCAAAATGCTGAACATTAAAAATAAATTATGAGATTGGGTCTAAACCACAATGATGAATATTAAGCCAATTAGCATGTAACAAAAGTATTCACTTGAATATTCAATTAAATGTATATTTCGAATTGAAAAATATTGGAAAAATAAATTATTCATATTTTTATAGTATGGTAAATTTTAAATTTATTTTCATATCATAAAATAAACTCCCCATTTAAAATTTACTCTTTAAACAAAATATTTAGACTAATTTTAGTTGTCCTTATGAGATTAATACTAAGTTAATAAATCACTAGCCAATCACATTACAATTCTAAATTTCATTTTTTAAACTTCTTCTAAAAATTGATAAATTTGGGTGCGTTAGGATTTAGTCATGTTGAGGAATTAATTATTAAAACAGGTGTAAAATGACATCAAATCTGTCTTGTAATTAGAGTTGTTAATGACTTTAATTACTTAATTTTCTAAATCCATCCAAGTTTTTAATATTTGTCAAATTTTTCTTTTAGTTTGATTGCAACAACCAATCAGAACCAACTTCCTATATTTTTCAATTCACCCCCCATCACTATTTTTCACCTACTTTTTCACAATAATTAATCCTAAAATATAAATATATCTTTTCAATTTCATACAACTATTCAATACATCATCTATTTTTCTTTTCCCAAAAAAAAAAACATTAATAATAATAAAAGGGAAATTGTTAATTCTCTATACTTGCACATTTACTTATTTTAATTAATATTTAATTGCATGTTAAAAAATTAGGTAGGGTAATGTAAAAAAATTAAATGGGTTTGACACCTCCATAAATTAGGTAGGCTAATTACATGTTAATTATCTATGCATATCTATTTTGAATATATAAATGGGTATATACTTATATGTGTCATCATGTGATTACATGTTATTTTATCTTTAATTTAAAATCATCTAATAACGTAATAACACATATAAATATCTTCTAATTTGTATAATAAAAGTAAGTACGTATAGTTTTATTATCTAAAAATACAATAAAACTATGTGCACAAATACTATGCATAATTTTTGTATATAAACAATGACATGATATCATGTGATTAAATATTTTTTTATCTCTAATTTAAAACTATCATATTATATAATAATATATTATTATTTATGTATATAATACTACTCTCGTAAATATCACTTGATAATATTATTCAATATAATAAAATCTCGGTATTAATTTGATTTGACTTGATTATAGAAGGTTTTGCCTTAGCCCTTAATTGCTTTTTGACATATATTTCTAATTTCAATAAAACTATGCGTACACCCACTTAGTGTGTGTATATATATATATATATATATATATATATATATATATATATATATATATATATTTAATGTGTGTTATTATATGATTGAGTGATTTTGAATTAAAAATAAAGTAATACTTAATCACATGATGACACACATAAATGTGTATCTATTTGTATATTCAAAGTGGATACGCATGATATTTCTCTTATAATTTTCATAGCCTAAAAATTAATAAGTTGAATTAAGGTCAATAATGTAACAAATTTCAATCCAAAGACAATATTGTCACATGTATATAGTACTATTTTGAGAGACATTCATCACATTATATTCGTATTTTTAAACTTTATTATATAATATCACATCAAATTAGATAAATGAATTAATTTTGCGTAGGAAATTTGGATGCTAAGACTAAATCTATAAAGAGTAGTGTTTGACACGAACAAAATTGTAGGCTGTAGCCTAACGGGCCTAATTTGGCAGCAGTCCAATTAAACCAGATGGTACAGGGCCTGCTCCAACCTATGGTAATATTAATTTTATTTTTATTTTTTATATTTAGATGTAATTAATTGCATTAAACTGTCGTTATTTTCAGTTAATTTTTAATTAAAGCCTGACTCTGAGGCATGCATTCTTTTAGGTTTCTCACAAGGCCCTTAATGTTTGGGGGGATAACTTTTTTTCCCAGAAGTTTAAAAAACTAATGCTAAGACCCAATTCTTAGCTTGCCTATAGCCAATTGTATTTTGTGAGTTAAATAAATACTATAATATTCATAAAAATTATTTATAATATTTCCAACTATCAGTTCGAGTTGTTGCTCTTAAACAAAAAATATTTATAATATTTCCAAATAAATACTACAAGTTGTTGCTCTTAAAATCGAAAAACAATAAATTTTTAACCTTCGCATAATTTTTTTCGTCAACATTGACGATAAAAGTTTCCTCTTTTTTTCTATTTATTTTTATTTTTGTTATGTTTTTATATCTTTTCCTTCATGTCTTTACCATCAATCTCAATCTCTCTCCCATCACTACTCCACCCTTCCTCCTCTACTGTTTATTGTCAATCTAAATCCCAATAGAAATTAAATTGAGACTGGAAAAAAAAATTTCTTGATCCCAATTTGAATTTCTTTCAACCTCAATCTTAATGAGATTGAAAGAAATTTCTCAATCCTTACTGGAATTTCTTTCAATCTAAATCTCCCCCTCCAAACCACAAACTTCTCTCTCACTTTCCTTTCAAATTTTCTCAGCAGCCAAACTTCTCTCCCAATCAAAGTCATTCATTAGTTCAAGTTAAAATGATTCATTCATCTTTTGACAAAAAGAAGCTAATTTATCTTTGTCAAATTTATCTAACTTCTCATTAGTGGAGCTTATTTCATTACAAGACAATAAGTTAGATACTAATATTTCAAGTTTAATCATGTAAGAAAATTATAAGTTTTCTAAATCTGATTAGAAAATATATAATATTAATTGCTACGGGTGGATGTTTGGAGTTTTAATAGTTAACGTATACTAATTTGAGACTATAATAAATTTTGGGTGAGAATAAATCCTTTGGCCTTAATTTTAAAGTTAAAATTTTAAATTAATTCATTTGCTTTTACTTTTAACATGTAGCATCTTAATAACCGTATTTATCACTTTTGTAAGTTAATTTTATTGCAAATTTAATTAGTTTAATATTTTGCCTTTACTAACCACAATTTGTGGCCATGTCAATGAAGACAAAGGCACATGTGTCACATTGGCCAATTGGGTGTTGCTTGCCTTTACTAACTACAATTTGTGGCCATGCCAATGAGGACAAAGGCATATGTGTCACATTGGCCAATTGGGTGTTGCTTTCTTCTGCTGCTAAGTCTTCAGTTTTATGGATAGAGTAGTTATCCCCCCTTTTTTTATTACCCAAAATTTTGTATGATAGATATGTATACCACCAAACCCTAAAAGAAAAGTCAATTTAATTGACTTACAATAAATCAAAACCGCTTCAATTAGCGATTAAATAATGAGATTTGAAAGAGATTAATTAATTAGATTATCCTGATGAAGGAGACATGGGTTTATTAATTACCTTCCACTATTTTGTAGAAAACTAAACGCACCCAAATGTTTATGAAAAGCAACAATTCATCCAATGAGTTGTCAAATATAAGAAAAATTATATTTTTGGATATCAAATACAACCATAGATGTGGCAATGGACCTGTGTGGCTCACCAAACCCACATGTCGAGCCATACCCAAGGCCTATCACTTGGTAGGCTTTTGTGTTGGACTGGTTTGACAAAACTCAAGACTCGAGACTTGACTTAGTGACTTTTGATCGTGCCCTCATAAATCTTTAATGGGTTGGCCAAAGGCCTTTTATAGGCCAACCCAAAAAAATATTTTTTTAATTTTTTAATTATGGTCGATCCATTCAAAAAAATTAATAAAAAAATTAGTTCAATAATATCAAGTCATGTTAGATCAGTATGAAGATCTTATCTCACAATTAGTTAAACTCGTAGGTCTAGCATGATTCGCTTTTTTCCATGTAAAACTAAGGCAAAATGTGTTAAAATGTTTAAGTTATAGGTCAATTCCATTTATTTGACACCTCCATATACATGTTTTTATTTTAATTAATACATTAGTATCCATCAACTTTGTGGGTGTATTCGGTACTTGCTCAAATCACGATGATGACACTGTAATTTATCACGGAAATTTCTTAATTGGTGCTTGCGTTGTGTCGCAACGGCAGCCAACCGTCTCAAATCATGAAACAGTAATGGCTTTGCCTCGGCAAAAAGTTTAGAATTGCTGCTGCTGCTGATGTGTTGTTTTGAATATTTTTATTTGGGGGAGGGATTAGGAGTTACGATTTGTCAATGAAGACCAAAGATTTTATTTTATTATTCCAAGATTGGCAATGACGTGATACTCCAAGTTGTATGTTTAACCTATGACTTACATGCCATATGAATCATGGGCTAAGCATGTGATGGTGATACTAATTCAATCTTGCGGCTCTTACATAGAGGAAGATTCTGTTCACTCTACTACCAACCCCACCATGTTTTTCGACATTTTACTATTGGAGGAAAATTACAATGCTACTTGGAATTATCCAGTGATAGTAATTCGAATGGTCAAATCAAATCAAATCCTTGGGCTATGCCTCCGCAAATTTAGAGATGATTGTTCAAAAAAGACAGAAACAAGGGGCGAGAATATGGATAATTAAAATATATGTAATCAGAGATAATGATAGATATATTTTTAATTCATCTCCTTTTAAATCTCTCCTCTCCCGGGTTGTCCATTTTCCTATATATCTTTTGAATCTTTATATATTAAAATATTTTTACAAGTTTTGAATTAATAGAAATATATCAAACATTTTATTATTTTTCTAATAAGAATGAGGAAAAGAAAGGAAAAAAAAAATTTCCTTATAGGGAAAAGATGATAATTCATTGTTATTCTTATATCATGAACAAAAGGGGATGGGTAAATGTTTCCCTTCTAAGGATGAAAATTAGAATATTTGATCCCTCTATCCCTATTTGCCATTGTTGTCCTCCCTATAATTATCAATTAGATTGGAAGAAAGCGAAATCAGGGGATATGATTAGGGTTAAAAATTTATCTATCTTTAAAAAATTATAATAACTTACAATGTCTACTCTTGAATTTTCAATTAACTATTTTGCAAAACCATTGAAGTGAACTTAATTGATTAGGAAGAAACACATTAAATTCATAACAAAGTCTTTTTTCTATGTTGCTCGAGACACACAATACAAGTCTAATTGAAATTTCAAATAAATTTATTTATATGAAACATTTAAAAATGAATGTAGCATTTTTTTTTTTATATTAATCAGACGATTAAAATTGACCAATAATATTACCAACTACAATTGACTTTATGATATTAATTTCACCCATAAATTATATATTAATATAACAAAAGCCGATACTTATAATTTCCATGTTTAAAAATAAAGTTTTATCGTAGATGCCAAGAGAGAGAACAAATTGAAGAGATGGCGTTTGTCGTCACCAATGGAGTTTATTTGCACTTTCCCCCTTGACATATCATGTAATAACAATTCCCCTAATCAGTTTCTAATTTATGAATTTACCCTTAAAGTTTTCATTTTATCAATGTAACAAAACTATACGTATATATTTTTGGTATATAAATTATATATCATCATATGATTAGATAATTTTAAATTAAAAATAAAATAATATTTAATCATATGATAATATATTATTTTTACAATGTAATAAAAGCTTGTCCAAGTAATTTATTTTTTATTTGTGTCTCTGTCATCTTACTAAAATATATTGACTGCATGAGCATTCACCACCTAAACTTTAATGCAAGCAAAAATTCTCTACCTTTAAGTTTGAAAAACTCTGATTTTACTTCTTCCCATCAATTTTGTTGGTGTAAAACGTTGAGTTTAACTATAAATTATTAGGGTATCCTTTAAGTGAAATTACAAAATTACCCTTAATACAATTATTAATTAAATTCACAAAAATACCTTAAACTAATTTTAAATTATTTTATTATTTTTCTTTATTATAATTTTATTTCCTTTTTCATTTCTTCTCCTCCTTTCAATTAAAATTACGTGGCACTTCAATAGGTCCCCTATTTTATTTTTTTAATTTTCTCATTGTAAAACCCATATTAATCTCCTCTCTTACTCTGGGCAATTTGTTTTATTTATTTCCATATTTTTTACGTGTAGCTCACAGTTTGTTGATTTTATGAAGTTGAGATGGAAGAAGGCAAGGAGGACGATGATGAAGGGGAATAGGAAGTGTTAGGGTGACTATGAAAATTTAGCATACAACACTAACACGTGGAATGATGAAAAAACATTAGAAAAATTAAAAGATTTATACGATTTTAGTGTTTAATGTTAAAAAATTTTAATCATTTTTTGCGTCGTCTTATCTTTTCACACAACATTTTACACTAATAAAAATAATAAATAAGTAAGAAATTAGACTTCTCAAAATTGAAGGATAAAAAATTATCGTTTCATTAAAGTTTAGATGGGAAATAATGAGTTAGCCAAATATAATTTAATCAAATTTATTAGAACTCAAACTTAATTTAAATAAGCATGCTTAAAAGTTTACTATTTTTAAGTTCAAGTTTAAGCTTTAGATATATTCAACTCATTAAATTTGCGAACATAAGAAATTTGATACATGTACGATATTGTTTTGATGAATATATATTAAAATAATATTGTTTTAATAATGAGTTAAATTTAAAGTTTATAACGAGCTCAAACTTAAGCTTGATTATTTTGAAACAAGTCAACCTTAAACTCTTTTGAAACAAACATGAGTTTGGTTTTATACAAATCAAATTGAGTTTGAGTTTAGCTTGACTCGAATCCAGCTCATATCACTAATAGAAGGGGTTAAATTGTTATTGTTATACAAAAGGGGAACATGGGTAATTACTGATACGTCAGGGGCAACACAGAAATTAACTCAATCCAAAGCCACCCTTCTTTGCTTTGCAGTTTCGTTTCAGCCGAAAGTCAACAGTTTTAAGTTGACAGAGTTGGCCCAATACTTTCTCATTTCTGGTCCACACGCTATTCCCTCTCTTTGCTCCGTCTTTTATAATTATTATTTTATTTCCTGCATTTCATTCCGTATCAGGTTAGCGTATTATTTTTTTATTAACAAAAATTAATTTAAAAAACTATCGGATTTGCCTACCTAAATTTGATTACAAATGGAGCTTCTTTTCTTTCTTATTTATTTTAATCACATACGTCTTGCCTCAAGGGGATCCTTGATCATTCTTCTCCCCATTATATTAAATTTTATTATTTTATTTTAATCGTAATCATCTAGTTTAGTTATTCATAATAATATTATGCATACAAATTTTGAACAAGATTCGTTTAAATTTACGTGAAATAATTGAAGAATTTAGAAAATTTGTACTTATAACTCTCAAAATTAAAGTTCAATTCAAATTAATTTAGATTTAAAAATTTAATATTTTTGAGTTTAATTAGCCGATCTTGATTTTTAAAAGTGTTTAATTTATAAAATTTAGTTAAAAAATTTGATAAAAATCAATTAAAACAATATTATTTTAATTTATACATATTAAAATTATATTATTTTAATATTAAGTCAAATTCAAAGTTCAATTTGAATTTAAATTCATGCTTAATTTCTCTCAAATAATTTTGAAACAAATTTGATAAACTCAAATTCAGGGTTAATTTTATAGAAATGAATTTGCCCTTAAATTTGGTTTGATTTGATTCGTGCCCTGTTTAAATCCATCATAAACTTTACTGAATTTAAAAGTAAAAATCATTACGAGGACAAATTAATTTTCAATTAGTTTCCAGATCTAATGACGTAAGCTTAATCAAATCATTGATGTGAGGTTTATCAAGCTGTCAAGTAAGATACAACCTAGCATCATTACACTCAGATGTCACCACGTGGGGGCTGCCCCCACCATTCAATTAAAGACTAAATTATCTTAACAATCACCTAATCATGAGATTAATTAATTAATTAATTATTTTATTTATTTTTTACTCTAAGCGAAGAAATTGTTTACAAATTCTATGCTAAGACAAAGAGAGTAAAGATTTGATGCGGATTTCCAAGTGTCAGCGCCGGAATTTTGAACAGTTTTCCCAACTAACGCCGCGTTTGGCTTTTGTCATTAAATTGGAAACATGTTTTATTTTCAGTGGAAATTATGTCATGTAATGATGGATTAATCTAAATTAATTAATAATCAATTGAATTAATTTTCCCGAAACCGCGTACATTTTTTCTACGTCTAAATAATTATTGTGGATAGGAAGATGGTATTCAAGGTGTTTTCATTAATTTCTTTGTATTCATTTGACTGAGCACCCATCGGAATAGGAAATTTAAAAACAAAAACTCGTGTAAAAATAGTAATTTTCATTTTTAATGTTTAAAATTATATCTTTAGATTGTGTTTGATTTACATCAAAGAAATATTATTTTGATAATTTATTTTTTTATTTATAAATAATAAAAATTATTAAGATAATGTTGTTTTTATTATAATTATATTATTATTTATTAATTTTTTAAAATAAAAATAAATTTATTTTTAATTAAAATAATAAGTAATATAAAAAATATTTTAGTATAACAAGTATAAAAAATAACTTTATTTTTAATTAGTATAACAAGTACCATAAAATATATTTTATATTTATTATACCCAATAATATTTAAGTAAAATAATATCTTAGTATTTTTTTATTACCTCTAACAAAATATAGTAATTATTTATACTTATCAAAATTTATTAAATATAATAATTATTTATATCTAATAATTTTTTAATTAATTTTTTAATTTTTGTAATAAAACATTATCGAATTAATCACTCTTTTAATTGTTTTTTTTTTTTATGTCTTGTATTAGACGAACAAAGGATGAAGAGGTGAGTAAGAAAGTTTCAAAAATAAATAAAAATGAAAGTCTAGATTTAGAGGCTAAAACTAGTAAGAGAGATAGCTGGCATCTCATCACATAATTCCAAAATCTTTTGACTTTTGTGTAGCGATAAATTCTCTCCATTAGAAATGGGTGGGTGTGTGCTTTATGCATTTTGATAGAATCCCTTTAATTTATTCCAAATTCGATATGTTTAATGAGTCAGTAAGTCAGTCAGTCAGCCATACGTATAAATTCTAAGTAGTCTACCTTTTTCCATACGTTAATACATACAACTTGTGAAGAAAAACACATACCAAACCAATCCCCAATTGACCGAATTCATTGTTGCTTAATTAATGTATCTTATCTTTTCATAAAGTTCAATTTTAAAATTCATCAACTTCATTCACCTTTTAAAATTAGGTGGATAAAGTCATATAATATATAGGAAAAAAATAAATGAGGAGTAAAATTAGATATTGTTATATCGAAAGAGAAAAAGTAGGTCTACAATGCCCTTCACTCAAAGCGATAAGTGATGGGACAGATAAAAGTTGAATACATTAATTTTCATCTCCATTCCTAAAGGAGAAACTTTTTCCCATCTCCTATGTAGGATAACGGAGGTTTCTGTCTTATTTTCGTAAAAAAAATTTCTCTTTCTTTTTCTCCAAGAAAATTTCTCTCTTTTTTCTGTAAAAGAAATTTAGTAGATTTTTCCCTTTTCACATCTGATAGAAAAATAATATAATATTTATTATGTGTTAGAATCTATTTATAATAATTCAAAATTTTAAAAGTAATTTAATATATAAATGATTAGAAAATATATAGGAGAAAAGATGAATCAGAGGCGTGTTGAGGATATATTTATCCTTGTCCCTAGCTATGGGGGACTTTAAGCATCCCATTGTTTTTCTCATCTATATTTTTATCAAAGAATTATTTTTTCATCCAAGGAGAGACGAACTGAAGACCCAATTTTACTAATTGAATTACCATTTCTACCCTCTCATTTATACACAGATTTGTCTATGTTTATAATAGGAGACTTATCTATCTCTCTATGTAAATGAAATTGTGTTTGAAGCTATAATTTCTTATATTATCTCTAATTAAAATGTGTCTTCTATAGTAATTACACACGTTTAGAAGTAAAAAGTTGATGGATAAAAAGGAAATGCAGAAAAAAAGAGAAAGTGGTGGGCTGTTTTTTTGGTTTAAAAAAAGTTAAGGAAAAGAGATAAAAGATGAAAAAGGATGAATATATAAAAGAGTGTGAAAATAATAGATGTGTCCCTCTTCTTCTAGCTTACGTGGATAGTTTCCAATTTCACACATTGATTTTCAACATAAACAGGTAGATTGATTAGGCTAAACAATTTATTAAATCAATTTTTAATTTTTAATATTAATTTGTATTTAATATAATCTAAAAGTCTTTGTCACGCTATGGCTTCTCTAGAAAGTGCCTTGCAGGCTACGTTTCTGTTGCATCTTCTTTCATCATCTGCCTGTATTAACCTCTTTCTTCTTCAAGCTCCTCTATTTAAGCCTTCCCTTTCCCCTTTGTTCTGCTTTCTTAACCGTTCTCTCTCTCTCTCTCTCTCTCTTGCTTTCTATAATTTTTTTTTTTTACATTAGTATTGTTGTTGCCTTTCTTCTGTAGATATATAACACAGTGTCTCTTTAGTTTCCGTGTATTGTTCATATGGAAGAAGCTGCAGCTGTGAACAAAGGAGACGACTTGATCCATTTGCCACCCGGGTTTCGTTTCCACCCCACCGATGAAGAGATTATCTCTCATTATCTCACCGAGAAAGTCTTGAATAGCGGCTTTGCTGCATGTGCGATTGCTGAAGTTGATTTGAACAAGTGTGAGCCTTGGGATTTGCCCAGTAAGATCTATGGCTATAGAGCTTTTCTGATTCATATTGTTTTTTCCGGGTTTTAAGTTTAACTTTTGTACTTTTTCTTTTCTGTGCAGAGAGAGCGAAGATGGGAGAGAAAGAATGGTACTTTTTCTGCCAAAGAGACAGAAAATATCCTACTGGCATGAGAACAAATCGAGCTACTGAAGCTGGATATTGGAAGGCTACTGGTAAAGATAAAGAGATTTACAGGGGAAAAAATTGTCTTGTTGGGATGAAGAAGACTCTTGTTTTCTACAAGGGGAGAGCTCCAAAAGGAGAGAAGTCCAATTGGGTTATGCATGAATATAGATTAGAAGGAAAATTCTCTTATCACAATCTTCCCAGAGCTGCAAAGGTACCATTTTTTTTTTTTTTTGGTTACACAAAAGACTCTTTCAATTTCATACAGTTTCTCTTGCTTCCATCTTTTTCTTGATCTTCATTTACAAGTAAGAACTTGTAAATGATGATGATGTCTTCTTCAGTTTTTGTCCTTTTACTAACTTTTTGTGAATTTTTTGAGGAGGAGTAGTTTTTAACAGTTTTTGTTGTTGAATATTACAGGATGAATGGGTCGTGTGTAGGGTTTTTCACAAGGGCACAGGGATCAAGAAGAGTCCAATTCAAGGCCTTCTGAGGATCAACTCTTTAGGCGATGATTTATTGGATTATTCTTCACTTCCACCTCTAATGGATCCTGCTTACAACTCCAGCAAACCCGGCTCAAGCAATGAAAACGAATTCAAACACATCAACACAGCTTCATTCTCAAGATCTTCCCGCGGAAATTACCTGTCAAACCTTCACACAAACATGAACAACAACAGCAACAACGACCAAAACTTTCTTCTTCCTCCAAATAGTACGAATTACCCCACACAAACTTCCGAATTTTACCCTCAAGTCGCAATCTCATCAAATCCGAATCCTGCAGGCTACTTGCCCCGGGGGCTAATTAGGAGTAGTCCTGGTGCAATCACAAGCTTAGCCACTTCCGGGTTTGGTGCCAGCGATCAGGCGATTTTGTGGGCACTAGCAGCCGGCAATGAAAGGTCTCAAAGGGAGAATTATCAGTGCAAGGTGGAGCAGTTTTCGTCAAATCAATCGATGGTCAGCCGCTCACAAGATACTGGACTTAGCACAGACATGAACACCACTGAAATATCATCGGTTGTGTCGAAGCAAGACTTAGCAGGCAACAAATCGTGTGAAGATCTCGACTGTTCCATGGCTGATCTAGATAGCTTCTATTGGGAATGTTACAATTAAGTTAATTCATCATCAGCTTGCTTGTTTCATAATTTATTTCTCAGGATCGGTATATGATTTTTAAACAGTGATGATATGTATATCTGCAGGTAAAGGTGTAAAATGTATTACTTCGGACTCTCAAATGCTTGTATAGAGATTCAATTTCAGTGTGAAGAAGTTACCAATTTGCAGCGAAAGATTCCATATTAATATATACCTCTTGTATATATATTCTTTCTATATTTTAGTGCATTTATTCTTTCTGTTTCCTCTCGTTCTTCCCAATTTTATATACACTGAACAATAAATAGCAATTTGCCAGGGCCAACTACAGGCAAAACTTCAAATCTAATTGCCGAATCCACAAACATATAAGTCAATAATTTGATGAAGAGATATAAACTTATACTCTTTTATATATACTCTTTTATATAGAGAGTGTTTTTTTTATACTCAAATTACTATTGAAGCACCATAAACTGCAATGTTTAGATCATTTAACTAGATTACCCAGTAGTGAAAATAATTCAAGTAAAGAGAAGGATTAAGGGTCCAGAAAGCTTGTAGAAGAATGAATTTGATTAATTTGAGAATTAGCAGAAGAAGTTGAACAAGGAAGCTTAATTAAGTTGATAATTAACTTGTTAAATTGAGATTAAGAGGAGAATGATGAATAATCACGTGCATCATTCCCTGAATCTATGGAGCAGATGCCTCTCTTAATAGTTTAAAATAATCAGAGTGACAATAGCATAACTGTCATACCTAGATTTCTTGAAACACAGTTTAATCTTCTGTCCAAAGAAAACTTAAAACATGTGCCCTCCCCCACCACGCAAGTTCTTCTTGGCTTCATCGATCATATTATTATATAAATAAAAACGTATTTCCATTATTAATTCATTAATTATATTATTCTCTTTGAAGAAAAATTCTAATCCAGCTGTACTTTTGCATGTGCTTAGACCAAGTCTCAGAGATGTAAACCGTGTTAATTGTAAAAAGATTTGAATTAAAATTTTTATCTTTACTAATGATTATAGATTTAATCATTATATTCTTAAATTTATTTATTCGATCAAACTAATCGAGATCAAAAAATAAAAACCCTTCAATATATATGTTTAAACCATACCCATAGTCTTATCGGATGGCATATTGATAAGATTGGTAATAAATAGTTGGTAGGTCCATTTTCATTCAATTTTATGCTCTCTATATATACATATATCAGAAATTTATGAGCAAATCGATAATATTTATACGTGTTGAAGACAAAAATGATAAATGATGAATAAATGGAATCGGTTATTGGAAGAGAAGAAAGGTTCATGGGAATTTGTGGTGTACGATGAATTAATTTACTTTCTTTTCAAAGCAAAGTTTTCTCTGCTCTTCATACTTGCAGGAAAATTAAACGCCCTTTATGGTTACCTTGCTGCATATTTTATTGCAGAAAGGAATAATCAAAAACAAAACCAAACGGAGAATATTCCCTTATATATGCAACCCTGATTTGTTGCATGAAAACATGGCCACAGGAGCCAATCAGAAACTTCTAGCTCTTCTTTGTCCCGTACGAAAACCAGTTTTGTTGCAGCTGTTTTCCACCACCACCGCCCCCCACGTGAATCTATGGATTTGAAACCCCACCGCCGTGCACACCCGATTCTATTATAACCCACATGAAAAACAATAAAAATCCCTTTTAATTTACCATGTATATATAGCTCAAGGACGAAGATTTGATAGAACAGTGATAAATGTACCAAATTCTTTTTAGATTTCTTAAAAAGAAAAGAAAACATGTTCCTTGTATTTTGTCAAAATATAATGATATTCGGTTGAAAATTATCTGAATCTGGTCAAGCATCTATATTGTTTTAATTTAATAAACAATCAAATTATATATATATATATATATATATATATATATATATATATATATATATATATATATTCTTATATTTATTATCATATGATTAGATAATTTTAAATTAAAAATTATATAATAACATAGATAAATATATACATATAATTATATATCTAAAATAGATACATATAATATTATTTTTTAATAAGAGCGGATAAATGTATAGTTGAATGAATTAAGTTTTATGGTCATTAATAAAACAAGATACGCTTCATAGAAAAATCTAGGTTATCACAAAAATTCTGGGTTATCATAATATAAATGTGGGTTATTGAGTTATTATAAAAGGAAGCTAAGTCCCCTTTCTCAATGCATGCGATTGTTCGTCTATCAAAATATCTTCATTTGAGAGCATATGGGGAGGATGACCAATTTCACCAAATTGATAATCAATTGGATTCTGAATTGATCATGCATCAACTACGATATTTCAGATTTATCTGAATCTTTAAATCTATAATTTTCAAGTATTTTATAACTTTGTATATATGAGATTTTGTTGTGATTAATTGATGGATTACATGAATATTTTTTTATGAATTTGAGTAATTAATCTGAGACATGTTCATGGATAACTGTAGTATTTGACTGAAATTACTTCTCAAATATTAACAATGAATAATGTAATTAATGAATAATAAAATTATATATACATATTTTTATATTTTTAATTAATAATTTATATAAATATATAATATATAGTTAAAATTTTAAATTATAAGTAAAACAATATTTAATTATATAATAATATATTTTTCATATATCTAAATTATATATTAAAAATATATATATATAACATTATTTATTAGCGAATAATTATTGGTAATTTGATAGGTAAATATGGATTATTGTATAGATAATACGTATCCTTTAATTATAATTATCAAGAATTGAGTTGGACAAGGAGACAAATCTCTATCATCGATCATCATCTTCATCATATTTGATCCCAAGTTAAAGTACAAATAATTTAACATTTTTCATAATTTGATAATTTTTAATTATGATACAACAATTTTCCAATATTAATATTAATTATAAATTCTAACTACAATTTCTTTTATTTATTCTACCAACATAATTTTGTGATAGTTACATCCCATCTTTCTTATTAATTATTAGACTTAGAACTTAATTTAAAAAAAAAAATCCAATTATTCTCTTGATTATGAACTTGTAACCAGTGTTTTTAAAACAAAATGGGATCAGTCGATTCGATTAGTTAAATCATGAATCAATTTATAATCCAGTTTGATTTCATAATCTGGTTTTATCTATATATAAATATTGATTTGTTTAAAATTTGATCAAACTTGATAGACCTATTGAATCAGAAAAACTATTTAAAACTGGGGTTACATAATACATATTTAAAATTATAATTAATATGTTTTATATTTAAAAAATATAATAGATGTTTGATATTATTTAAGAAATATATAATAATTTGATAATATATTGAATCGATTGATTATCCGATTACATAGGTTAAACTGCAAACCATTGAGATAACTGATTCAACCACTGATCTAATTTTAAAAACGTTACTTATAACTTTGTCATCTAACACATTTTCTAGAAGTAATAATCTAAAATAGTAACAACCCTTAAATAAATTTAAGTATATACTAAGAATTTTATTAGTTGATATCGACTCAATAACATAATTAAGAGAAACGTAAAATGACAAGTATGAATACATTTATTTATTTTTTTCATTTTAATCAAAGTTAAAGTCAAGTTATATGAACAAGATAGGAAGTGAGGGGAAATTTCTCGTTACATTGACTTCTGGAAAAATCAAACCTTTAACCTAATCTCTTTCCAGCTTCTTGACGAATTAATGGACATACAAGATGAAACATTTATGTATATAAAGATGGAATAAAATTATATATTCAAACAAATCTATTTAACTTATTCATATAAATTGAGATTATAATATGTGTTTAAATAATCACGGCAACAAATATTCAATTTAAGTGTGGTTTTAATTTCGTCATAAAATATTACTTTTAAGGAAAAAATCTTATTTTCGTCCATAATAAGTTAAAATTTATTTTTAAGGACATTTTCAATATCATTCCAAAATAATAATTTATTATTTTGATTTATTTATATATGTAATATTAGCCATAAATATTATATTTTAATTTTAAGATAATGACTATGAAAGTATATAATAAAGACATTATCATAAACTTCTAGTACTCATATTATTCTTTGTTCTAGATCTTCCACGATTAATTTGTCTTTGTCATGGTTATGTATAGTTGGAAAAAGATTACCGAATATTCAAAAGAAATGAATGGGAAACTTCTTAGAAGTTTACAAGATGAAGATGAAGCTGCTTCTGTGTTTAACTTTTTTCAAAAGCCATGACCAAATGGATTGAATCGTTCAACGATTGGGAACCTCAACCTACATTCATCTGCTAAATTGGAAGGGTGTTATAATTATTAATGCTTTCACATGTTATATATAGAACTCTTCAAATTGCAATATTCTAGATCGATTTGTTAAATTGTAGGAAATTTGTGATTTTCCTACCAAATTTCTTCTATGGAAAGATAGGTATCGAAATGAAACACCTCTCCTAACACAATATAATGTCGGTTATTAGATTCGAAATTTGTTTTACCCAGTGTGATTGGTTCGATTCTTAAAGTGGTGATTCAGTTCGAATAAGATTCTTTGTTATGAAAAAAAAAACATTAAGATAATATTTTATGGTGCAAGTAATTTAAATTACTATAGATGAAGAAGATGACACACTACGAGCTATTGACAGAGCTATCTCTTGTTGATAGGGCTACTTAGGGGTGGATTCAAACTAAGTCAAACTTGAATTCAATTCGATTTGTAAAAAATTAAGTTCGAGTTTGAATTGAGTTTTTAGCTTAACATGTTATTAAAATAACGTTGTTTTAATACATATTAGTCAAAATAACGTTGTTTTGATCAAATTTTATAAGTTCACGAGTTTGATGAACTGAACATTCTAAAATTCGAGTTCAAAAATATTGAATTTTCAAATTTGAGTTCAAGCTAAATTTATTTCGAACTCGGTTAAACTGAATTCAAACAAGTTTTGCTCGAATCCAGTTCTAGAGCTACCCACTGTTAATAGGACTAATTGACAATATAATAAAAATTAACTCAAAATTACTTGCTTGCCCGCTGTCAAAAGCTACACCATTTCATTAACGGGAGAAACATTTTACATTTTTCATGTTCGAAATTAAAGAATGTGGTTTTAACTTGCCCAGTGGCTTAGATTCATCAATCATGTCTCTGCCGTGATAGACTCTACGGGAAATTATTTATTTTACCCCGCTTACCATGTGGGCTATCCGTGGCTAGATTATTTTAATTGGCAGATTAACAAACCTAATAATAAGTTAATTCTTTTTATTCTTATTTATAGAGAAATTGTTAAATTTTAAATATTATAAACAATTTTAAAAATAAATTGTTGAATATTTTATTGCATTTATTATCACATTATTAAAATATTTATTCTTATATTATAAACAATAATTCTTTCTCTGGCTGTTTCAAATACACCACGATTTAGATTTGATCATTGTAGTTTGTCAAAATCACTTATGAGTCAGCTTTAGAGAAAATCAATTTTTGAAATAATCTACAAAGATGTTTATTTTTCTTTATTTTAAAGTCACTTTTGTTTTTAGGATAGGATAAAAAGACGAAGCCTAAAGACAAAAATGTTTCGTCGAATCGGCTTCAGACAATGAGAATTCGTTGAGTTCATGGTTAGACAACAGGCCTTTGTCAACGGTCATCTAGATTTGAAGTTGAATCAAGAAAAAACACAATGGATTCTCACTGTCCGAAGTCGATTCAATGAAGCCTCTTCGTCACTGTCACAGCTTCATCAACCTTCATCTGACATCGTTTACGACAACAAAGGGAGATGCATAGAAGGCCGATCGACTCCGAAACCAATTGGTCGCAACCGTCATCGTTGCGGGAGTTTGCAGCAAACTAAAGATTTGAGAGAAAAAAGTTATTTTTCAAACTATATAAATTTATATTTTTAACAACGAATTTTTCGAATTTCCTATTAAAAAACTTATAAGTTTATCATTATTAATCTTAGAAATGTGTAAAATATTACAATAACATCCTTACTAGAGTGAACTATGAACAACATTATATAAGGCTTAAATCAAATCGACTTGACTTAATCTTGAAAGTCACCTTAACTTTGTTTGATTTGACAAATTCGTTTTAATTCAAATTTAAATCGAATTAAAACAAAAAAATTAGCTTATCTTTTAAATTGAGCGGAACTTGAGTTAAAAAGTGTGTTTGACTCAATTTGATTCAAGTTTAATTTGAATTTATAGTTTATATTTGTGATTTAAATTCGCGACATATTAATAAAACAATGTCATTTTGTCTATTATTAGATAAAATGATGTTATTTTATTAATAAATTGTAAATTTATATAAAAAATTCAACCTAAATTGAATTGAATAATTTTTTATTCGAATTGAACATAAACAACTCTCTCATTGTTAATTGTTCACACACAAGTAGAACTGACAATTGGATCAGACAAATCCGAAGCCTGAATGTTCACTCTGAAAAAAATCATCCGACTAAACAATTTCGATTCTGAACCAAGTCTGGGCAAAATTTTTTTCCAAAAGTATTTTTAGGCTCGAGCTTGAACATTAAACTATTCAAGCGTGAAGCCTGATAATGCCGATAATATTTATGAAAGAGTTAACTTATTCCTGATGCAAGATATGACTATACATCCAGCATAAGATTGTTTTACCCTATTTGTCGTTTCTATATAATGCCTAACCTAATTCAAGCCTGACCCATTCATTCAAGCCGGCCAACCACTTTTAACCATTGTTCAACGCCGAACAACAATCCATCTTCAATCTCGTTTTAGAAGACAACGTTTTCAGAGGTACGGTTTTTATCCTTTACGTTAAGGACTACAGAGTGAATTGTATTGGATTTTCTGCTTTAGCTACTCAATTTGATGAATTTTACTATGTTTTGGCTTTGATTTTGCTACTGATTTCATTAAATAAAGTTAGATTTTTGAATGGGTTGGAGAATCATTTGATTGGGTCTTTGACAAGAATGTGTGGAAGAGAAAACTGATTTTTGGTTTATTTTCTTGCAAATTGTAATGAATTGGTTTAAACCGTAAAGTGCATAAAGTTGTATGTTAAATTTATTGCTATTTTATGAATAAAAAATGAGTTTTTTTTTTTTTTTTTCTGAAAGATTTTGAAGTTCCCCAGATTAGTTTTATAACCATGACATAACTAGAGTGAAAAAGTGTATTTTCATTTTGAAAACTAGCCATAATGTGCCAAGGCTTATTTCTTTTCATAATTTTTGAAAGTGTTTCAAGTGCCAAAAAGGTGCTTGATGAAATGTCCAACACTGCACAAAAAGGGAGACTTTGTAAAAGCCTCTTGTTTTACCTATTATATTTTGGGGAATAGCACAATTTCCCACCTAAGTTTTAGTTTAATCTCAAAAGCACACTCACGACAGTTAAAAAATTCAGATACCCATTCATGGGTTAACTTCTATTAAAATTTTATGTTAGAGAAAAGGGTAAAATCGTTATTTTATCCCTAAACCCTAGAATCCTAAAAATTTATAAAATTTTCTTCTTAGTTTGGAAAACTAATATTTTCCCCTAAAGATTAATTTTAAAAAGTGATATTTTCCCCTATTCAAATTTCCCGGCAAATGATGGCCACTCTCTCCCTATTGGCGATGGCTATCCCTCCGACACCTTTTTTTTGTTCGAATCTTGCTCCCTTCGGTTGGATTTCATTTGGATTTAAAGAATTCCTACGAAACCCTTCGTTTGGACAATGACGACATGTCCAATCCAAGGGTAGATGTTAGAGATGACGAATCCTTTGTCTAGAAGTGTCGTCGTTGTCCAGATGAAGGGTTTTGTTTGGATTTTAAATCTAATCGAGGGAGAGGGCTTCAGATGGAGAGAAGGTGATAGAAGGAGAGCCATCGCCGGGAGAAAGAGAGTGGTTGTCGTTCGTCGAGAAATTTGAATGGGGGGAAAAATGTCACTTTTAAAATTAATCCTAGGGGGGAAAATGTTAGTTTTCCAAACTAAGGAAGAAAAATGTTATAAATTTTTAGGATTTAGGGAAAAAATGATGATTTTACCCTTTCTTCTAATAAAAAATTTTAACAAAAGTTAACCCATGGATTAGTATTTGGATTTTTTTAACTAAAGCAGATTACACTAAAACTTAAGTGGGAAATAGTCCTTTGCCTTATATTTTGAGTTATGCATTTGAATTGGTGAAATGAGTTTGCAATGTATATGTTTCAATATAGAAGTGAATGTTCATATCTTCATTTATGCATCATTTTAATGTTGGAAAAGCATGAATAGACCAAAATATGTTTTTATGTGTAATTTAGGCATGTTATGCCTATAAAGAGTCTAAAGGGAGGCTTTATGCTCGTTAGGTAAATCATATGTGTTGTGAAATATGAATTATTTAAGTGGGAAAAGATCAAAAGTCATTTGCAAATGTCAAGAGTTTGGTGACCCTAGCATGATATATCACAATAAAGTTTATCTCTGATTTACCAATCTATCGTTACGGGTCTATGTGATTGCAGGCTCCCTGAGTTTTTCAAAAGGGTTCCTGGGTTAACCAAATATATATATATATATATATATATATATATATATATATATATATATATATTTGGCATCAATCTAAAATAGCATTATCAATGATATCCCACTCGGCATCAATCTCTTTTCTATAAATTTAAATTTCTAGCAGTTAATAGTTAACAGTTTTTCAGAGTGCTAGAAGTTCTTATTCTTTTCGTTTTTTATTTCTTCGCTCATATAATCATTTGCTTGAATTTCTGTCTTTCAAAGTGTGTGATGTTGTTCCAAGTTTAATTATTAATTGATATTATTTCCATTTTTTACGTGATATTTTCTGAGTTGATTTATTTCCAATTCAATGATTATTCTTGCTTGCTTGTCGATTGGTCTTCCATTTCATGTATATTTATTTATACATATTCCTATATGTGACATAGCTTCCGAACAAAGTTAACATTCCAGTGGAAATATACATCTACAACTTACCCACGTACATACTGAAAATGACTGAATTATTGTTACTTCCTGATAGATGTCTAATACACCCATAAACTCATAACAACTTTATTAATTTTGGAAACCATGTGATATTTTATTGGAGATATATTCTCTGTAACAGCTTCTGAGTTATCATGAACCTTTTTTTTGGTTTTTTGTGATTATGAGATTACCTACAAATAGAACAAACAGAAAAAAAAATAAGGGGCGTTTGGTTGGAGGTTTTTAAGATTACCTTGGTAATCTATCTTTTATTCCCTTGGTTAGTTTGTCAATAATAAAAATATTACAGTAATCTTCTATTACCAATGTTGACGTGACAGGTAATATAAGTGGTAATCTGATTACCACATTCACCTTAGGTATTTAAAGATTACTGAGATAATCTTGAATTTACTATAATTATATTATTATTTATTAATTTTTTAAGATAAAAATAAATTTATTTTTAATTAATATTACAAATAATATAAAAATATTAAAAAATAATTATATTCTAGGGTATTTAAATAAAATAATTTACTAGTAATCTTTTATTACTTTTAACCAAACACAATAATTATTTATACATATCAAATTTTATCAAACATAGTAATCTATCACCAAGGTAATCTTTCTATTTTGGTAATATAATATTACCCAAACCGAACACCCCCTAAAAATTATCTGTGACCCAAAAAAATTCATAGATGTTAGAAGGGAAAAGGATTATTTCCCACCCAAATTGATTAAGAATGTAAATAATATATTTTACTTGGACAAAAATTGAATTAATTATTTAATAAGCATGATGATATTAATTTTTTGTAGTACTATCTTCGGTTAAGAAGGTCAAAGGTTGGTATCTCGACATTATTGGGTGCATGGAAATGTCAGATACCTAGTCGTCGTCCTTGACATCCTTCCCACCTCAAGCAATAATGTTTCTCTTGACGTTGCTTCTACGGTTGTTGCTTTCTTCTATATATCTATGTGTTTGTTTATATTTATGTTTGATTTATATTTTCACATGCATTTGTGTATATGCAAGGGCCTTAATTGAAGCAGACTTGGTGGTAACAGGCTCAATGGGGCCTCGATTAGAGCAAAAGTAAGAACCAAAGAAGCAAAGAAGTAATGTTAGGAGAAGCTAATGTTATTTTTGAAGAGGAGAATGTTTAGAACAAAGAGTGGGTATCCGATATTTCTGTGTATCTAATGATATCGGGATACTAGTCTTCGACCTTATTGAAGATAAATATTTCCTTGTATCAATAACTTTCTGATAGATATTACTTCTAATGAATATTCCTAATATTATTTCTCAAGGACGAATACCTATTTCTCTCTTGGATTCTGCTATTAAGAACCAAAGAGTTGAGGACAACGATGTAGAAGATGAGTACTTCCTTTGGGTCTTACCCTTAGTAATAATAATAATATAAATGAATCTAATGTTAAAGTATCTCAAGCTACTGCAATTTCATGAACTTTCTTTAGAAGTCAAAAAAATCTGCCGGCAGCAAAGGTTATCAAATACAAAGCCCTTTATTTTCCAAAGTTTATTTGTCTCTTTGTGAAACTTTTTAATTTTCAATCAAAACTTTTATCTATTAAAGAAATAAATATCTCAATACTCAACAATTATTCAAGTAAAGTTAGGTTTGGATATATAAATGCATATAAAGATAGACATTATCCTAGAAAGAAATTGTGGGCACCTTTATCTTTTAGTAACATAAATCATATAATGAAAAAAGTAGACAATATTTTGATGCCTTAAACGGCACCCCAATGATTAAAAAGAGCATCTTTTGATGTAAACTAAACTGACCTAAGAAATAGAAGCAAGGAAGACGCATCAAAATTGTGTAATCAAACATGCTTTTTTAAAACGTGTGGGGTTCACATGGAAGATCCAATATGATTTTCACGGTTTAATCTCATTTTTTTAGAAACCCTAATTTTTGAAGCATGGGAAATGACCCAATCTATTATAGTAGTGGGTTGAGCCAGATTTATAAGTCTTCTGGGTTAAGCTTTGGGCATAGATACAAGGCCTGTGGGTTGGTTAGACCTGGCTCATTACTGTTTTAATCATTATTAAAAAAAATAAATAAATAAATAATTAATTAATCATTATAATATAAAAATTATTTTTTATCAAAATTAACGAGTTAATGTGTTCCTGTAGAGCCCAACTTTATATACATAAGGTCAGACTGTAGTCTTATACTTTTTATAGACTAACCTAGTTTGTAAGACTCATTATTTTGCTAGCCTTAGGCTTAACCCATAAGGTTTGTTACTGTACAGGCTAGAGCCGACCGACCCTCTGTCACCTCCAAATATGGGTAAACTTTGCATACAGAACTTGAATTTCATTTTTTTGATGGAAAAATTGCATTATTGACCCAACAGTTTGTACTATAATTTTTTCACTTCTAATTTGTTGTTGCATTATATTTAATTTTTTTGGGAATATAACTATCATTTATGAAAACTTAAAAATTTTAAAAACACTCCAAAATTTTTTAAAATTTCTAAAAACCCTAAAAATTTTATTGACATCCGTAATATCTTTAAAATTTTTTTACCCCTAAATATATTATTATATGTTATTGACACCCCTGTCCATAGAAAGAGAGGAAGAATGTGGTGAGTGTGAAAAGAAAGGAAAATAAGTTGGTTTTTATATAATTTAGTTTTTTAAAGAGTTTATTTTAATTTTTTATTTAATTTAGAGTTATATTTTATATATGAAAAATAAAATAAGAGAGATAAAATGGTGATTCCACTTTTTAATATTGTTTAACAGAGTTTGAGAGAAAAAATTTATTTATGCAAACTAGGGGTGAAACATGTTTTTAAGCTAAACCTAGGTGGGCATATGGTAATTCACTCTTGTGTTTTACTGATTTGAAGGGGTGGCATGCAATTCATTTTATTTAAAAAGGCCTTGAGAAAAAGCTTTTTGTGATAAAATTATTGATGAAAAAGGGCGGAGTATGACATCATATTCCATGATGACCAATCATTTTGCAGAGAAACCTCCATTTTCTAAACAGTGTAAGGTCTTGTCACTTCATCATCATTTTTAATAATATTATGACTCATGACCTAATTTTGATATTAATTAGCTTTAATTTCAACAAAACCATTCATTAATTTTCATCATTAATATTAAGGCCAAAGCACTATTTCCCACCCAAGGTATGCTGAGATCCCAAAGGTTCCCGTTAATTTTGAAAATTTTATTTATCTACCAATGACTGGTTAAAATTAATAGAATTCTAACCCTTAAAAAATTTATCTTAAAAGTTTAAAAACTAACATCATATTTCTCAAACCAAGTTTAAAAAAAATCACATTTTTCCCTAGGGTTTAGTTTCAAAATCTGATCACATTTTCTGGTGTCATCATCAACCGCCTCTCTCTCCCTAATGCTTTCCGTTTCTTCAATGACCTGCCTCATCTCCACCCCAACTCAGAGTCTAGAGACATCTTCTGAGAAGATGAGTTGTCTCGTATTCGTCTGAGAAGATGATCATTTTCCCATACTATGAAGACGAGATCAATCTATCTTGTCTTAGTTGTCTGGAAAAATGATTTCTTTTCTCAAACAATGTTTTCAGATACCAGAGTAGTTGGGGTGGAGGTGAGGTAGGTTGTCGTAGGAAGGAGACCCGTCGAGAGGGAGAGACAGTCGATGATGGCGCTAGAGAAGGTGATCAGATTTTGAAACTAAATCCTAGGGGGAAAATGTGATTTTTTTAAACTTGGTTTAGGGAAGAAAAGTTAGTTTTAAACTTTTAGGGGAGAAATAAAATTATATTTAAGTTTATTTTTAATATTAAGTATAAAATAATAATTTTACCCTTAAAATTAATAGATTTAAACCGTCATAAGTAGGTAAATGAGATTTTCAAAGTTTACCGGGGGAATTTTGGGAAATCAGCATATCTTGGGTGGGATTGTCGTTTGGCCTAATATTAATTATTGTCTTGGTTCTGACAATCCAGCCAGCCAATTATAATCATGAATATCAAGAATTATTTTGTCGGACAAATTCATTTTTCTTCAAAAATCTCTTATTTTTAGGATTTAAAAAATACCTCTTTAATGATTTGAATTGGGCTTTGTGTTGGCCCATTAACACCTTTACTGAGCTTAGTCTCCTAATCGAACACTCATAAAGTTTTGTGCCCAATCCATCACCTATCCGGGTTGGCCCGTCTTCTTCATTCATGTTGGCTTGATTTTCTTTTACACGTGGTTTTGTTCTCCTCTTGCCATATTTGTAGGTTATATTGCATCTGGACGTGTCCATGGCTACTGTTCCTTTTGGGTTTCAAAACGCGCAAGAAATGAATCCGGGACCTTTGGGAACGGAAGAATCAGTGACCCTTTTAGTTAAGCACCTTCCTGAAGCGATTACTCACGACACTCTCACTCGACTCTTCTCTCACTATGATGCTTCCTCTGTTCGACCTTGTTCAACTGGAAGGTAATCGTCCTCATTTTTCTCTTATTGATTATTCTCTTGCTTCATCGAATTACTTTCAAGGAGATTTTTGATAGAAATTTGAATTCTCTTTGTTGCGTTATATTATTTGCCATTATGTAGGTAGTATTTATAATGCTTGCTACTTAATGGTTTTAGTTATAGCGTTCAATTCTTTGGAGTCATTTTTTTGACTCCACATAATTATAGGATTCAATGGGAGTAATAATTGGAACTGTTGTGTTGAAACTTCTCCGTAGCATTATTTAGTATAAATTATTTTCTGGGACCAAATAATTGCGGTTTAGTTTGCAATTCAGTTTACCTAGTGGGTTAACTGTACCAACACTGGCCAGCTTTTTCTAGACAGGTATTCTTTCCTCTTTTGAGATGGGTATTGTTGTTCCTTCTCAATAGTGGTGGGTTAAATTGTTGATGGTAATGGGACAGTGAGGTTTTCAGATTATTAGATAATTTATACAGTTTTTTTAAAGGCAATATAGTGTAATTTTTTATTCAGTTGCATTGCAAATATTTGCTATTTATCTTTTTGTGAAAGCAGTTTATGCAAATGTATGTTCTATTTTGGTCATCGTGTTTGTTTATATAGCATGAATCTCTGGACTCTAATCATGATGTTTGCTATCAAGAGCAGTCTCATTGTACTTCTAAGTGTTCTTCTTCTCTTGGTGTCTTTAACCTCATATGCATAAGCTTTATGTTAGTATTATTTCATGGAGGTCATCAGGCTCTTCTCACATTACCTTTTGTTCTTGTGGATGATAAAGTAATAAATGTGACAGATACCTTTGGTTTTTGCTATTTATTTTAAGGACAAATGATGCATATAATATGTTGTTATCTTTATTTTGCAGATTGAGAAACTGTGCATTTGTGGACTTCAAAAGTCAAGCACTGGCTTCTCAAGCCCATCGCCAGTTAAATGGGTAAGCCGCTTTCTTAAGCACTGCTGGAGTTCTTGTTCTCAGTTTTAGAGCTCCACAAACTGTACATGAGATTAGTTAGTTGTTGGGAGAAACATACCTTAGAAGTTAGTTATCGACATTAGAGAGTTCAAAGTCATATAACCCTACAACAGAAGCTCATACTTTTCAATGTGGGAAACAAGTTCTATACCTTGCACTTGGGATCCTAACACCTCTCTCTCTCTCTTTATTTTCTTAAAATTTAAAAATTTTAACTTAATAAAAATGGAAGCTCCGTTTTATGATATTTTAGAGCTCTCCCTGTCTCTGCATATTTCCTTTTTCATTCTTGTTGATCCCATACAGAAAATAGGCATTGAACTATTGTCTTATTTTGACTGGTCAGGCTGAGGTTTCTTGGTAAAGTCTTAACAGTTGAAAGAGCTACTAAGCTCCATGAGGATAGTAAGCTCAAAGATACCGAAGCTAAACCCAGATCTTTGATGGAGGATTCTACTGACCATAATAAAGGTCTAAAATCAGGAGGTCTACCTGCTAGTGAACTAATTGCTCCAAGACTTGGCGTAGACTATCCATTTCCTCCTTTCCTTGAGTATGTTTTCCTTTATAGTCTCACTAAAACTTTTGTTTTCCTGTGTAACTTGTCAAGTTATACATTATAAAGCTGAATGTTAAAGAGCCACATTTGTATTCATACTCACAGTTTTCCTTTAAGAAGTTTATTTAGGTCATGAACCTCTGTGATTTTGGGAATCCAAAATAACAAATGTACCGGAAAACTTGTTAATGCATAGACAATACATTGGTCTGTTTACATAAGCTGCATGTGCCGCACATATGTTTGTCCTCCTCCACCTTATGGAAATGTTATGACCATTATTGTCAATAATTGTTCTTTTTCTCTTTTGGTTTCTATTCCCTTCTTTTCTATCCAGACATATTACCAAACATTCTTTATTTTCTTCAAAGAGGCTTTTTTTGGCTTTTTTTTTTCTTCTTTTTTGTAATCCTTTTGTGGTGATGGAATCTAGGGTTTGGCTGTTTCAACCAAAATATAAAATATATCAAAATTTTGAAGCTTTACAAATTATGACTGGGTAAATGGGTGAGAATAATCTGGCCTTGAAGATTCTTCTTTCTTAAATGTGATTGCAGATATCTCAAATTATTTGCCTGCATAAATGTGCTATCCAGTTACGTGTTATCAGTGAGTTTTTCATTTTGGTGGACACAGTTGTCACTTAGATTAATCTTGGCATGGCATGGGTAGCTTTGATTTATGTACCTCTAGTTATATAACCTGATTGTGTTGCAGATATGCATATCCTCCCCCAGATGGAAATATCCTGACCAATATTGTAAATGCCCTTATTGCTGTTCCTCGCTTCTATACTCAGGTTACTCCCCCAAATTTTCTTTCTTAATGTTGTGTGGTTATTTTTTGATGTGGAATTCATACTCATCCATTTGGCTTTTCTTTTGTAGGTGTTGCACTTGATGAACAAAATGAACATTCCAGCTCCATTTCGTATGGCTCTGCCCACACCACCTCTTCCGCCTTCAGTACCTGCACCACCAGCACCACAACCACCACCACCTCCTCCTGTAGCAGATCTGTCAAGCAGTGAGTCAGAAATGGAGTCCTCAGATGAGGTAACCTCTAGCTGCTAAGATGAAATTTTTGTTCCAAATATCACACAATTTTATAAAATGTCATTCCTTCTGATTTTGGACATTTTTAGTGAGGAAGCAGATCAACATTTTGTTTGCTGTTATTTGAAAAGTACTAGTGATGGGTTTGCAAGTTGTCATGCATGCTGCTTGTCATATCTTTTCCCTAAGATCAGGGTTTTAATTCACTTTCACTCCTACACCAATATTCTATCTTCACGCAAGTTCCTAAATTTGATTGATACTTAGTGTTTTATGAATACAATTTCATAGGAAAAATGCGATTCATTGGGGGATGTAAAAACAGCAAAATCTGGAAGAAAACGTGCCAGGCGAGAATCTATTGTTGGCCCTGCCATTGATAAGGAAGTGGCTCATGAGGCTGTTGGAGTGAAACCAGCTACCTTAATCCCAAAAGAGATCCCAGTGATAAAAAAGAAGAACCCTGTATTACAGGTTTGTTCTTATCCTATATAATTTATTGTGCGATGAATTTTCCTCTGTCAGACTACTTTATCATTCTTTCTTTTTCTTTCACAGATTAAAATTGCCCCCAAAGTAATTCAGAGTCAACATAGAGATGATAGCATTACGGAGGAATTGGAGGAGCACATCGAAGTGGATTCTGACAATAGACCTTTTGCGACCCCAGAAGAGCTGGAGAGGGGGAAGTTGCCTCCAGAGGAACTTTTATCACTTCCAATGTTCAAGGTATCAGAATTTTATACAAGTAAATTTTAGTGGTGAAACCAGTTGAATATGCAGTGATTACAAACAAATTAACTTATCAATCAATATAATCTCATTCGGGTTTTGTTTAGATCTGTTATTTGATGCTTCAAAGATTATTAGCATGAGTGATGCATACCTGTGATATTTTTTTAAAAAAATAAATATGAAAGAGGCTTTCATGGTCTTTCTTCTGTGCTCTGGCAGGACTTTTCCTTGACCCTAGCACTATTTGCATTGTTTGTTAATAGATCTGAAGATCAATTATTGTACATCTGATGCAATTCACAAATCTGAGATTCAGTTAACATGCATAATTTATGGCCATAGAATAATTAGCCATTTGAACTTTGCAGAACTACACTGCTGGGAATCCTGCATCTGTGTTATACATAAAGAACTTGGCAAAAGATGTTGTTCCCGATGACTTTTACTTCATATTTGGTGAGTGCACAAATCTTGATGCTTACTTTGTCCTAATGGTAGCCTTCTTTTAGTGATGCGATCTTTGTAACAAATATAATTTTTACAATTACATTATGATCATATCCCCTTGAAATGTTCAGTGTTAAATCCCTTTGGTGCTTGAACTCTATGCTTCTGTACTTTAATATTTATTGTTATAGCAAAGGTTTTTTGGGCTTATTAATATATTGCTTTCAATGTGCTGTAGGATCACTATTTGGAACCATTGATGCAGCTAAGTCTGGTCTTAGTGTAAAGCTAATGCAGGTGAGTTGTATTGTGTATGTACACATATATAAGTTTCATGTATAAATGCATTTATGGAAATTGCATTGAAAAATATTCATTTAGAAATTACATAAGGATCTAGGTTGCCATAGTGATTTCTTGTTGCTGTATTGAGGGGGAACTGTGAACGTAATCCGAAGGTTTAAGTTTATTTGTAGAGCAACAATATGACTGGACTGTTATCAGGTGTAGGTGTGTATTTGATTTGCTGATCATGTTACTTTGTTGTACCATATCTTTCTTTTTTTTTTTTAAAACTCTTATGATCATGCTGAGCTAGAAAGTCTCCAGGCCGGTTTTTATATTGGTCCAGGGACAGGTTAGAAGAGCAGACTAAAGTGTCTAATATTACATCAATTGCAGGAGGGAAGAATGAGGGGCCAAGCCTTTGTGACATTTCCATCAGTTGAACTTGCCCATCGTGCTTTGGTATGTTTTTCACATGATGCAATTTCATATCCAATTTTTTAATCCCTATAAATGTTTGCTTGGCCATATGGCATACATGGCATGAAGTCTTGCTCAAATAGTGTATTATAGAACTTTTGTGCTGATTGATGAACTATGACTTATGCTTTAAATGCTATAAATGATTTGTTACAGAATCTAACTTTTGAGCTATGATCCTAATGTTCTCTTGCAGAATCTAGTGAATGGATATGTTTTCAAAGGCAAACCAATAATCATCCAGTTTGGGCGGAATCCTGCTTCTTCAAAAGCAAATTAATTGAACATTTCCGCATGAACAGGAGGAAGCTCTTTATGCTGCCCTGTCATGGTTGGTCCTATATTAACTATTCATTCTCATATTCCTAATAAAGCTGGACTTCAAATCCATCGAGCTTTGGTTTTTTAAGTTTCTTTGTGACTGGTCCTCCTTCATTGACTTAATTAGTACATGAAAAATTTTCTGTTGATCTTGGAGAATTGATACAAGTTGTGATTTATGTCAATATAATTAACTTGGTTCTATTAGCCTTATAGATGAGCAAATAGAAGTTGAAAAATTAATTCTTTCTGCTCAATGTAGGTAATTGCATCATATGAAAGATGGCAAGTCTTTCTACTCAGGCAGAAGCATATTGTTATGGCATTCGCAGCTCTTAACAAGACATTCCTGATGGCAGCAGAAGTGTTAAGGTTGCTGTTGCTCTCTGATCATGCTTTGACACAACCGTGGATAGAGGCATGTTTATGAATCAACAAATGGAAAGGTACACGCCCCTCCTTAAGCTCGGTCTGATCTCTCGGTACAAGCTTGTCATCTGTTGATGTTGTTGTGACCAGTATTTCTGCAACTTTTTCAACTTTCAAAACACTGCAGATTGAAGAAGAAACGGGTACCGGTACTGATCCTTATCATTCACAAGGTTGTCTGGGGAAACCCTTATGTTACTTTTTTTTTTTTTTTAAATTCCATCTAAGAAACTCCCATGTCTTGTAGTGTAAAAAGAAAGAACTCAAACGTCAGAACCATATTATTAGGACAGATTCTGGATACATTCAAATACTCTTGCACACAAGCAAGCATCACCCAACTTCTGATAACTAGACCTGTACCTCTTTTTTTTCTATTCTTTTTTTTAACTAGAATTAAAAAAAGAAGTTAACTTATTTTTTCACTTCCGTCAGAACTCTTTTCTAAGATTCTCCTGTGTAATTGAAGGATAGCGTAAAAAAAAAAAAAAAAAAAGGAATGGTGTAATTCTTTTTGAATACACTGCGGGGGTTGAAGGATTACATTCCCAAACAATTTATTCTATTTCTAGAAATATTTATGATCTATTATGACAGCAAGGCAATTTTGTTTTACCTAAGGGCTGTTTGGTTATGATTTTTAAATATTAGCTAAATAATCTATTTTTTATTTTCTTATTTGGTTTGTCAGTAATGAAAAATTACAGTAATCTTCTATTACAAATACTGACGTGATATGTAATATAAGTGGTATTCTAATTACCGTATTTACCTTAGGTATTTAAATATTATCAATGAAATCTTGATTTTATTATAATTATATTAGTATTTATTAATTTTTTGTGGTTAAAAAAATTTATTTTTAATTAATATGATAAATAATATAAAAAATATTTAAAAATAATTATATTTAAGGGTATTTAAGTAAAATAATGTGTTAGTAATTTTTTATTACCTTTGCCTAAACATAATAATTATTTATACTTATCAAATTTTATCAACATAGTAATCATTTATACCCAGTAATCTTTTAAGTATTCTATCTTCAAGGTAATTTTTCTATTTTGATAATAAAACATTACCCAAATCAAACGCCCTCTAAGAATGATGATACAAAAAGGAATATTATATATATTTATTTATATATATATAATTATATATATATTTATATATGTTATTATATGATTTAGTATTATTTTATTTTTAATTATTTAAAATTATTCAATCATGTGATAATATATATAAGTGTGTATATATTTTTGTATAGTTATACAAATATATACCCAAAGTGTGTGTGTTGGATAGGAATGAAACTGAAGACTAGAGAGGGTTTTGGTTCAAATTAAAAATAGTTTGGCTAGAAATGAAACTGAAGACTAGAGATGGTTTTGGTTCAAACTGAAAATAGTTTTACTCAAATTTGATTCGAGTTCGTTTAATCAAAATTAAGGATTGTTGAGTTTAGTTCGAATAAAAGATGATTTAGCTTAGTTTGATTTGTATTCGGTTTGAATTTATGGCTTAAATTGATGATTCGAACTTGTGGTTTAATTCAACTCAAATTTATAATTTGAATTCGTCGCTTATTAATAAAATGATCTCATTTTATCTAAATAATAAGTAAAACCATCCATTTGAATTAAACAAAGACACTAATTCAAACCATCAGTTTGAACTATAAATTCGAATTATATTGAGCCATGAATATAAACTATTAATTTGAATAATGAATTCAAATTAAGTCGAATTAAGTACCTTTTTAATTCGAGTTTAACTTGGGTTTAAAAATGAGTTGAATTTTTTAACCTAAATTTAAAATAAATAAATTCAAATCGAATTAAATTGAATTAAACCAACTTCTAATTCAAATCGAAACAGCTCACATCAAACTCTACTAAAGACTCAATACTAACCCTATAAAAAGCTCTCCCTCCCCTTTATCTAAATAATAAAATTATATATATAATTTTTATATATAAATAATGATATATTTTTATATAATTAAATATTATTTTTATTTTTAATTATTAATTATTTTACAATATAAAAACATAAAATTACATATAAAAATTATTCGTATGGCGGTACTCTGATCCAAATCATATCCGAATTTATTTACTTCTTATCCACGAGTCCTGCAGTACACCATTCACGTGCACAACCACTCACCACAAAATTCACGGAAAAATAGTCGTAAATAATGATTAAATTAATAAACCTTATCCATTTATACCTCACCTCAAAATTTCCTAGACATCATCCAAATCCACTTAGCTTCATATCCGCTTTGATAAAAACATCAACGGAACCTTATCCAAAACGTTACAATAATTTACTTACCGTCGGATCTATTTTGATAACGACAATTGACGGTCAGAATTAAACCAACTTTTATTTAATTACAACATGCCAACTGATTTTGCTTTTCAACAGCCACGCACTTTACTTAATTAGAAAGCAATAGAAATTCAATCTTTAAACAACAGTCTGGTGCCACTTTCGTCTTCGAAACTGTTTTCTTTGTTTTCAGAGTACTTTTTGGCTGTCAAAGATAAAAATTTTCGTCTTTGTAGCAAATCCTCTTCGTTGTCTTGCTTTTGTTTCTGGGATTTCTTTGAAACTGTTTCTTATAAATCAGGAAAAGCTGTGCTTTTGTTGTTTATGCAACCAAAATCCAATCCTTTTACCTTCACATATTTCCATTTTGTTTCTGGGTTTCCTTTCAAAAACGTATTTTTTCAAAAATAAGAATCATCTTTTTCCACAAAATCTGTTTCTGTTTCCATCAGGTACCAGTTAAACTGCTTTCTTTGTTTTGTGGAAGTTTGATTTTTTTTCTATTTTTGGAGAAAAGATGGTCGATGTGTTGGCCAAAGCAAATCTGCTTTCGTACAGTTATCCAAATCAACACAGTAATGGCCTCTCTTTGTTCCCAAAAAGTTTTACTAGGTCTTGTTTTATGAGGGGGTTTTCGGTGAAATCGAGATCACAAGCTTTTAGACTCTCGTCGTCTTTGAGCAGTGATTTTAATGGAAAGAGAGTTGTTTTGAGAGAATATAAGGGCTTGCCGGGAAGAGGAAATTCACCAAAAGGCTCCATTAAAGCACAGGTAGGTAACAAATTTCTATATTTCAATTAAGAAAAATTTGTTCTCAATTGTTTGTGTCTTCAAGATTAAACTTTGAGCTGTTTTAGGTTTATTTTAAGTGAAAAATTAGATGGTGTTTTTAATTTTTCACTCCCAGGTTGATATTTATGAAAAGTTAAACTAAAACTGGGACAGCATACAGAGTAATTTATAGATTGAATTTTGAGCTCTTTTTTCCTTTATTATCACCTTGTAAAGTTCCTGGAAATGTTTTATCCTATATTTAGTTTCTCTCAATAGTATAGATTTTTTATGAGTATTTACAGTAATTACCATGGATTAAATAAAGTTTTCTTCTTTGATTGTTCAGCAGATCGGCCTTATAGGAAAATCCCAAAAGTGGTGGGAAAAGGGGCTGCAACCAAACATGAAAGAGGTGACCTCTGCACAAGATCTTGTAGACTCCCTTCTGAATGCAGGGGACAAACTTGTTGTTGTTGATTTCTTCTCTCCTGGTTGTGGTGGCTGCAAAGCTCTCCATCCAAAGGTAACATCTTTAACTATATGCATTTGTGTGTATGAAAGATTTTTGTCTATACTTTTATGTTTATGTTTATGTTTGTATAAAGTATCAACTGTAATTTTGAATGGGTTTGTCTTGTGGCAGATATGTCAATTGGCAGAGATGCATCCAGATGTGCAGTTTCTTCAGGTGAATTATGAGGAGCACAAATCCATGTGTTATAGTCTTAATGTTCATGTGCTTCCATTTTTCCGGTTTTATAGAGGAGCTCACGGTCGACTCTGCAGCTTTAGCTGCACTAATGCCACGGTTAGTTCATGCTTGATCTGTTGTTATCTCTCCCTAAGAAATGTTTTTGTCTTTGAAGTAACATGTGAAGGCCATTAGTGAATTGTGAATGAATCGAATGAATATTATTATTGTTAGTGATAACCTGGTTAACTCACTAATAATATACCAATTTGTTTCCATTTGTCAAATTTATTCTCAGTTTGAAATATAATATGAACACAAGGATTATTTGAGAGCTTTAGTATTCAGAAAACCTTTTGAGAAGTTGAGTTTTGGTGTTTTTGGTTATGCAAGATATCATTTTCTTAATCTTTAATCTTGGCAATGCTGATTTTGGGAGAATCATATAATTCTTATTAGGCTGATCCGTTTTTGTTGTGGAACTAAAATTTTACTCTAGAAAACCAGTTATTGCCATAACAAGATGGTTCAGTTCTGCTCATTTTATGTTTGCCTGATATTATTCATTTATCTTTTGTGTATTCG
Source organism: Mangifera indica (assembly GCF_011075055.1). Lineage (NCBI taxonomy): Eukaryota > Viridiplantae > Streptophyta > Magnoliopsida > Sapindales > Anacardiaceae > Mangifera > Mangifera indica. Next base: position 14,494,567 of record NC_058143.1, on the reverse strand, counting down.
ACCATACTGATGGTTTTACTTGCTTTATGGTATCCTCAGATCAAGAAATTTAAAGATGCCTTGGCCAAGCATGCTACAGATCGTTGCAGCCTTGAACCAACAAAAGGGCTGGAGGAGAAAGAACTCATTGCATTGGCTGCTAATAAAGATCTCTCCTTCAACTTCACACCAAAACCACAACCAACCCCTGTCCCTGCTGAAGAAGAATTACCGGTACTAGTTACACCTCATACATTCTCAGATCTGCCCTTGCCTCTTCCTTCAACAAACTTAAAATCTACTCAAGACAGTAAAGAGAAACCCCTAGTTGTTTCTGGGAGATGATGTGGTTAGTCTTCGCAAACCCCAACTTCTTCCATTACCCTTGTAAAGTTCCATTTTGTGCTATTTCTTTCATGTGATTTATCTCATGCCAGAAGTGCAAAAACAAGTAGAGGTTAAATCCATACTGTATGTGTCCCAAAGGAATTGTGGGCTCTTGGATTTATTTTTGTGGATCCTTGCCTGCTTCAGGAGTGTTTGAAGAGCAAATCTCTTTCTGATTGTTGGTTTGCTCTTGTTTGAGGCTAGCCCTAGTGGTTGTAAATATTTTTTAGTTTCCTATTTGAGTGATTAAAAGATCCTGTAGAATCTCTTAAAAGCTATATATATAGCTTGAGTACCTGTATAAGTATGCAGTAAGTGGTAGAAGTATGATTCTGCTTTTATTTTCCTTGCATTCTGGTGAAACACCACAGCTATGAGATTTCTTTTCATGATTCAAACAGGGGTCAGTTATCAGAATAATCTGTTGTTTTTGAAAATACACAATATTGATATTAATGTTGCACTATCAGGGATATATGAGTAACCTCAGGATTGAAAATGACCCTTTAAGGAAAAATGTAAAATTATACAATATTTAAACTACGAAACCGATGTCACAACCGGGAAGGGAACAGGAAATGTCATCTTCCTTAGAAATAATCTCTTTCTCTTTCCTTAAGTTATGAACTCTGGAAAGATCATAAAAGTTTCAAGAAAAGTTTCGAGCTTTCCTTGTGGCCAACAGCCAGTAACCAATTCAACTGTTGGTTAATGACATAGTCCGGGGCCACAAAGGGGACCATAAAATTCGGCCATTAGCATTACAAAAGTTGCAGAAATAGAACAAATTGTTGGTGCCCCTTTCTGATAGACTGGTCAACCAAAGCAGGTGCATTAGTATATGCTGGAAGCTAAATTGACCGAAGAGAAAAGCTCTTATTAAAAGCACTTGTTAAAGGATAAAAGCAAAGACCAGATAGGGCGCCTTTAAGGGATAGTTCGAATAATGAAAAAAATTTTAAATATGAGAATAACAATTCAAACATTATTAAATTAAATTATTAACATATCTGATATAATAATTATAAAATTAATTATTAAATATTTTCATGTTGAAGAACCGATTCCATTCAAATAAGATTTAAAAAAAAAAAGGGAAAGATTGGATAAGATGTTGGATGTTCTAGGATGAATGAACGTGGCCTTTCTTCTAGCATTTGTATACCAAAATTTTAGGCATTAAAAAGTGAAAACTCTTTCTCTTTTTCTTTCGGCCAAAGGACTATTTCCCACCCAAGCTATGCTGAATTCTCAAAGTTTCTCCCGTTAAATTTGAAAATCCTATTTACCCACCCATAGATCGTTAAACTTAACTAAGTCCGTTGATCATATTATTTTTCCCTCCAAACCCTAAAAACTAACACTTTCCCCCCAACCCAAGTTTTCAAAAACTATATTTTCCCCCCTAGGGTTTCCAAACTTCAGATTCAATTTTTTTGACGATGATTGACGATCTTCAAGCACCTACTCTCTCTCTCCGATAACCCCTCCTTCTGGTCGTACACTTCCGATGATCCTAGGTATCGTTGTCGACGAAGACGATGTATCTTCATCAAGACGAAGACGATTCAACGAAGACGACGTGTTCGTTGACAACGATGCCTAGGAGGGGAAGACACCACACGGTCGGAAAGAGGAGACGTCGGGGAGAAAGAGACATCGCCTAGAGATCGTCGATCATTGTCGAAAAATTTAATCCAAAAATTTGGAAACCTTAGGGGAGAAATGTTGTTTTTGAAAACTTGGATTGAGAGAAAATTGTTAGTTGTTAGAGTTTGGGCATAAAAAAAATTAAATTTAAGTTTATTTTTAATATTATAGATAAAATAACGATTTTATCCTTGAATCTATTAATTTGACATTTTTTATATCAGCTCATAGGTAAATAGGTTTTTTAAAATTAATAGGTGGGAATTTACCGAAAAGGCATACCATGGGTGGGAAATAGTCCTTATGGCCTTTTCTTTCCATGTTTCATCAGTTTGTCCATGGCCTTCCTTTCTCATCAATTGAAATTGACATTTGATCAAGATTTTAAATATTGAAGCTCCTCTCTTCTTATCCCATGTGTCTCGGGGCTGCCCACTAAAGAGCTGCTTCATACATCTGTTTGAATTTTGAAAGCAGCCTCTTCCTCTACATGATTTGACACGGTAACCAAGATTTTTACAGAATTTTTTCTTCTTTTTTTTTTTTTCCATATATGTTGGGAAAACGTAGTCAAATCATATGTATAGACGGAAAATTTTGACCCTACTATTTTGGTGTCCCAGTAATAATACGGGACATTAATCTAAGAAAGCAATTGACAAGAAGATCGGGCTCGTCACATGTCTTTCTCAGAGTTTGCCTAACTTATCAACACTGGTCAAGAATTTAGACTTGTTGCACAATAATTACAACTGACCGATGACTTTCTGGTATAAGTCTCTAAGGATTGTCTGTGCCAGGGCTAACATTGAGCCAGTTTCAGTGCCAATAACAGAACAAATGAAAGCATAGCTAGGCTGTGTCAAGGCCATTCACAAAACACGTGAGCCAATCTAAAAAAACAGTCTATAAAAGCACAATCCAAAAGTTATGAGTTATGCCTTAAGCCTTAGTGTTGTAATAAGCCGGAATGGTCATCTTTCAGTGGATCATGGCACGGTGGGCTGAACCACATTTGTTTCCTTTCCTAAAGAAAACCATATCGTAGAAGTAAAGTGGAATTAGAAAATTCTACCTCACAGTAAATAATTTTATTAAACCGATGCACAAAAGTCATATAAAAAGATAGTTATTATGCTACTTAACAAATGAAAATTTTTACAATAATGACAAACAACTTTAATGATGTTTACTTTTCTCGTCGATGCCGCTAGAGCCTAGAAATTGATGAATTTGTTTCATGAATTAATTTACTTTTTACCCTCTGTATCCTTCTATGCTCAAAGTCATGCAATTAACTTCAAAACTAAATGTCCAAACAACCAGATTTACCATACACAACAAAAATCGCAGCAAGTAAAGCATAAAGTAAGGTACTAATATGGTGTTATCAGCGGGCTACTTCTCTCTTAGGAGAATTATCCAAAATATTCATGTCAACTGCATGGATATTAATGCAACTGCGATGCTAACCTTATTCCTTTGGTATGCCTCACTTACCATGGGGGTCTAGCATTACCCCAATTAAACAATATATTGTCCACAAGCTGAAAATAGGAAAATAATCTTTGATCATTGAGGAACTCCCCAAGTACTCTTATAATAAGCAAGATCCATTTATTTTTCAAGAACTTTAATGTAGTCATATAAAGAGAGGTTACTAACCTTCATAACTTTTGGTTGGAATGTTAACTTCTAAGTTATTTGAGAATCGAGAGATAAGATCTTAAAGGTTGGCTTATTGTAATAAGACCTATATGATTTTTAGATTGAAAAGTGTGTAACACTATGTGAATTTTCATCGAATTGGGCAAGTCGAGATTGTAGGAAACTTACTAATGTTGTTGATGATGGTGTATGGGCAATAGAAACATGGACTTTAACTTCTCATTAGGCTTGCTGGCTAAAGAGTAGAAATTTTAGAGTTGTAATCTCTTGTTTTAAAAGTGACCTCTAGGCTTGTTGGCTAAAGAGCGAAACCTGTAGGTTGTAAACAACATCCAATCAAATACTCAAATCAAATTATTTTATGCAAACAAAATATACAAAAACCATAACTAAATACTCAATTTACTTGGTCCTCCAACAAGATGAGTTTGGTGTAGAAAGTATGTTCTTTTCCCCTTTCTTATTGTTGTTGGAGTTAGTCACTATTCGTTTATGGAACCAACACACACAAAGCTCTCTCTCAATACTAAAAATAAGATATGAAGGGATTTTTATGTTGTTGTATTGTACGTATGAAAGGATTTTTACCAAGTGCACAAGCATGCACCTTAGGCACACTTGATTGTGTGTTACTTCAAATTTTTTAGTGTAGCATACTATCCATTTTACTGACATGGATTGGATGAACGGGTGTATGCCCTTTCTGAACAACTGTTCATCTTTTATCTGGTCAAATTTTATATATTTTTCTATACTTAATCAACTTTCTAATTCATAAGCATACCTTAATCAATAAATGACTAATTTAGCCCTAAATCTTACTTATAGGTGTTACAAGGCTAACTACCTCCATCACTTCTGGAAAACCAACCTATCCTTGTGACTAAAGAGAAACATGTCATGTCCTCGAAAGTGGCAATGCAAATAGCTAATTTAATCAGCGCTATCTAAGTGTTTAACAATGTCTTGATAATGCTACCCCAATAGCATTTATAGGGGCACCAATTCACTCGCATTTGAATGTTGTGGCACAACATTGACAGAAAGTCGATGTTGCAACATAAAAAAATATCATCGCAATATCAAATAACAATAAGGTTTTATTTTTTTTAATATCACTAATTAAATGATAATTTTAACTTTAGAATTAACAAATTTAGTTAATTTTAACAACTTATAGATAAGTTTTTGGATTTTTGAAATTTAATAAGTAGAAGTTTAAAAATTCACCAAACCTTCGTTAGGAATAAGTCCTTTGACCACTTTATTTAGTATCCATGATGAATAATATATTACAAAAAAATTGGTTTTTTCAGATATTGTTCTACTAGATCTTAATTGTTATATTTTACGTTGAAAAAGAATAATTAAATAATGTGTATACATTTTTAAGTTTACAAATAGATATACAAATAATATATTATTATATAATTGAATGATTTTAAATTAAAAATAAAATAATATTTAATCATAAAAATAATATATCATTTATGCACCTACCATGCGTTAAAAATATGTACTTGTAACTGGACAAAAAAAAAAACAAAATCTTATACTTCAAACCCATATCAGAAGAACAAAATTTCCACAATAATTGCCTAATGATATGATCAACTTCAACAGGATCTTTTTTAAATGCCAAATTTATTAATGTTCATCAATTTAATTGAAGTCCACCTAAACAGAGTAATATTGGTGTTGGTATCTTTGTACTAATAATAGCATAACGAAAACACAACTGTTTGATTCTCAATTAATTCCTTCTATTTAATTTCATTTTTTATGTAATGTAATACAACTCAGGCGGGTCAATCACGCCAGAAAAATGAAAGCACACTTATGTATATTATCATATAATTGAATATTATTTTATTTTTAATTTAAAATTATTATTTATATAATAATATATATCAAATATATATTTATTTATATATTTAAAATATACACACATCACTTTTATTGATACCAAATTATGAATGTAGCTACTGGTATAATAATAATTTCAAAATATATAGGAGTTTGAAAGATTTTTACGGTTAATTTATGAGTTTTAATCTTTTTAAATGTTAAATTAACATGTTTAAATTTAATAAAAATATTATTTTTTTAAAATAAATAAATAATAAAACTATTAATTTACTTTTATATAATTATTTTTTAAACATTTTGATTTTGAATAGAAAAATGTTATTAGTATCTATTAATAGCTTTTAGTTTACCCTAATATAAAATACTGCGTCTGAATCTAACTGTGAGTAACTAACTAGTTAGTTTTTTGTTTAAGTTAAGGGCGAAGGCAAGGAAGCCTTGTTGGAAGAAACAGTTTAGAGGTCATTAATGGGAAAGGTGCAATTATTTGATTCGATGCTGAAAATCTCTTCATTCATCAAAATTCATACAACGTAGCAGTGGTAGTAAAAAGAAAAAGAAAAAGAATAATACTGTAAAGTAGAATAAATTTGAAATTTTATGTTCATTATGCATTGATATGAATGCCCATCACTGTCAGTTGTCTTTTCCATTTTCTTTCTTTCTTTCTCGCTTTTGTTTTGTCTCGTTTTCTCCACTAAAGAGAAGGGAAAGAGAATAAGCAAGCCCATTGTTTTATGTTTCTATTTCACTTCCCCGGCGTCCTCCACTCCATTCTCCCCTAGGGTTTCGGTTTTCTCATTCGCTTCTTTGTTTCTTTCTTTCACCCAGCTCATCTTCTTCTTTTCTTTTTCCATTTCGAGGTACTCTTTCTCTTTCTCTTGTAATATATATATATATATATATATATATATATATATATATATATATATATATATATATATATATATATATATTTTACTGATATAATTTCAATTCTGTTTATGAAAGGCTTTCTGGGTTGTGTTTTTTTTTTTTTTTCTATTCTTTACATTTAAAGTTTTTTGCTCTGCAATATGCGGTGAAAGGGTGTTTTTTTTTTTTTGTATTTTCTTAACAATTTGATTTATCTAAAAATTATTGCTTTGTTAGAATTGAGTTAGTGTCTATTTTGTTGTTTTCGTTTTTTGAATACTGGGGTTTGTTTTTTAGGTGAAATGATGAATTCAGGAAATTTGATGACTCTGTGCCCCTGGTATTTATTGTATTAGTTTTTGCTGTTGCAGGGTTCAGTGCAGATTATTTTAACTAATCATTATATAATTCTGCTTTCAACCGATTGCTGTTGTAAATTAAAGCTTTTGGCCTACAGAATCATGAAACTTGTGTAAGAATTTCTCTGCTTTTTCAGAAACCTTCTTAAAAGTTTTTTGAAATTTTGCTCATTATGTAAATTTAGCTGCATATGTGCCTTTTGCTGTTGAGTATGTCTAATACTAGTCGAGTTTGCAGATATTTTTCCTGAATATTGGAATAATTCAAAACAACTGTAAACAGCTTATAGCGCTTTAAACCTAGTGAAAATTTGTCTAAAGAAACATCTGGAATTTGTTATGCAATCTAAATGAGGATAAGTTTTTGTGGAAACTTAGAATTTTGTAATATCTAAGACAATTTTGTGTTTTGAGGATGAATGCAGGTAATCCAAAACTTAAATCATGAATTTTCCTAAATTAAATTTTGGCTTTATTTTATGTTATGATATGGAGCACACCAGTTTCTTGTGAAAGTTTTTTACTTGCTTCTTGATATTTATCGTTTATCTGGTATCTAACTCTGCATTCTTCATTTTTTAAAATATTTTCTTTGATTATATCCCTTATGATGTTATGGTCAAGTCAATAGTCTGGGGTATTACATTCTCCAAATATTTTATATTGAAAGATATTTAATACTTGATCATTTGGGTCTCATCTGCCCCAATTTGAAGGCAATTTTTCTGATAATTTGATGCAGGGATAAAAGTTGGTGGAAAAGAGCAGCTTCTCACAATTAAACCATTCTTAGCTGGCAAGTGATACTTGTAGAAGTGTTTTTTTTTCCTTCAAGATGGAAGGTTAATATGCTTATAACAAAAAATCTACTCCAGGAAGAATTTGTCGGCTTGAATGTTATTTCTTAATTGTTTATATCATTTGCTAGCTTTTAGCACTACTAATGCCATTGGATTCTACATAGAGTTCAAGACATCTTTGCATTGCTTATAAAAAATAGCTAACACGGGTCAACTTTGTTGCGTGGCCTCTGGGCCACATGGAGCACAATCACGCTCTATTGGTCGGGATAATTCCATGGGTACTGGTGAACCACATTGGCAGACAAACTCTAGCTTTTCACCCCCACCATTTAGGATATGGGACTGCAGATTGCAATCAGATGGCTTACAACGTGGGTCTCATGGAGCTCCTTTACATGGTTCATCATTATCCTCCACTAGTAGAGGAAGCAGAAGCAGGGTGAGCAGTGAACGGTTCACCACCAATCACCATCATTCTATATCCGATGGAGTATTGTCTTATTCAGGTAGTCCACCTGATAATATCCAGGCACCTTGTTGGATGTCACCATCAAAAAAAATTGATTTGGGGGAGCTGGCTGCATCTACTGTGGGAGGTAGTGTCTGGTTGATTCTTCATTTGTTATTCTGATGTTTAACATTTTGCTGAAATAAAAGACTGCTAAGGTTATTTGTGCAATGATTCCTTGTATCAATTTAACTTAGGCAGGACATCAAAGTTGGCCATATACAAATAATAGAAACTGTCACTGTTCTGTATTGTGAAATAAATAATTTCTTCGGGCTAAAACTAGGAGTAAATCATTTTGATAATTTCATAGTTTAATCCAAGGAAGATGTGCTTTTTCTATTTTTCTTCCTAATGTCTGATTATCTGTCAATAATAATCTTTCTCAAGGTATTACTCATTTACCTAACTCTTATTGATTTGAACTATTTTTATCCATCCACTTGGCTGTGGATCTTAGAACTCGAATTATACAAAAATTATTTGTAAGTGGCTGTTCAATCTTGTGATGCTGATGAGGATAGCCTTATTTGGTTTTGTTAGTTCTTTCGGCATGGGTAGAAGCTGTTCAGATTTGCTTTCCGAGATCTCTGTAATTGTGGAGCTTTTGACGGGATTTTTTATTACTTATTTGGGTAGATCTCCTGGTGTCTTTGCCATCATTGCAAATTATTATTTTTCATTATTAAAAGAGTTGGAGGCATCTAGGAATTGCTAAATTCAAAGTGAAGTCTGGCTACAAAATTTTAAGACTTCTGTTTGGAAGATCTGGCTTACTCAGCTGGCTTTGGTGGGGTGGCCAGGGGTATTGGTGGCTAAGAATCTAGGGAAGAGAGGTCATCCCTGCATCCCTCAAATTGATATCTATGTCTTAACTATCGTGGGAATTCAGTTGAGCATCAAGTGCGTCACTCCTCAGTTGCAGGGAGTTTTTTGGTTCATCTTTGTTTTTCTGTGATTGCTTTTGGGTGGTAATGAAATGGAAGCCAAGATGGTTGTGAAACTTTGTAATAGGATCAAGATATTGGTGTCTAAAGCCACTGTATTATGCTTGATGATCTGTCTTTTCAAGGAGAAAATTCCCATAAGTTTGACCTCTGTGTAAGCTATGTATGATTTCTCTGGTCTGTGTTTCTTCGTTGTAGGTACTCTTTATTATTTACTTGACTCTTTGGAAGTATCACGGAATCTGACTTCTGTCATTTAAGATTTAGGTTAACAGATGTACTTTTCTTGTGTCATTCTTTTTTTCCATTGACATGAAAAATCTATCTGGAAGTACATTTCTGAGAGAGTCAATTGCAGCCTCATCTAGTAGTTGATTTAAGCTGAACATTAGAAAGCAGTTTCTTCTCAAACCAAACAAGAATAAGGGAAATTGAGACAATTTTACTAAATTTTAGGACGAGAAGGCTTATAAAAAGGGCTTCAGGTCTTACAAGGATGTACGACTCTATATGACAATGACATCTGAGAGTACAGACCATGAATATGAATGTAGATTTTTTAACTTAGTGACATTTGCAACAGCATGTTATTGACCTTAGATGGAATAAGGAGCGATAGTACATTTCAAGGGTGCATTTTGGGGGAATAATAATAAATACACCTCTCTTCCCTTGGGCTGCAGTGTGTGCTTGTGTGTGCGTGCTTCTTCAGGGAGGGTTGTACTTTGCTCTGTTTGGATTTGTTGAAATCAGCTGTTTTAAGTTGTTTAATTTGTCCTAAAATTGTGTACTAATCATTTTTCTCTGGCTTTTTACAGTTTAATACTTCTTGTCATGTTCTTCCATATGAATATTAATGTTTGCTTTATTGGTCTTTTTCTTTTTACTATCAGGATCAAGGTCCCAGTCTTCTTGGTTTCCTCACTCAATGGAGGTGACTGTTGTTTCAATTTTATGAATTTGATGGCTCTGTTCAACTAGACATACATTATTAAACATTTCCCCATTTTTGGGTTCTTCTGTTGTAGAGGCGATATGCTGTTAGAGCAACTGCAGCATCTCCCAGTTTTGGGTCCCCATCTTCACTTTCTGAGTCCAGCCAGTTTGAATCAACTGGCAAGCGGTCCTTTTCTTTCCCTAATCGCAACTTTCCAAGTCGACGGTCTTACATGTCTAAAGCAGTTTATCCACTAGTTTTTCACAATCCTGTGTCAGACTGTGAAAACTTTGGTGATGCTGACACCAGTAGTGTTGGCAGGTTGACACCGGTTGATGATAATATCTCACCTTCTCACTGGCTTGAGAACAGTTCAAGTATTGTACAGAAGTTCCACAAAACACTAACTGAACTCCGAAGATGGGAGGCATCACCAGACCCAGGTGCTAGCTCTAGAAGGGAGGGCATTAGGTGGAGCAATGCCAGCAGTTATGATTTTGGGTTTGATGGAGAAAGGCTTGACATATCAGAGCACATTGAGGGAGAAAATTTGAGGTCACCTATAGGCCATGTTGTTAATCAAAAGTGTGGAGTTTGTGGAAAACTGTTGTGCCAGAAGTCTCCTTGGAGTTCACATCGAATCATGAGAGATGGCGATATGCCTACTGCTGGGGTACTACCTTGCTGCCACGTCTTCCATGCTGAATGCTTGGAGCAACTGACCCCGAAGACCCAGATTCATGAGCCTCCTTGCCCCTTGTGCCTGAAGACCATTGGGCCAGTGGAAGACTCCTCATCAGTTTCTGAACCGTTGCACATGGCTCTAAGATCTGTGCAGCGAAGCAGAGGGATTGTAATATCCGAGGATCTGCAGGATCATAGAAACACTGAAAGCTTGGATCATATCAACAACAGATTGAGAGTGCCACATCGGAACGACACTGGTTCTTCCTTTAAGAATCGTCTAAAAAGGCATTTGACATTCAAGGGGAAAGCAAGCAGAGATATATTCAGTACCAAGGTGTTCCACAAGTTTTGATTTTCACAAGAAGGGATAGTCATATATATACAATTGATCACTTGCTAATAGCTTTGAATGTTAAGATGTTTGAGGGATTTCCATATGCAGATTTTCTTCATGTTATATCCAGGCTCTTTCTTGTTACAATGTTTTTATTTCACTCTTTTCCCTGCAGAAAGCAAGTGATGAGGCCCCTTACATTTCAAATTACTTGCTTGTTAACCATGTCAGTTAATAGGAATTCTCCATTTCAGGATATTTCTCAGCTAATGTAAAATGAACTATTTGTATGAATTCTCAATGTAACATTGTAATAAGTTTGTTGGGGATGAGCTGCCATTCAGAGGGCTGCCAGGGACCTTGTTTCATGGATGTGAAAAATTGTTCCGTTTGGCCAGTCAAAAGTAAGGCAAACAACTATGCATGCCTGTAATACCTTATTTGTTCAAAATTAACGGCAAATTCTAGTCACACGACTTAATTTCTAAATTGCCAATGTTTCATGGTGTGACATTATTAGGTGAATTTCACATCTGTAAATCATAAAAGATGTTGAGTTTGTGTATACCTCTTATATTGTTTTTTGGGAATATTAAGATAAAACTGATTAAATAATTTCTGAGTTTTTTAAGTTACGAAGAAGTGTTTTAAGTTATAAAATTTAAAAATAAAACCAAGATTTAATATGTATATAAAGTAGTCAATATTTCAACTGAATAAAATGTGAAATTAAATGAAAAATGCAGTAAATCTGCTATTCCCCAATCCATTCCCAGCTGCCTACACTAAAAAAAAATGAAAAAAAGTAGTTTTTATATATAGTGCACATCCATTCAATGGGGGGCAGTGTCCCATTTTGCATTATTCATACACATGCTGCCCAGTTCAAAGTGTTGAATCATGCATGCTGGCTCCAACTCTAAGTGGGTAAGACAGCGACTCGTGAACATAAAAATCCCAGTGTATTTTCCATGATTTAGACTGGTGGTGACTGCATCTAAATTTCTCTTTCAGTTCATGATTTAGACTGGTATTCTTGAAAAATTCTCGATATTTTGTGAATAATGAGAAACCTGTGTTTCAGACAAAATGTGGGACGCAAAAGGGCATCCCAATTAGGCCCATAGGATTTACTTTTCAACTCTTTCCATAGCTTCACATGCACATGTGATCCCATGTGCAATTGCTATGTCACCCTTCACTAATTCAATCATATAGCTTTGTTGTTATTGTTCTTTAAGACTTAAAACAGTGCTCATTTCTTCTTTATGATCAAGATAAATCTCCACGATCTGGTAGTTAGTTCTATCGAATGTGTTTCTTACCTTCACCTAATACCATTACTGTAAAAATTTTTTAACTTCTTGTGTTAAAAATAATCTTCCATTTGTCACAATTAATGACTTATTTTAATTGAATCTTCATAGAGAATGAGCAGTCTGCCCAATAGATGAACAGAAACATGAATTATGTTAGACTAATTAGATGAAGTTTGCTTTAGGGGTGAGTTGGTTGATTGACTAGTTTAATAATTCATCTAAATTTTCATGCTTGAACTAAGGAAAATAATCAAAGAAAATTTGATGAAAACCACAGGTGTCTATGTTAGCACTGTCTTAGTTGGAATATTGATGTCAATCACATTTATTCATTATTGTAGTTCTGTTAAGCTGTAAAGGTACTGAAGTAGTATATTCTAAAAGTGAAGTGGCAACCTGAAACAAAAAATCAAGTTGTTTAACTTGAGATGGGTCTGGCCTATGATGGAAGTAAAAGAATGCTGAAAAGTAAATAATGAGAAAGTGAAGAAAGAGTGGTGGTTTTCATTCTTGCTGAAATAGTGATATAAACTACAAACCGCATGGGATGCCAAATGATATGAACTTGGAGGAGTTACATCTTAAAAACGAATTAGTGAGATTAGAGAGTCTAAAGTCATATAATCTCACACTAGAAACCCATATTTTTCAATGTGGGATTCAAATTCCATACCCGGGCCATACCTTGCACTTGTGGTTCCAACAAATGGTCAGTTAGCCACAAGCAAAACACTTTTGTTAGGCCTATAGGGAGTGAATAGCTTCCATAAAATGTCATGGTTTCTGGTTCTAGTTTTTGAGAAGCTAAATGGTTTCTGGTATAAGAAATTGCTTTCAAATGATTAACAAGTGAGCTGTTTCCCTTATCCCATGTGCATAGACACAAATTTCAGATCCTGAAATGGGATTAAAAAGTTCTCATAATAGTTATCCTTGCAGCACAAGAAATTAGGGATGGCAATGGGGAAGGGCGGGGAGGGGATCTCAATCCCCGTCGCCGTCCCCGTACCCGTCGCCATTCCCGTAGGGGATATCAATCCCTATCCCTGTTACGGGGATGAAAATGATTTTCTGTCCCCTCCCCGTAAAGAAAAATCCCCTCCCCGTACCCGCAAAAAAAATATATTATTTTTATCTTGTAAATACAATACAAATATATTAAATAACAAAATTAAGTAAAATTAAAATTAATCTACTATTTCAAATATCATAAATATAATATATTAACTCCTTTAATATGTACAACAAAAACCTAAATAAATTTGAAAAACATAAATAATTTAAAACTATAAAAATATATTAGTATTTTAAATAAATATATTCATATAAAGAGACGGGGATAGGGGCGGGGAGGGGATACATGTATCCCCATCCCTGGCCCGTCCTCGATTGTGAGAGTTTTTTTTATCCCCGTCTCCGTCCCCTTCCCCGTTTGGGTCGGGAAGGGTCGGGGCCCCTAAAGTCGGGCCCAAATTGTCATCCCTACAAGAAATTGAGTGCATTGTTCACTATGGAACCCTGCAGCTACATTTCTTCAAAATGGTAGAAAGTGACATCCCCTTTCACATTGGTGAATTGCATTGCCAATATTTAGACAAAAGAACATTTGATTCACATGCTTTACAGATATATTATATGTCAACACTACATCAGAATTTTATATGCAGACAATAGTGAAGTGCAGACACATATTTATCTTTATCTGTTTCATATTTCTGCTGTGTGTTTTCATTCATTACAGTTGAAATAAAGGTTTTGTTGTCATTAAAGTAATATTATCTGGAGTAAGTTGTTCTTTAACCTACTTTTATCTTATAAGAGATGACATTTTTTTCTTTTTTTGAACTTTTTCCAAGCTTATAAGCAAAGGTCATGAAAACATGTCTTCTCATTGATATAAGATTAAAGATTCAAATAAAAATTGGCGGGTTTTCTCTATTTGCATACTTTTTTTACACGTCACTTTTACTGTCAACAAATCATCTATTTGCAAATTCTCTGAATCTTTTATATTTATTATTTATTTATTTTTATATATTTCCTCTCTAACTTTGGCTACATCAGCACTCATCACTTCCTCAGTCATATCCCTCCACCTTCCTTCCCACACATGCATCTATAAATAAAGTTGCATGCCTCAACATCTTTCCTACCTTCTCTTTCTCGTTCGTGTTCTCCTTTATTCCAAGTTAGCATCTTTCTTAAACTTTGGTCATTGTAAGCACAAAAACCCATCATTTTTCTTCTGTATCTGCAGCTTTTTATATGAACTTTTCTATGTCAATCCATCTGAAAATACTTAACTTTTGTCGTTGATTCTGACTTTCTTTATACTTCTGCAGGAAATGGATTTATTTGGAATCTTTGTGGTCACCATTCTGTCCATGTCAAGCTCAATTCATGGCTATGCTAGTGGATGGTCTAATGCTCATGCTACTTTTTATGGTGGAGGGGATGCTTCTGGCACAATGGGTGAGAAACAGACCCAGCACAAATTGCTTTCTTTGAAATTTAGTCTATTCAGTAGTTTAAACGTTTTTTTTAAATGTTCCAGGAGGAGCTTGTGGGTATGGAAATCTTTACAGCCAAGGTTATGGCACCAACACAGCAGCATTAAGCACTACTCTTTTCAACAATGGACTAACCTGTGGAGCTTGTTTTGAGATCAAATGTGTAAATGACAACAGGTGGTGCCTGTCAGGTTCGATTGTAGTCACTGCAACAAACTTTTGTCCTCCAAACAGTGCCCTTCCAAGCAATGCTGGAGGTTGGTGTAATCCTCCTTTGTGCCATTTCGATCTTTCGCAGCCCATTTTCCAGCACATAGCTCACTACAAAGCTGGAATAGTCCCAGTTCAATACAGAAGGTAACCAAAACATTCTAACCAGTACCCATCTGGCCTATAAATTTTATCAAACATTAACCAATATTTTGAATTCCAGAGTTGCCTGCAGGAAGAGTGGTGGGATCAGGTTCACCATAAACGGCCACTCATACTTCAACCTTGTGCTTATAACAAATGTTGGTGGTGCTGGTGATGTTGTGGCAGCTGCCATCAAAGGGTCAAGAACTGGATGGCAACCAATGTCTCGCAATTGGGGCCAAAACTGGCAGAGCAATGCATACCTCAATGGCCAAGCCTTCTCTTTCAAGGTGACAACAAGTGATGGTCGCTGTGTCATCTCAAACAATGTGGCTCCTCCAAACTGGTCTTTTGGCCAAACCTTCAGCGGGAGACAGTTTTAATCATTCCTGAAAACTAACTAATATTGGATATATCAGTTCTATTTACTAATTACAGTTCTTAAATATATTGTAAAGTCTCTATGCAATGACAGTTATGTCACCACAGGACCTTCTAGTTCTAGAGATGGCCCTGAATGCTTTTTTATTTTTTTTTCTATTACATGTTACAAGTTAAATCATATATATCAATACCAACAAGGGTTGGTGCAGATGTGGTCTCTGCCAGACCAATCTCAGAATTAGAATTATTCCGATGATTCATGGAGGAAGATGAAGAGAGATTGTGTAATTGTAATAAGCTTTATGTTTGTGGCTTGAATTTGCTTTTATCATTGTATATTTTAATGGAACTAGTTTCACAGTGATTAATTGGCAATGCATGTGTACAGCAAGTTTCAGAAAAATTTTGATAAATTGTTAAGAATTTTGAGCCTGGTTCTATCATTGTCAAATATTTTTTTAACCCAGAAGAGGATTCACAGAACAGAGCCAGTCATTGAAACTCAAATAATTTGATGTTGCATGCACTATAAATCTAAAATTGGAGTGGTGGTTGTAAGAAATCAGATTGTGTTGCAAAGATGCTGAACACCCTTCAATCATTAGCCCTAAAAATAAAATAAAGGCGGGAATACTTCCAGGCCAATTGCTGCAGATTATGCTCCATAGGGAGAGCTAAGAAATGTGCTTCAAAATCATAATCCTGGAAGTTAATTTCTCCTTTCAGTTTCAGATCAATCAAATTCATTAAGCAGAGTAAATCATGATTAACAATTCATCTTTGTTATCATGTGCAAAGTACTTTCATGAAGTATCTTTTCTTTGACAGAGAAGGTAAGGAAATGAGTCATTGATCCTGATTTAATGACTGCAGTTCCCTTTTGACTTGAGAGATTGCCAACTAATTGTCTTTGCAATTATCTATTGCCAACAGTGTGCGCATTCCTGCTAGTTGTACATTTCTATAATTGTACAAATGCTGAAGATTAAAAATAACTGGATTTAGGGTTTTATCTTAATGAACTAATCTGAAACTCAAATAAGGTTTCCCTGCCAGAGAAAAAAACAAAAACTGAGATTTTTAATGTTTTTTTGACTTACGCAACTTTATAAACAAAAGGACCAGCTACTTTTTAATTTTTGCCTTCTGCCAAAACCGGTTATTCAAGTTGTTTCAGGGTTTCTCATTTGCGAGATTGCCTTTCTAAAAAACAAAGCATCTTATTCTGTTTATATGACGAAATTTTATGAACCGCTGATTTCAATGAGATTACAGTTTCTGTATATTTTAGGAATTGCTATCAGTCACACTACTGCAGATAGAAGTTGTCACAGGTAATCCAGAAATGAGAAAGCAGAAAACACAGTAATTTTGAAAAACAGAAAGCCATATAATCATCAGCAGATAAGTTTATGCATCAGAACATTCATTGGTTACATAAATCAAACCCCTCAAGGATAAGTTTTGAGAAGTACACACAAAATACAATGCATTTACGCAACAAATGAATAATACTTGAAAAACAATAGGTGATGTTACAAGCATCCATTTGCAAGACCAATAAATGAAGGATTCTGTAAGTCTTTTCTTCTCCCTGTGTATTTCTTCTCAGCAAATCTTACGGGCAAATGATTCATTGCATTTCAAGCTCCACAAGCAATCAACTTCACTCGAAAGTCTGCAGACTTAAAAGGGCAAGCTTTGGTAAAAGAAGCTGGAAACGCAATTCTTTTAACCCAGAAAACGCACAAAAAGTTCGCAACCTGCATCACTTAACACAAGTCCATTTTCTATCCATTTAGACATCATTTAAACACTATTACATAACATTATGAAGCTACACAACTTAATACTAAAGAAATTTTGACTCTTGTCAGATCTAAAAACCTAAGAAGCTATATTAAGTTTAGGTAGATCATGAGACTTTCAAGAAAACTGAATACTCGAATACATCAACCAATCTACGAAAGGCAGTCAAACCAAGCTAACAACAATTTAACAAAATTAAAACTTTTCAAAAATACTAATATCAACAAGAAAGAAATCAGTAACGAGTGTTAAATTTCGCAAAGGGCATCTATTAAATCAAATAAAATATATTTTTAAAATTTTTTGGGTGAAGCCCGCGAGGCCATCATAGCCAGAACAATCAATAGATTTCTGTAAGCTCTGACCGCGGGCAGTCTTCATTACAGGAACCCAGAAGACCAGACCCATCTCACATGCTGACCACGGGGACGGCGGAGCCGCCAACGAACCCTTGAGAAAGGGCGGGTGGCTCTCACACAATGCCCATGTTGCAGAAAGAAGGGAGCTTTTGAGATCTCTGCTCAGATAAGATCAAGTAACTGATTTTGATTAGGGTTTTCCAATAGTTTATAGGACCTTATTTCCATTTTGCCCCCCTTATATTCTCAAAATTACACACATGCATAAATCAGCCCGAATCGGGAGGTTATAATTTACAGGTCAAAGGACTAATTCCCACCCCAAGTTCATTGCATTCTCATTGGTTCCCTCAATTATTAAAAATCTAAATAGTTATTTATAGGTAGTTAAAATTTATTAGATTTATTAAGTTTTAAGGATAAAATCATAAAATTAACTAATAATATATTAAAAATAATAAAACATTAATCATTTCTTTCTAAGTTCATAAAACTAACAGTTTTCTATTAGGATTAAACTTTGAAATGTTATATTTTTCTTTTTAGGTTTGCTTCTTTTTCTCCCTCTCTATTTGTTCCCATTTCCAATGTTTTCTCCTCATCTAATGACGAAGCTGAGGAGAAGGCGTTAGGAATAGGAACAAAAAGAGAGAAAGAGAGACATCGACTATTAACAGTATTGGAAAAGAGAAGGAGAAATAGAAAGAAACTCTAAAGAATAAAATATAATATTTTAAAGTTTAATTTGATAGAAAATTGTTAGTTTGTTAAATTTAAGAGAGAAATAAATAGTGTTAACTTACTCTATTAATTTTAACTACTTACAGGTGGTTCTTTGGATTTTCAATACTTAATATCAATTTGGCAATATAATGAACTTCGGGTGGGAATATGTCGTTTGACCTAATTTATTTTATTTTGGTTTATGTGAGTCCAACCTGAGAAATATAAGATTATATTCTAAAATAAGAATTCTGTTATAATATAAGGGCACTGATGATTATGATCCAAGGATGAACTAGAATTCAGAGGTTGAGAAAGAACTCAAACAAGTAATGTTACCTGTAACATAGCAATGTCATCAAAGATAGTGTGTTTATTTATTTTCAACTGTTTTTAAAAAAAAAATTCTTATATTGTCCATGCTGCTAGTTTGAGGAACATCTGGATGAATCTGCAATATCTGATGAACAAATCAGAGGTGCTGAGTTTTCTTCACGGAAAAGAAACTCCTAACAGCCAAAAGAATCATATCAGACTCTTCAAGAAAAGCAAACAAAACCCTCTGCTTTCAACCAAATAAATTTTACTTAAAGAAACAGAGAGGACTCCATTTCTTTTGTCCCCTCTGCTTTCTTTCTCCAACTGCAACCAACTTATATCCTCTATCCAGAAGGTATAGTTAATCTTATTTACTTCTTGCTTTTCATCTATTTATTTATGAATCCACGAAACTGTCTCCTTTGTTCTGCACCTTGCATGTAATTGTGTATTTTTCATCATTGCATACTTAGAAATGCAGCTTTGAATCATGTGGTGTCATTTGTTTGCATGTTATTTTTCTTAAGGTGGAGAGGAAGATTCTGCATTTTGCATTGTCTTTTAGGTCAACTTGTACATAATTTTATTAACTTTTCTTGTACTGTCCTCCAAGGATTATTTTATTGTGCTTCCTTGCATATAAATAGAAGTGGATATAACATAAATGGAGATGTGCTAGGTAGGAAATTTTAGTTACAATCAAGTAAACTAAATTTTGATCAGGGTTCATTTGTGTTCAATTTGATAGTTAGGGTTCTTGAATAGACAAAATTAGAGATGGGGGATGCAACAGAGAGGGCATACTGGTGTTACATGTGCACTCAAATGGTGAATCCAAGAATGGACTCTGAGATAAGATGTCCACTTTGCGAGGGCGGTTTTGTGGAAGAAATGAGCAGCAGCATCAACAATGAAACGGATGTAGGAACAGACCCACTCTCTCTTTGTGGGCTCCAATCTTATTTCGTTTGATGGGTGGTTCTGATTCAGGTCATTCTCTTCCACGTATCACTGGAAATTCTTCACAAAACAAGGAGGCTGAACAACAGAGGGAGTTTGAGTCCTCTTTTAGGAGGCGAAGAAGAAGCAACTTGGTTTCATTCTTGCGTATGCTTCAAGATATCCGTTCTGGTATTGCTTCTCAATCAAATGATTCTGAAAATCATAGGGAGCGGAGTGGTAGTTTGATTTTGGTTAATCCTATGAATGAAGAGGCCTTCATTATTCAAGGTCACAATGCAGCCACATGTTTAGGTGACTATCTTATAGGACCTGCTCTGGATTTGTTGCTACAACATTTGCCGGAAAATGATCCTAATAGATATGGAACCCCGCCAACAGATAAAGAAGCGATTAAGGCATTGCCAACGGTTGCAGTGGATGAGAATTTGCAGTGTGCAGTGTGCAGTGTGCAGTGTGCTTGGAGGATTTTGATATTGGAAATGAAGCAAAGGAGATGCCATGTAAACATAAGTTCCATGGTGATTGTATTATTCCATGGCTAGAACTTCATAGTACTTGTCCAGTTTGCAGATTAAGCGAAGGAAACGGGACTCAAAATCGAGAATTGAGTACTGTAGGGAACAATGAGGCACAAGATATTATAAGGGTAGGCAGAGGAGAAGAGAAAGCAGGAAATGGGAGGAGGTATTGGATTCCGAGTCCATTCTATGGT
Source organism: Mangifera indica (assembly GCF_011075055.1). Taxonomy (NCBI): domain Eukaryota; kingdom Viridiplantae; phylum Streptophyta; class Magnoliopsida; order Sapindales; family Anacardiaceae; genus Mangifera; species Mangifera indica. The sequence continues at coordinate 14,474,094 of NC_058143.1, read as the reverse complement.
TTGTTTTCTTTGTCAGAATATCAGAACGGTGGAATTTCTACTTCAGCACCATCATCAGCCCAACTGCCAGGAGCTGCTTCTCATAGAGATGAAAATTGAAGGCATTTTGAAGTAAATTACTATTGACTCTTTCAATTTCTTTGTATACTTTGTAGTTTTTACATAACTTTGTTTCCAAGAAACCCAGAAATAGTTTTCCTAGTTCAAGTTTCTTTTCTAAAAGAAATTTAGCTTTGTTCATGGAATCATTGCAATTAAACTGGATATCAGGATTTTCTGTATTATGCATATGAAGTCCTAGCTTGGTCTGAGTTAAAGAATAAGTGTTTGTTTGCTGCATTCGGAAGATTCAAAAACTAGATTCAAAAACTAGATGTTTAAGTAGGTGAATTATGCTCTCTAATGAAGTGATAAATGATATTACCTTTTGTTGGCATGGGAAAAGGGAGAATTTTTATTTTTGCTTGAACTATAATTTTTTCTCTTTTCAATTTCAATTCGGAATTGCCCTCTTTGCTTTATCAATCAGAGATAATATCAGACAAAACATGAGTTTTGTGAATGCACCAAGGCAAGATAGTTTCATGGACAAGACTGAATAAATGCCGCATCTTAAAAGTTCACAGAAATTAGAAGCACAAAATTTGTTATCATCAATGCAATTTCTCTTTCCAAAGATATCAGTTCACAGTCAAGATCTTTAACACGGAAGCATTGTCGACACGATGCAATGCCACAACCGAGTCTCCTTGCTTGCAAAGTCCCTTAGACTTTGCATGTTGAAGTGCAAACTCTATGGTTTCTTCTGTTGATTCAGAATCAGAAGCTCCTGCAGAACCTGAGCACAAAACAGGCACCAGACCCCAGAAAATAAGGCTATGCCTGGCTGGGAATTCATCGCTGCACGACCACAAAAGTGAATCTGTCCTTATCTCCGGCACCACCACAGATAAAATCGGCATCCTTGGCCTGTACTTCGAAACCAGCTTTGCTGTGGTTCCACCTCTAGTTAGGACCAAAATCAGAGCTGCGTTTATGCTGTTGGCTGTCTTCACTGCAGAAGAAGCTAAGCTCTCCAAAGTGCTCATAGGCATCGGTGCAGTGCCCATTATTCTCTTGAAAAGATCCCCATAATTGATAAAGTTCTCTGCTTCAATGCAAATTCTGGCCATGGTCTGAACAGCAATTTCAGGGTAGACTCCGGCAGCAGTTTCACCACTGAGCATTACACAATCAGTACCATCAAGAACTGCATTGGCAACATCAGTTGCTTCAGCTCGAGTAGGCCTTGGAGATTTTATCATTGACTCCAGCATCTGAGTAGCAGTTACAACAGGTTTTCCTTGTATATTGGCCTTAAGAATCATCACTTTCTGAGCGAGAAATATCTTTTCAATCGGAATTTCCATTCCCAGGTCACCCCGAGCCACCATAAATGCATCCGAGTTTGCGAGAATTTCTTCAAAATTCGCAACCCCCTCTTGATTTTCAACCTACCATGACAACAACAAACATGTCAACAGATTGAGAAAATGAATCCTGTTTAACTAATGATCATTTAAAAAAAATAATTTTAACCTTTGACATAAGAAGAATACACTTTGCATGCTCTCCTAAGAGCTTTCTGACCTCCAGAAGATCAGAACCTTTGCGAACGAAAGATAACGCAATCATGTCAATCTTATTCGGAACACCCCACTGCAGAATATCTTCTTTGTCCTTCTCAGTTAAGGTTGGGAGATCAACAACCACCCCAGGAAGATTAACATTCTTCCTCTCTCCAAGTACCGCAGAGTTTTCACACCGACATCGCACCAAACCAAGTTCCTTATCACAAGTCAATACTGTCAGTGAAATTGTGCCATCAGAGCACAAGATAACACTTCCTGGCTTCAAATCTTCAGCCAACTTTTTGTAGCTCATACAGATCATATTTTCATCACCCTTTAAGCTGTAGTCAGTGGATACAGTTATCTCTTGACCCTGAATGAGTTTTATTGGTTTCCCATCCTTCAAAAATCCAGTTCGAATCTCAGGACCCTGTAATGTTAACAAGTTTGGAAAAAGATTGTTGGTCAAATCTAAAATCTTGAAAACAAAATCCATTATTTTAATACAAAATTAGATGAATCAGTTATATAGTATGGGAATAATCAATGTACAAAACGTTGAAGCATCTCTTAGCACTATTTTATTCTTTAGTAAAGCCAAAAGCATGACATGTATTCCTTTCTTTGGCTTTTTCAATCACCACTAATTTCTCTAGAAAGTAATTCAAGTTTACGCCAGGAATTATTCTTTTCTTTCTATAAAGCAGCTTGTGACAGAATATTAGAGGCCCATAACTCATTCAGACTAATCATATTCTGAGATGCTTTTTATTCATTAATCAAATATTTACAGTAAGAACTAAAATTTTGACACTGGCACATATCAAACTTTCTTATCTATCTCTGCAGTCAATTTACTGTGGCTATTGATTAAAAAAAAAAAACTGTAACTTAATCTTGTTTGAGAATTAAATATAACCTTTTTTTTCCTCAAATCCCATCCAGGAGGAACCAAAAATTAAAAAAGCAACCATTTTCATATATAACACAATTATGAACAGTCAGTTGCAAAACACAGAGAAATCAAGCAAATCAGCAAGGTAAAACGACATGAACAAAGAAAAGCAGAAAAACCCTGATAGAATATTTTATCAAACAGAAAGAAAACAAGTTTTGATTATAGAAGAACATGCCTTAGTATCCAGCATGACGGCGCAGAGGATAGCAGTGTTGTTCATGGCAGTCCGGAGATTATCCAAAGTTTCTTGATGGTATGCGTGATTTCCATGTGAAAAATTGAAGCGTGCAACGTTCATGCCAGCCCTCAAAAGTTTCTCAATCATCTCGACGGACCTAGAAGCTGGTCCCAACGTGCACACAATCTTCGTCTTCGGCCTCTTGCCCTCACTGGCCTCCTCCACAGCTCCTCCTCCCACCACCCTCTTCATTATCACTAGACAAATTTAAGCCTTTTGAAATAAATGAGTTGTTTGATTTCAAGGGTTTATGGTTCTGAGAGGTGAATGAGTTTTATATAGCAACAGCTGAGTTGCATCCTGAATGGACTTGGAAACCAGACATGAATAGGAGAACGAAAAAATTCTTCTTTTTTGGTTACTTGTGTTGGAAGCAACAGATTGTAAAGTGATACTTCCACTTGGTTGGATGGCGGCAAAGGCAAAGGGGGTTTCCCATAATTAAAAATCTTTTGGAATTTTATTGTTCTCGTAAATTAAAATTCTAAATTTCAATATACGAATAAAATAATTTAATAAAATGTCATTCTGAAAAACAATTTGGATAGCTCTCAAGGGATTCAATTCCCTCCAACCATATTTCAAAAGTCTGATCACTGAATCCAAAATTTTATTTGTTTGGTGTAGGTAACTTATTCTTAAAAAAACAGTTTAATTCAAATAAGAATTTTCATTTATAAATAAAACAATTTTAGATAATTCCTTTTATTTTTAAAAAACATGGGTTAATATAGTATTGATGTATTAAATTATGATGTCCACAGCTTTTCTAAACTGGGATTATAATGATATTGCCCAACAAGTAATATTAACATTGAAAAGAATATATTCAAACATTTAAAGCTTCTACATGACCATAGATATATGTCCACTCTTTTGCGTTAAAATAATGATAGGGGCATCTTATTATAAAGCATATAAAAGGGATAATCCCCAAATATAACCATTCCTTTCATCTCCCTTTTTGGTTGAAGAATATTTATATCTTCTTATAGCTTAAATTATTTTTTAATCACTGGCGTTGCTGCATATTTTAAACCAAGCACATCATAATAATAATAATAATAATTATATTATTATTATTATTATTATCCATTTTCTGCATTATAGCGGAGACTTGCTCTTGAGGATTCAATACCTCTTGAAGAACATCTTTTTTTGGAATATATGACAAAGTACAATTTTGAGATTTCAAATGGATCAAGATCTCTTCTAATGTTATCTACCTGTTGTTTCATCTGTTAAAACAAAACAAAAGAGATACTTTGTCAAATGAAGAACCTAATTCACAAACTTCTTTGGCTTGAATTTAGGGTGCGTTTGGTTGGCGGTAAGATAGATTACCTTGATAATCTATCTTTTATTCCCTTGTTTAGTTTGTCAGTAATAAAAGATTACAGTAATCTTCTATTACCAATGCTGACGTGGTAGGTAATATAGGTGGTAATCTGATTACCACCTTTACCTTAGGTATTTAAAGATTACTGGGGTAATCTTGAGTTTATTATAGAAAAATTATTATTTATTAATTTTTTGAGATAAAAATAAATTTATTTTTAATTAATATGACAACTAACATAAAAAATATTTAAAAATAATTATATTCAAGGGCATTTAAATAAAATAATTTACTAGTAATCTTTTATTACCTTTAACCGAACACAATAATTATTTATACCTATCAAATTTTATCAAACATAGTAATCATTTATACCCAGTAATCTTCTAAGTAATCTATCTTCAAGGTAATCTTTCTATTTTAGTAATCAAACATTACCCAAACCAAACGCCCCCTTAGAGTCTCCAACCCTCTAAAACTCTAACGAGAATAAGGTTTCTCAATAAAAATGAAAATAGAAAAGGGAGAGAGAATTCTTGTCATTTCTGTGATGGAGACAAGTCGGAGATAAAGATTGAAATCCTTTATGGGGATGAGGACAGTGAATAGAGTATTCGGTCTCTCACCCCTTCCCGTTGTCATCCCTACTTCAAATTAATGAAGTTATTTAGCTGTCGTTTCATCTGTTAAACCTGAAAATCAACAAAACAAAAGACATACTTTGTCAAATGTTGATAAGAACCCAATTCACAAGCTTCTAGCATCATCAAGTAGTTAACAAACTTGCAATGTGGCCTATGAAAAAATCTTTGCCACCTATTGAAGGAATTTGTAAGAATTTTTGTTTCTTCCTCTTCATTTTATTCAATCATAATCTCATATTTGCTCTAGTTTATTTTTTCTTAAATCTCATAAAGAATATCTGAATACAAATAGAAAAGATGCCATCTCTAACACTGCTTGACTATAAGCGCTTCCAATATTATTGCACCACATACAGTGGGCATGTACACGGGCTTTAATGACCCTCGAACGCATGTAGATGTAACAAAATTTTCATTACAAGGTAGATGAAGTCCTGGATTTGTGCATCTTATCGTCCTTTGAAGGCGGATGAGGCAGTGTTTGTGATGCAACTGCTGCATGGTAAGAAGATGATGCAAGTTGGGCTAAAGCTGGAACAGCACCACCTGCAGATTTCCAAGTTTTGTTAAGGCATTTCCGAGAGAACTTGGGTGTTTTTAAGACATTTTCTTGAAAATTGCCGAAGTACAAAAAGGATGATCGGTAGTCTCAATTGCCAAACACTTGAGTAATTTGTATCATTAGTTAGCTACAAGCATTAGTTAAAAATGACCAAAACTAGTAATTATTATGCTATTACAAAATTGTGTATTACACGTTACATGTACTTTCTGGTATTTAAAACAAAACTTAAGTATTGAGGAGGAATATTAATACAGGAGGATATAAATCAAGAACATAAAAGTTGTGACGCAAATGAAAAAGAAGTAAAGAGTAATCCTGACCTGCCAGACCAGCACAAGCTGAAGAGAATACCATCACAGGGGGTGCCTACATGTCCAAAATGGAATGACCAGTGAGTTAACAATCTGTTTTATAGCAGGGAGCATAGAAAACTACAAAAAGAATGTTCAAAATCTTCTGAAATTTTAAAACATGGGGATACAAATTGGAAGCACAAACAGAATAAAGGCCAAGTAAAACTCAACAACATAATCCATTTAGTACATACAACTTTATAAGAAGAGCTAACCATAGTTGCAAAAACAAGAAATTAAATTCCAACACATAGAGAAACTTCTCCTATTTCTACCCTTTATTAGGAGGGCCAGACATAGTTGCAAAAACTGAGGTGCATAGGCAGCTCTATTCACAGCATATAATAGCCACGTCATTCAAACATTGTGCAAACCTTTTAATGTATACATTCCGAGGAAATGATGAGTACAATAGTTTTCAAATTAATATGTTTTCTTGAAAAAACAAGATAATCATTCATGCATTTACATGACGCAAGAATAAAGGTTCGATGATATAGTTTGTCAAACTCTGAAGCAAGAAAAAATATCACATTCTGTCTGAGGATGCACATCTATGATTATAGATTAAAAAATCTAGTAATTTGGATCTATCTAGTTAAGAGTCACCTAAGAGTCTGAGTGTGTAACCAAAGAGATTGAAGGTGTTTTTGAAGAACTCAGATGCATATGTACTTTCTAAAACCTTCAAGGATGCCAAGTGTAATTAGACCTCGCAAATAATATAAGCAAGAATACATTAAGCCCAAAGCATTTATCGATTAGATTCAGTTGTTTCTCACGAATATAAAATACCATGAGCAAGAAAGCAAGTCAGTTTTCAAAAGCAAGGAAAAAACAATAGAAAAGAGAAAGCAGCAATGAAACCTAGTTACTAGATAGTTGCAGTACTATCCTGCAAGACTATTAAAGACAATTCATAGCAAATTTAAGACTCCCATACACACCTCTAACTCATGTATGCTGTAAAGATAAGACCCAAAATAGTAAAAGACCATATGTAAAAGAACCAGGAGGAATGCATGAATATAATCATATAGTAATACACCGAGTCACTTACACCAACAAGGAAATGCAACCACATGGGTCCCTTCACCCATTTCCGCACAACTGGCATCACTGCATCATTAGAAATAAACAACATAAGTCTCAAATTTTGAATCAATCTCGATAATGCAATCAACATATAAGAAAATGTTTGAATTCTAAGGAGACTGATAAAATCAAGAAAAAAAGAAACTAAACTAGAAACCACGAAACTGAAGTAGAAAAAGTACAAAAAAAAAAAAAGAATAATTCCAAACCCGAGATTTGCAACATATGAAGATTTTTTAATGGTACAAAACAATAAACCATGGGGGAAGACATTGCATGTAAAGTATGATAGTCACTGTCACCAACTGAAATATTGGGCTTCACAGCATTGATGGTTAAAAGTTTCTAGTAACAAAACAAAACTAGGATTTAGCTGAGATTTTCCTTAAAGCTGTGATTGTCATTTTAGATATAAGAAAATAATACTAATCTGTAGAAGCATCAATATACCAAAATATCGGATATGAAAGCTTCTTTGAAGAAAGAAAAATAGGGGGAGTGAAACCGAACACATTACCATGGTTGAATCCATAGAATGCACTGGTTGTACCACCAACAGCAGACCCAATCTAAGTTATTTCACAGCAAAAGTGAAAGAAAATTAGATCAAACGCTACAACTAAGAAGCAAAATAACTAAAGCCTACATGATGAAAAGCAAATGGTATCGTTAAACAATGCCATAAGATTAGAATCATATCAATTCAGAAATCTCCTTAGAGAATAAACAGATAACGGGGTCTATGGTTATATTAATTACGATGCCAAAACTCTAATCTCATAGCACCAGATACAGCATCAATCTTGCATCCAAGCACAAGCAATCCTAGAAATATTTTTTCATTAAAGAACACATGCTAAAAATTCAAAATATATACAACCACATACCAAATTCATAAAAATAACCACATCTCCAATTCCACAGCACCACTTCAAATAAATTTTTAAAAGCAAATCCCGAATTTTAAAAATTCAAGAAACACAAAGTAAGATACAGATTCAACCATATGTTATTTAACAAAAATAAAAAAGGGAAAAAATAGTATTTTAAAATAAGAATCAAGCTCCAGAACCCTAATCAAATAAAACCACAAGCATTAACACGACAGAATTATAAACTACAAAGTCGAAACTAAAGCTCAAGATGTAAACTCGTAAAAAAGAAACAATTACCATAGAAAAGCTATCCCTTATAAACGGAGCGACAGTCCACTCAGTTGTTTCCTGCAAAAAATAAAAACCTTTCAAATATTTGAAGAAAAAATAAATCAAAACAAAACCAAACAAAATCATAATAATTTTAAAAAACAAAAAAGAGTTAACAAAACATGAGCGTATGAGTGAATGGATTTATACAGTCTGCATGGAGAGTGGGCCTGCACAGTGAGGGCAGCGAATTTTAGACGGATCGGGGGTGGAATCAGCCGCCATTTTTTTTTTTTTTTGTGTGGTCTGTTTGTCAGTGATTGTCTTTTTGTTATTTGTCAGCTAAAACCCTCCGCTAGACCCTGCAGCCAGAGCGTCTGGAACCGTTTAAGTAGTGGCCAATTTATTAAATCCGCCCCAAATTTTCCTTAATCATGAATCCTCCCAAGAAGCATCAGCTCAAACACATTATAATAATAGGCCAACAACTGTGGTGGATTCAAGCAAATTTGGGTCATACTTCAATCCTTATTTAGCTCGAATGAACTAACTTCAAGTTAAAGCAATTTTAGTTTTTTTCTTTTTAGAGGTTATTTTTAATAGATTTTTTCTCCAATATTATTATTTATTAGTCCAAATTAACTATTTTGAATTTGAGTTAAACTTAAATTGTTTTTTATTTAAACTCAATTTGATACGAATCTATCCCAAAGTCAGGATTCGAATTTTGCATATGTACCATTTTTGTTTACCTTGGAATAGACCTTATTAGTTAATGGTAATAAGGCAAACACTTGCAATTTAATGTATGTGAGTTATTCGGTGAGGTTTCCATTGAAAGATTTTCTAAATATGGACAAACATTAATTATGTTTTAATTTGGTAAAACCTGAATAAATATATAATCCAATAAAATTTGACGTCGTTTTGATGGTGTCATAAAAACGAGCCGAACTCGAGTCGAGCCGAATTCGGCTCGAGTCGAGCTCGAGCCAAACTAGTCCCAATAGCCGAGCTCGGCTCGGCTCGAATCCAGCCCTACCCAATACACTTCGTATTCATATAATTAAACTGAGTTATAAAAATACAAATATAGATTATTAAATTTATTGGGTTTATAATAGGAGGCCTAGTAAATATTATAAAAAAAGTAAGTTCCCTTTCGAAACTAACCTTAGTCCTAAAATATCATCATTTTGTGCATTTTGGAAAGGAAGACCGATTTCTCTTTTGATCGACATTCGCTCAAATTAAAAAGTCATTCTACATCAATTATGGATAAGTAAGAAACTAAATTTTATTAAGGAGAAACTAAATGGAAAATTTTAGAAGTTAACTAAGATTCAATCAAATGATTAAACAACTGACATTCTTACTGAAACAGTCTCAAGGTTTTGGACAAGTTGGAAACTAGTGACATCTGTGCAGGGGAGTGTAGAGATTGTGATTGATTTTGTAAGATTTCTTCCCATTACAGTGTGATGGATTAGGGAAATTATCAATTGTAATTGATTGAATTTTAGAAATCCACTTCCCATAAATTAATATTACAATAAAACTATGTGTATTCACTTTGAGTACACAAAGATATACATATTTGATTTGTATCATTATGTGATTGAATTATTTCAAATTAAAGATAAAACAACACTCAATCAAATAATAATACACATAAATGTATATCTATTTGTGTATTCAAAGTGAATATATATGATATTGCTACGTTTAATATAGGTTTTTGTATATCTTAGGTAAGAGTTTAGTTTATGATGTTTGGTTGGAGAAAATTGAAGGAAAATGAGGGAAAATAGCTAAACCACATCCCTGTTTAGAAAGAAACTTCTAGTATCACTCCAGTCTTATTTTTATGAATATTTAATGAGGAACAATAATCTTCATTCTTTAGTCAGTTGTCATTCAGGAATATTGAAGTATTTAATCCAGACATGTTCTAATCTGTAATGTTGAGCTGCAAATTCTATGACGCATATGTTGATGCAATGAAATAATGTGTATTTAATTTTTACTTGGATCAAGCAGAATGCTTCTGATCTATGAATTCTAACAGAGATTTATAAGAAAATACATAGAGATGGAGATTTCTATGTCAACTAGAGTTGTAGATCACTTACAACTACCATTGTTGCTGCAACTTATTTAGTTAAGGATTGAATTGATTGCTTCTTTCTGGCCAACCCACCTGACCTCATGGAAAGAGCAGTCAGTTTTCAAACCAATTTTCCTTCTATCTTGATGGAAATGGAGAGTTAAAGACCCCTGAAATAGTGTCATTTACTCCCTTCCATTTGCAGAAAACCTTCTCAGCTCCAGCTGAAACCATTCAAGTCCAATTGTTTACAGCTTGAAGCAGGATCATTGTCATGATCTCTGGTATTTAAGTCCAGTTTTGTTGAAAAGCATGACAGAGATCTATACCCTTGTAAATTTTTGTCATTCTCTAGTTTTATTGATTCTGCTCTCTTGTTAGCTTGGTCTAGGAAGTTGCCACCTTCATTCCTTGCCTTAAGTCTCCCTTCAGAGAAGTTGCTGCTGCTGCAATTGTTCGCCTTTTCTCCCTGCACTCCAACACTAATTGATAAATCACCCGGGCTTCTTTCTGAAGAAAAGAGTCTCCTTTCTGTGTCCTTCCCTATTGAAGCAAGAAACTTGTTCTCTTTTGGCTCTTCACACCACTTGAGTTCAGCTAGCTGTAGCATAGGCTCTTCCACCATCTCTTTCCTCTCTAACCTTGTGTTACCATGATAAGGCCTTAATCCTATCCCACCATTGTGTATTTCTTGTTCCTTTTGAGACCCTTCACAGGAGGTTAGGCAGCTGTCCATTGAACAATCAGTGGGTTGGTTTGTCTGTGTCTGCTGAGAGCAGAAACCCTGAAGCTCCTTCAGGTCTGAAAATGTAGAATTCAGGCATTGAGTGGATACTTTTGACACAAGTTCCGAGAGTTGAACTTTGGCAGCTTCGAGTCCTGCTGTACCCAAATTCTGTCTTCCGAGGGTCTCCTGCGCTTTCTCCAACACTGCCTGTAAATATTTCCCTTGAGCCTCAATACGAAGCTGCAAATGTCTTTGTACCTGGTTTAGTCCAAAACAAGAATTAGAATTCTCCTAAATCCTTTCAATAACTTCAGAATTGTATTTACTGGACATGTTTTTGTCCATGAAACCGTTCGGATTGCCTATTCCATAGCAATGTAATGAACCTCTATTTATGTAAACCTGGCAACAATATAATTGAAATTCTGAGTGCATAAATTCAATGCTTCATTGGGATCATTTCAGCTTTGCCTCTGAAATATATTTTCTGTTTTTGAAGCATAGAGGCAGCTTTTTCTTAGCAAATTCATGGAAATGACTAATGAGACTGATGAAAAAATCTGCTTTAATTTCGAAAGATTCTGAAACTAATATACCTCAAGTTGCTCATGTAGTCTTCTCTGCACTTCAATTTGCATCTGTATCGTTTCGCTTATATGTAAGCTTCTGGATTTAAAGATCTCATCGTTAGTATAGCGAAATAACAATAATAAGTAAAATTAACCTGGAAAAAGTGATGGGTTCTCTTACTTATTTGATTGGGGTCCTATGCTTAAATTGTTGATTTGAGTTCCATTTGTTTCAGAAACTCTTTCCCCAGCCACCCCAGCAACTGTGCCTACATCAACACCTGGTACTAATTAAGCTTTATTATTCAAGTATATTCTTAGTAAAAGACATATACATTGCAATTCTCATCATTATGGTCAATTTGAGAGCATTTATGTAAAATTATAGACATTTTTCTTACCAATTTTATTGTTTCCGTTAGTCGTTTGCCCATGGAGATTCTTACTGAGCCTGTACTTCTGCAGACCAACAAGTGGAAGAGGAATCGGTATATTAAAGTGACAAATTAAACAGAATACAACCCATGCCCCCAAGAAACCCTTAAAACATGATTCAAATGTGAAGGCTGAAATTTTGATTAACATTTATACGTTAAATTGATAATTTACCTGCAAATGACTCTTTAGGTGGTATAAGGTAAGTCCTGGAATCCCCATAAGTTTCATAACAGTTTTTGGAGTAGCCTCTGAAATTTTAAAGACAGAATGTTGAATTAGCTGAATTGAATTAGTGTACTTGCCTTTGCATTGAGAGTTGCTAAATGTTTCAAGTAAATACTCACTGTCTGCTCCACCGAGCTGATTGACAGCTTCTATGAACCTTTCATGAAGATCGGTTGTCCATTTCAGTCTCGGCTTGGCATCAGTTGACAGGACAAGTCCTGAATCTCCTCCAGGGCCACTCCCACCTTGCAGGAACAAGTGTCTTTCAGGCAGAATCGACATTCTTGAAGAAGAGTGGATGCTCTTTCCTTGATGTTGGTGGTGATGGTACATCATCTGTCTTTCAATAAACCCTGTAAAAGTGTTAGCTTCCCCTGGAAGGCACCATAAATCTCTAAACTCAACACCAGTTGTTTCTTTACCTGGAAGAGCTATTTCTCCTGATGTCCAATCTGTTGCTCCCTGGAATGTGAAACTTGAGTGTGCTAATTTCTTGAACTGGGTATTACTGATCTTCGAGCTCTCTCTGGGAATTCTTGCAGGTGAAAAGTAGAATGAGGATGGATTTATAGACAAATGAAAGGGTGGGGGAAGGCATTAAGGGCATAGAATCTTGAACAAAAATGACAGAAAAATTGATCCAATCCAATCCAATATTCACAGCGACTTGGAAAGAGATATTGTCCTTCAACCTTCGTCTACTTTGCGAAAAGTGGGACCAGCCCTGGAACTCCACTTTCCATTCTGAGACAGAAGAAATTTAACCCAACTGAATAATCAAACAGTGCTCTACAACTTTGTGAAACACCTCAGCTTCATCAGGTACCAGAAGAATTGATCCACCAAAGTGAGTTATCCTGTAAGCATTCGTATTCCCCTTTCTAGCAAAGGCAAGAATCTTATTCCCAGGATTTTATAGAGGAATTTTCTGACTTGGATCAGGGGAACCCACTATCTATCTTGTCTCAAAGACCTTCAAATTATCACCCTTTCTGATCATACCTTCAAGGAAAATCTTGGAACTCTTTCACCTTATTATTGGAGTAATCACCTTTCAGTTGTCAATGTATATATTTATAAATGGTTTTCTCCTCTGAAGGGTGTCGATAGAGACGCCAAAGAACGTTTACAGCTCGTTATATATGGAGAATGTAGAGGAAGATTCTTTTGACGGGGAGCACCTGCAAATTTCGGAATCAGATACATTCAATAGAATACAAAACAAGAAGAAAAAAAAAATAAAGTTGGAATTAAAATGGTGCAAATGCAAAGATGCTCTTTCTTGGAGATTGTTTGGAGGCAAGGAATGGAATAAGGAATTCATTCTGTTTTGTCTCCTTCAGTAAGTTTGGTACTTATTCAGCCCACACAGTATAAATAAAAAAATTTGTATAAGGTTGAGGGACCCAAATCTTTTCATTCTTCAATTGGCATAAGACAGCCGGCCCTTCCATGGGAATCCTAAGCAGCTGGGACCTCTTCAAAAGAAGAAAAACAAATAAAAGAAAGAAAGAGAGAAAGATTGTACTTTTTAACATACTTGCATTTGCTGAAAACAAAGTCCTCATGAGTCTTGAGAGATGACTACTCGCCCTTGACTACACATTCATTCATGCCTTTCATTGGCTTCTGTAGATTCTATTTTATCTATGCATATTATTAATTTGCCCTATGCCGGCTCTTTGGCTTAGTTGATTATATACGTTTTCTCTATCTTTATGCTCTTGGTTTTCGGAATCATCTCTTTGTTACACTGCAGGAAATATATAGTAGTAGTCTAGGAAGCCAAGAAACGCCCCATGGGGTTGCAAGTATATGTTTTTGAAATGTTTCCGTTTCCAAAATGTCTCAAAACTAGTACAAAACATTTCAAAGTGTTTAAAAAATATAAAAAAATTTGAAACACATTTCTTTTCCTTATTTTTTAATTATTAAAGATTGATTTCATGTTTCATTTTCTTACACAATTTTAAACTCTAACTATGATTTTGTCTTCTCTTCTTTTCGGCGTGTTAAAATTCATCTCCTGTTTATCTCCAACTTTTTCGATTTTTGGCGAATGTTTGAAAAATCTACTTCATCAGGTTTGATATACACTATTTATTTGTTTGTTGTTTGATAAACCAAATTGATTGAATGCACACCTTATTATAACTAAAATGTTATTGTATTTTACTACTTTTTAAAAGAAATACAGGTTTTTATATAAAATATGATATTTAAAAGAAATATGTTTTCCCACGTTTCCATTATCTATATTTTTCAAGAAAATACGTTTTAATATTTCCGTTTCCGCGTTTTCGTTTCTCTGCTATGTAGGTAATGTATAAGCTACCCAAGTGTCGAATTCAAATACATTATGTTTATGCCGTTCAACAGCATTAAGGGTTTGGTTGAAGTGATAATTAGGAATTCGATCTCCTATATATAAAAACCTATTTGAAAAATGCAAAGAATAATATCTATAAGATCAACAGCTAATGCAGAATAAATTCTTAGTATATATCTATTTTATTTTATACCAAGGAAATAAACCAAATCTATCATCCAAACACATTAACTCTACGCGACCTAAAAAAATAAATTAAAATTCATTGACGGATAGAATGAGGACATAATATTTGATATGCCGATACGCATTATAAATGAGTGCTGGCTGCATAGAACAAGTGTTTAATTCATGGTTACAAAGAAATTATAAGATTTCATTTGCAGATTTTGTAAACTAATGTCTTCTTCATCTCAGTTGGCCTTTTTGGAAGATCAGTTGATTTTGATTGGTGCAGTTTGGGAGGAATCTGTCAAAGCCTTTGAGTAAAGCATAAAAGCAGAAAATTCCTACATATATAGTTTGATATATACTGGCATGTGGGTTGGAATAAATTGCAGAAGATGAGTTCCTTTCAACTTACAACTTTACTTTCTAATTTCATCAAAGTTTTCCACTGTCATCACCTCTACTCAGTCTCCATGGATCTTCAGCTATGGATATTATGAACTTGGTGATTACTGAAAGCATGTATACTTAGAAATATGCTAATTATAATTTGGTATGCTTTCCAACTAGTTACTAAAAGGGCATTTGGTTCAGTGTAATCAAATATTGCTCTAGTAATTCATTTTTTATTATCGACATTATCTTAGTTTGTTCGATAATAAAAACTTTTAATAATCTTCTGTCATTAATGGTTATATAACAGTTAATACATGAGATAATATGATTATTATCTCATCTTATGTATTAAGATATTAGTAAGGTAATATTGATTTTGTTATAATTTTATCTTATTAATTTTTAAGACAAAATTCCTTTATTATATAACAAGTTTTATGAAAAATATTTTAGAATAATTATACCTAATAATCTTTAGTACATGTAAATAAAATAATATTTTAATATTACTTTATTATATCCAACCGAATATTATAATTATTTATACTTATCAATTTTATCAAATATAATAATAAATTATGCATAACTTTTTTTAAGTAATCTATTTTTTGTTAATATTTTATTTTTTTATAATAAAATATTATTCAAACTAAATGCATCTAAAAAGTTATCCGAAAACTTCAAAAATAATATTTAATATTAATTATGGCATGCTAAATGGTGATCTTGCATATATATATATATATATGATTAAACAAGACTCCTCCGTCAAAAAGTTGTTATTTGGAGAGATTTAATTAAAAATTATATGAATGTTATAAGTGTTTAAATATGTTCAACTATAAATAGAACAAACATTTTCATTTCGTGTCTCCATAAGGACTTAAAATAAAATGCAAAATGATTTCCAATAATGGTACATAAAAAGTTCAAATAAATAACTTTATGTGATGGTGCCAAAATACCTAGTTTTGCATGTGTGTATGCACAGGCGCGTGTCTTACAGGGGAAGGGATCGGAATAGTTAGCTTTTTATTCAATTCTATGTTATCTAACCAATATTACCTTCCTCCTTTCACTGTGGATCTTATTCTCTCAATTTTAGGGTTGAGGGCAAGAATTTTTGTTCTTCCTTGTACTTACATTTCCTTTCACGGATTCCATATTTAATGTGATTATATATGAAAAGAGAAGCATATCAGCTTAAGGACTAGTCAATCATAAGTGAAAACACGTGTAAAACTATGATTCGATGGTATTAATTGAGAATAAGAAGTGAGAAATGACCACAGAATGAGATTCCTTGTGGAAAACAGTTGAGTTTAGGAGAGGAATATGATTTGAAGCTGCATAGAAAAAAGCTAAAAAGGGTTCCATGGAAATGGAATTGGAATGAAGAATCTTAACTCAAAGTAAAGCCAATGAGTCTTATTCTCAAGTCAAGTTATATTCTTCTCTACTCAAGACCACAAAAAATGGATTCCTCTTTATCCTTTTTTTTTTTTTTTGGTCCCTTTTAGCTAATTAGATGCCTTCAAATATTCAAGATAATTATAATTAGTGCTGTGTGCCCATAGTTGAGCCACCTTTTATAGAAAAATAATGCCATGTTTAGAGATTGCTTTGGTTTTGTGTGAATTATATCCTCTCATATATGTTATTATGCTTTCACCACTCAAGAACAGGAACTAGTGATGCTTCGACAAATGGTGGTTTATGTATAAACTATCTCTTTCTCATAGTTTGGGGAACTTCCATAGATTGTAACACTTGTTTGATTCCAAAAACCTTTGATGATTCCATTGTATCTACTGTCAAAACATTCTCCATCTTCAATAAGGTGAAGGTTTTAAGAAATAATAAAATTATACGTATACACTTCTGAGTACATAATTGAAAATATTGATGATGTGTCATCATGTGATTAAACGATTTTGAATTAAGAATAAGGTAACATTCAATCACATCAATCACGTGATAACATATCATGTGCATACTCATTTGTATATTTAAAAGTGGGTACGCAAAATATTACTCTTTAAGAAAATATAAAACTATGTTCACTATCATAGTTATCAGTTTTTTACGATACATGATACGTATATTAAAATATGATATAATAAAAGTGAAAAATGATGCATATCCTAAGGTGTATTGAATTAGTATAATATAGTGAATATATCGTGCGATACAATACTCATCCTACGATACGATATATATTACCAATATAGATCAATACATCTTTTTAAAGAAAATAATAATATAGTAAGAGTATATATGAGAAATTTTAAATTTTCAAAAAATGTTTTTTCTATTTTTTTTTCAAAATAATGAGTGTCAATTGGATTTTTTAAATTATTTTAATTTTTAGAAAAAGCACCCTATGATAAGATACGATATATAGGATATAAAAAATTAAAGTTTTGATATACAATATGATATACGATTCGATTACCATTTTCACTATTTTTAAACATATTTTTGTCTTTTCACATTTTTTATATGGGTAAGTACATATTAGAAGATTTGTATGAAATAAAATAAACTTCTTGTAAAACACGGGCTGTAAGGTGGTGAGTATATTAGTTAGTTTAGCTTATTAATTAATGGGTTAGGTCTCCAGGTTTATTGATCAAACTTTCTCACTAAATACATATGGAGGTTGATCTTAACTACATTGTAAAGTTAAGAAAAGATAAAAAGTTATAATCGATAAAGCCATGCAAATTTGACCTAAAATGGACAGGTTGACAGTATTTTATCACTTAATTATTGGTTAATTAAAAGTGCTGCTAGGATTCGCTATTTATAGTTAGATTGAGTATAAGTGAAGATTATCTGTAGTAGGAAGTAATTGAAGGGATAAAGTTATTCTTTTCTTGGGGTGCCACTGCTAGCTTTCTCTGTGACCGAAGAAAGGAAAAGGTGAAAGAGCAATCAAATCCAGATGCATGGAGTCTTCAAATTGAAATGTTTTAGTAGAAATTCTAGTGCACAATATAATCCATTAATGTTCCTAAGCAACTTGTAGATAATTAATTAAATATGACAATTCAAACTACGAAATTGGGTTTTTGACCTACTCCTCCCTAAGCAGGCAGAGGACTTCCAATAAAGATGGAGACGAGCATAGCTAAAATTCTTACAGTCGACAATGAAAATAAATATATCTCTTACTTGTCCTCTTCCCAACGTATCCCCTTCTCTACATTTTTTTATTATTATATATAAGTTTTAATATCTAATAAATATTTTATTATTTTTCTAATAGAAATGAAGAGAGAAAAGTGTGGAAAATTTTTCATATAGGGATGGAGATGAGAAAAGGAGAAAAATTTTTCTGTAGTGAGAAGACGAAGATTTTTTGTTATCCCGGTATCAAAGATAGGGTAAAGACAAAAATTAAAGAATTCAACCTTGACCCGACATGTTACCTTCTCTGCAGCTAATTAATTTAGTGCAACGAGCTAGTTTAGAAGTTCCGATCGGTGGTAAGTTCGCAAAATTTTATTAGATTACATACCTCCAATTAATTTTTTTTTTTTTCATTTATACGTTATGCTTTGGTCATGCATACATTTGCATCCTCATGGTGACTTTAATCAGATTATATTTATTATTTTAATTTAGTTAGGAAAAGAGAAATTCTATGCGACATGCAGATAATGATCCATCTTTTCCTTGTCAAATGAAAAAAGAAAACCACTACATATATTCAACAAACAAATATCAGGCAGCAGAACCTAACATGCTTTCAAATTATGCAGAACTTAATTCTGAGAAACAGGTCGATTCCATATTGTAATATATTTAATTTATACACATTAATTATAAAACCCCTGTTTATAGTTATACCTAGCTATAACACAATGACTCTCTCATCTTCCCCACACCGTTCCCTTAACCTTTACTTTCATGAAATGGTCCCTCTGATAAGTGTTGGCTTTCATATATATGTATACACGTATCTATTTTGAGTATACAAATTGATATATATTTGATATATATCATCATACGATTGAGTAATTTTAAATTAAAGATAAAATAATATTCAATTATATGATTTTAGCCGCTCTGATATCATGAATAATTATGAATTGGATTGAATATTATTGATGAAATACTGTACAATTTATAATATTGCAGTGTAGTTTGAAAATGAATTCTAATCCGGTGAAACAAAAAAAATAATATACATCAAAATAGAATAATGTCAGATCAAATCAATAAAAATCAAATTCAATTAGAATCAGATCAAATGAGAAAATATATGTCATTTAACACTTATTTGTATATTGAAAGTGGGTACGTATATATGCATTTTATTACTTTTAGTTTGATACATTCTCTTTGCATATACTTTTTGCATTAAGAGTCAAGGCAGTCCATTTCATGCATATGTGCTCATTCGTGTTCATCTGCTGGCAACCCAAGTTGTTGACATGAAGCTTCATTTTATTTCATCGATCATCATAGATAATATATACCCGATAAATTAATTAACCCTATCTTTTTCCCTGTTTTTTCTTCTGGTCCAACTGCATCTTTCTCTTCTTAGATATAATAATTCTATTCTGCAGTCCATCCATTCAATTCCTTTCAGCATATATATCTGAAGTTTTTTATGTGTTTCTGTACAAAAGTTCCAACTCCATTTCAGTTTATATGACCAATGAGCATCACTTGGAATAACCTGAAACAACTGGTTGTGTTTGCTTTGCATATTTTTTTGTTGCCCCCAATATGCCAGGTATTCATGGGCATAGATGTTTGCTATCTCGCCAAGAATATGCACAGACCAATATTAAATCCAGAAATTCTCACATATAATATTATATAATGACTTCATTTTCTTCCTTCTGAGATCTTATTTGACACCTAAAGAAAAATAGCATTAGTTAGAGAAAAATAATGAGAGAATGTATATACAGTTATTAAAACTCTTTAACGGTAGAAAATAAATTTTTAATAATCATTTTTCCTTTGTTAAAGTTTTTTTTTTTTTTTTTTGTAGTGTGAGCAAATACAAATTTGAGAGCTAACTCTCATGTATGCATGCCAAAATCGATCTTAATGTTGTGACGTCGGAACGAAATCTAGATTTTACTTAAATTTTATATTTTGAATGCCAAAAGAGAAGTGAAAGACAATCCTGAAGCAAAGTTCGAGAAACAATAGAAACTCATAAGAAAATGAATATTGCTAATTATAAGTTGAAAAAATTGTGTTTTCTTTCACTTTGTTTCACTTTCCTTGACTTTCTTTCCTACCAAACATCATAAACACTCATCTAAACTCTACAAAGATCAATATCGAAGATCTCATCTAAATTCATCCATGCTATTGTAGTTGAGTCAACTAGTGAAGGCTTTGATCATAGTTCAAGTTGGCTGCGAATACTTGTAAATATATTAATAAAAAGAAATATAATTAGAAGAAAAAATTTTGATCGACACATGATTTTGGGGTAATAATAGTGTCAGCTTGTTTAATCTCTTGAAAGAAATTTGGGATCAAAGCCATAAACACACCAAGTTGAAAAGAGAATTTTATTTTGTAATTAAACTTGGAAAAAATGACAACAGATAGTAGAATTAACAGCAATAGTTATATTATAAAATTCTTCAAAAGTAACATAACTTAAGGTAATCATTTTTCTTTATAAAAAAAAAAAAAGAATCAGAGATTATAAACGTTTAGGCATATTGGGGAGAAAGCTATTAATATTAATTGTTTGAATATATGCATGGCATTTTGTACCTAGAACTTTGATATATATGTGGATCACATATACCCACTTTTGAGTACATAAATAAATATTCATATGATATGATATGATATGATTTTGAATTAAAAATAAAATAACGCTTAATTATATAATGATATATTATGTGTGTATCTATTTAAAAGTGAGAACGCATAACGTTATTCATCAAATAATTTATAGTCGACTTTGTTTGTAATACATGCATATATGGAATATGAATATATTTTTAATTTGCCTAACATATATTTTGAATCCAAGTGCTCAAATCCTCTTATTCCCAAAATAGGTTGGAATTTTATGTGAATTAAAGCATATAATTAAATTGATGTGATAAAAAAATTCATGATGAGTTTAAGAAGGTGTGGTGATAAATTATTCTTTGCTTTGTATTGCAATTAAAATATTGGAGAGGTGTAGGTTAAAAGACATTTGGAGATAATTATTTGACAGGCTAAAAGACTCACTCTCACCCAAGGTTTATTCTATTTCCAAACACACATATGCAAGACTTTAAAAGGTCAAGCACTTATTCATGGGCTATTAAACTTAACAAAATCCATTAGTTTTAAGGGGTAAAAATGTCATTTAACCAGTGATATTAAAAAATATAAAAATATATATAATTTTCCCTCTTTAGTTTTAGAACTAATATTTTCCTCATGATTAAGTTTTGGAAAGTTTAATTTTCCCCCTAAGATTTCAATTTTCTGGTAAAACCTCCCCTCTCCGGCAATCATGACATGGTGGCCCTCTCTCTTCGTTCTTTCGGACTCGTCTTTATTGGAGAAGATGAGTCTTCAATTGGACAAATTGATAAAGATGTTGATTCGTCTTCATCAACTGGCATTGACACCTTTTGTCATTGGCTCTTTGTTGATTTCAGTTTCAGTCGACAAGACGAATCAATATCTTCATCGATTTGTCTTATATTGTTGATTCTTCTAGATTCGTCTGTCGAAAGAGAACATCAGAGGGAGAGATATCATCAGAGAGGAAAGAGAGTGATTGTTGTTGGCCAGAATAGTTTTCCAAACCCTAAGGAGAAAATGGTAACTTTTCAAAACTTAAACATGAAAAAAATTATTAGTTTTTCAAACCAAATGAGGGAAATAATATAAACTTTTAAGTTTTAAGGTTTAGTTGTAAAATAACGATTTTACCTTTAAACCTAATAGAAGTTAAATAATAAGAAAGTATTTGAGTTTTTAAAACTCTATAAGTATGAGTTTATCTTTGCACCAAACCTTAGGTGCGAATAAATCTTTTGGCCTAGTTGATAATTGTAAATTAATAATTAATTTATGCATGAATATGGAACCAGATCCTAGCTAAAAACAATTTATGTTCGCTAAACACTTATGAAGATTTGCATGGCTAACAATGGATAAAATAATGTATACAATAATTACTTACGAAAAAAAACTTTTTTATAAACTCTCCTTTAAGAAGGAGGTGAATGTGGGACTGAGTGCATATGTCTCCAACTAATTTGGGTCATAAGACACCAAAAATTATAACTACTTCCTTATTAAGGGCAAAGGACTACTTCCCACCCAAATTTTAGCTCAATCTCAAAGATATACCTATGATAGATGAACAACCTAAATATTTACTCACTCCTAAACTGTCGTTAAATTTTTTGTTAAATACATCGGTAAAACCATTATTTAACAATAATATTTAAAATATATTATTTTATTTTATTTTTCCTCTCATATTTTAAAAATTAACATTTATCTCTCATATATAAACTTTGAAAAGTGACACCCCCCCCCCATATTCCTTTTTTTTTCTTAACTTCTCCCTTCAGTCACCAGCGACCGACATGGCTAGAGGTTAAATGACGAACATCATTTAGATCTGGATGACACTTGTCTTCCTTCATTAGACGACAGAACATCGTCCATTCTTTGGACGACACTCATCATTCATTATGGACAACGAAACATCATCTAGAATGGATGACTCTCTGTCATCCAAAGATTTGAACAATGCTCCGTTGTCCAGAGATCTAGGCGATGAAGCATAGTCTATATATAGACTATGATCATCATACTTGGACGATGATCATCGTCTAGAGGATGATCTCTGGACGAGACTCCTATGTTGGTCAATCATCGTCAGAGAAAGTGGTTAGAATTTAGGGGGGAAAAGTTAATTTTTTAAAACTTAATTCAGAGGGAGAAAATGTTAATTTTCCAAACTAAAGGAGGAAAAAGAGATAAAATTTTAATTATTTTAATATTACTGATAAAATGATGAATTTACCCTTTAACCCTAACGAAAAATATGTGATATGTCTTAACAAATTAAACTTTAGATAGGTATTTGAGTTTTTATCTGTCATGAGTATATATTTGTCATTTTAACAAAACTTGGGTGGGAAATTTTCCTTTTCCCCTATATTAATTACACCATGATTTTTAAACATGTGCTCAAATAACTACTTTATATTGTATTACATATATTAATTGATAATGTTGAAAATTGAACAAATGAGAAATATATTGAATTGACAAGATTTGAGTGTAAGAATATGAAAATTAGGGTAGAGAATGATTATGCTAGGTTTGGCTGGAAATCATATATTTGAATTATATCTATAGTCTAGCTATTGATATAAATTATTTACTAAAAAGGTAAGGCAAAAAAACTTATTCCCACCCAAGGTTTAATCTATTGTCAAAGTAATATCCATTAACTTTAAAAAATTTAAATATCCACTTGTTATCTAATTTTTGTTAAAATATTTTATTACTTACCATGGTAAAAATGTCTTTAAACTAATAATATTAAAAAAATAAAATTTTATCATTTTTTTCACATTAATTTTGAAAATTAACAATTTTTCTCTAACCTCATATTTTTTAATTTTGAAAAATGACTTTTCCCCCAGCCTTAGGGTTTCATCACTTTCAATTTTCTGTTTTTGTATTCACTTCCCTAAATTTTTTGAAAATTTTGTTTCACCCTCAGCTCTAAGGTTCATCTCTTTTAGCTTTAGGGAATCCGATTGCCAGTCGATCTTCTCCGTTGATGCTCTCCTTCTCTCACGATTCATCTTCCATCTTTGATTTGACCATCTTCTATCTCCTTTATCATGATTCATTGACCAACAGTTCCATCTTCAATATGGCCATCTTCTATCTCCTTCATCACAATTCGTCAATTGACAATTTCATATTCGATTCGATCATCTTCCGTCTCCTTCATCATGATTCATTGACTGACAATTCCATCTTCGATTCAACCATCTTCCATCTCCTTCATCACAATTCCTCAACCAATGATTCCATCTTTGATTTGGCCATCTTCCATCTCCTTCATCACGATTCCATCTTCATAAACCATTGATTCCATCTTCAATTCGGCCATCTTCCATCTCCTTCATTAAGGTGGATATTTAAATTTTCAAAAGTTAGTAGATATAACTTTGGTGATGAACCAAACCTTGAGTAGGTAAGAGTTAGTCTTTTGGCCAAAAGATAATAAGAGCTTAGCTTGCATTAGTTTCCTATAATTAGTCTCTCATTATGCCTGTATATATATATATATATATATATATATATATATATATATATATATGTGTGTGTGTGTGTGTGTGTGTGTGTGTGTGTGTGTGTGTGGAGAAAATTACATTTGAATATATACAATAATTATGAGTAATAATATAGTAGTGGTTTCCAAAATGTAAGGAAGAGTAAATGCACTTTATTGGTTGTTGTTGAATCATAGGATGATGGTTACGTGATAATAAAAAACTTATCAGTACTATTGAGTTATTGTGGAGGTTATGGTGTAGATAGTCTTGGTTGCCTCTTGAAGGTAAACAGTATTTCTTTAACTTTTAATCTTTTGCACTCGAAATTGTTTTTTGTTAGTCATTAGTCGTTGTCTGTTAGAGTAGTCTTTAAAAGTTGACCTCGAGCAAAATTTTTGATCATACAGTAAATGCCTCCAATTTTAGAAGTACAAATAACAGTGTTAAAACTTTTATACTTCTAAATTTGACTCTATGTGGATGGTTAAGATTTCAAGTATGGATGGTAAACACTTACTCATCATATGTATGAGTTGTGCCTAGTTGCTTTAAAAGTCACAATGTCTTAAGAGTCACATTTCTCCACTTTAATTTGATGATTGACATGTATCTAAGAGCAATTTTAAATGGTGAAGATGTTCTCTTCCTCTTTCCTCAATTGCTTATAGTAAGTTGAAAACCCTAGATTTCAAAACCACACATTTTTTAGCTTATTTTTACTTGCTTTAGTGAAACAAGGTTTCCATTGAGCTAACACATTTATCAAAGTTTAGAAAAAAAATAATATATTAGTAATTTTTTATTATTTAAAATAAAATAATAATTAATTTTATATATTAATTTTATCAAATATAATAATAATTTATAATTATTAATCTTTTAATTAATCTATTTTTTAGTTTTTTCAATATCCTATAATCTACATTTTTTTAATTTAATATATTAATTAAGTATATAAATAATTATGCACATTAACATAACACGTGTTTTAAAAAAATATATGAAACTTATAAATTGCATAAACATTCAAATCAATTGAAATTTAAAAACAATAAAATATGATAAAAAATCTAAAAAATTAATGCATATATGTTTGATGAAACTTATTTTAAAATAAAATCAAAATTTATGATATGTTAAAAATGAAAAAACTTTTTAAATCAATAACAAAAGATTTCAAACCGGATATAAAATATTTGAATTTTATTCAGTAAATTTTGCAAAGGATATTTAAAAATTAATTAGCATTAATTCTGATAAAATATGGGATTACTAGAATTGCTCTCAATTTTAATAATCAATAGTCTTTTTTTTTATTATTATAAAGTGCAAGCTTACAATTAAATATGATATTAAGTAAGACCGACCTCAACATAACCTATAGGGTTTGGTTAAGACTTATCACTCGATGAGTTTACATGTCAAATCGATCCAATAAAAACTCAAGATTTGGAGCACGATTTAGAATCTCAAAATCTTGTTCTCATGGGTCTTTAGTGAATCGATCCACGTGTTTTTACGAACTCGCTCATTAAATTATAAGTTTTTAATATTTAATTTTTTTTATTTTTTAACAAATCGTATTGGGTCACCTGTGGGTCTTATCCGGTGGCTTGGGTCGATTAGTGGGTCTTATCTCAGGGTCTGCCGGGCCGATATAAACAGTGCCACATTATACAGAAATAAATCGGTCCAACTGCTTTGACTGAATTGTACTATATAATTGGGCCATGGCGGCCAAATCCGAACTCCTGATTTACGCTCCACGTCCTCATCTCTCTCGATCGATCAAAGAACCCAGAACAACTACAACGCCAAACCAGTGGTAACTCAAATCCATCTACATTGAAGAACGATAAATAAATTCTCTCCACAAAAGTTCGCTACCCTCACTGTCACTTAATCCACCAAAAAGAATGGGCGCCAGTCGCAAGCTCCAAGGCGAGATCGATCGAGTGCTTAAGAAGGTCCAAGAAGGTGTCGACGTCTTCGATAGTATCTGGAACAAGGTATACGCCTTATATCAATGATCCTCTCTTTTTCGTACAATTCGCAGCGTCTGTTTTAAGTGATTTATTGTTTCAGATCGGTCACTCTTGTTCCGGTTAGCTCTCCGGAAGTATTTATCGACTCTGTAAATAAATGATCTATGTTAAAGTTGCATAGTACAAAACTACGAATTTATTTCGTTTTGCTATCAGTCACTCTGTAAATAAATTATATATGTTAAATTTCGCCTAACAGAGTACCGTGTATTTTATGTTTCAATTTAGAAATTATTGCAACGTATATGCGGACAAAAATGTGTAAAAGGTGATGAATACACATCTTTAGATGGCAAATTACAATTCGAATAGTGTACAATTATTTGCATAGTTTTTTTGGTAAGTAATTATTTGCATAGTTGAATAGTGTACATTTTTTCTTTGGCATTAGATGATGCCATACAATGCATTTGTGTAAAGTGTTGTTTATGGATCAAGAGGAAGAAAGTGATAATCTGACTGTGAGATCACTTGTTTATACTATCTGAATTATATGTAACTTTGTGCTTGCATGAATTGACATAAGATGAAAGCAAATGTGTAAGGGATTGTTAGCTTGTTTGTGCATGTGTTTATAGCACACTCATTTATAATTTCTAAACAGTGTTGAAGAAGATATGATTTGAGTATGTACAATGAGCATCGGACAGCCAATTCCTTAGTTGAATGTGTTCTTAAACATCTATTTTCTTCTCTTCCTGTTATTTTTTATTTTTTGGGGTGTTTATGCACTGTTTCATCCCTTAGTGCTTTTGTCTTAGAATTTGACTAGGGTATTTGTGGTTTTAATTGGGTGTTTATGGATTGCTCTTTTTATTTGATTTATAATGTTCAAAGTTTTTTTATTTTCAAATATGGTTTGGGATCTGTGTTATAGGTATATGACACAGACAATGCAAACCAGAAGGAGAAGTTTGAAGCTGACTTGAAGAAGGAGATCAAGAAGCTGCAGAGATACCGTGATCAGATCAAGACATGGATTCAATCTAGTGAGATCAAAGATAAGAAGGTCAGTCTTATTTTCTCTTATAATCTTTTTGTTTATTTCCCTAACATTTTGAGTTGGTTTGACATATTATAATTTTTTTTAGCATGATTAATGCCACCAATTCCATAAAGTTAGTTTATATATGTTGAATGCTGGCTGCAGTTCCATTTTTTATGTAGACTAGATGCAAAGAATTTTTAGTTTATATTATATATGATATTCTTTCTGTTGACCTTAGAATGACCCTAAAAATTTATAATTGCAAATGAAAGAAAAAAAACATATGTAAACTGGAAAAATCTGCAGTTATTACATGTGTAAGTGGAAAAAGAAAAGTTGAAATTTTACTTGAGGAAAATTGCACATGTTTTGGCTTATGAGCCTCTGTACTTAACCACAATAAGAATTTTCTTATATGTTAGCGATAGAACACATTTTCTTAATGAGAAATATGAAACTATATACAAGTGTGTGTGTGTGTGTGTGCGCGCGTGTATATTCATATTATTCCGCCCAAAATAGCAAAACAAAACAGGAGAGGATACAAAAGAACATAATTTAAAGCAACACAGTGTTGATCTCTATGTATAAAGGAAAAAAATTATCCTAAAAAGGAAGCACATAAATAGGCATAAAATCAAAATCTTCCCCACAATGGTAAACCACTATTAAATTAAGATATTATGATTAGAGCAACTGTTTCTTAGTGGGTCTGCAGGTTTTTATTTTCTTTCCTTTTTACACATTTATCTCTAGTTTTCCCAATTGATCATTATGTGTTAGACAACCCATTGTTACCAACCCTATGAGTAATAGAGGTAGTTTCATGCTTTCAAAGTTATCTAATATTCTAAGAATTGGAGAAGCAGGAGATTTCAGATAATTTATTTTTTGGCCTTTCTTTTACTTGCCTGAAGTGGTTTGACATATGGTGATTTGAAGTTATGGATTAGTCTTTACTGGATTTTGGGTTGGTAATTAATCTTTTCCTTCTGTTATATGTTGATGTAGGTCAGTGCTTCTTATGAGCAGGCTCTGGTGGATGCTCGTAAGCTTATTGAGCGTGAAATGGAAAGATTTAAGATATGTGAAAAGGAAACTAAGACAAAAGCATTTTCTAAAGAAGGGTTGGGACAACAACCAAAAACTGTAAGTGCTGCATGCTATAGTTTTCTTAATTTATTTTGCATGCACTTGTAAAATGTGCATTTCATATTCATGGTTTGGCTCTCTTAGTTTTGTGATATTTCAGAACCTCCAAGTTCTTTGAGGCAGTCCTATGAAATATGTTGCTAATAATGTTGATTTGGTAACTTTTACCATGTCTTCTTTCTTTCATTGGATTTAGTTTGGATTAGACCTTACTAAGTTGAGTTGAGTTGATTTACTGGAAAGAAAGAATGTATTGAATTTCTGAAGGTTTTTTAGTGGATAATATAGAGAGCCATAGTTATACCCATGCTGAGTTGGTGCTGTTGGCCCTAATGACTAAGAAGTTTCATTGATGTTGCTATGATTTATAAGATTAACACATATTAATCCTGTCAACATTGAAAAAGTGTGCGAGAGATTGAAAAAAAGAAGAGAGTTTGATTTAGTAGACTTCCACATATGAACCCTCTAAATTATAAAAAAGAATGTATGAGGTTTGATAAAAAGACCTGTTACCACTGTGGTGAAGCTTGGTTCTGGTAGTGGCCTCTACTAGTAGAAAATCCTGGCTATGCTCCTCTGGAGAGCATTGTATGTGTGGCATTGCTGAATTGGTGCTTCTTCATTTGTAGGCAATTTTAAACGGTTTGTTTTGGCAATTGTTATTCAGCCTGAACCTATTTGGTTGAACTTTTTTGGTTCTTTGCACTTTCCCCTTCTTATTTGGTGTCGGCGCATGGCTTTCTATGGGAAATTCATTTTAAATTGCTGTTTCTTTGTCATCTATAGTACCAGTTTGTACTCAGTGTTTGTTGCTGGTTTTTACCATGAAATCAATTTTGCTTGTATAAAAGAATTCTATTCGGTTCTTATTCTATCTCGAACTACCAATTATGTGAATCGTTTATTGTGGGAATCTTATGTGATATGTGAAGGATCCAAAGGAGAAGGCTAAGGCAGAGACAAGGGATTGGTTGAATAATGTGGTATGTAACCAGCCTTCAGCTTAACTATAATGTGGTCCAGTTGCAGAGTTATTCTGCGATTTTTGGTACAATTCATTTGGCATGCATCTAATTGAGTTTTTATTGCTATTACTTTGTGCCTACGCACTCTGCATTTGTTGCAAGTATCTTTTTCTTTTTCATAAATGTGTCATTGATATTGGAAAATAGTGAGAAGTAAATATATTGAGGTCAAAATGTGTGCCTAATGGCATTTTATGGTGTTAATTTAGTCTGTTTCTATTTGCTCCTGTATATATTTTTTTTTTTCTAATTTAAGGAGTATTATATTATGATTTGATCCATTTGTTGGTGTCTTGACATTACAGGTTGGGGAGTTGGAGTCCCAGATTGATAATTTTGAAGCTGAAATTGAAGGGTTATCTGTGAAGAAAGGGAAGACAAGGCCACCTAGATTGGTTAGACAAAATGGAAATGCATATTCGTTTAAATGATTCTTCTAACGTTCATTGAGATAATACTATCATTTTTGTTTCTCCAGACACATTTAGAGACTTCTATTACACGGCACAAGGCTCATATTATGAAGTTAGAATTGATCCTGAGGCTACTAGATAATGATGAACTAAGTCCAGAGCAGGTCAATGATGTTAAAGACTTCTTGGATGACTATGTGGAACGTAATCAGGTTTAGATTACATCCTTTTTTTGCTTTTTTGGTTTATGGGTGCAGTATAAGCAGCTACATTTAGATGCAATTTTGTTGTGAGCATCTGCCTATTACTGTATGTGCCTTTATGCAGCTTCATTTATTTCAACAAGAGCTATTTTTTATGCTTGCATTTGAATCCCTTTCATAAGAAGCTATATATTCTTTCTGCAGGAGGATTTTGAAGAATTTAGTGATGTTGATGAGCTTTACAGCACATTACCGCTAGACAAGGTGGAATCCCTTGAAGATTTGGTTACAATTGGTCCTCCAGGCCTTACTAAGGTGAAATCTTTATCCATAAGGTTTATTCTTGTGATTACGGTATTATGCAAAATATTAAACGGAATTATTGGGGTTGAAATTTAGAGACTTCTATTCCTCCTTACCATATGTTTGTAATAAATTTTGAAAGACATGTCTCCTATTGCCATTGGCTCTAATCTTTGTAGAGGTGACCTATATAGTGATTCTATTTTATTTCTTTTTAACTTTTTAAAACACTGAAACAAATTAATATCGATTAAAGAAGCATTTTCAAGCAGTGAACAAGTACGTTTATATATGCCTGGGTTAGGGGAGCTCAGGGAAAAAAATCCTTAGATTATTAAGGTCTGCACATTGTAGAAGAGCCCTGAAATCGGCAATAAAAATTTAAGACTAATGCCCTCAGTCATTTCACTGTGGCTTGTCATAGTACTTTAATCATTCCCTAATCTTTGCATTATATTTCCCTGTTCTGAAAGCATGATAAATGTATTCAAAGTAGATACTTGGTCTTTTTGTGGGCTAATGATCTTGGATTTTACATTCTTCAAAATGGAAATTCCCTTGTAGATAATGTTGCACAAACTAGCAAGGATGTTATTGTTTTGTCTTGGTTCTTGCTATTTGACTGTACATTTTCATAATTCAGTTATTGGTAGTTATTATTATTATTTTTTTAGTTTGCTTGTCATGCCTGTTATGTTTTATTTTTTAATATTGTTGGATGCTTTAGTTCTTTGCGGTGGCCAATGTAGCCTTCATGTATATTCTGTAGATTGTGGCTTGTTACTTGATAAACTTATCTCCTTGCCTTGCAAGGTTAATTATGCCTTGTAGGTTTATCATTTGATTGTGTCATGGCAAGGTAAGAGTTAGATATAGAAAAGAATAGCAACTTATTTCTAAATATTTTTACTGCCTGTCAGTATCCTTTTATTGGGCTAAATTTGCGATCACTGGGATCGATACCCTTATCAGTCCCTTTCTTTTATTTGAAGCTCTTGAATGTTCATGCGCCATACATCTATTTACTTCTCTAATTTGTGCTCAAAATCCACAATGGAAGAGTTATATGTTTGAATAGTTTTTATAAAATTTATTCAGTAATTGATGATTTGATCTATGGCTTTGGATTCAAATTTGTTCATCATGGTCCCATGAGATAACCACAACTTATCATTCTTTTGTGTCAATGTATGTGGAATTTTGTAGTAAAATAAAATTTAATGTCTTGGCAGGGTGCTCCCGCTCTTAGCCTGAAGACTTCCTTGGCTGCGTCAGCATCTCAAATACCCGTAGTTTTTCTTTCTGTATTTCATTTTATTTTTTTAATCTTTCACTAATCTGAATTGCTAGAGTAAATTGTTTATTAAACTTGAATCTGGTAGTGATATTGAAAAAAAAGAGAATATTTGGCTGCAGTCTATACTCCATCTCCATATGATCTGATTTTAAAGATGCTTCCTTTTTCACTGAAACATCGAGAAATAAATTGGTTTTCTCATTATCACCTCTTCAATAACTAAATATTTTTTACTTGCTTCTCATAGGGAATCGTTGCTACATCTGTAGAAAAGCAATTCCAGGCCACTCTATGGTCCTAGAATACATGAACAAGTACTATTAAGTTTTGAGGTTTGATGGAATCTGGAAAGCAAATTATGTTTTTATATTTTATTGATTTAAAGTGGCCCTTTATTGATTTTCTCTATTTGATTTATTAGCGGTGGAGTATATTATAGTTGTCATGCCAATTAGTGGACTTGCACGTCTATGTTAGGTTTATGTGAATTATTCCTCTTGGAAGAATATTGTACTATTGCATGTTTTCAAATTGTTCTTTTTCCTTTGTTTTATGTGAACCATAAAGAGGTTAATGTGTGATGAGTTTTTTCACTCCTCTTTTCTCTTAATTTTGGACTTAAATGATGGATTCTGTACTGTCTAAATATACTGCTCATTATTGCTGCCAGTTAGTGATTAATTATACAGCATTTTGTTGCATCCATTTTTTTTTAAATAAAAATGTTTTCTCCCTCTTTTATGTTTCTGTCAATATACCTAAGGTTTGGGTTTCATTCTAGGTTACTGCCACTTCCACGCATCAGCAGGGTACTTCTGTCCCAGAACAAGTTGAAGATACAGCTTCCCAGGATAGTAATTCAGAAATAGTCTCTAGGACACCATCTTCAAAAAGTAGTGGACTTAATTCTTCAACTGCATCAACTCCAGCTGTGGGTCAAACAACCCCCATCACTGTCAGTGGCTCAACTCATAATTTGTCAAGTGTGTCAAATGCTTCAGCTGTACTTTCAGGTTCAAGTTCTGTTCGAGGTGTATTGGATAACACAAGTGCCATCAGTTCTTCACCGCCAGTGAATCTGACAAATCCTACTAAGGAAGAAGATATTGTGAGCTTCCCAGGCCGTAGATCATCTCCATCTCTTGCAGATGTGAGGGGCATTGGAAGAGGTAGCCTCTCCAGCCTACCTTCATCCAGCATACCTCTTAATTCTGCCACAGCAGTTCCTAGCAATGGAAACCTTCGCTCAGTTCCTTCAGTTTCAGATATGGCAAAGAGAAATATTTTGGGAGTTGATGAGAGACTTGGCAGTCGTGGCATGGCACAATCGCTGGTCTCCCCCCTTAGTAACCGAATGATGTTGTCTCAGGCTGCCAAGGGTAATGATGGGACTGGATCAGTTGATTCCAATAATGCTGGAGAGGGTATGGCAATTGGTAGCAGAGTTTTTTCCCCTTCAGTAAACATGCAATGGAGGCCTGGAAGTTCCTTTCAAAACCAGAATGAACCGGTTTGTCATTTTCTGCTAATTCTTTTTCATGCTTGTGAAACCACCTTTTCTTTTGTGCCAGTGTGTGCTTGTGTGTTTTGTGTCTGTAGGATCCATTTAGAAATAACACATTGACCACTTGGTGTGGCATACATTCCCTGTCAAATTTTGGGATTGGCATTTTGATCTGTTTATTGATTGCAGAGTGTTTGTTTTTTGCTGACTTATCTGGGATAAAAACTGGTCTGTGCTTCATTGCTTTAGTCATGTGAACGCATAATTACTTGTTACTGTAACAGTGCATTATTCGATATTCAATGTAGTGAAACATTGTTTTGCTTCTGGAACTAAAATATATGGATTTTGGATTTTCAAGGGGCAGTTTCGGGGAAGAACTGAAATTACACCTGATCAGAGGGAGAAATTCTTGCAACGGCTCCAACAAGTGCAGCAACAAAATCACAGTACCCTTCTTGGCATTGCTGGTGCAAATAATAAGCAGTTTTCTTCCCAACAACAAAACCCACTGTTGCAGCAGGTGCTGTTTCTTGCCTTAGATCTATAATTCTTTTTACTACATTCTTAGATGTCATTAAATAATGAAAAGATAGTAATCATTTGACCATTTATATAGCGACCATATGTCTTTACTTTTCGAGGCTGAAGAAAGCCTTGAGTGGCCATCAATTCATATCATTCTTGTTATGGGCATGACACTAAAGTTGTGGAACCAACTAAAATAAATTGGCCATTTCAGACACATAGTTATTGTTGCTGATCACCTTTGTAATATGCATACTTCTATAAGGTTGTTCTGAAACAGAATCTATTATTCTGATGTTATCTCATAGCTGTCGGTACCAATTGGTCGAATCTCTCATTTAGTTTTATTTCTGCACTGTGGGTAAGTTTATTGGTAAATAACAGTATCCCCTTCTCTTTGAGTGATCTGTTCCCCGTTTTATAGTGTTATATTGTATCAATTGATGTTTTATTGTGGAGTGGTATCTCTCTGCTTAATATCATACCCTCTTATTGCTTGAATCTCTGATTATCATTTAGTTTTGGGTATATCTATTGTTTGATAGACTATCCACTCCTCTTTACTGATCCATTCCCCCGACTTTATAGTGTTAGTTTCAAAGAATGTATTTGTGTTGTAACCAAAACTGCTGTACATGACAACATTGTATTTGTGCAGTTTACTCCAAACTCATCCATGTCTCCACAACCTGGTCTGGGACTTGGGGTTCAGGCACCAGTACTCAATACTGTTACATCTTCCAGCTTGCAACAGCAGCCAAGTTCTATCCATCAACAAGCTAGTCAACCGTCATTGATACCTAGTGGTCAGAAAGATGCAGGTTTTTTTCGTTTTCTTTTTCTGTCCATTTTTCTTTTGCTCAAACTGAGAAATCCTGGGATCCAATTATATGTTGTATGTTGAGAAAGATGATAAACTAATTGGTGGGCTATTAACCCTCCATATCTTGAGACTTATTTTCTAAAGATTCACATCATTAAAAGCTTAAAAAACATATTTATTCCGCAATTCTCATAATATTAACACTAAATCAAGTAAATGAATGCCTAACAGAAAAGTAAATTTGATAAAAACCAAAAAGTTCATTGAAGGAAAAATCATCTAGTGAGAATTTATTCAGTAAAAGGTAAGTAAGGATTTGCATGAAGGTATGCGTATGATAGACATCTTTATTGGTTACAGTTGTCTACCTGTCTATCTGTTTATGAAGCAGAAGTTGGCCACTTGAAAGTTGAGGAGCAGCAGCAACAGCAGAATTTACCTGAGGAATCAACTGTTGAATCTGCTCCTAGTCCTGGGCTTTGCAAGAACCTTGTGAATGAGGATGATATCAAAGTTTCATATGCAATGGATTCTCCTGTATGTTGAGTAACTCTTTTTTTATCTTAGTTCTGAGTCTTCTTAATTATCTAGATCAGACTGGTTGATACACTGTCTTGTTTTACCTATCTGATTGTATATTGCATTATCTTAAGTTGAATTTAATATTTTTTTGGGGAAAGAAATCAGTTTGTTCTTAGCTGAGCGGGTCAATTGTATTTGTCCTTTGTAGAAATGTTTATTTAGAAATTGGAGAAGGCAATATGAGGTCTTGCACGTTAATTCCAATCTCCCTTAGTTTATCAACCAGTGATGTCAGTCCATCTGTGTTTAGTTTCTAATTTTAGCATAAAGAAGTTTCTTTATTATTTGAATTTATAATGCATTCTTCTTTGGTAGTGGCTGATTTGAATATGTTCTGATAAAAAGTGCAGTCTGTAATTACACATTCAATGAGTTATCACAGATGCTTGTATCTAATTTTGTTGGAACACAAATTTAGTGTAGATCTATATTACTGAATTGTCTTGTCATCATAGTACCCTTCTTGTCCAAGTAATTGTTTGTCGTGGACACAAATGTCATATCTAATTTGTAGGTGATGGCTTGTCTACGTGTAATCGAAGTGGCATGATTTAATTTGCTTGTAACATATTTTTGCTGCAGGCAGGAGTGTCTGGCCCTTTGACAGAGCCTGTTCAAGTAGTTAGAGATGTTGATTTATCTCCTGGGCAACCCTTACAGTCCAGCCAGCCTTCTGGTGGTCTTGGTGTTATTGGTCGGAGAAGTGTTTCTGATCTTGGTGCCATTGGCGATAATTTGAATGGTTCAACTGTGAGCTATGGAGCAATGCACGATCAGATGTATAATTTGAAGATGCTTGAGTCTGCATTTTATAAACTTCCACAACCAAAGGACTCAGAGCGTGCCAGGAGTTACATTCCTGTATGGATGCACAAAATCCTTGTTTTCCTTCACCTGTTAGATTTGCGCATGTTTACTGTGTTATTGAATAGCTGTCATCTGTTACCACTCAAAGAATAATTATCTTTTGTTGGTCTTTTACAGAGGCGCCCTGCAGTGACACCTCATAACTATCCTCAAGTTCAGGCACCCATTGTGAATAACCCAGCCTTTTGGGAGCGATTGTCTCTGGATAGTAGTAATGATACACTGTTCTTTGCTTTCTACTATCAACAGGTATTATCCGTACTGTATTTATCTTTCTTATGCTGCTTTGTTGGTGTTATACTTCCATCAGTTTGTTATCAAGTCAGTTGTTTTCTACAGAACACATTCCAACAATATCTGGCTGCAAAAGAGCTAAAAGGGCAATCTTGGAGGTACCACAGAAAATATAATACATGGTTCCAACGGCATGAGGAGCCAAAAGTTGCTACTGATGAATATGAACAAGGGACTTACGTGTACTTTGATTTTCATATTGCCAGTGATGATCCCCAACATGGATGGTAAGTCGAATTTGATATTACTTGACAATAAAAAGCTTTTATTTGCAGTTACATGTTCCATTTAATGCATGTGTTTACTCCTA
Source organism: Mangifera indica (assembly GCF_011075055.1). NCBI lineage: Eukaryota > Viridiplantae > Streptophyta > Magnoliopsida > Sapindales > Anacardiaceae > Mangifera > Mangifera indica. The sequence goes on along the minus strand of NC_058143.1, from coordinate 14,437,543 downwards.
TGTGGCTTTGTCATCTTTCGCAATAAATCAGAGTTTCATTGGTTATAAAATTATGCAGTCTTGTCTGCAAAATTTTTAGAATCAATCACCTGAATATTGAATGACATATTCTTTGTCCAGAAGCCATGAACATCATTTCCCTGCTGTTTTATCATTCTGCCTGGTTAATTGATAGAAATTTTTTTTCTTGATAATTCTCTTTTCTTAATGGGACATATTATTCTATGGTGTTCTATTAGAAAATCTGTTTTTGTGGTTATCATCATCTATGTTTTTGGCTTGCAGGTGCCAAAGAATTAAGACGGAGTTCACTTTTGAGTACAACTATCTTGAAGACGAGCTAATGGTATAGACAACATGCAGAAGATGGTACGAAAACAGATTAATTTAGCATAGCTATGAATTTACTTGCAAAAAAATTTTGCATTGTTCATGCTGTGCCTCTTAATGGAATTATCAATTGTTAGGCTAATTGTTCCATGTCCAGTTTTTAATGTTGTTGATAGTAGAGAGTTTTTTTTTTTTTTTAATTTATTAATGGCTAAGAAAATTAGTTTTGCTCACAAAACGTTTCCATTGTTTTTTTTAATATTATCAAAGAAAGTAATCCCCCTATTTGTCCCACTGTTCATCTATTTTCTTGTAGTCTTTATTGTGTCATCTTTTTCTTCCAGCATCTCGTTGATCTTCCAATGATTTAGAAAATTTTCTCTATTCCTCAGAGGTCTAAGGATCATTTGTCAATTTTAATTTCCAAACTTTGAACATTCTTCTGAAATCAAGAGAGATTTTAAATTCTTGTGACAAAATCATTGTCATACATGCTAGGGAATTTCCATTATTTGTTGAAATAGATAACATTTTTTCTATTTATTTATTTATTTTAATAATTACCATATATAAAAACAACTAGTTGAGGCAATGATCCCATTGAAGGATGTGAAGTTGAAATAAATTTGAGATATTTATTGCATGTGCTGTGGTCCAGAGATATTATATTTCTCAAAGGGTGAATTCAATTTGTAGATATGAATCAAACCACTAAGTAGATCCAATGAAACAAATCAGTAGCATCCATTAGTAAAACAATGTGTTATATCTCTTTAAACGACGATGCGTTATAATGTGATTGAGTATAGTTTTTTTTTTTAAATTTAATTATATAATGATATATCATTATTTAGGTATAAAGTTATTAATATAATATTGCTTAAAAAAATATAGTCAAATATATTTCATTTGGTGTCACTGAATCCTGATTGATTTAGTGTGAAATAGTTATCTTGGAAATTTAAGGATGTCAACCAAAGAGTAATCTGCGTTTTCCCAACCAAGGAATGACTTTAAAACATTTTTTCATCTCTAATAGGATAAATAACATTTTTCATCTAAAATTAAGCGTAAATAATTTATTTATTTAAAATTAAATTTTATTAATAGGATAATAGTATTAAAGGATAAAATTATTAATTTATTATTATTAAAGAATAAAATTATTATATAACTCTAAATTAATAAAAATTAAAAATAATATTTTAAAAATATAAATTATTTAAAAAATCATTTTATTTCATTTCTTTTTACCATCACTCATTTTTCTCTTTCTTTCTATAAATAAAAGTACTTTTTATCATATAATTAATATTTAAAAATAAATTGTAATTTTTAAAAATACTGAAAGTTTTTATAAAATTTTTAAGGAGTTATCAAAATTTTTGAAAATATCACTTTCTGTTCTAATTGTTATAAAAATGGTAGTTGTGTATCAAATGACTAAAATTTTTTTATTTTTAAAATTAGTAAATAATGAAATTATTATTTTATCTTTTTCAAGTTCATTTTTTTAAACAAAATTTTAAAATGGATAGAAAAATGTTATTTATATCAAACTTAAGGTGGAAAAATGTTATTTACTCTTACCTAAATGACTAAATTAAGGTAGTGTAGACGAAATTACTGAACTCTTACTAGCAAAAGAAAAATGTGACACCTTTTATCTTGTTTCTTATGCTCCTTAGGTTGTGAACTTCAAGTCCGTAGCTCGGTTATCTTTTTTGTCCCTTTTTATTTTCCCTTTAAATGCAGTTCTATGAAGAGAGATTGCTAGGTGAGCACTTTCAGTCTTCTCTTGTCTCGAGCTCTCTCCTCTTGCGCCTCTAATCAAAGTAACAGAAACTACAATGAATAAAATGTTTTGCTTTTGGTAAGAATAATATTATGTATATAAATAAATTACATATAATATAATTTGATAATATCTGATTTGATGATTTTAAAGTAAAAAATAATAATAATAAATTATCATATTATTCAATCATACGCTATCATCTCAATTTATACATAAAAAGTTGTTATATAATTTGTTTTTTTGTATTGTTTTATTTTATTATTACACTCATGTAGTTTGAAAGCACTCACTTTTCATATAATGGTATATACATAATTTAATACACAAATAATGATACATCATTATATAATTTGATAATTTTAAATTAAAGATAATTTTAAATTACGTATATAATGGTATATACATAAGTTAATACACAAATTATATATATTATGTATAGACATAGTTTTATTGCTTTTCATAAATTATCTCTTGTTTTGTTGTACTTCCTTTAGTAAAAGTGAGAGATTATTCAACTTACATGCATATTCCAAATCCGTAAAGCCAACCACAATAGTAATATGATCTCATCTTAAGTCTCAAACTTATACTCTCGACTTAGTCGCTCAAACTATACCTTCAAGGCATACACAAACAACCTATCCCATTTCTTTCCATCAAATATTTTTGTTATTTAATATTTAATATTTATGATTTGATGAAGTTATATGTCATTTTAAATTATCTAATTATATAATGATATATATATAAATATATTATTTATATACTTAAATTTGATACAGATTGAATTACTCTTCCAAGCATATATTATGATCTTACACATCAATGTCATATGTATTAGTATTCAAACTTGCTCCTCATCTCGAGAGGGACACAGCATTATTTCTTTTTTGAAAAAAAAAAAATTAAAGGATTCAGATATAACTGTAGTTTCAAACTCATTTTCACTAATGGAGATAAAAAAAATTTTGCATGAACACGTTTTTAGATCATAATTCTTTTCTTTTCCTCTTGAATTGATCAAAGTGACTTTAACCTGTCAAGCTCAACTAGCTTGACGTAATTATCTTATCAAAATCTAGCCGTTAACCCCTCTCATAATCCCACTCTGTTTTTTTCTCACCTCTGTTAAATTCATTTGTCCGTTAATCTTTCTTTTTGATCTTCTCTCTCCTTTGCTTTCTGGGTTTCTCATCAAATCTCCTCTGTTTGCCCTGTTTTTCACTCTTTTCATCCCTTTTCAATCTCTTCTAATCATTCCCTTTTTATCTTTTAACACAAACGTGTTTTCTAGAAATGTGTTGTAATACTGTTTTTGTCTCCTAAAACAAAGTCGATAATTTTCATTTTTGGATTCCATTACTGGACTGCTCTGTTTCTGTTTTAACATTTTTAACGCCCTCTCTTCTATAATAGAAAAATATAACAAATATACCAGTATAAATCCTACTTTTTGTATTATTTTTTATTTATTTTGATATTTTTTACATGTTTCACGATCTTTGATCGCTTCATTTTCGCTGGTTTCTCGTACCCACCTACCAGATACAGTTTTTTCCCCTCTCCATCAGTTAGTTTTCTGTTTTTCTTATATTTAATACTTCTCACACCACCTGACTTATTTTCCCGGAAAAAAAAAAGTTATAAACTTTCCCGGAAAACAAAGATAAAAAATGGGCTTTTCTTCGTGTCTGAAATTGCTATTGATTCTTGGTGTTCTGAGTTGTTGTGTTAATAGTCTTGGTGTGAACTGGGGAACTCAAGCTAGCCACCCTCTGCCTCCGAATATAGTGGTACAGATGTTGAAAGACAATGGGATAACAAAAGTGAAGCTTTTTGATGCAGATCAGAACACCATGAGTGCTCTTGCCGGTTCTGATATTGAAGTTATGGTGGCCATTCCTAATAATCAACTTCAGGTTATGACTAGTTATGATAAAGCCAAAATTTGGGTGAGAAAGAATGTCACAGCATACAATTTCAAAGGCGGTGTTAACATCAAGTAAGTTCAAATTTTGTTGTTTTACATTGCTTTTTAGTTTTTTTTTTTTTAATTAGCTGATGTGGGGTTGTGCTATTCTAGCTGGCATTCATGTAGTGAACAAGAATTTCAATGTTTTTCTAGAGAACTTTTGACTTTATTTTTTTTAGAGTTCTGTTCGCCTGAGCTTGTGATCCATTGATTTTGGACATTTGTTGAAATTTGTGATTCTTTGTGTGTGTGTGTTACAGTTGAGGTCTGATGTATAAACTAGGTGACTGAATTCTGATAAATCCGAATTCTGATGCCTTATTAGAAGAATTTGGTTGTATGGTTTTCATTGTTCGATCTTGAGGATTTGCAGTGATTTATGAAATTATTTTATCAATATTCTATTTGTATATGTATTGTGCTAGATTTTTTGGGAAGGTGTTTGCAAATAACAGGCAATCTCATTGATTTTTTCATCGTCTTTTTTAAAAATCTTGCCACAGATATGTAGCAGTTGGGAATGAGCCTTTCCTCAAATCCTACAATGGTTCATTTCTAAATTCCACTTTCCCAGCACTTCAGAACATTCAAAATGCTCTTAATGAAGCTGGAGTTGGAGATTCCATAAAAGCTACAGTGCCCTTGAACGCTGACGTCTATGAATCCCCAGACAACACTCCTTATCCATCTTTTGGAAGGTTCCGTTCAGATATTAGTACACAAATGACCCAGATTGTTGAGTTTCTAAATAAGAACGAAGCTCCTTTCACTGTAAACATCTATCCTTTTCTTAGTCTCTACGGTAATGATGATTTCCCTGTAAATTATGCTTTCTTTGATGGGGCTTCTCCAATTGTTGATAGTGGAACTGGAATCGAATACACCAATGTTTTTGATGCCAACTTTGATACTTTGGTTTCGGCTTTAAAAGCTGCTGGATATGGAAACATGACCATTTTAGTAGGAGAGGTTGGTTGGCCAACTGAAGGGGACAAGAACGCGAACAATGGTTTAGCTGTTAGATTCTATAATGGCCTTTTACCTAGACTTGCAACCACGAAAGGTACCCCTCTTCGGCCTGGATACATTGAAGTATACTTGTTTGCTTTACTTGATGAGGATGGGAAGAGCATTGCTCCCGGAAATTTTGAGCGTCATTGGGGAATCTTTACGTATGATGGACAGCCTAAATTCCCAATAGACTTTTCTGGTCAGAATCAAAACAAACTCCTTGTTGGTGCCAAAGATGTGAAATACCTTCCTAATAAATGGTGTATGTTTAATCCGAATGCCAAGGATGAGAGCAAGCTCACTGATAACATAGAGTTTGCCTGCAGTAACTCTGACTGCACAGCACTTGGATATGGCTCTTCTTGTAACAACTTGGATGCAAACGGGAATGCTTCATATGCATTTAACATGTACTTCCAAATCCAAAATCAGGATGAATTGGCCTGCGGTTTTCAAGGTTTGGGCACAGTTACTACACAGAATCTTTCAACAGGGCAATGCAATTTTCCCATTCAGTTAGCTATATCTTCTTCTTCTTCTTTAAGCCCCTCATTTGTGGGTTTGGTGTTTATGATGGTATTATCATATATGTTGCAATAGATTTATTAGATTATGGATAGAATCTTCTTATTTTTCACTTTATTTTTTTCTCACTTTTTCATTTATTTTTTATAGTTCAGCATATGTTACTTTGAACCTATATTTATTTTGAAATTTATTCAATAAAACTACACTCCCTTTTGTAGTTTGTATGCATCAGTTTTGTTATAAATTTCAGTTTAATGATTCTTTTTTGGCGATGTGATGGAAATTGGTCGATCTTGTTGGATTCACAGTCATATGGCTGTGCTCAAACTCCTCACAGATTCCATTTAGTACAAACTTAGAATTCTGATTTACATCTTTCTTAATCTACTAATGTGCTCTTTCTTCTTCAGCATAGATACATGTTTCAATTTTTGGGGACTGAATGCTGCTTAAGTTTGTGACTATATCTTAAGTGCCTAGAAATCTTTCTGAAATAATCTTAAACTAGAAGCAGACACATTTTGTCATATGTGTGCTCAGACACAACGTTCTCCGGGGAAGAAAGAATCAGAAAGTTCCTTTCGCGGAAAAGTATTGAATGTTCTCCAGGTTTTGATTATTCTGTGAGGCCAGCATGTTAAAAGTTCTTGTATGCCAAGTTTCAGTTGTGGAAATTTATGAAATACAGAGCATTTGATTTGAGGGCATGATGAGTGTTCTGAGTTCCACATATATGTAAATTTCTTTCATAAAATAAGGCTAGCCAGGGAATGTGTAGTTGCATCTTCATCTTCATCTAAAATGGAGAAAAGGGTTTTATTCAGATGGACATTATTGGTAATTGATCCATTGTTGAATCACCCGCCTTTTGTGGTGGTATAGGCTGTGATGAAACCGTTACTACTCACATAAATTAAGATTCTTTATACTGTACTCAAGCCCATTTGTGACCCATTGGGTTTTTAGCCCAATTCACATTTGTCCAATTTTTTCTGGTCTAGAGAAAGAGAGTACATTTATAGGTTTGAATGTTGCTAGGAATTGATAAATTTGTAATTATACTATATTTTATATTCGTAATTACTTTGTTTGGATTAGATCGATAAAACAAAAGTTGGTAGAAGGTGGCAATTTTTCAGGAGGACTAGGCATAACAAGTGATGAATGACTATCCCTGGCCAAAACTCCAATTTGAGGTAGAATGTCTAATAGTAAAGGAAATGATATCAAATTAAGAATGAATGGGCATTCCCAATTATGAACACCCATTTCATGTCAAAACTCCAATTCAAGACAAAATGACTAACGAGCAACTAAATAATATCATTCTTAATCAAACAACGTCAAATTAAAAACCATAATAGTCATTCAAACTTCATCAATATTATAAAACAGAACATGCAACGGCTAAAAAAACGATCGAATGAATACATGTTCTTTAAAGGCAAGTATTGTATCAATTAAAACATTCATTCCATTGCAACTTTATATTTTTCGATTTCACCTTTTCAAAGAAGACTCTGAAACTATAAACAATACTATTTTTTTTATTATCCTAAGATCCTTTGGCATGATTTGGAAGACTAAGTGCATATAAAGATCAAGGAAGACTAAATCTACTCATTTCATCTCATGGGTTGATCTGTAGAAGTCTTCTTTACTCCTCTTTGTACTTTATGTTAAATTTTATTTCATGCATTGAGGGGATCCTAATTTGATGATAATGAGAAATTGTGTCATCAATTTACGAGAAAATCATTTACAATGTGTGTGTGTGTATATATATATATATATATATATATATATATATATATATATATATTATTTAAGATGTGAATTAATTTTTTAATTGAATATAAAAAAAAAATTGATAAAATAAATAAAATATAAAAAGTAAAAGAGGGCCTATAGAAAAGCAAAATAATTGAGAGAAAGAGACATGCACAATTAATTTAGACCCATTATTTTTATCTACCTTCAAAATCTTAGGCCAAGCTTGTTCAATTTTCTGCCCCACATTGCACCACTTGCCTCACATCTATACCTTAATTTCAATTACGCCCCCTAATTATCAATAAATTAAAATTTCAACACATCTCATTGCAATTCCCTCTTACATCAAATTTGTCGGCCAACATTTTTCAAAAGTATTTACAAAAATTAAGATATGGATAAGCAAAAATCTTTCGTATAAACAAAGGTTTCACCATCTATCACAAGACACTTTTTTCTTACCCATCAAACTTTCATTATCATTTTTTTCTACTTTTCTTCTTCACCCTTCTTTTTCGGTTTATTGATTAACCTTATCTTATTTTCTACGTTTAGTCGGCAATTGTTATCGATTATGATAATAAAATAATATTTTAGTATTGTTTTTATTATATTAATCTAAACATAATAATAATTTATATTTAATAATCTTCAAGATAATTTTTTCTTTAATAATATTTTACGTTTTTTTTTTAAATATTATTCAAACCAAACACTTTTCTTAGTCATTTTTACATAAAATTTGGCTCAACCTCCATTTAAGGGTGAATACGAACAAAGCTAAGCTCAAATACCTTTTGACTCGAATTCAGTTTGAATAAAAAATAAATCAATTCAAGTTCTACTCAAATTTAGGATATTTTGAGTTTGATTTGATTGAAAATAATTCGGTTTGAGTTTAACTCAAATTCATAATTAGAATATATGACTCAAATTTGTGGCTCATTAATAAAACAATATCATTTAACAATTATTTAACATAATTTAAATCGAATCACGAGTTAATTTCAAACAAAATTGAGTTATCTATTTAATTTACGAGTCAAACTGAGATGAATTTTTTATAACTTGAATTCAGTTTAATTTTAAAATGAATCAAACTTCTTAATTCGAACTCAATTTATAGTTAAAATAAATAAATTCAAATTAAATCGAACTAACTCTCAAACTCAAACGAGGTGAGGTTGGGTCCAGCCCTAACTCCACCAAAATCTACAAGATTTATAAAAGTTTTCGTGTGAATGTAAGAATGTAACTAGTGTTGGAAGCATGCAAAGTTAAAAGTAAGAAGAAATTAGAAATTGAAACGAGGAAGGAAAGTGGCTGACAAAATAGGCAACAGAGAAGGGACCCATAAGCCATAACACACAACCACCCACCACCTAAAATTAGATTAAATTCAATTTTATTTAATTTAAACGTTATTATTATTTTTTTTTTTTTTCATTTTGAGATTCAAATTTGAAAATTGTGGCTGCTCATTTCACTGCATTGCATTGCAGTGCACTGTCCTCAACAATCAACATGATGTTTTATTCTCACCGTCCTTCATTTATTTAATAATTAACTTAGAATTTAAGTTTTTATTTTCATAAATTTAAGAAAAAAAATACTTTGCATAAAAAATTCACATCATTATTTTTTTTTAGTAATCCCATTTGAATAAGATTGTTCTTTCAAAGTCAACCACACTAATAAGTCAAAAATTTAATTTTAAAATATTATCGGAAGGTATTTAAACTCATATCCTTTTATACATAGAACCCTAGTTAGTAAATACAGAAACAAAAAAAAAGATAAGAATTATGTAGGTATAATATGATAAATGATAAAAAATACGTTTATAAAAATACAAAACACGTATATATAGGTTTAATATAACACATCGTCAATAATATGTTTTAAAAATATGATAATATCAAATATAATTTTAACACTTTTTATAAATTTTCTAATTAACAATTCAAATATAAGGTATTTAATTTACTATTAAACCTAATATAATATAATATATAATCAAAATTCAATTATCATAAAAAATTATCTAGAGAGATTAGATATTTGGGTGATAAAAAAATTAGGTTTTTTATTTTATATAATTATAGTATTATGATAATTAATTAAAAATACAAAAAAGACATTTTTTTAATTTAAAAAATTCATAAAAATTGAAAAACTTAAAAAACAATAAAAATACGAGTTTAATATAAAAAATATATAAAATTCGTGTTTAATATATTTTAAATTTAAACTTTTGAAATAATGTATTTAAAACCCGAATAACTCACATTTTTTTTATCTAAATATAAAATCGCTCAATTATCATTAAAACTACCCGTTAACAAAGGTTTAGTCTAAAGTTGATGTAAAATAAATATATATAATATATTTATAATATTATAAATATTTATAATATTATAAATATTTATATATATCAGTATCTTGAATCATATGATATATAGAAAACATTTAAAAAATGACAATAAAAAATTAGACATTAACAAACTCCATTTCCACGACCAAAATACTTTAATTCAAAATTTTATTTAATTATAGATTTCCCATCAACAATCCAATCTTAATTTCTATGCAAGAAATTTAATTTTCAAACTTTTGTCAATGTTAGTTATCTCTAACACTCTCATCCAATAGGCCAATGCCATCTCATCACTTTTTTTTATTTTTTTATACTAAAATCTCCATAACTTGTGCTTGCACGAAACATCACGCTTTGAGTACTAGGAATTTTTCTCACTTCTTTTGTCTTAGAATATAATGTAAATAGTTCTGTGAAATGGCTGACTTCCGGAAAAATCGATATATTTTTTTACATATAATTTATATATAAAAAAATATATATTATTATATAATTAAATAATTTTTAATTATATAATAATATATTATTTATATACTTAAATTATATACTAAAAAATATACGTATAACATTATCATTGTTGGGCTCCTCTACTTGAGGACTATTCATTCGGGACAAAATCTTACATTTTTATATATAGTGTAATAATAATTTTTTCACACATTTATGACACACAGTATTAGTTGATTAGAAAAATTATATTTTAATAATAAGATTTTATATATAAAAAGATATAAAAAAATAAAAAAATTATATTTTAAGGTTAAATTACTATTGAAGATTTTTATTTTAAAAAGATGGGGATTATCTTAATGAAAAGTTAGAAGCTGGTAAATTCAAGTAAGAAAAGGGTTTTGGTTTTCTTCTGAAATGAGAAAAGAGGGAAATTTTTGGAGACTGAGCTAGTCATGGAAACTTGAAACATTGTGCAGACAAACAAAGGGAAAATGAAAAAGAAAAAGCAAAGGTGAATAAGGAAGAAAGAAAGGACAAAGAATCTCTTAAAACTGTATGCCATTTGGTACAAGGCATCACGTGCATGCCCGGAATGAGTCCATCTCCACACCTTATCTCCATTCCACCACTGCCAAATTACTCTTTCCAATTTATTTATTTTTAACGTAATTTTATATATAGAAATACACATAATTCAATGTAAATTATAAAATTAAATTTAACCATTTAAAATTTATAATTGAGTTCACTTTGATTTATTAAATGGTTACAGTTTAAATAATTTTTAAATCGAATTAAATTATAAATTGTATTTTTTTAAATATATATATAATTATATTTAATAAAATTTTTAATAAACAATTATATGTACAATTTTTTTATATTTATTTTACATATTTATACCTATATTTAACGTAATTTTTCAACAAGTATTCAAGTGTATAGCTTAATTTTTTATATTTATTTTATCATTTTTTTAAGTATATATTATATTCTTGAAAATTACAAGTTAATTAATTTTATTAAATAATATATATTAAAAATGAATTATTTTAATAAATTCAAACTTAATTAAACTATATTTTTTTAATTTGTTTTAATTTAGTTTAAGATCTAACCTAATTTAGTTTAATTTAAAAAATTTTTAAATCATTTTTTAGAAGTGTGGTATGAAAATGCCTCAATCAGTGTAGTTCTTATGATGCTGTTTAATTAGGAGAAGGATCTTTGATTAAATTGATTTATTAGTTTCACCTTTCTGGGTCAAAATATTCTGCTAAGAACAACCATCATTAACATGTTCTTTTCACTGCCTGCCTTGTTTGTCTGTATATTGTATGTTTGCTGCAGCATGTTCCACTTGCCTTTTTCTCTGGCACTATAATTATGCATACATTTTCCCGAGAAAATCTACCCAAGAAACTTTCCCAACCATGACAAATTAACCTCAATTTGATTAATCACAATTGGACTCTAAATACAAAATATCATAAACGCCAGTGATATGAGCACTTTTGGAACAACCCCAGTAAAATCTGAGCAACTGAAGAAGAAGAAAGGAAGAAGATGGCCTTAAAATTTGAGCAATTGACAGCACTAATACTACTACTACTTCTACTAATAATGATAATAACAATTAAAATTTCTCCATATTTTTCTATCTAAAACTTTAAACTTGAATTTACATACTGAAAAATAAGAAATTTTCACTTGGGAACTGAAGGGAGCAAGGCCATTCTCATCTCCATAACTTTCTTGTGAGAATTGGAGTGCAAATAGCTCACAAAAGTAGGACTTTTGGCTGGTCTATATTCTGGCAGCAACCTCCCTGATTTGTACCTCACCCCACATGCATTGCACAGTGTTTTTGGCCCCAATGGTCCAGCCCTCCACTGTGGGGTCCTTTGGGCTAAGCAATGGGTGCACCTCCTTGGCTGCTGCCCCCCTATGTGTCCCTCTACAACACTCTTCTCCACCTCCTCTTGACTTTGCACATCACAATCTTTCACTTTGTTGCTGGTGGCGGTGGTGGTGGTGGTGGTGGGAGTAGGAGTAGTGGGTTCTTTTTTGGGCTCAATGAGTTGACTGTCAGCCAGCCAATAGGCCTGGTGGTGGTGGAGCAAAGGAGGGTCAGAGGTGGGCAAGTTAAGGAGTTGGCTGTGGTGAATGCTATTCCAGGTGGTGAATGGGTGACAGATTAAAGTTTCAGTTTTGGAAATGGAAGGTGCTGGGGATCTCTTTCTTTTGCTTCTGGCCTTGCTTGGAACCACAAACTTCTGCAGAGAAGGTGGAGTTTGTTGGGGCTTTGAGGATTTTGGTACTTCTGTACTTCCATTTTCAACACTAGTTTTAGGTACGGCTGCTGCTGGAAGACAGCTCCCTGTGCTTGAAAAACAATCCTCCACAAAAACTGACAGCCATTCCAAACTAACATCCACCTCCTGCAAAAAACCCAACAAAATAAAAAACATATTTTGAACACAAAACACAAACAAAGCAAAGTTCGAAACTTTATCTCCATTTCAGACTCTTCTCTGAAACCCAGAAGAGGGAAACACAAACACAAACAAAGCAACAAAACAGAGGTGAAAGCAAGAAAAAAGAGGAAGAACAGACCGTGTTTTGAGCGGGGAAAAGGTCATCAAAAGAGGCATGAGTAGTTGTAGTGGCAGTAGTTAAAGAACCAAGCTTTGAGCAAGGAGGAGAAAGGACTTGCTCCGGCTGGTGGTGATACTCACCGGCGACAGAGACATTACGGCAAAAATCCATGGAAATTATCTGTAGTAAAACCAAGAGAAACACAGAAAAGAAAAAGAGTTTAGGTTGAAGAAGAAAAATCTCAAGCAGCCTGTGTTTAAGTCTGTGTGAGTAGCAGTAGTTGTGGCCCTTTATGGCCTGGATTTTGTGTCGGCAGATAAAGGTAACAGAAGCAAAACAATCAAACACAAAGGAAAATTAAACTTTCACCGCTCCCTCTCTCTCCCTTTAAATTTTGTACCAAATTAATCACTCTTTACTGTTCATAAACCTAATTAATTAGGATTAATTGGGTGGTTAATTTTGATTCAATAATGAAAGCGTTATGCAAGTAGAAGTCATACATTTTCTTTCATAAAGTTATGAATTTTGTAACTTATAAGCCTTTAATTCATATAAAATAAAGTTGGCATCAATTAATTGGAAAACAAATGGGCGGGTCGTTTTGGTTTCTCACACGTGTCCAGCTGCTATTGGATCCAACTTTCAAAATGTTGTGACTTATTTATTTGGCATTTTAATTTAGGCCACCTAAGGAGGTTGGGAGGTGTCAGCAAGGGTTGATGATTAGTCAAAATTGAATTATTAAAAAAAACAATTTATAAAAAAAGATAAGATGAATATTTTAGAATGTATTTTAGAATATAAAAATTCTAGATAATAAAAGTAAAAAAATAATTTTTTTAAAAATTAAATTAAAAAATAATTAATTTTCAAAATTAAGATTGAAAAAACAAATAAATTTTTTTCTTTAAATAAAATTTTTAAATGATAATTTTACTTTTTTATAACAACAATATTTTTATAATTTTTCTTTTTTATAAAAATATTTATAAATAATTAATTATCTCAATCTAATGTTCCTAGAAATGTGTACTCCACTAAGAAAAGGTCAAAAAAATTGGACTAGTTTTATTTAAAAAATGAATAATAAATTAATAATAATACAATTACCAATAAAAACATTTTAATTATATAAATTGAGGTTTAACATTAATAATAATAATAACAATGCAATAGCATTTGCCCACATTTTATTATAATCGACAAGCACATGGCAAATGCAGCTTTCACATTTATTTGATAAAATTCACAACGTTCAACTAATTTTTCATTTTTAATATTAAGAGAAGAAGAATATTATTTTTTTAATATGATCCGCACAAAATAATATATTTTTGTCTTTCTCATGTCATGCATGCTCAGAATATAGATTATTTTAATAATGAGGTAATTTTATCAGAAAGTATATTTTGTTATTTATCTGATTTTATTAATGCTCAAAAGGCTTATTCCCCTCCCTTAGGATTGGTTTATTCTTAAAGTGATTCCCTCTCATTTTTAAAAGTGTAAGTAATTATTTGTTGTCTAACTTCTGTTAAAATTTATTGTTACTTATAAAGATAAAACTGTTATTTTACAAAAAAACAAAAGAGTCCCTCTCACCTCCCCATCATTTGATTTTTCTATTTATTATTATTATTATTATTATTTTCGGTTCATATGGTTTTGATGATGTTGTTGTTTATATTAATGTTTTAGTCCATCTTATGTTAACCCAAATGTGCGAAGACATCATCCCACTCTAACTTATTTCTATTAAAAACAAGATTAAAGCATCTTTAGCTCAACATTTAATATTATTTCTTATAATATAGAATATTTATTTTGATTTAGTTGAAACATAAATGTTATATTTGACATAAAAATCATCTTATTACTCGAGAATCTTCTTAAAAAACCACAAATTCTTATTATAGTAGTAGACCCACAAAAAAAAGATTTGAATAAGTTTATTAATAATATATTAAAATAAAAAATTTTAATTTATATAATTTAATAATATGATTGATTTTACCATAAAAAAAACTGTAAAATGAGAGAAAGGTTAAAAAAAATAAAATGGAATCATTGAGTAAAGCAATCTTTGATTTTATTATAACTAATCCTTCCATTTTTTAACGTGCAATCATTCTGTTTCTTACTCAAAACACCCACTTCCTGTCATTATTATTTTGTCAGAAAATCTTTTAATATATATATATATATTTTTTTTTTTTTAATTCTAATTATTATTTTTATATAAATATATTTGTGAAATAAACTCATTTAATCTTCTTCCTCCAAGGAAAATAAAAATGTTAAATAAAAACAATTAAAAACTCGTGCTCATGGTTCCTAAACAGTTTTATTTTTAGTGAAATAGTCTGGATATATTTCAAGTCAAAGACAGTCAAATATACAAGAGATAAGCACCTACCAATCAGAAGCTACTCATTTATGCAAGAATTATTATTTTTTCACCTTACCTCAGACCTGAAGACATTTTTCACACGTTATTATTCATACAATCCCCAAGTCTCTTAACATAAAATTAGTTATAAAAAAGTATAATTGTTATTTTATATTTTAAAATTTGGAAATAAAAAATTGTTTTTAAAAGATAATTCGACGGATGAAAAAAGATGTTTTATGTATAAGAAAGTTTAAATTTAAATTTTTTTTGATAATATTTTAAAAATAAATTAGTTTAATTTCGAAAGAATAATTTAATTTAAATGAGATTCTTCATTAAAAACGAGAGAGTAGTTGGAAACAAGTTGGATGATGGAAGAGGAAGGAAACAAAATGAAACCTAAGAAGCAAAAAAGGAAGAGAAGAGAGAGACTGACCTCATTGGCAAAATTTTGTAAAGATAATATGATAATTTCCAAAAGTTAATAGCTAAAGGATAAAATGGTAATTTAACTTTTTGACATGTATTAGAGCCTTTTTTTTCATTAACGAGATTAAATTTTGGGTGCAAAAATAAGATTCATGCTTTAGTTAGTATAAAAGAATTTAAAATTAAAACTTAGGTTGGAAAATATTATTTAATAATTATTTAATATAATTCAAATCGACACATAAGTTTAAACCGAATCAACTCATCTACCTAACTTGCAAGTCAAACTCTTTTTAGCTCGAATTCGATTCGATTTTAAAACTAGTCAAACTTTTTAAATCGAACTGGATTCAAATTCAAATCGAACCGAATCAAACTGAGCCGACTTTCAAGCCTGAACCAGCTTAGTTCAAGTCTAACACTATTCTTTAAGTCTTTTGACCAAGACTGCAGGATTGGTGACACAGAAGGCTGATTTTGTATGAAAGAAAGCTTCCCAGTCTCCTCTTAACTCTCGATTAGAAATGAGACAGAAAATGCAAGCAAGTGTTGATGGAGATGAATGGATGGCAGTATAAGAATAACAATGTGAAATATGTGGCCATGTTCATATTTATAGTCATAAATATATGATGCTGTCCAGCTATATATCTTAAAAATAAGTGCACAACCCAACAATTTCCACATTTAAAGATTAGAATATAATCATGTACATCTATATATATACCTCCTAATTCAATTGAATATGCCTCCCTAATCCTGCAGCTGTATGATGCTCCATATTCTTCTGACTATACATCAGTTTTTCATTTGGAAAGCACCTGGAAAGCACTTAACATCTGGAAATCAATTTCCTCCATCAATTCAATGACTGATCCATACAACAGATGACTGCTAGAGCCAACACTTATCCTAGTATACACGTCGATTTATAATATAAAACACCACACTTGTAAAGTAAACTAGAGAAAAAATTAGGATATTGATAGACTGAAACTCAAGATATAGTTTCTAGGAGGTAGGCAGAATAAATACACCAAGTGGAGAAACAAGTTCTGGCATAGATGCTTTTGACAAAGCAACACTTAAATTGGAATATACCAAATGGAAAATATTGCAGGGACTCATTGCATAATCAAAATATCAGATTCTAGGCAATAGAAATGGATTCCCACACAAAAGTGCATTGACCTTTCACATCAGATTGCAAATGTTCTTCTTTTTTTGTGAGTTAAACTACAGATAGATCAGGATTCATGGACGGTATAAGTATCTAATAGCTCGAGCTGAGATATCATCAACAAGAAGTCTATATCAAGGAGAAAGAAAGGGAATAGGTAAGTATCTACCATTTTATTTCAAATTAAGCATTTGGACAAGTTAAGGCATTACAAGGACTATAAGATGCATGAATTTTCGAGCCCCATCAAGAAGACTTTGATATAGTATGTACGAAGTATAGGAATGTGCAATAATGGCCCCAAATGATGGATGTCATGACTCGTTTGGTAAATATTGGCGCCATTCTTGTGGAGTCCCCTTTCTTATCTTGAGCATTTTTATTGCCGCACTTGTTAAGGGTATGGCAAGTATGTCATAGTCCTTCGGTACCTGCACGATCAAGGGGCATAAATCATATTTCTCTCAACTGTTATTTCCATGAACTGAGACTTAACACAATTGGAACCCAAAATTTTAGCATTAGCAACCATTTTAAAAAGTTGTCCTAGTGTTCAAAGCACGAGGAAAGAAACAGTATAGCAGATGCCAGATTTAGCCGAAACCCCAATTTCAGATTTTCAACAATGAAGTTTAGCTGCAAACCAAGCTTAAAGCTTTACTCTTTCACAAGAGAAATGTAGTGAATGAATCTCTACCTTGGGGACTTTAAGGAGTTTCATATTTGCTTCCTCTAAAGTTTTAACACCTTTTTTTGAATTGCATTTAGCACAAGCAGTAACCTGTTACAAGAATAACATTAGCGGAAACTGGAAACATTTGGAAAAAATTATGGTTACATCTATATGAATGAAAATGAATCTCCAACAATAATCAATGACTTTGTTGTGTAGTGCGACATAAAGTCCATATTACCCTAATGTACAATCAATCGTTTCATCATGGATTTTTTTTTTTTTTTTAAATGAGGCTTTCACTTTTGTCGGCCTTCTATTTTTGGTATCATGTTTTTTTGAAACTTCTTTAAGATTCTATGTCAATCTATCTTTCAAATGTCATGTACTTTTAGACCCCAATTGGCATTTTAAACGGTAATTTGGTTCTGTGTAAGGTCATGTAATATGCTTCCCACATCAATCAATGACAGAGGAAACGAATCATTTTTAATTATTCTTGCTGTGAAACTTTAGCATAAAAATAATAAATCATGTTCACACAGAAACAGATTAACAAGGAAATAAGTTGCCAATAAAATCCTACATTTTGAACAACTTAGGAAATGAAATGAAAAATGGCTAACTCCAAAGTGGTAATATAAGCTGATAGAGCAGTGAAAACATGAAATAGAACTCCAGTAAACTCAACAAAGCCTTCGCTGTAACAAATTTAAAGTGAGTTAGTTCAAAAAAAGTGAAAATCATACTGTTGATCTATGTGTTCTATTTTATTTTATTCTAAATATCTTTTCCGCTCATCGTCTTTATGCAAATAATTTCATTTGCAACAACTAAACAATTCATAATGCATGAGAAGCGTATGCAATTCAACAACTGAACATAAAATGAAAGAGGTTAGCATACCAGATTTTCCCATTTCCATTCTCCTCCTCGCGCTATGGGCAGAACATGATCAATAGTTAAGTTCCCGCGTGCAGAACAATATCTATTGGCAAAGGAAATACAAAAGCATAAACAGATTATACTTGTATTGTACAGCTTGTCGTACAAAACTTCAATGACAAAGGGAAGGAACAGGAGCAATGCAGGAATAAGAAGCTAACAAGATAACACCGAATTTTTAATAAAATTTCTATTAAGAGTTAAGAGAAACTATGGAAGTCAACTTAAAATTTGTCTTCCTGAAATCAAAATTGAAAAGCCAACAATCTAATTAGATAAGCCAAGCAGATTCACACTGATAGATATAGGTACAAACCACTGCACCACATTTTTTTTTTTAAAAACTATTTGATAATCCAATGCTATGTTCGACAACTCTCAGAAACTATCTTTTTTTATGACACGGTAATAGTGCAGGATATCTCCTGAGGTTATTCTTAAAACATGCTAAACCAGTGCAACCATTTCTAAATGACATCATTTAATCAAATGGTTAGCATAGAAATTTTTTTCTCTTCACAACTCAATTTCCGTGCCAGAGTATGCATAATCTAACCATGAAGTCTGATAAGCAAATGCAATGAGATAATGCTATCAATGAGATAATCTCATCTATTGCATGAAAGATCTGCGTATAATGACAACCAAGATCCTCAGACTTAAAAGGAACTTTTTTTGAAAGATAGTGATTGCTCAAAATATTTTTCTGAAAACAGATGACAGCATTTGATCTTTGTGCTCCTGATATGGCTATCTTGATCAAATTGAAATAAACTTGCCAAGGTTTTCCTCCCTCAACTGAAGAAATTAAAAAAAAAAAAAAAGATATAACATGTATAAAGACTTGCAATGGTTGAAACACAAATAACAGGTAATGAAAAAGTTTGAGAAATAGAATAATAAGCACATTGACACAAAAATCTTATTTCTTGGTACACTGAACTATAAAAGCTTCCCAGAGAATTGGTAAAACATAAGTAAGAGCTTGCAGGAAAGAACCACATAATCTAACTAAAACATTTAATGTTTTTTGTTAAAGTTTATTTACTGAAAATGCTCAATGAATTCAACTTAATCAAAGGGTATTACTGGCATGTGTAGTTGTCTCGATATAGTATGTTTTTACGACTAAGGCTGCTTTTGATTCTTCTTCTCTTAACAACCTGCAGTAGATGTGGAACCTAGATGCAAAAAACAATGTGGTCAGTTCAAGTGGACTACAACACAAGTCAGATCTAGAAGAACTTATTCAGCAGGGAGGGTTAAGCTTTCAACAATTAGTTCAGAATAGGAAAGATCAATTTAATAATAAATTGGGAATGAGCCATAATTGCATACCCTTAACACAGCTGGTATGTAGAAGGATCCACTCGGGGAGTTTACAGTCTGATCATAGTATTCCAGAACATCAGCCTGGTAGAAGTAATATCAAGCAAACAAAAACTAAAATCAACAATTTAATAAATATGCTTATGCCTATGTGAATATAAAAAAAATAAGGAAAATGCTGTATGTTTAGATGAACGAATGAGTCTGCAAAACGACAGAGGTAATATTCCAGATAACAAGACATGAACCCAAAAAATACTTTCTCTTGTAGATAATTGAGAAGTCTGCTCCACTATTGTCCTTTACCCATATGCTATGGAACATCAGGTGATGTGCTAACCAGGCAGATCAATAATTTCTTCAAAATTAGATTTTTCACTCTTACTAAAACACCCTAAGTTTAGCAGAAAACATAAACAAAAACACTAAAATTCACACTTTACTAGCACCTAAACATAGAAGATGAACAAGTGAACAACATTAGTCCAACCTTCTCCATGAACTCCAAACAAATAGCACGCCTCCAACAGACGACATTGACTGGCCTGGAGCAAGACAAACAACAATCAGGTCCACATACAAATTCAAGTATCCAAGTCTTTATAAAATATGGTATGAAGGCAAAAGAAAAAAAGAACCAATAGGTGCATTTAAGCTCTATATCATACATATGTACACCAAAAAATTGAACACCAGATGAAAATTTGACCTCTCTCTTCAACTAAAGCAATAATATTTGACTATGTATAGGTCAATTCATATGAGGAAAGAAGTGAAAATAAATTAGAGAGAAAATAATGCACTAACTGAATTCCAGACAATTTTGAAGAAAAACAACAAAAGATCTGAAACTTCTTGACGGTTAGTATGACCATTTTAATGCAACAATAATGAGTGTACACTTTGAAACACAACCAGGCTGAGGATATCATAGCCATGAAAGCGTTAGTTAGTGAACATCCAATAAGCATATCTGATAAGGCTCATCTCAACAAGTAATTCAATGATTAATGGTAGTATAATTATATCAAAAATGTTTATGGCTGACTGCCAAAGGCCTGTAAATTGTGCCCGCTGAAACCATAGATAAGTTGCCAAAGTGGTTCTCTAAGAAACAAAGTCTATACCATCGTTTAAAGAGCAAATAAGCAGGTTAAAAGTTGTTTGAATTAGAATGACTTGTAAGAACCTAACTGCATACAAATTGATTATACTAACAGACTTTGTGCTTGTAGTCCAAGTCACAACTTAGGTTTCCAGTTGCATCTTTGCCAAAACACTTGACAAGTATTTAATCCTAAACTTAAATAAAGAGGTCCACCAACCAATTAACTATTTTCACCTTTTCATTATATAACCGTGAGAATCCCAAACTTCAAAAACGCCTCCTCGGTCCTAAAATCTGGTCATTTTCATTTCATTATTGCTATTGGACCTTCTTTTAAGCTACCTTTATAATTTATTCTTCGGATAATAGCTAAGAAAAACATACTCCCGTATCATCAACTGCACACAAACCGCTGAATTAACTAAAATCCAGCTCAAATCAACTCTTACAAAACACAAACAGCTCGAAAAACAATCTAAACCCAGTAAACACGTACGAATTATCATTAAAAGAATCATGACAGAACAACCATGAAGTAAGTTACAGAGACTTGCCTGTAAGAGATATCCAAAACTAGGCCTCTAAAACAAGCCAAGTCATCAGTCTCAAGATCACTATCATACTCTTCACTTTCATCATGAATCCCTTCATCACTCACATTAAGAATTGCCTCCGCATTGAATTGTCTCGATTTCTTCTCATTGACAGAAGAGTAAACTCTCGTGGTAGACTTAATAAACCTGAGCCCTCTGTTGTGAGCTTGAATAGACCGTAAAGTTCCAAGCTTGTAGTTAAAAGGGTCTCTTGTTTCCACACCAAAGGATGCTCCATCACTATTGAAAAGCAACTTTAAACGACCTTGCGCTGTGAATTGAGCCATAAATGGAAACAAAACCCAAGGAAAAGAGTTGGGCCGTTTAACTTTGAAGAGAAATGCTTAAGTGGAGGGATTATTTCAGTCGCTTGCATGCAAGAATTTAGAGATGGAAGAGATTGAAGGAAAGAAGAAAGAGTAGTTTTTGAAGTGGAAGAAAGAAAATTATAAAGAAAAAAGTATCCTTTTTACGTAAAAAACCATTGCCACATGTTTTACAACATGTACTCGAGAATATCTTCTTTAAGTTTGAGTATTAGCCAAATGACAGATTTACCAAACTCGTCAAATTAGCACGCCGAGAAGAAGAGTCTATGTTAGAATTTAGATCAAGAGTTGTGCAGTTCCGGTTCACTGTTTTTAGCTTAATATTGCACATGATTATAATTGTTGATATAATAAAATTACAATAAAACTATGTGTACTCACTTTGAGTACACAAATGTATACACATTTATATATGTCATCATGTGATTGAATGATTTTGAATTAAGAATAAAACAATAACCAATCATATGATGACACATATGAGTGTGTATATATTTGTGTACCCAAAGTAGATACATGTAGTATTGCTCATAAAATTATATCTATAATTTTATTTACAACCAATGACTTATATATTATTAAAATTATATTCAAAACGAGTTAATTTCAATTTGACAATCAACTCTGATCGATTAGATCTTATTCAAATTCGTTTAATTCAAATTTAAATTAAAAAATTTAATTTATTTTTTAAATCAAACTGAATCAAACTAAAGTTACAAAAAATTTAACTTAATCTGACTCGTATATTGTAATTTAACTTAATTCAAACTTAATTCATAATTTATTTAAATTTATATTATCTAATTGTTAAAACGACATATCGTTTAACTCTTATTAGGTAAATCGATATCATCTTATCAAATCACGAATTTAAACTATAAATACAAATTATAAATCCAAACCATAGATTTAAACCATAAACTCCAACCAAAGTCTAAATCAACTTATTTTCTAGTATCTTTCATGAATTGTTTGATTGTGGGCGTATATATTTGCCATAATAAAAACCCCCTTCAGATAAGCAGCAATCCACGCAATAATTTCTGTTAAGTCATCAAAAGCTAAAACTTCAAACAATATCGAGGCTAATTATATAACAGTGAATAGAGCCATCAATGACCACACAAAATTCGCAGTTTTATGCAATAGAAGCTATGCTACTCATCAGTTGCACAAAATTCACACAGTTTTATGCTATAGAAACTAAGCTATTCATCAGTTGTCAAAATTGGAACGTAGTTGCTATTACTAGAGACATCCAAAAATACTTTTTGGTTCACATTAAATAATCAGGAAACAAGTATGTGGCTTCACTCCTACTCTTGCCAAATGAGTAATTACACAGGATGTTTCAGCTCATCATGCACCAATTCTCCGAAGGTGTCTGATTAGATTTACCCAAATGAAATAACCACAAGCATAAAAAGCCAGCTCCCGCAGCCCATGCTTCATATATATACACACTTGAATCAGCCTCCTTCGACATCAGGCAATTAAAAAAAAAAAAGAAGCATTTTCTGAACTGAGAACCGTCGACAACAGAGTAGAACCACTCAATATCATCTGCCAGTCTGCACCAGTCAAGCAAAATTTTCTGTTCTTCGTCAAAAGGAATCATTAAAATTGTCATGCTCAGGTTTTTGTTACTTTAGAAATATAAACATATAATTGTTTTTGAAAGAAGCAATGATATGTAAACTGGGAAAATAGTCTAAATATTTGGGGATGTGTACTCATGTTTGTATTCAAGGCGCATACATGCATGGATAGATGTATGTCTCTGTGTGGGTTAGAGAGAGAGAGAGAGAGAGAGCGAAAGAGAGAATTATGCCATACCACTGTTGGACCTTCCTGAACTCAGTAAGCACAGGGTATATGTTCTCAAATGCCGTGTAGGTCTCATCTCTTACCTATGGAATGGAGGATAGAAAATTGTCTTGCCAGTCAGAAAATCTGTTGATGAACATTATGCAAATTGGAGAAGCAGAAAGAACAAATAAATGAAGAAACTCAAAAGCACCTTAGCTCCTGTAATCACAATCTTTCCAGAGACGAAAATTAGTAGCACAATTTTGGGTTGTTTCATTCGATATATAAGGCCAGGAAAGAGTTCCGGTTCATACTGTATTAAAAAAGATAATAAGAATCCTAATCTGTAAAAACATAGTAGATGGCAAAACATAAAACAGTGTGTAAATTCCATAACATCATTTCAGAACTCAAATAAAAATATATATGATCTTTACATCTACCAAACCATATAAAGAACTTCGTTACACACTGTCAAAAGACCACAAAGATACATATTGAAAAAACAAATCCAAAAGAAAGCATTAATCCACAAGATGATGGAAAATAAAAATTAATTAAAGATAAATATGACATTTATCCATTAACGTGGCAGAAAATAAAAATGAACAAAAGATAAATATAACATACACTCGAGAAAGCACCATGGGAGTATGCAAGACCTTCAAGTCTGATAGGAAATTTTACATCACAAGAACCAACAATATTTTGAATCTTGAAGTCCTGTATCAAAAATAAATAAATAAATAAAGCATGCAAAATATGTAAATAATTTTACAAATGGTAATACCAGCTTAAAAGTAACAAGAGATTTCTTAGAGAGAGCAAGAAAGAGAGCACAAATGCCTTGAACTTTGCTGGAAAACCAAGCTTTTGGATGATCCGAGCATACTGGAAAACACAAACAAAATGTCAAACTAAGTAACTCTGCAAATATACCCCTACTAATAAAATCAATACAATTGAGTCTTCATTGTTGATAAATCAATGAAATAAGCATCTATCATCCATACTAAATCTTATGAACATTTAACATCCTTAACTCCATCAGTTCAATAAGGAAAACTTTTAAAAATAAATTCTAATTAGAGAATTGACGAATGTGTTATTTGAAACATGTCAGTATTTTGTTTCATATCTATCACATCTGCAGCTATGATCACAGATATAGTTAAATGTTACAAGCATTTGACAGGCCATCTACAAACCTTTCTTGCAGCTAGTTTTGACTGTTGTTCACTCTTTGCACCAGTGCAAACCTGAAACAAGACAGCAAACTCTTTAACCTAAAAGGCAATGCATATAAATTATGCAACTTCTAACATAAAGGAACAACTATTATACACAGGTGGCATTTGATTATTGTTCTTTCTCTCAAATAACAAAAATCCTGTGCTGCCTGCATTGAGTTCAAAAGGAGGGACTATTGGTGGACATTACATCCTGTAGTAATCAACAAAACCTGAGTTTTAAATTATCAAAGTAGGTGGTCCCCATGGGATTTGAACCTCTAAACTCTTAGATGTAAAACAAGGCCATATCATTTGACACATCCTAAGAGTCATATTCTGACACAACTACAGACACAAAAATCTAGTGTTTTGCAATAAAAAGATTCCAATATGTTGATGTGTCAACGTATTAGCTGACTATCATTTTCAACACATATGGAAGCATGATCAAAACAGAAACATTTATTGGTATGCAAAACAAGCAAAATAGATGAAGAAAGATCCATCAAACCACTGATTATTATGACAGCACTAAACATGATAGTAAAGCAAACTTATAGGTAATAAATATGACAATGAAGATAATAATTTAGTGAAGTAAAGATATCTGACCATCTTTCCAGAAGCAAAAATCAAAGCTGTAGTTTTTGGTTCCCTTATTCTCATAATGACGGCAGCAAAACGCTGTAAAGGCATTAAAAGAAATGTCAATGACTGAATACAGCATAAATAAATATACAAGTTTCAGTACAACACACAAGACCATTATAATAATTAATATTTTCTGATTAACCAAACATAACAATCCACATGATACACACAAAAAACATAAACAAAGAATGTAGAGGGCTAAGTGTCACGTCCTACATGCCCCACACCCAGGTAAGCAATCAAACTCAATCATATTTCACAAACAACTGAACGGTTCCTAAACAATCTAAGTTGACAGTTGATACAATGTATCCGGCATACCTTGGGATTATATTCAGCATTACGAGCTTGCAAGGCAATCTGCTTCAGATCCAACTTACAATCTAAGTTAACAGTTGATACAATGTTCCTAAACAAACCGTCACCATTCAGAATAATGTTAGTACTTCAAAATAATCAAACTTTGGCTATTTCACCAGAATACTACACAAGAAAATTAATAAAGGAATCCATTGTAAGGATACCATATATAAAAGTTGTACAGTTATAACAAGAGACAACATGAAAATTAAGAACATTTAAACCAAAATAACAGATACATATGACCAGTAAAGAGTAGATTTTTTTTTTCCAACCCTTAAATTATGAATTTTAAGGGGGAAAAAATGCATACATAGCAACCAAACATAATAAGACATATCTGATCAAAACTACTAAGTGAACATTGTTAAGCCGGCCAATGATGTATCACCACTGCATTAGTGAGGCTATCCGTGACACTTCAATACAGAAGCTGGCAGCAGGACAACAATCACATAACAAACAGAAATATCACATCTATTACAACATCAAAGACCATATTAGCAGTTCAATTTGATCAGTCTCAATAACTTTAAACATTTACCTGAGAAGGACATTGAATTTGGAGATCAAGTAAATCACCACAGCCTAAAATGTCATATCCTGATTAATTAATTTCATCAAAAAAGCAATCATATTCACACCTAAGTCTACCCCATGCTG
Organism: Mangifera indica; assembly: GCF_011075055.1. NCBI lineage: Eukaryota > Viridiplantae > Streptophyta > Magnoliopsida > Sapindales > Anacardiaceae > Mangifera > Mangifera indica. Next base: position 14,411,004 of record NC_058143.1, on the reverse strand, counting down.
TATAACATTAAACTTCATCAGGTAGACTCCAAAGTTATTTTTCTGTCTAAGCTACTTCAATGTCTGTTCTGATGAAAATTATAAAATTAGCAAATTGCTTTCCCACCTGTTTCGGTAAACATTTTATAATATTGTTTGTTTTGCAATTAAAAGGACTCCTTTGTCTTAAAAAAATTATTGTATGCAAAATGAAAAAAATTCCATTGATTTTCTATTTTTCAATAGGACTTATATCATAAATTGCTCGAACTCTTTGTCCCAGAAAAAGCACATAAAACAAATGCGATTTCATACAAAAAGATAATTCCAGTTGAAACTTACAAGGATCCGACAAAGTATTAAATATTAATGATCAGTATATGCAATTTACTGAAATTTCAACATAAATCTTAAATTTAAAAAAAAAAATATTTCTTATCCAGACAGAATACAACTTCATCAATATAAATATCCATATATTCTTCTTATTACTCTATAATTTGTCCTATGGGAACAACACCTCAATCTCTAATCAATTAAACCAAAAATATTTATCTTGTTATAGAATCCAACATAATCCAAACATGCTAAGAGTCTGGCCAAGAAAAATCGATCCATAATTATATACACACAAAGAAACACAAACCCAAATCTTCAATACAGTCTTTTTTTTCTCATAGTTAACAGACTACCCAATATTCCCTTTTATAAACTTGTTAAACTACAACTTAAAACCAAAGCTATAATAGCTTCAAAACTAAATCTAAAAGAAGATCCAAATCAAAACACCAAAGATCACAAATTCATCTATAATCAAACACTAGTTTCTTCTTTAACTATACCGCACATTCACATATCCGTACATCTTAACTACTTACAAAAGTCACGGTATCTAATCAAAAACCGTCTACCCACAACCTCCATCACCATCAAACCAGCTGAAACAACACACCCATACACATATATGTAGCTACTTAGTTCATATATACAAGTAAAATTACAGAACCAGAGGCTTACTGAAGAGTGGGAACAATGCCAGAGGGATGCTTGGAAAGATCCACCGGCTGGCTCCCTTCCAAGCCACCTTGATCAGCCATATCTTGCTTTGTTCCTCACTTATCGATAAAATCCCTAAATTTATACAAAAATTTAACTTTCACGCTTTTATCTTTTCTTTTATCAAAACAAAATCTGGGTTTCTCTCCTCAAGGATAAAAATCAAAAATTATTTTTCCAAAATTTTAAGATCCCGATTCAAGTCAACGGCAAGAAAACTACAAATTCACAAAAAATAGCTTCTGGGCTTTTCTTATCTAAGCTAAAAGATTAAGAGTATCGCAATATAACATGATGTTGATACAAATTTGGGGCAGATTAGAGTCAGATCTTGAGAAATCTAGGTTTTGAAGGGCACCCAGAAGAGAAACACCCAGGAATTGGAGGGAAAAGCGTTGAAATCAGGGGTTAAAGAGGGAAAATTTTGAAAAGAGAAGTCTTTTATAGGTTCTGATTTAGAAGAGTTGTAAGGAATGCTTGGGTCTTGAGGATGAGGATTTGAGGCTCGAGTCTGGTGTGATCTGAATGTGAGAAAGAGAGATAAAGAGAGAGGCGTGGGGTTAAAACGGTGAATTTTTGCACCCTAGCTAGAGTATATATAGAAATCACCGGGTAGAGTGGCCAAGAGCCCGTTATAGCAAATTGTTACTGGATATTGCCGGTTAACCATACGGAGCGCTTTGCCGCAAGGTTCTAGAAGGACAGAAAGGAAAATTGAGCACGTAATTGCTTTTTGACAAATATCGTTTAAATACATCTTTCCTAAATCATTTAGTGCTTAAAAAATAAATATTTTACTTGAAAAACAAAAAGATATATTTAATGGCATTACTTCGGTCGTGAGTCTCGGATTGTATATGCTATAATATATTAAAATTTTAATTTTTTATATTATATATCAAATATCATATATTATACCGTATTAATTTAATATATTTTATAATATATATCATTTTTTATCATATTATATTATAAAATATGTATCATATATTATAAAATATTGATAATTATATTAAAATTAGATCATAAAAACGAATCTTATTTTTGTCATTCAAGTTTAAAGTTATTGGGTTAAATAAATTGTGTTTTATGTCATAATATTTAGGCCTTTTACTGAGAAATTTTCAATCCTAGTTTGATTTAGAGTAGCGTTAGATCATAATTTCCCAATTTTAACTTGATTTAGAGTATATTCGGACTAACTTAATATAATTTGAATAGATTTGTAATTATTTATTGTTTTTACTCTTTTTAATATTTTTTTATAGTATTTTAATTTCTTTTCTAAATAACTTCAATTAACTCCTGACAAAATAATTAACTTATATTTTTTTAAATATTAAAAAAAATTACTTAGCAACCTTTTAAACACATATAACCAAAATTTATTTTTTTAAATATGTTGAAATTTAATTAGTTTTAACATCATTTTTTATGCATGTTATGATATTGGGATAAACGTAAAAGAGACGATGAAATTAGAGTAATTGCATATTTAATTGTTCATATTTCATCTTATATTTATTTTATTTAATTTTATGAAATTAAATTTATTATTTGAGATACATATAATATGAAATATTTTGTCACAAAAACTTAGAGAGATAAAAATATTAGCTATTTTTTTAATAAATTGCTACGTCACTATGTCAATATTCTAAGACTCTAAAATGCAATAATTCTCTTTTGTAATTATCGACCATGATTAATATAATGATAAGTTATACAAATGTAACAAAAATCTCAGATACTAAATATCCGTAAATTAGATATCATTAAAAACTTTATTTCTTTGATTAATAATTTCTAATAATATAAAATCTTGATGTGTCACTGGTAACTTTCCTAAAAATAGTTTATAGGTTATTTTCGATAAATCATTATAAAATATTATTGTCATCAAATTAATAAATTAGACTAGTCATGTATATAATTGTCTAATCTTTCATATTTTACTAATATATATAAAATTAAACATTTTATTTCTTATAGAAGTGAATAAACTAGTAAAAGAGAATTTACGTACTGATTTTAATCTTGCGAATAAAATTTGTTTTCACCCTTTTACGAATTGTTATTTTTTTTACATTAGTCATTGACATATTGAGGAAGATGCCCAATGCCACTTGAAGTTATATACGTTAGGCTAGACTGACAATATTTGGATAATATGTGTCAAACAATTTTTTTAATTAGTGTGTTATTTAGAGGAAAATTTTAGAAAAACAAATAAAATCATGTACATAATTTTTTAATATAAATTTATACATAAATAATAATATATTATCATATAATCAAATATTATTTTATTTTTAATTTTTAATTATTTAATAATATATTAATATATAATTATTTATATATAAAACTATACACAAAAATTATTAACCTATCATTTTTCTAAAAAACACAAGGGCTGTCTGCATTATGAGATCGTGTTGCCAGCAATAAAAATAAGTTAGCCACAGGACAATTCACCCCGCTTCCCAACTCTCTGCCATTCTCGCAGTCAAAATTTCCTTTCAACGCTCAAACCTAAAACGACACCGTCTTCTTACTTACCTCTCGTTTAAACCGGACCTCAGAACAAATTGATGCATCAAAACTCTAGAACTCGATCTCCCCAATTCTACAATGGCAATCGCAAGAACTGGAGTTTACGTCGACGACTACTTGGAGTGTAATTCCCTCCAGAGTTCCTCAAATTCGTATTAATTTTATTTTGTTTTTTCAATATTTTTTGGATTTCATTTGAGCTTAAATTTAGGGTTTTTTTTTTCTTTTTTAATCATAGATGCAAGTACATTGCCAGCTGAGCTTCAAAGACTTCTCAATACGATCAGAGAACTCGATGAAAGATCCCACTGTAAGGCCCTATTTGATAGTCTTAACCTTCATAATACCCCCATTTATATAGGTACTCATGTTTGCATGCTTGCATGTTATGTATGTGTTGTGAACTTGTGATGCATTTTTAGAATTTGAATTATTGCATACACAATTATCTGCAAAATGCATACATGCGTGTATGAAAACATGGATATATGTATTGGTATATGTAGTGTGCTTATGTGTTGTAGATTTTTTATATTTTTTTCATTTAATCCAATTCGTTTTTTCGTTGTTTGGATATGTACAGTGTCTATGAGCGTAAACAAACTTGTATGTGAATATTTATGTACACTATAGGGGCATATTTGAGTTGAAGTTTACCAAATTGGACATTATAGATATTGATTTATTATAGACCCTTGGCTAAAGATCACAACTTTGGAATGAGGTCAGGCGATTCTCATCCAGTGGTCTGTAGTACTCTGAATTAATGTATCTATTTCAAAGAACGACCATAATGCATGTGTATAGTACAATCATGTGTTTATAAGTCTGTATAGATGTAGATGTATGTAGTTACTGCAATAGTGTTAGGATTAGCACACTTGTTCTCAATCTATAGGTTAGTTTCAAAGAAATAGTCTATGAATTAGTTTAAATCTTGCTGTTTTATTTTTATTTTTGTTGAATAAATTGTTGGGAATCCTAACAAATAGCTTGCTTTATAGTTTATTCTATTGGTTGTTAATTTGGTTGGTATTTCCCTTTCGGGGTGGAAGCAATGATAAATCAGACAAGGCAGCAGACAAGGTACTGCTTGGGAATGGCAAAACAGGGTACTAGGAAAGGGAATGGTTATAATGGTAATGAAGAAGAGGATTCTATGGAGAAAACACAAAAAGATATTGAAGCAACTCAGGATAATGCATTGAATTTATGCACAGAGAAGGTTTTGTTGGCACGGCAAGCTTATGACCTTGTGAGCTTCCTTTTAATCAATGAATTTATATTTACTGTAGTTCAATTGGTGGCATTGTTGGAGATAATCATCGCACAAGTATAATTTTAGTTTGTTTGAGGATTTGACATTTAGGTTTGATTATGCAACATTCTGGTTAAAGCTGTTAAGGGCACCTTACTGGAAAATACTATAAAAAATAATTATTAAAGCCTTATAGGATAATAGAGATATTTATACTGTAGCCTTCTTTACGTAACAGGCTCATGAAGCTTGTGCCGAGGTAGACAAGGTACTTCATACCCTTTGGACCATTTGATTTTGGTTTTGAACATGAATTTCTCTTCTCAACTTAAAAAAAAGGAACAAGCACATTAGTTCAGTAGCTCATTGTTTTCCCGAAACAGAATCACTTTATTCCATAACAAACCTATAATGTGAAAAGAATGGTGAAAGTGTAGTTGGCAAAAATCATGCACAATTAGCATGTCTTGTTGCCTCTTCTTTTACCTCTCATTAGTCTAAAGCAGTAAATCAAATCCTAAGCATGAAAGCAAGATTTTAGGGGCCAAAATAAGGCCATGTACCATCAAAATATAAACTTCACATCTCTTTAAACATTCTAAAGGGCATACTTCTGACATCAACTTGGCAGAGATACTTATCTGATTAGCTTTCCTAATTATTATGTTGCATTTAAACCAACTGTGAACAATGTAGAAATACTTTGCTGCTATAGCAATTATTACAGTGTTGTCCCCTCTGTGAACAAGTTATTTGACTATTGGTGAAAATTAGGGTTTCGGTTGAAAACACACAAAGCATGGTTTCTTTGAAGGAGCTTTATTTTTTTAAAGACAAGTAAACTTTTTTCACGCTCCATACATCTTGGACCACCTTGCTGTGTATAAGGCCAATTATATGTCATACACTGCATGACATAATCTAAAGCTTTTGTGTTGATGCATTGCATTCTAGGGCCATTTATCTCGATTCTTGTCTGTTTTCTGCTTTGCATGCTTTGGGATTTAGAAAAACATACTATGGTTAGAGCTGATGGAAGCTTGTATCTCACAATATTTTTTTTCAGCTAGATGGCCATATAAAACGACTTGATGAGGATTTGCACAACTTTGCAGAAGATCTAAAGCAAGGTATTGTTATGCATCTAGTATGTTCAGCTGTATTGTTATTTCCAGTGTAGTATACTGTCATTTTGAAAGAGCTATGAAACACAAAAATATTGCAATCAATAAGGGTCAGCATGAATACCCTGAGCTGGTATATTCTAGGATCTATTTTTTATCATTCTCATTGTATGTGTTAAATTAATATAATAAATAAAGTAGATAATAAAGTACTCTAGTGAAGAGAATAATACTTGAGGCAGTTTATTGATTTCTCATTTCTTTTGCTTTACTTTGGCAATGTTATTAGAGGGTAAAATACCACCAGATGAGCCAGCAATTCTTCCACCATTACCCATTATTCCTAAGATTGAGAAACGCAAGTTCTTCTATGGAACACCACAATCAAAGAGAATTGATTTCAGGGATAGGGAATGGGACCGAGAGCGGGATAGAGATTTTGAGCTGATGCCACCTCCAGGTAGCCATAAGAAGGAGTTCACTGCTCCCATGGATGTTGATCAACCCATTGATCCAAATGAACCTACGTACTGTGTTTGCCATCAGGTTGTGCTTTTGTTAACTGATTTTCTGAACAGTTGGTATTTGTCTCATTCATACTTCAGTTGGAATTTGTCTCAATCACTTTATTAACCTATTGCAACTTCTTGCTTCTTTAGGTGTCATTTGGAGATATGATTGCTTGTGACAATGAAAATGTAAGTTCCTTGTCCTTTTTTCTTTCTGTTAACTTTTCTAGTTATAACTCATGGCTTCTTTATGTATTTGCAGTGAATCATGCATATGTAAAGAAATATAAATTTTTTTTTTTCTTATAAAAAAAAAGTTAATGGGTAACTTGGTACAATTCTTACATATTTTGGTACATTTTCCTTCATTTATTCTACTTGTTTATTTCCTCAACAGTGCCAAGGAGGTGAATGGTTCCACTACTCGTGTGTTGGACTTACGCCAGAGACTAGATTTAAAGGAAAGTGGTATTGTCCAACCTGCAGACTGCTTCCCCAATGTCAGTGATTCTACATATTGTAGATTTAAATCGTACTAGTGAAATATTTATTTGTGTTGTTTCATAATCTCCTTCATCTGGAAAGAGAATTATTTTCTGTAACTTGATCGGTGCAGTTAAGTTTGTGATCTGAAAGTTGTCATCTAATGAAGTTGGAAAAGAAAAAGGAAAATATAAGAGACAAATGAAGAGAAAAATCAAATCACAGAAGTTTTCCTAGTGTTCTTGTGTCCATTTATGTCCTAGGCTTTAAATTTTTTTATGAAAAACTGATTCTTAGGCTTGTGATTTGCTCCCATTTGGTGTAGGTTAGATTTTTCAGGGTTATCTACATGAAGGAAAGTACTAAGATTCATAGTTTTATAAAGATTATGATAGGTTCCCGATTTTGAACTCAAATTCACTAAGTGAATCGGGAGATTGTTTCAGGTTATAAGATAGTTAATTGGGAGATTGTTTCAGGTTATAAGATAGTTTTACAATTGTCAAAACATTAACTACCTGAAGCCAGAAAGAACTCCGGATTCCAGAAAGAAAGAAAAAATAATGGTAATAAACAATATGATAAAGTAGAAGGGGTAGGTATTTTTTGAGTTTTTGCCTTTATTTCCATGGTAATAAACAATGAATTCATGGATATAAACAATATGATAAAGTAGAAGGGGAAGGTATGGAAAAAAATAATGGTAATAAACAATATGATAAACTGTTACTGTATATTTTAGAGTTTTTCTTTATTTATTTTGGTATGGATTATTCAAGTTTGTTTTTAACCAATAGAATTTGGTTAATCAAATTATAAAAATAACTTAGATTTGAGTTTGACTAGAGTTTGACAAGGCAAATTTAAGGTTAGCTTGAGTTCAAATCGAATAAAAAATAATTTGGTTCGATTTTGATTTAAGTTCATGGCTAAAATTAGGGTTAGATTTGAGCTGAGCCGAGCTCAAGCTCGGCTTGGTTCATATATAGTTGGTTCGAGTTCAGGCTTAAGCTCGACTGAGTTCGGTTAAGACTGACTTTTTTCGGGTTTGAATTTGGTTTGACTCATTTTTCATTATCAAAACTATATCGTTTTAATATGTATTAGTTAAAACGACGTCGTTTTGTATCAAAAATTTTAATTTGAAAATCTGACGAGTAGCTCGAGTTCGACTAAGGCCGACTCTTTTCGGGCTCGACTAGTCGAGCTTGAGCTCAAGCTTGAGTTGGTTCGGTTCGAATCTAACCCTAGTTAAAATCTATGCTTTAATCTGTTGTTTGAATTTGTAATTGGAATTCGCAATTCATTAATAAATTAACGTTCTTTTATCCAATATTAGATAAAATAAAGTCATTCTTATAATTACTTAGACATTATTCAAATTGAATCGCATAACCAAATTACCCTTATCATATGATTAAATTTTAAATTTTTTTCTATCCTAAGGTCATCAAGAATTTTAACTCATGAATAGAAAACTAGCAAATTCAACTATTTACCTAAAAATAATTTTTCCTAATTTCACCTAATTTTTCAGTAAAAATACCCTTGAATTAAAATAAACCTTTTTCTTCGATAACTTCATCTTCAAACCACAAACGAATGGCAGGTTATGTTGGAGTTTTGCTTGTGTTTGTTAAAATCAAGCAGCTTTTGTAAGAATCAAGCGGAATTAATCAATAACTACATCCACATTGACGTGATTTTAAATTTAAAATGTGTAAAATTTTTCTACTTCTAATTTTATCAACTAAATAATGTAAAACGTTTTTGTGTTGAAGATGAAGTTTTGCCGTATTGGTTATTAATGATTGAGAAGAGTAGGGATGATGAGTTTATGTACATAGAATGGGGTTTAGTTTGATTGTTACCTTGATTTTAATTAAAAAAGAAACAAAATTTTTTAATTGATTTTGTGGGTTTCCATTTAATTGATGACTTGAATATTTGTAAATTATGGATATAAAACCTTAAATTAAGCAGCCTTTTTTTATTTTTTGGGTTAACCGTTTGATTTGGTCAGAGTCAACTTTAATTTTGGAGAAAGATTGTTTAATTACTAATTTTCCTTACGAATAGATGGTGTAAAATTTTTTATTGAAAAGAAAATCTTAAAATTATTTAATGTAAATCTATATGAATTTTTAACAATTTAATATATTAATGTAAATTATGGGTGACTTAGATGGCCATGCCAAAATATAAAAATTTTTAGATAAAAAAAACTTTTGGTTTGGTGTTGCATAGGTTTCAATTACTTTTATGTTTGTATAATACTATCCAGATAATAAAACAGATAATTTTTTTAGTACATACCTTCTTTCAGAGGTATTATTAGTTATATAAAGAAATTTTATAATATTTCCATTTATGGTTTTAATATGATAACTATTATTTCTTATATCTTTAAAATTAAATATATTTTTTTTGAATCTACTAAAATATAACGTTGGTATTTAATTTGGTTTTATTTTTTAACAAAATTGTGATTTTTTCAAAGCCTTCAATTAAGCGCATTGACCGTAACATCGTATTTACTTTAATTTCAATCAATGCTAAAACTAAAAAGAAAATTACTTTTCTTAAGAATTATGCGTATAGTTACACTATCTATCAAATACATGACTTTACTATCAATTTTTGAAATTAATATTTCAATTTTGGAGTTTATTGTTAATAACATGTTATAAATACAACTAGAAAAGTTGGAAAAGGTTGAAATAAGAGGAATTGAGTTATAATAAATCAAACCGAAGTGGAAATTGCTTTGAAGTTTTAAAATATAGCAATGCACAAAGAGTAAAATGAAAAGATATCTCTGAAGCAAGGGGTAAGGGGGTCGCTCTAGTGAGAAGCCACTGCCCGGTCGTAAATGAGCCACCCAACTTGTTTTCACAGCTAATCACCCAAATATTTATTGATTTCACAAGGTGGAAAACCACCTACAAGGTAACAAAGGTGTCCATTGTGTTCTTATTATAAACACGAGCCTTCTTGGACATAATTTTTAAAGACTTTTTTTGACACAAGCGATAACTGCTTTATTCTTAAAGTGTCTTTTATTTGACTTATAATATTACAAAATGGGGATAGGTAGACATTTTTGGCCGCATTGTATTAAAATATATGGGCATTGCTCTACTTATTCTAAGATAGATATTTTATTATTAATATTATTTTATTTGATTACTTAAATTATAAAGAATTTCTACAATTTTAATTAGTGAAGATGAAATATCAGAGCTTATATTATAATCATTTTTATCTTAATTATTAAAATATTATAAATGTAATTTTTATTATAATTATATTTTTATTTATTAATTTTAAAAATAAAAAATACATTTGAGTAAAATAGTATCTTAATATATTTTTATTTGATCAAGCTAAACATAACCACTATTTTTAATCAAATATAATAATAAAAAATAATTTATATCTAATAATATTTTACATAATTTATATCTTTTCAAAAAATATTTAAAATTTTAATAATAAAATATTATTATTACCATAAGAAAATTACAGAAAATGCAATTCACGGGCAGGCAGGGAGAAAGAAGGTAATTAATAATGACCCAGTAACTTAATGGAAGCTTCGTGGTATTATCTCTAACATTTGCTTTCCAGAATTTTTAAAATATTATAAATAAAAATCTTGCTCAAAGCTGTAAAATTAAATGAATTGTGACAATTAGGGCAACATAACATTTTAATTTATATTTTGTGTAGAACATGCCCTCCAAATTATGTATCAAGTGTTTGTCAATACAGAATTCTAGTATGAAACATCTATCCAATACATACATAGAATGGGTGTTTTATAACATTTTTTTATATGGAATGAATGTTCACCATATAATTATGTAATATTAAATTAAAAATAAAAATTCAATCATACAAAACCAAGTAAAATGATATTTGCACGTAATACTTAAAATGAAGAGAAAATTTTAATAGTGATGAGAAGGTTGAAACTCAAATTCCAGGAAACCTCATCAATTGTGACGGCAGCCAATGAATCAAAGCTGAAACAGTGGTCAACGAAATTATCTTCAGCAGTAAGAACGCCAATTTTTGTCTATAAATACCAGCCTCCTAAGGAAAAAAAAAAAACCAAAGGGGCTATCAGAGTTTGCCCCCGTTGAAACCTTGGTGCTGGTATCATCTCTGCTGCCTGTATTCGTAGCTGCTCTAAACATGAACTCACTCCAACCATTACTTTCCTCAGATTCGTCAATCTTGAAGCAGAAACACTTAACTTTCTTTTTACTTGTTTAACAACGTCTTTAATCAAATCTGCCTCATACCTGCAAATCAAATTTTATTCATTCATATTAATTACAAACAAACAAAAAAACCAACAACAATAATAACAATCAATCAATCTCTTCTTCAATTTACTCATAAATAATAAAATTCATACTACTACTTCTAATTAATTAAGTACCCAACATTAATCTGTATTATATTTCCATTAAAAACTTGTCATAATTAAGATGAATAATAAATAGTCAAACTACATATTTATTAACTAATTCATCTTCAACTGCGCTTCAAACCCAAGTTATTTTCTCCAATTTCCTTTTATTAATTCATAACTCTTTCGTAAATAACTGTTACGTACATGTTTTTCAATTCCCTTTGATTAATCAATCTCTTCATCAATTTACTCATGTATGTTAAACATACTCACTCTACAACATAAACAAATACTCCTGATTTAGTAGCCAACATTTTGTATTATATTTCCACTGAAAACTTGTCACAATTAAGATCAATATTAATTCATACTACCTACTTACTAACTATTTCTTATCCCACTAGGCTTCAACCCCAAGTTATTTTCCCCAATTTCCTTTGATTAATTCATAATTCTACTATAACTAACTGTTACGTAGCTGTTTTTCAATTAATTCCCCTTGATTAATCAATCTCTTCATCAATTTACCCAAACATATTAACCATACTCATACTAGAACATAAACAACTACTTCTAATTCGATAGCCAACATTCTGTACCTTATTTCCACTGAAAACTTGTCACAATTAAGATCAATATTAATTCATACTACCTACTTACTAACTATTTCCTATTCCACTAGGCTTCAACCCCAAGTTATTTTCCCCAATTTCCTTTCATTAATTCATAATTCTACCATAACTAACTGTTACGTACCTGTTTTCTAGTTAATTCCCTTTGATTAATCAATCTCTTCATCAATTTACCCAAGCATGTTAAACATACTCACACTACAACATAAGCAACTACTTCTGATTCGATGGCCAACATTCTGTACCTTATTTCCACTGAAAACTTGTCACAATTATGATCAATATTAATTCATACTGCCTACTTACTAACTATTTCTTATTCCACTAGGCTTCAACCCCAAGTTATTTTCCCCAATTTCCTTTGATTAATTCATAATTCTACCATAACTAACTGTTACGTACCTATTTTTCAATTCCCATCCGGGGTGATTAATCACCTCAATTAGAGCGTTCCTCCATGTTTCCACCTTTTCTATGTCCTCCCTAAAAGTTTCTTCATGCTTTGTAAGTGCTTCCTCAAAATTTCCTTTCTGTTCTCGTTCCATCGATAGATCCACATCGTAGATTATTGGAATCACCATTTGTCCCAATGAATTTTTACATTCAACAATCTTAACAAGTTCTCCCAAGCACCAAGAAGACGAAGCATAATTTCTTGACAAAACAACTATTGAAATTCTTGATTTTTTGATAGCATCAAGGAGTTCTGATGAAATGGGTTTTCCTATCTCAAGTTCTTTGTCATCCAGAAATACGTTAATTCCTTCTCGAGTTAAAGCGGTATAGAGATGACCTGTGAAATTCTTTCGAGTGTCTTCACCTCTGAAACTTATGAAGACGTCATATTTCCAATCAGAGGAGGAAGAAGATCCATAAGAAGAGACTCTTTGAATGCTCATGGTGAACTTCTAATTGACTTCAACCCAATAGCAACTCTCTGAAAACTGAGAAAAACAACAAACAAATTTAGAGTGCGATCAAACTCTTATCTTCTGAATATTTGTAAAATTCAATTGATACCAAATTAAATTCGATCTAAATTTCATAAGATCCCGTATTTATTTGTATAAATTGTTTCACTTGTGTTCTCTGACTCTCACGATCGTTAAAAAATAAAATGAAATCAGAAAATAATAACCATAGATTTAAGGAAGCAAAGAAAACTTACAGATTTTGCCTGAGGATGAACTTTAAGCCGATCCTCAACGAAAGTTTCTGTGTAAAACTAAAACGAGATCGGGAAGGCAGAGGATTTTCCTGTACTGTATATTGAAAGAACTCGGACGGTTTCAGCTTCGGAACCAGTGAACCGTCTCTTCTCATTTGGAGGAAAGCTAAATCACCTGGAAGCCCCTGATATTTTAGAGATAACCTCAAAGCCCATGAACAGTTAGACACAAACCAAAATCTTAATCTTTATCGATGGAGATTTTATATTCCCATGTTGGTCAATTGGCAATATGGGTGTGTTTAATCCATTTTGAATCCAAATAAGCTAAAACTCTTGGTTAAGAATGCTTGGGAATGGTGAAGCATTGGAATCTTTAGGGGGAAATCTTCTTGGCCTCGAATTTCTGTCACGTTTGTAAAATTTTTTAATTAATTATTTATTAAAAAAATAACGCTAGAGAACTTAGATTTTTGACATTAACTAATAATCTATCGACCGATAACTTATTTTGTATTTGAAAGAAAATATTTAAATATTATTACATTATTCGCTTGTAATCAACTTATATAAGCAACGACACTGTAGATATAGATATTTCGATAACTAGATCGAATTACGTTAAAAATCTTGCATTATAATTTTTTTGTCTTTTTTTTTCTTTCATACTCTCATACGCTATAGTAAATATATGAGCATTGTTATAGTGTTTTAAGATAGTTATTTTATTACTAATATTATTTTATTTAATTAATTAAATAATAAAAGATTTTGACAATTTTAATTAGTAATGGTGAAATAACATATAATATAAGAGTTTATTTTATTATCACTTTTATCTTAATTATTAAAATATTATAAGTGTAATTTTTATTACAATTATATTTTTATTTATTAATTTTAAAAATAAAAAATACATGTGAGTAAAATAGTATCTTAATATATTTTTATTTGATCAAGCTAAACATAACCACTATTTTTAATCAAATATAATAATAAAAAATAATTTATATCTAATAATATTTTACATAATTTATATCTTTTCAAAAAATATTTAAAATTTTAATAATAAAATATTATTATTACCATAAGAAAATTACAGAAAATGCAATTCACGGGCAGGCAGGGAGAAAGAAGGTAATTAATAATGACCCAGTAACTTAATGGAAGCTTCGTGGTATTATCTCTAACATTTGCTTTCCAGAATTTTTAAAATATTATAAATAAAAATCTTGCTCAAAGCTGTAAAATTAAATGAATTGTGACAATTAGGGCAACATAACATTTTAATTTATATTTTGTGTAGAACATGCCCTCCAAATTATGTATCAAGTGTTTGTCAATACAGAATTCTAGTATGAAACATCTATCCAATACATACATAGAATGGGTGTTTTATAACATTTTTTTATATGGAATGAATGTTCACCATATAATTATGTAATATTAAATTAAAAATAAAAATTCAATCATACAAAACCAAGTAAAATGATATTTGCACGTAATACTTAAAATGAAGAGAAAATTTTAATAGTGATGAGAAGGTTGAAACTCAAATTCCAGGAAACCTCATCAATTGTGACGGCAGCCAATGAATCAAAGCTGAAACAGTGGTCAACGAAATTATCTTCAGCAGTAAGAACGCCAATTTTTGTCTATAAATACCAGCCTCCTAAGGAAAAAAAAAAAACCAAAGGGGCTATCAGAGTTTGCCCCCGTTGAAACCTTGGTGCTGGTATCATCTCTGCTGCCTGTATTCGTAGCTGCTCTAAACATGAACTCACTCCAACCATTACTTTCCTCAGATTCGTCAATCTTGAAGCAGAAACACTTAACTTTCTTTTTACTTGTTTAACAACGTCTTTAATCAAATCTGCCTCATACCTGCAAATCAAATTTTATTCATTCATATTAATTACAAACAAACAAAAAAACCAACAACAATAATAACAATCAATCAATCTCTTCTTCAATTTACTCATAAATAATAAAATTCATACTACTACTTCTAATTAATTAAGTACCCAACATTAATCTGTATTATATTTCCATTAAAAACTTGTCATAATTAAGATGAATAATAAATAGTCAAACTACATATTTATTAACTAATTCATCTTCAACTGCGCTTCAAACCCAAGTTATTTTCTCCAATTTCCTTTTATTAATTCATAACTCTTTCGTAAATAACTGTTACGTACATGTTTTTCAATTCCCTTTGATTAATCAATCTCTTCATCAATTTACTCATGTATGTTAAACATACTCACTCTACAACATAAACAAATACTCCTGATTTAGTAGCCAACATTTTGTATTATATTTCCACTGAAAACTTGTCACAATTAAGATCAATATTAATTCATACTACCTACTTACTAACTATTTCTTATCCCACTAGGCTTCAACCCCAAGTTATTTTCCCCAATTTCCTTTGATTAATTCATAATTCTACTATAACTAACTGTTACGTACCTGTTTTCTAGTTAATTCCCTTTGATTAATCAATCTCTTCATCAATTTACCCAAGCATATTAACCATACTCATACTACAACATAAGCAACTACTTCTAATTCGATAGCCAACATTCTGTACCTTATTTCCACTGAAAACTTGCCACAATTAAGATCAATATTAATTCATACTACCCACTTACTAACTATTTCTTATTCCACTAGGCTTCAACCCCAAGTTTTTTTCCCCAATTTCCTTTGATTAATTCATAATTCTACCATAACTAACTGTTACGTACATGTTTTTCAATTAATTTCCTTTGATTAATCAATCTCTTCATCAATTTACCTAGGCATGTTAACCATACTCATACTACAACATAAACAACTACTTCTAATTCGGTAGCCAACATTTTGTACCATATTTCCACTGAAAACTTGTCACAATTAAGATCAATATTAATTCATACTACCTACTTACTAAATATTTCTTATTCCACTAGGCTTCAACCCTAAGTTATTTTTCCCAATTTCCTTTGATTAATTTATAATTCTACCATAAATAACTGTTACGTACTTCCTTTTCAATTAATTCTCTTTGATTAATCAATTTCTTCATCAATTTACCGAAACATATTAACCATACTCATACTACAACATAAGTAACTACTTCTAATTCAATAGCCAACATTTTTTATTGTATTTCTATTGAAAACTTACCACAATTAAGATCAATATTAATTCATATTACGTACTTACTAACTAATTCATATTAAGCCTAGGTAATACCAACGAAGAATTAAGAAAACAACTCGTTCAATTTCCTTTACCAACAATTCAATCAATTGACATTCTGGTCCCTTCAAGAAATAGTAAGAAGAAATATAAGCGTTTTATATTTTAAGGAAGAATAAAGAATATATACCTATCCTTCAAGTGATATCCAGAGAGATTGGCCACCTCTGTTAAACTCTCCCTCCACATCTCCACAATCTCCATATTCTGTTTGAAAGTTTCTTCATGTTCATCAAAGGCTTCTCGAAAGTCTCGATTTTGATGCCTTGGCACACGTGGTTCCACACCATAGAAAATTGGAATAATCGTTTGTTCCATTGTGTTCTTACATTGAACAATCCATGCAAGTTCATCCAGGCAGCTAGTAGAAGAAGCGTAACTTTTCGAGAAAACAACAATTGAAATTCTTGATTCTGCAATTGCTTTTCTTACAGCTTCTGGTGGAATGGGTGTTCCTCTCTCCATTTCTCTGTCACCCTTAAATACTTTAAATCCTTCTTCATTCAAAGCAACATATAAATGATCTGCGAAATTCTTGCCAGTGTCTTCACCTTCAAAATTTAGAAATACATCATATTTCCAACCACCGGAAGAAGAAGAAGAAGAAGATGAAGAGAATCTTTGGCTGCTCATGTTATATAAACGATTTGCAGTGTCGAATCAACTAACTTCGTTTGGGAAGATTCCTGTGTATGCAATTAATTTACTCTGCCAGATAAAAAAAGGTTGAAAAATCAAATAGCAAATCTAATTTCCAAAAAAAATTCCGGAAAAATAAAAATTATAGTCTTAGACTCCGATCTTGTGTAGATCTATGAATTGGACTTACACAAAATTATATTGAAGCTAAATTAATTCTCAGAGCCTATTTTGTTGAAAGATTAGTACATTCGTTTAAAGATTACTTTCTTCTTCAATGTAAAATTAAAAAAAATAGACTAAAGGAAACAAGAATGCCAGAGAAGTTACAGATTTGACGATGTCGCAGCCAAGAATTATAGATGAACTCCGAACCAATCTGTTGACAAACGAAAAGCCGAAAGGTTTTCTTGTGTTGTGAACTGAAGAAAGTTACAATCAGATTATCTCCGATTCAAGAGAAATTGATATAATTACTAAACACCCCCCAAAGTTCTAATAATACCATGCTAAAACCTTTTAGAAGCCATGTAACCGTAACCCCTCAAACGTCGGTCAAGTACGCATAAATAATATATTTGAATTCCGATTTTAAGTATTTATAAATTATTTTTTATTTTATTCAAAACCCAAATGTAATTTATCAATTCTTTTGAGCGAGTGTTTGATTTCATTAATATTTTATTATTAAAAATAAATTATTTATAAATTATTATTATTATAATAAAATTGAATCTGGTCGTGCATTAATTAGTAAAGAGAAATCATATTAACAGCATGGTGCTAGAAATAGAGCACAAACACGTTCAACATAAAAAAACTGTTTATTTTTTTATAATGGCTGGCAATAAATTGGAAAACCAATCAAGGTACCATTCCTAAACCCAAATTCATTCTAGGCAATCTCCTTAATGTTGCTTAGCGAGCACATAGCTTTATCCTCTTGCTCTTGTTATGAACTTTGCCAGTATAGCCCACCATCAAGAGGGGAACAATTACAGAAGCATCTGCACCATAGGCCAAGACTTCTTATCACTACATAAATTTTATAAAAGCTAACGAAAATTATTTTCACAGAAAGTGAAAATTTTATTTTAAAATGTTAATCAGAATGACAGATCAAATCGTCATAAAATACGTGTTACCAAAGAGTAATGTCTACGAAAGAAGATTTCGTTTTAAAAAACTATTCATTTGCGATTAAATTGTGTTTTATCATAAAAATGATTCACATTTTGGAAAAAAAAAATTGTCTACAAATGAATTAAATTTCATCCTACAAAGAACATATTTGATAACAAAATTTTTCGTTTTTAATTGTGCGGTAAATGTACGACAAGCTTGGCTAAGACGTACAAATGTCTGAGCAAGCTTGAAAATATGATTTTAAGGGAAACTTAACACATGCATGTATATGTGCCCATGTTAATTACACATATTATTATGCATAAAAAACATAACTTTGACTCAAAATCAAACATGCAAGGAGCCTAAAATGGTTTTAGTACAATTTGTAAAATTATAAGATGATGATGATGAAGAAAAGCACATGCATGCATGGTGAAAAGGTGAATCAACAACATTCAAAAAGAAATGAAGGAAAGGTAGAAATTCTACCTTCTCTAAGCTATTTTCTTTGAAGTAGATGATGGAACAGAGCACCTCACTTGTGATGTCTCTAAAATCTACACCAAACCAAACTAAAATGGCCCTTGGCGAAAATTTAGAGAGAGAAATAAGGTGAAAGAAAGCTTTTTAGCAAAATGAGTTCTTAACCCCAAAAATGAACTAACTTTGTCTTTACATATTGATGGACTTAATTAGCAATTTATTAATTCTTGCATCACCCCTTACAAAGTTCTCTAGTTACGTAACAGTTGTGCATGTATATATTATATATATACATTAGCTATCCTAATTTTATCTCATAAACATTTTAACTTTTAAAAATGTCACTTTCACATTTATATAACACTTTATATAATGTTACATTTAGTACCCTTCAAAAAGTGCTAGGTAACCCTGGATAGCTAGTTCTCCCTCTGAAACAGTTGATTTATTGGTGTGACCATCTAAGTTCACCTGTGAGTCCTTTCTAGATGATTGAAAAAACATATCTGGAGACATAACAACTTTGGTAAACATTTATCAATGTGTTATAGTCCTTAAACCACAATAAAGACATTCCATCAAACTTATTTTGTGATTGTACATTCCATGTAGATAAAATTTTTCCATTGTCAAATCTTGATCGAGTATAGGTTTATGGTTTGTCAAAAACCTAGTCTAAATACTTCTCCAAATCATTGATCAATATATTTGGAACATGTCATCATGAACATTTTTTGTATGACTTACATTATACTTTAGTTAAAGATTTTGTTTCCAATATTTATTGATGTTCATATAAGAACTCGAAACCAAATAATTCCTGAGTTAGTGGATACTTTGAATCTAATAACTCTGAGTCAACGAATCCCCTCTTGATTATCATTCATTTTCGTATACGAATAATATATGACTAACTTAGCTTTATCATACAAAACATGACTAAATTTGAATTTATATGTCATATGAACTATACATATTTGTATTAGACCTAACAATGATATCTCAGGTTAAATGATTACTTCGTATATTAGTATAACTATACAATAAGCTATTGACTATATTGTAATGTTCATGTGATTTATTATAATTGGTTACATTCAAAAAATAGTTCATTAATTGTTAATTCACATTAATGCCCTAGTGACATGACCGTCATTTTTATCTGCACTAATATCATTTTATGATATTTAATAAAATCATTAAGTATATTTATTATATGATATTATTATCCAATTAATATCACATGCATAAAAAACAATTTGGTAATCTTGTTTTACTTATTAAATAAATTATCTAGACAGTTTACATATATATTTTATATTTAAACCAATAAAAAAAGCATTTTACATATATAAATGAAAGAACACTTTTTTTTATTAATCAATCATAATTACATAGATACAAGATGAAATGTCATGAAATCGATAATAAAAATGGTTCCTAGAGTAGCACTAATAGTAGGTGTCATTTATCGAAGCTATACCTTTTGCCTTCTCCAAGGTTGAATTTGACTTTCTTTCATTTGCAATCAATCTTAGCTCTATATTTCCTGAGGAAATTTGTCCCCATTCTTTTACCATCACTTGTATTCCCTAATTACTTTCTCTCATTATCTAAAGTTTGTCTTATCTCTAATTTGGATAACATGAACACGTTATCTACTACTTATATAATCTCTTTATCAATTTTTGATATCATTATTCTATATTGATCGAAACTGATGCAGGGATTCTATCCTTAGGGGCAAGTGACTCATCTCTAAGGCTACCTCATCACCCTATCTACGAATATCAACCTATGTCACTCATGTTCCTTCACAACAACACTTTTTCTAACACATCCAATTCTTTTCATGTTCCCTGGCAGACAACTCTCTTCTTCACATACACTCTTGGGGTATTTAGGTCTCACGTGCTTCACTGGTCACTCGGAACCATTGTTCTACTAATTTATGTTTTTCACATGATGGGCATTTTCGTCAAGTGCTAAAGTTATGGGGACAGCGGTGGAATTGAAAAGAAAGATTTGAATTTGAAGATTTTAACTTCTGAAATTTTTGCAGAAAAAAACATAAATATGTATCGGACAAGATGACGAAAAACTAGGAATATTAATTTAACATTAAATTAAATTCATACAAATTTCTCAATTCCAAGAACCATTTGAATTCTGCCATCTTCCCATTTTTTGTTATCATCTTCTTCACCTTTATAAAAGTTGATTCATTTTTGTTTCTTAATCTACGTTTGCTTGGTGAAGTTCAACGGACTGAGAGTTTGAAGAGGTGGGTCTTTTTGTTTGTTTATGTTTTGATTTATTTTTTAGCTTAAAGTTAATTCTTTTGAGGTTTTGTTGAGAAATCTTGTTTGTGTGTGTGTGAATGTGTTTTCTTTTAGAGTCCTTTGAGTTCTGGCTGGTAAATTATTGTTTTCCCAGTTTAAATTCTTGCGGCATTTTTTTTTTTAATTTAATTTTATGTTGTTTAGATCAGAATCTAGGCACATTTTGTCTTTTGGCTGCTTGTTTTGCTTTGTTTGGTTTACCGAAAGTAAGAACTTTTGAGTTCTTGTTTTGTTTTCATCTGCACGTTGATTTTGATGCGTTATTTCAGCAAATAAACAATCTTAGATGCCAAATGAGTATTTTTACTTCTCTTAGATTTTTTTTTTCTTAGAAAGTAAAAACCTTATTGAGTTCTGGTTTGAGATTTGTGTTTTGGATTTAACACTGATTTGGAGCTCCTTTGCCTCTTTTTTTGTTTTTTTTTTTTCTAATTTTGCTGGAATTTTCCTCATTTAAAACTGTTTGGTTTCTCGGCAATGTAGAAGGGAAGAATATAGTTTCAGCTCTTATAATTTTAGCTGAATTTGATTGCTTGACTTGAACAGAATTTTAGTTAGTCTTCTTTTCAGTCCTTGGATAATAGGGTATATGGATTACTGTTGAAATTATCTTTAGTTCTCTCTTAATGTTCTTGCTTTTGGTTATCAAATGACCCATTTTCTTGATTGGGTTTAGGTAACCATGGGTAGATGTCTTAGTCCGATACTGCGTCGGGAGTTGGCAAATCTTGACAAAGATGCTGATAGTCGTAAATCAGCAATGAAAGCCCTGAAGTCATATGTTAAAGACCTGGACTCTAAGGCAATTCCTGTCTTTCTTGCCCAAGTCTCTGAAACCAAAGAAAATGGATGTGTGTCCGGGGAATACACAATTTCATTATATGAAATTCTTGCCCGTAATCATGGTGTCAATATAGTTCCTCAGATAGACAGCATTATGGCGACTATTCTCAAGACATTGGCTTCAAGCGCAGGGTCTTTCCCTCTTCAACAGGCGTGCTCAAGGGTGGTTCCAGCAATTGCGAGGTATGGAATGGATCCAACCACCCCGGAGGAGAAAAAGAGGCATATAATTCACTCTCTCTGCCAGCCTCTCTCGGATGCTCTCTTGGGTTCACAAGAGGGCCTGACTGCAGGGGCTGCCCTTTGCTTGAAGGCTCTTGTGGACTCTGATAATTGGCGTTTTTGTTCAGATGAGATGGTGAATAAGGTTTGCCAGAATGTGGCTGCAGCTTTGGAGGAGAATTTAACTCAGACCCATTCACATATGGGCTTGGTTATGGCTCTGGCAGAGCATAATGCAGTAATTGTTGAAGCATATGCGAGATTGCTAATACAT
Source organism: Mangifera indica (assembly GCF_011075055.1). Classification (NCBI taxonomy): domain Eukaryota; kingdom Viridiplantae; phylum Streptophyta; class Magnoliopsida; order Sapindales; family Anacardiaceae; genus Mangifera; species Mangifera indica. Next base: position 14,388,639 of record NC_058143.1, on the reverse strand, counting down.
TCTGGATTGGGAATTCTAAATGCTGGTGCTGGGGAGGCCAATTCTCAGAAACGGTTGTTGGCTATACAAATGATGAACTTTTTGATGAGAACGTTAGATCACAGGAGTGTATTCTCTGAACTCGAGTTGATAATTGAGGGAATGGAGAAGTGTCAATCTGATCAGATGGCTTATGTTAGAGGGGCTTCTCTTGAAGCCTTGCAAACTGCAAAGAGAATAGCTGCATTTAAAGAGTTGAAGTCTGATAAGGGTTCAGCTTCTGTTGCAGCATCAAATTTTGGGAGAAGAGACCATAACTGTAGGAGAAATGTGTTGCCTGTGGGTTATAGATCTCCAACACCCGTGTCACCTGAATCACAAACCCTTGACTCTTTCGTGGAATATGATTCGATGGTTGAGTCACCAATTTCTGTAACTCAGCAATCTTGTGACACTGAATATGATTGTAGGAGTGTGAGTCGGAAGCTCTGGTCTTTTGAGAATGTAGGAGTGGATGTATCTCTGAAGGATGGTTTGTTTTCGGAGACGGTTTTAGGAAGTCCTATCTATAGTAATACGTATTCTGATCATCATGACCTTTCTGACAATGGAGTAGATTACATGGATAAATTTGTGGGGTTCTATCAGAGAAGCCCTCGAGACAGAGGATCAAGAAGCACTACTCCAAGTCCACAGGTAAAATACTCACACTTGCTTCAGAAACTTTTTACTGGAAATTCTTGCTTTTAATTGTAGCTCAAATATATCACATTGTGTCAACATTGCAATATAGCTATTTGCATATATATATTTGTGTTGTTGATTCTGGATGCTGATATAAACTGCATTTGCCTCTCTCTTTTGTGCTTCAGAGATCTCGCTCTCTCATTAATGTTAAAAATATTAGCTTTTTCACAACTCCTAGGAAGCTCATTCGATCTCTTCAAGATGTTGATGTTAACTCAGACTTCTCTGAGAAACAGTCTAGAAAGTATTTAAGTCCAGCCTCTGTCAAATTTGAGCAGAGCCCTACTCCAAGAAGAAAAGGCTTTTCACGTGAAGTATTCTATGATGACAAACCATATGGGAACTCATGTACTGTAGTTGAGCAAGTTCAACGTGTCTCTGAATCAGTGTCATCAACAGATGATCTTGCTGGTGCTGACATCCAAGTGGCTCAAGAGGTGGTTCCCGAAAATAAAACCGAAATGCATAACTGCTGTTCTAAGAAAACTCATCTGAAGACAGCTTCTAGAATAGTATTGGGCCTATTCTTGTTTCTACTTGTAGTTTTTTCTTTGCTTATGCGAAATGATGATCAGAATCAAGGCAATCATCTTGTACCAACTTAACTCAGCTAGTCATATGGCTGTACCAAAATCTTTAGATGTAATTGAGTTAGGTTTAAATAAGTCAAAACATTTCTGAAAAGAATTCATCATGGCAGTCTTTGGTATTCTGAACAATTTATAGTATTAAATGATCCAACCATGAGTTGGTTGTCTAGCTCTATAGAATTAAAGTTTCTGTTTCTGATGATCCTGTCTCATCCCTTCCACAATTACTTTTTGCAATTTCATTATAGAGATCCCGAAGTTTTGTCTATAACAATGCTTTGGATGTCTTATGCAGGATGCTTTCTTTGTGTTAACTAATGTCAGGATTATCATCTCTCCTGTTTTAGAATTAGTATCTCAATTGCAAATCATACTGCCTTTACTGGTAAGTGTTTCAAACACATGCATTTGCATAAACTCACAAGTAACAGTGTTTATATATCTTCTGAATATATTTTGGAATTTGCAATTTTTAACGCCCTCCGGAAATACCAGGCAGACGATGATACAAGATGGGAAAGACACATGCCTAAACTTTATTTACATATTTGGGTTGTGTAAACTTTATTTGCATATTTGGGTTACTCATTTCCTTAACTTTCAAGCCATATTTAGAGTTTTCTACTTTCAAAATGTTAACAGGTCACTATACTGCAAATATCTTGATTATGGATCCCTTTTATCCCTTTTTATCCAAAGAGAATCTGTCACACAATAAGAGCAAGTTTTTACTATCCTCTATGTTGAATGAAAAGACATTTCCTACCGAGCAGTCGCTTAAAAGGTGGGATTGATGACTTTAAAAGTCCCAAAACTTTGCTCCATCTCATACTTTTAATGACTGTAATAGTCCAAAACGAATATAAAACAAGTAAATAAACTAACAACTAAGCAATACCAGTCAAGTATCAATGGCATCAGAATCAACGTCCTTCAGTCCAGTGAAACGCAGGAATTAGAGAGGCTTTAGAGCCCTTTTCAGGGGCATCATTGATGACCAAACCAATCCTACCTTTGCCCTTGGCAGTGTCAGCTCCAACTGTAAAAAGAACTTCCCGAAAGCCATCATCTTTCCAATAGACTTTAGGCTTATATGAAGTGACACGAACACCAGGAATACTTAACGTCACAGAACTAACACTTTCTTACAGTCAATTCAACCATGGAAATGTTGTTGGAATCCAAGAACTTGATGCCTTTTCGGACAAATTTCTCATCAAGATTCTCAGGAATCAAAAGGGTACTTGCAGGAGCAGAAATTGAAATTGAAGTTGAAGCTTTGATAATGTTCGGTTAGGGAAGAGTGAAAGAAAGACGAGAAGCCATGGGTGGATGATGTTATGCCTGATCCCCAAACTTCTATAAATATTAGTTATTAATAAAAAGCAGAAACCTAATCACCTATAAGTTGAACAGAAAATGACAAACTTAAATTTAAATTTAAATTTTCTATTGATAAATATTCATTTTCAGAATTATTGAGTTTTGAAGGTGTATATAACCCATTCGATATAATAACTTAACCATATATCTTGCAACACGAAACTCCCTGCAAAAACAGTTAACTTAGCATCAAAACTGCAAATGCTCATAAAACTTGCAAGAAATTAGAAACCACACTCTAATGGGTGAACCCAAGGCCCCAGGGTTTAAGAATAAATATAATCTTAAGCCAGATGGGGAAAATATCTAAGATTTAAGGAGGGGTCGGGGAAGAGTTAGTTAAACCAAGAATTAATGCCATATATCCCAGATTATGACCACCATCGACAACAATCTTCACACTAAGTGGCATAAACAAACACTTTTCGTGTTTCTTCCTTGTAACTTCTTGGAGCCAAAATTTCAGAACCTGAATGAAAACCGAATATCCCTGGCCAAATTTCAGTTTCAGAGGGTACAAAGATATAATCAATCATCAATATTACAACTACTCCTCGACCATTCCAGCAGCAGCAGCAGCAGCTTGATCTCTCCTTGGGCCACCAGCTGGTTTAGCCATTATAATCTACAACATAGAATAGCAATGCACAGTCAAGAGAATATTCCTCAGAAGAGGGAAATGAATGCTGCAAACAATATCCAGCTTCAGTTTCATAGCTTATGGTCCCTAATTTTGTAAGCACAACACACAAGCGGCAAATATATACTTATATAAACAATCATGAAGCATCAAGTCCTTATGGTTTTAGACCAGAGTGCAGCACTGGCATTTAATTAGTTGGCTTTTTGAGGATGGATTTCCAATGCTTTTGAACTTCATCTGTTTTATAAGAAACTTCTCAATCCCTACAACAACTTGCAATGATTTTAATCTTGATATACTATTTTTCCTGTGAAATATAATTAAATTGCAAGCGCTAACATGCAAAGCAAGCAATGACGTTTAATCACCCTTACAAGTGTTGTTAGTTTTCCTGAAATCTCATTTGAGCCATCCCCATTAAAAAAATGAAAAGAAGAGTATTTTGACTATAATCCCTCACCTTAAATAAGCTGTTTACAAATCAATACACTACCAGATTTATGAGAATCAACAATTAAGACAAGACACACAAGTCACACAAGTCAACAGAGACAATTAATCAATCAACGACTAATTACCTGGTCTACCCTTAATACAGTGCAGGCAGCATCTGCAGCATATTTGAGAGCAAAGAATCTGTATACGAATGCAAGAAAAAAAGTTGCGGTCATCTCATCTTACAAATCAATTGTTGGTATAAACTATCGACTCCAGCTAAAATCAAAAGATTCCCTACACACTCTTTCACAGATTGAAGAAGCATCTCTAAAACTCATGCATATAAAAAAAAAGCAACATTCCAATTTTGTACATAAATTAGAAAACAATTACAAAAGCAACATACTTGGTCACATAGAGATCCCAAACATTTGTGGTTGAAATATCCTTACAAACACCTTCCTGTAAGTCAATGCCCACTTTGGTATTTCCAGATGCATGTTCAGCATAGAGAGAAGATATGATCTCCATTGCATTTAGTCCAGCATTTTCAGCCAGAGTTCTAGGAATCATCTCAAAACTTTCAGCAAATTTTGCAATAGCATACTGATCCAATCTGCACTACCCATAAAAATTTAATATCAATAGCTACTTCTACTAGTACTTAAACAAAATGATAGCATATATACTAAGAAAATGTTATCATTAACTGCCATACATTATCTCTATTTTTATTATTCTTTTTCTATCTACAACCAAATTGTGGAGGAAAAGACACTCATTGAACATTGCTTGCTCCTTAAATGGTAGGGGTTAAACCACAACTAATACTAATTAAAATCAATAAACAAACTAAACAAAATAATTACCCTGTTTCTTTAAAAGAGAAATCCTTCAGTCTTCTAGCCAACTCGATTTCAGTAGCTGCAGCTCCAGGTACAATGCGACTGTCCCTGCACATTGCCTAAAAAAAAAAAAAGTATCAAATGAGATATCATATCATTTGATTCAATTCTTCTAAAGGGGGGCAACAAGCATTTCAACATGCAAAATATTGACATTGCTTATACAGGCAAACAAACCACATATCAAAATTATGAAATGAAGTCAAGATATTAAACAGGAATCACCTTGTATGTATTCACTCCATCATCAACAGCTCTTTCAAGATCATCTAATATACTATCAGTACTTCCTCGCAAAACCACAGTGGAAACGCAATTTCCACCTTCATCATTTCTCACTATAGTGACCTACATTGATCAAAGAAGTAATAAGCAACATGTTACAAAATAATATATAAATAAATACATGACAAAAAGTGAGTGAGAGACGAAATCTTTCAAGCATACCCTGGAACCGCCAATTTCCTCAACCGAAACAGAATCTACATATCCCAAGTCATCTGGGTTTGGTTGGCTAAGCTTCAACTGTATGAGGAATGAAAAGTTGATTAGGAATCAAATAAACAAGTTTCTTGCATGATCAAATATGTGTGAATTGTATACTTACAATAGCGACAGATCCCGTTGTACGGCAGAATCGTCTCAATTCAAACTTTGAGCTGATTTTCAAAACCATGAGCCTGCAATCAAGAACATTGAAGTTTGAACAACAGGACAGGTTGAGAAGGCCACACAATAAAAACTTAAGGCCCCTAAATGATGGGAGTCTGTAACACAGGGTACATATAGTATTATGGTCCAAATTTGGGCAACAATGTACAAATTAATTAATATGGATCAAGTTAGGAAAATGGAAATAACAGGCTATAGAGACTAAATGTACTTGTAACGTTCACAGAAATGTAATGCCATTTCTCCAACTGCAGCTCCACTAACAATTACTTTGGCACCTGAATCAGCAACAGCTTTGATGAGCTCCTCTACTTTTGCTTCTTCAGTTTTTGCATAATTCTCTAGCTACAAAAGGACACCAAGGTGGAAAAAAGGTTTAGCTTTACAACATGTATAGGATCTTAAAATAAGGTAATATGACATGATAAAGAAAGGGCAGTACCAAAAGAAGACCCTTAGTTAACAAATTATTGCCTTTTGCAATAACTATCAAGAAAGTACTTGCTACTACAAACACAGGAAGGCTAAGAAACCACCAATTTCAGAAACATCTCACTGAATCTTTAAAATAAAACAAAAAAAGAATTCTCTATCATCATCAACCTCCAGATTGCTGATCAGCACCTAATATACCAAAGTTTACAGCGCATCATAGGGATATCCAAGGCACTTATTGACTAAAGATATTTCTTTCAACCACAATTCCTCACTTTGTCAAGATAAATCACAAAGGAAATTAAATACCATCTGTCCTTCCATTCAAAATCACTCATAAATAAATGGTTTCATACTGAGTAAGCCACATGAGAGATTATTTTAAGCATATACAGATACATAATACTTTCAAAGGTGATAAACAAATAGCTATCTGAAAGAGAACTTCATCAAGATTTACCTGTTCAGCATTCTGGATAAGGACAGTTCCTTTAGTTTCAGTAGCAGAGGTATCAACACCGCCAGCAAACACAGCAACCTGAAACCATACAAAATGCAAATACAAAAGCCCTGAGTGACAGAGGATTTCCACTTTACAGACACCTTCAAATTATAACTATTTGTACAGAAAGATCAGGCATATAAAAAAAGCTTAAGTAACAAACCAAGAATACATACATAAAAGTACATAACTAATACAAACAGAATCTTCTTAAATAAGAGTTACAGCGAGGAAAAAAAAACATTAGAAGAGAAATTGAATATTGAACAGAAGCCACTTTAATATCACTTTATAATATAAAAAATTAAAGGTGCATCTAAACATCAATCACTAGAATCTAAGTAAATAAAATTATCACATTTACAAAATCAAGAGAAAGTATGAAACACAAATAACAGACCTAGAAACAATGTAGATTAAAAAATCTGAAAAGAAACAGAAAATTAAGGGCTAACCTTCGCTTTCTCCATTCTCTTAATACTTCCCACAGCATCACTCTTCAAGATCATACCCCGAACAACTGTGCTATTGTGCAAACCTCCCCCCAAAAGTTTTGCAACACGAACATTATCTACATTAAAGTTTGCTGGGTTTTTGGGGCATACTTGGATGCATGCCTACAACAAAAAGAAGTTAATGCACATCTTTCACAAAAGGAGCTAACAAGGTCAAGCAAAAAACAACAAACAAGGTAGGAAAAATAATTACATCAGCAACAAGAGAACACAAAATGTCTTCTAGTCCAAATTGCTTGCTAGCAACAGCAGCTTTCATTCGACAAACAACTTGCTCCTTATCTCTCACATCCATGTTCTCAGAACCTTTCTCCACCAGTTCATCTAAGACTTCAATTGTCTAACAATTAATTAATAAAAAATAAGAAGAGTAAATCAGAATGTTATTCTATATAAGAAAAGCTGGTTATCCAAGCCACTTGAAAAAGCATATGAAAACCTTGTTGATAGCTTTACTATATCCACTGATGATTTCGCTTGGGTGTAACCCCATCCTGATAAGTTCCTCAGCACCCTGAAGAATTTCCCCAGCGAAAGAGATAGCCAGATTAGCTCCATCACCAATTTCTTCTTGTTGAGCCTTGCCAGCTAGGACCAAAATCTTGGCTGCAGGATGCTGAACCTCAAGTTCATTCACAATAGTGGCAGCATCATTTGTAATAAATAGCTTGTCCAAGTGATTTATAACCATCTTATTCATACCTGATGATTAAGTACATAAGAAATTATATAGTTCGAAAGATAAGTTAAATATTTACAGAATTGGCATTTAAGCAAAGATCTGCTATATTAATATAGAAAGACGTCTTTGCAAAGTCAATAGCTGACTACTTTTCCATCATAAATAGATGAAATTTCATTTATTTGCTGATATCAACCCTCCAATAAATAAGCGGTGGAAATTATCATAAACAGATCATCAAAAATCTATATTGTTCAGTTTCCTCAGAGGTCAGCATTATTTCTTCAAAGATCATTCGATTTCATTCTCCATAAAGCTTGTGACTAGATTTTAAAAAGAAAGAGAAAAAATAAAATAAATGTATGTTAGCATTTTAGGGGAAATGATCAATGACTCAAAAATGCTAGTTAGAGTCCCTCTACCTACCACTTAAGTCTATTAAACAATACAGCTTCATAACAGTAATCATAAGACAACTAAGTCATCAATCAGCTCCATCCATACAAATTTGGCATCCAACATTGTGCCTCTTGATCTGAGTTTTTCCAAGACAATAAATTAACAGGAAAGCAATCTAAACCGAATCTTCTTAAGGGAATGAACTCATCCACGAGTTTCCACCATACATTTCTCAGTCACCCCCAAGTGAATTGAGTTTTTTTCAACACAATAAGCACCTACTAGCAATCTAAACCAAATCTTCTTCAAAAGAAAAATACCTAAATCATCACAACCATATGCATCCAAAGTACACTTCTGAAGCCTCCCAATCTTTAATCTATATTTGCAAGTACTTACTTAAAATGGTTAGTAAGATTGATTTATTTCACTTAAAATTATCATCGCGCAACTCATTTCTTCAGCTCTCATAATGGAACTCCTAATTCCCATTTCCCATTTCTGCGCTGACCTAAAAATATGCCATCATCACAAATTTCATAAATTACCAACCAACCAACTGCTAAACTTGAAAATACAATGAAAAACTCCTTATTCAGAATTCGCATCACAACACACAAAAGAAAGGATGAAAAAGAAAAATCCCGCAAAGCAAACACGCATACAGTGAATTCCCATTTGAAAAAACCGGGAGATAAAGAGTCCAAATTGAAGAAAATGTACCATTAGGTCCCAGAGAAGTGCGAGTGATAGTAGAAAGTTGCTTGCAAGCATCGATATTTTTCAGAACAGCTTCGTCGAGACCTGAGAGATGTTTGTGCCCTTCTTTGAGCATAGATTGTACTCCGTACGGTTGCATTGAGAATCCCATTTCCTGAATTTCTTATTGCGTTTTCTGATACAAAGAGAAACCCTAATTCTCGAGACTCTTCCTTCTGTCTCTTCAGAGTGTAGTGACTCTGTGTTTAAACTTGAAAGGAACGCCCTAGAACTTAAATGAGAAACGACGTTGTTTTATATGGGCCTTTAAAAATAGCGAGGAAGGGTCTGGGCGCTCATTTCTTCGTTCAATTATTTATTTCATTTTGAATAATTCAACAGTATGGATTGCTTTGAAGAAAATACATTTAAAGTTTTAAAGTTAATTATATATTTTAAAAAATTATTGTATTGGTTGAATTATTTTCTTGTTTTAGGTTTGAAGTGATTTCAAAATTTGACATTATGTTTCGAATTTAAATATTCGTTATTAACTGAGAGTTTCCCACAATTGATGTGCACATATCATCACGTGATTGAACAATTTTAAATTAAAAACAATATAATTTGCACTTAGTTAGTGCATTTTATAGTGCTACTCATTTTAGTGTTATTATTTATAGCCAAAAATTAACAAAACTAATAAAACATTCAAATTTTCAGACGACAGATTTGAGTTCGAATTTCTGTCACACTTACAAAACCTTTAAAAAATTTGCGTGAAAAAATAAAACACTTAGAAGTGGATTAAACTATGAGTCCCCAAACACTCAACTCTGTAAAATAAAGCAAAAATAATATGTTGAAAATATTGAAGAAACATATATTCTATCATATTCACCATGAAACTACCATCTGGAAGATCTTTCTTTATTATGAGGAAACTTGAATTTATACTAAAATTTAACAACTGAACAACTGAAACAGCAAGAACAAAATGGTTTCCAAATAGAAAAGAAAAAACATACTATGTGATTGTTAGGTTTTGGAGCACTCTTCCTTTCTCACAATAACTATGTATAAGAAAGCTGAGGAGCCTACAACCCTTATGAAACAACAGCTAACTTGTAAATCATGTCATGGAATTAACCAACTCAAATTCTATCCTAATTCAAAGAAACAGTCCAAGGAAACAATTAGCAAGCGCTTGCTACCCCGTTTGGAGAACCTGTCTTGCCACACGATGTAACAGCTGATTTAGAACCTTTGTTAGCTGCGTCTTCAACTGCTGCAACAGATTTGTCCTCTTCTAACTTAGTCATCTTTCCATTTGCCGCCTCCACTGGTGTTGCTGTTGTAACCACTGTGTCCTTTATCGATGCTTCATCTACAGACTTTTGCACGTTATCTTTTACTATTACAACTTTGTCAGGTTTTCCATCTAATACCTGCTCCGGACAATAGAAGTTTTGTAAAGAAAATGAGACACGAAAAATAAAGTCCAATATACAATGCAACTCCAATTTTGCAAAATGGGAAACATTAAAAATGCAAAAGGAAACTCCTAAGAATAACTAGGACATAAATCAATGAACAGGGTTTTTGGTAACTGCTTGCCTCTTTTGGTAACTGGTTTTGCTTGGCTTTTTTCTCCTGCAGAATCTTCTCACGAGATTCATAAAACCCAAAATCATCCAAGATGCATCTCTTGCTCAAATGAGACTTAAAAATTTTCAGAATTTCAATGCCTTGCTCAAAATTAACCTAATAGAAGCCAACGTACATTTACATTTGGGTAAAATAATAGAACAACAAAGTCAGAATAAACTAATAAAATATCAACAAACGATTAAATATGAGTATACATACCTCCTGAGTGTCCCTACTATTAGTAACAGGCTTGTTCTCATTATTTTCAAGTGTTATGTGTCTCAATGAACTATTTGGTATATCCTTAATGATATGCCACTTCAGAGGGAAGCAACCAATCCACTTATCCTGTTGCCAGTACTCCACAGTTTTGTCAAAATCAACAGGACCAGCCATCTCTGCTAAACCAACAAATTGCCCACTGGCATTGACCTGAGACGGAAAAACACTACAACATTCAGTTAAACTGATAAAATTTCAGCACTAGCCAACTTAGCTGAAGAGATGGTACCAAACTACTCGCACTCACAGAAAAAAGGAGAAATACTGGACAGTCACTGGACTTCTCCTTTGCTTCACGATATGCCGCATCAAGCTTTTTATTGCCGTTGGGTGTGCTGGTCCACATATTATATTTAACGCTTTTATGAACATCATCCTCACTGTAGGATTTTATTACATAGAATTTTGCATCTACATAACTCTCAACAGGAAAATCCTCTCCATTGTATTTCTCCTTGTCCAGAACAACAGGTGGACTATCCTTTACCTTGCTCTGAGTAGATGTAAGGTTCTGTCCTTTAACTGCTAGTGTAATGGGATCAAACCCCTCTTGGTTCTTAAAGCCCTTGGCCCTTGGTCCCTTATTCAGTTCATTTAAACCATCCCCATTTTCTTTACCTGAGCCAGATGCACCATAAGTACAGCCCCTAGGTTTGTACTTACTGTCGACAGTATACCATCCACGCCCTCCCATCCATGAATCATAGCCAAAGGATCCAAAACCAGAGCCAGTTCTATATGTGTTTCCATAATGGCCATACATTGTGTTGTTTACAAACAATGGATTCATATAATCATATGTTTCACTGAAGCCTGATGTTGGTCTTGCATGGTGCAGATTCTGTGTTAGTTGTTAAAACAGATGGTCAATAAATTTGTCTCAATACAATTAAAAAAAGTTATAAAAATTTTGTTTTACATATGTATATGAACAGGAAATAACTGTTAATAAAAGAAGCAAGTGTGACATACTATATGTTTACACTAAAGCCAACATAACGACATAGTGGCACTGTCAATGACAGATCAAGCACTAAAATATTCATAATAGTTCTAGGGAGCCCATATTTTACGTGCATAAATAAGCTAGATAGCAACTTTTTTTCTTTCCAAAGGAAAATTTATAAGTAACAAAGACCTTCAGGCTTCAGTTCATGTTTGCCACAGAAAAAGACAAAAATGCCAAGAGTCCATAAACAAACACCCTTAACATACCGTTAGATGTAGTTGAGAATGATGATTCTGATTCCTCCCACCGTTGGAATGAGATGGATTAAACCCAGCATTTGCAGCATGTTTGGACTGAACACCAGATGAAAATACCAAGGAATCATACCAAGCAGTTGGGGAATGAATTCCGTCAAAACTATATCTAGGATCATGATAACTTGAAGGAACTGCTGTTGACAAGCCTCCCCTTCTATAAGAACCATTTGGATCTATATTTGAGTTCTGGTAACTTGGCTTTAGTGGCTTTGACCCATTATTCCCATTAACACTGGAACCGTTTGCTACAGCACCAAAGCTCCCTTTATTTGTTTCAGCCGTCACTGAGGTTGAACCCACACCCTGAGGAGCATAAGGTGGGTAATAAGGACTTGGATACTGATATTGCTGGAGCCCTTGCAATTGACCATCACCTGCTGAGGGATATATTCCACATGGTGAATAACCATAGCCTTGGTGGTACATGTGAGCAGCATTATCACCATAATGACCCTGAAAGTAAACAATGACATATCAGATACGATCCTCAGCCTGAAAAGGTTACAATTTGAATTAACCACAAGCCTAGCATGCATGACAACTAACAACCCCTATAATCAACTAAATACCGATAAAAACATGGGTCATAACTCAACCACTAACTCTATTGACAAGTCCAGAACAGCTTAATGAGGAATTACCTCTCCTTATAAGCCAATAATGAGATTTTTCCCACTTTGTCATTGGAGACAGTGGGAAAAAATTAAGCTTCTGTGCTAATTATTCATTTCTTTCGGACACGTTGAGAATGACTCTAATCTAGATCATATCTCCTTAGAAGTAGAAGCAACTCTAGCAGGATCCTCACAAACAGTAAACATTTGAGTCACTTGGATGATAATGAGTTACATTGACATATCTACTTCAACATGTACTGCTATTGCCGACAAATAAAGGAAACAATAACTGACTTTCACACTTTCTGGAACAAGGTTAAGAAAAAAACTATCCCAAAGGTTGAAAGTAAGAGATTAAGCCACCATCACTTCATCTTGAACCTGAGAATTATGAGTTCACAAACATATTAAAATAAGTACTTGTATCAGCCACGTCAACCTCATCACAAGTTACATATTCAAAGAAGTTGTTCCACTCATTACCCTACCCACCACAATCTGAAGAAGAATGAACACTGTGCAAAAGAATTTACTTTTTGCATAATACCCAAAAAAGATGCAAATTAAGCCTTAATTAAACCAAAAACCTCTTAAATTTCAGAAAGGATACACCTAAAAAACCACAAATCTCCTCAAAATTCGCATCTCTGTAACAGTAAGAACTTGATAGTAAGAACTTGATGATACCCACTGGACAATAGCTTGCATTAAGATTTAGATGATTAGGGGGTTGTAGACAGATTCAAAGACTTGCTGCATTCGTAGCCAAGTCAGTGGAATTAATTGGCCCAGAATTAATAGAAGAAAGCTATAAGAACAAATCAACAGTATAAATAGAGTAGGCAAAATACTTTAAGTGATGATATAAATCCACAGTAGTACCTTGTTAGCATAGTCGCAAGCTTTTGCAGTCTCGTTTGCAGCATCTAATGACAAATTTTGCAGCAAGTCTGCAGTTTCTGTGAAGATATACGTAAAGGAATTCAACTAGTAAAACAAGATTTTGATTATATTAATTTGATAACTTTCACGATTATTCTAATTTATACCTTACTCACACCACCTAAAGCAAACAAAAAACTGGACAATGAAAAATCATATTAAATAAAGCAAAATTAACAGTATAAAATATAACATGCACAAAAATAAAAATATGAACCAAATTCATTAACATGAGAGGCTTGAAACCATCCACTTGATAAATTTATCATTATCTGGCATAAAAAGCATGGCAAAAATCCCACAAAAAAAATACATCAAATACTCTAATAAAGCAAAATTCAATCACTTAATACATTAATGAACAAACAGATACTCTAAAAAATTTAAAAGGAATAAAAATAAATAAACCCCATTTAAAAACCCATCGAAACTTAACAATATATAATACACCACCTAAAACAAACCCTATACCACACCTAAAACAAAATGATTTAAACTTGACATAACACCCAAGACTAACAAGAACACGAATTCTTGTACGCTAAATGAACCCTATCAAAAACTCACATAAACGAAATCTTTAAATACACGAATAAGAGTTCAAAACGCAATCTTTAATCATTTCACACACCAAACAACAAAGGAGACCACACAGAAGCTGAAGCCATGAACAAGCATGTAAGTTTATATATGAAGAAACAAAGCAATACACGGATAAGGGAACCCAGAAAGGATACGATCAGAGGAGGAAGGGACGGTTGCCATGCTCAAATTAATGGCCTTGATTTAGAAAAAGAGAAAGAAACCCTAGAGAGAGATGAAATTAGAAGAGAAGAGGAAGCTTGAAAAACATAGGAGGTAGCCGCCAAAACTCAATTCTTGGGTTTAAGAGACGGGCAATTTTCATTTATTTATTATATTTATTTACTAATTTTAATTACAAAATTTTGCTATTATTTTTGTTAGTGATTCAAACAGTTCCACGAGATACAAATTCAAGATATTTTTATTTTTATTTTTTTTTTGAAATAAATATAAAAAAATCTTGTTTTTGTATTAGATTTACTAGGTTTTCTAGCTTCTTCTTTTGGAGGGTTAACTTATGTCATTTTCATCATGGGATATTCATTGGACAGTTTAAAATAGGGTTTGGATATTGAACTTATGCCGCCTTCATTTATGAAAAAATACAAAATGCAATTACTTGTAATTATAGTATGGTTTGGGATACTATCAGCTACTTCATGATTGGAATATAAGTAAAGGAACAGCAATTAATTTTCATTGGGGTATTAATATTATAGTTTTTCAAATTATAAGTCTAACCATTTCGTTAAATTTACTTCACTCACTCTTGGTTAGTGATGAACATTGGATTTATATCACACTAAATCATGAGCGTTTATTAGAATAATAGTATGATCAATTGATTACAAATGTTAGAAATCTGATTAGAGATAAATCGGGCTTTTGGCTTATCCTTTTTTATTAAAAAAGAGAATTCTCTAATATTAATACGCATAGAGATAATTAGAAACGTTAGAAATCTGATTAGAGATAAATCTGGCTTTTGGCTTATCCCAAAAAAAGAGAATTCTCTAATATCAATAGGCATAGAGATAATTAAAATCCTCACATTTAAGGATAAGTCATTTTTCTTGACTTATCTTTTCACCTTTGTATTACTTAAAACCTTATATATTTAATTATTTTTTACAAGTTTTTAATTATTATAATATATCATAATATTTTATAAATATTCAATTATTTTTTTAACGAGAATGAGATAGAAAAAATGTGAGAAATTTTCTTAGCCAAGTTGAGAGGGAAAGGGGAGATAAATTTTTCCAAAAGAAAGGATAGAGACAAAGATCCCCCATCATACCCATGTTGGGGATAGGTCGAGATAGATAAATGTTTTCCTATGGTAATGGAGACAGAGATTAAAGTATTCAACCCCTATCCGCCCTGTTATCATCTCTAGTCTGCTGCCTAACGGAATTTTCAGAAGTTTGATGCACTGGCTGGAACCATACATGGACAAACATGGCGTTGCAACATTTAATCATCTTTCCACAGCATTATTTTTCATGAGTAACTACATAACATCACTTTAATAAGATTTATTTTTTGGTTATTCAGACATTTCTTACTTGCTTTGAAAACCCAAGTTCTAAAGTGGAGCTCCAGCTGACCCATTTTCAAACTCAAGTCCGCCCAGCCTTACAATCTTTGATAACAAGAAACAATAACCTTTGACTACATAGGTGCCCCATGAGGGGCTCCTTAAAGCCACAATCAGTAAATTTTTACCAGTATTTGCATTGTCAATGACCCTGTAAGCCATCCCGCTTATAGAATTAGTATAACAGGAAATTCCAAATAGACTCACCAGAATGAGAATCTTCCTTGAAACGATGATAAATTCTATTTTCTTTTCTGATAATATGATTTAGGAAACTGTTCCGATTATAATTAGTTCACAGCTACCTCTCTCAAAACTTTAGCAGCATCTTCTGGGAAAACAGGATTTATGTAGCACCCTGTTCCGATTTCAAACCCGGCAACACCAATTAATTTAGGAACTATCTGTAGATACCAGTGACTGTATGGTAATTGAGCCTCAGTGACCTCAAGTGGAGAACTGTGGATCATGAAATTGAAAGGTGGGTTATTCAATTGCATAGACATCTTCCTAAGCATGAGTTTCAGTAATCCTCCAAGATCAGTGGCCTGCAGAATTCACATAAGGATAGGCGTAAGTATGAAATCATGCAAACGAAGTGCGAAACAAGGGTGAAAATAACAATCGGGATACAAAGCTAATTTGCATACAATTCAAAGACACAAAATCATCCAGCATATATTATTAGCAGCATCAAAACAAAGTTTCTAAAGCAAAGAAGCACACTTTTATATGCTAAAGTTTCCAAAGCACCTATTTCAAATTATATTCCTCTTGCTATAATAATTATAAAGGCCACAACCTTATGTGATAATATCCTCAAGCACACATTAATTGGAGCTAGCTCTCTATGAACCATTATGCTTAAAATTGATAGTATAGCCATGCAGCCAAACCTTTTAGAATCAATATTCAGACATCACATTAACTACATTACTGAAACAAAACGTTAATGCAAATAAGAAAACAAGATTTTCTTCACCTCCTACTTATTCAACATTAATCAAGTCATGGCTTGGAAAGCTCTTAATATGCCTTCCCATCCACGCACAACTTCAGCCAGACATTGCAGTATGATCACTGCCAACAAGAGCAAACTCATCCGCAAACAAAACTTCCAAGGTTTTATGAAAAAGTGCAACAATGCAATTTCCTCTAGCATTCTGACTCTAGGGACACTTTTTTGGAACAACAAATGCTTCACTTTTTTACCAAAAGACAAATCATACTATTTGTTTCATACTGAAATAAAGAAAATAAGAATTGTCTAAATGAGATCAGAAACCACAGTAACGTTCGTTTCAAATGACAACATGAGAACTGACAATCATCTCAATCAGAAGCAAAATCCATTAACTGGTACAGCAACATGAACAAAAATATAAGAAGCCTATAACTTACTTTCTCACTATCTAGGTCGTGGAAATGTGAAGAGTGATATCGAGGAATAATCCATATCTCGAAAGGAAAAGTAGCAGCAAAAGGAGCAATTGAAGTGAAATAAGAAGTTTCATCAATTAGGAGGTCTTTTGGCTGAACTTCACAAAGGCCACATTTTCCTGTCTGATCAAAATACTCCTTCAGACTGTAAAGTCGTGCAGAGACAGTAGGAGGAACAACTGGAAGAGCCAATATCTGACTGTGAGAATGACTCAAGGATGCTCCAGCTGATGGACCATGATTTTTAAATACCTAATGCATAAAACAAACATCAGTTGGAATTCCCTTACACAAAGCAACATAAATATACAAGCATGAAAGAAAACCAACAACTTCTAAGCCACCAGAAGTTTGATATTCTGCTCATAACAGTCTGTTAGTTAGTAATAATGCTCTCTAAAAATATTACAACCTTTAAAAAAATAATAATAAAAAACCAGAAAAACGGATGACATAGTCAGGTATGAGACTCAAGCACAAAGCTGGCCTTGTACACTTGAAAAATAAGCACATAAACCTGCTTCCCTTGAAAACACAGTTCTCCATGTGAGCAATTATAACCTAGTCCACTATGACTGACAAACTTCTTAGTGAATATAGCCTTTATTTGCAGCTTCCCACATAACCAAGAATTCACCTAGCTAGGCTCTTCTTGAGTTGTGGCTGAAATTAGTTAGTAGAGGTAAGGTCGCTTGAGGGCAAATGTGAGAACCTATTTACTGGATTACTTTACATGCCTATGGTACCACACTAACTTAAGAGTTTAAGATAATCTTAAGGTGCTTCTCATTTGAATATTAATGTCACTAAAGAAGTTGTAGGCATAGGAAAAGCCAAAATCCAATATGTTTACTACACACCACATCTACACAATGAATTTAGTAAAGAAGATGAGTTGTGAACAGTGTCAAACCATCCATCTTCTGTATAAAGTAAGTTAGACAACTCCTCCTTAACTTTGAAGTGCTCATATAAAACATCTGAAAAACATCTCTCAACAACCGTTAAGCAATAGTGTTGCCATCATTTGGATGATAAATCCTGCATGTATGCAATCGAATGCCTCATCATATTACCAGTCTTGACCACTTACACAATGTAAACCTATGGGTCCACCCTTGACTACTGGTCTACTACATCATCAACAAACCAAGAATTTTGCTTTTACAATAAATTTTTTGAGAAATCCTACGCTAAAATGGTAAAAATATCATTTTACAAATTTGCTTACGATAAAGCATTGTAAACCGAGACTGAACAATGTCATGATCTTCACATCATAAAATGAAACCAAACTCAGTCAAAACCCTGCATTTCATAATGAGCCAACACTGAACCCTAATCAACATGCATACAGAAAAAACATGAATAACATGCAATCCAGAAACAACTTCTAAAATAAAACAATAAGATTCCAAACTAAAATATGAACCAAACTGATTCCTATCCAATAATTTTTATAAAATTGAAATATCTTAAACTTTAAGTAGAAAAGAAAATAACAAACCTGAACATATTTGATCAAATCACGTTCTTTAATCTGTTCAATTCTCTTCTTATACGCAAGCAAAACCTCACCAACCTCTGTCGGATCCAGATCCAACAAATTAACCGAGTGAACCGGAGCCTCAATCACAACATCGTGGAAGCCAAATCCGGGTACGACCCGACCCGGAAATCCCCCACTTATTTCGCCATCTTTTTCACCATCAATGTCTCTACTGAGCGCGGGGTACAGATTCTGAATGACCCGGATCTTCCAGTCGACATTCAGGTTGGACGGGACCCTGAATATCTCGGGAGCACAGTGATGCTCGTTGCCGATACAGAAAGGGCATGGGGAGCTGGAGTTAGAGTTCTGGTTTTCTGAGAATTTAGATTTGAAGTCGGAGGGTCGCTTGGCTCGGGCAGGTGAGAATATGACCCATCGGTTATTAATCGGATCCTTTCGGAGTTCGGGGCTCCTAGTTTCAGTTAGTGAAGATGATGACGATGCCATTATGCCTTTTGTCGCTTTGGTGCTTTAATGGGTTGGTGGTGATGACTGTAATATGTTTGACGAGAATTATATCATCACGTCAAGGCTGTGTTTGGTCCCCGAGAAAACGAAAGAAAATGTTTCCCCGTTTTACTTTTTGCCCTTTAAGCTACTTCTAGTGACGTCCTCCAAGGCTTATTTTTAGAAGGAAAAACACCCAACCAACCCCAACCCCAACCCCACACACCCCAACACAACCCCCCCGCGCCCGCGCCCCCACAAAAGCTAAACCTGAAATCCTTCAAATGTTTAGTCATTTTCCATTCAAATTCATCTCTAAAAATCGGTTACAATGGGTTATAAGATTAATTATAACTAATTTAATCATTTATTTTAGTGTTTATTGTTTCGTTTAGATTTTCAAATTTTAATAATGAATATCACATTTTCAGTTTGAAATTTAGTTGTTAGTTGACGAAAATAGATTATTAATTAAAAAAGGCAAAGAGGGTGTCATATCCTATTGATTATAAGGAACGGGCAGAGGGGTTGTTAATCGTGCACCACTTTAAGATGTAATTAAAAATGAAAGGATATAAAGACATAAGCAAACAAGTTTGGAGAAAGCTTAGTGAGGCATTTTTGCGTTGGGCTATTTATAGATATTATGGACAATAGGTTTAGTGTTTTTCTCATCTATTTTGTACTCTTTTGGCAAATCAATTATAAAGGCCTATTAATGAAGTTTTGGTTTTGATTAAACAAAGATGACCTCTATTTAGTCTGTTAGAATTTGTCACAATGACTAAAGTGAGGTTTAATTACTAGACTGATCATGTGTTAGTTTCAAAGTAAATTGGTTGAAGGCGACATAATAGGTGCAATTTAAAAATTTATGGGGATTTGCATTTTGTGAGATTTGCACTTTGTTTTTTTACTCAAAGCCATGGATGAATAATGACGAACACATTGTCAAGATTGTGATAGTCTATCTTCTTCACTATAGCCTTATGAAATAAGATGATAAGAAAGTGGTTTTAGATCGTTTTCTCATATTAACAGATGATTTGGTAGTTGTTACCCATGAGGCATTTCAGTATGAAATTTGACAATATATTCCATGAGGCATATCATACAAAAGAAGCCCATAAGTATCCACCATTTGTAGAAGTTTGTTCGATACTTAATTATGTGCTCATAGGTTTTTCTCCAATGTTCCAGCTAAACATTTAATGTTATTATAATATTTTTTTAATTATTCTATCATTGTATATATGATTAGCAATATCAATTTTCATTCTATAAGTCAAAATTTACGAGATCTTACAAAATATAGGAGATAGTGTTAGATCTTTGGATTGAAACGGGTGATTTTAAAAACTAGGCTGGGCCAGTTGGTCCAACCAATCAAATTGCCACTTGGTAAGCAAAATGCAATTAGGCTACTCAAACCATCCCGGTTTGCAATTTGACCCGATGAAAATCTTAGTCAAACATGCCTGTTGACATCAACCCAAAAAAAAAAAAATCAATTTTTTTAAAACTGTGAAAACTTGAGTCTTAATCTTTACATGAGATGAGAAGAACCATGTTTAATCTACCTGTTGTGTTTTATAAAGAAAGTATAAATTTTTTTTATTTCAACTTGAATCCATCAGCTCACCTATCAATCAAATTTATTTTTATATTTATTTTTATATTATATATTTAATGATGAAATATCCAAAAAAATAATATTTATTTAAATAGTAACTCATTTACCCATAAGTTATGATTCCTCCTCTACACCCAACACCCAGACTTCTATTTGCCTCTTATCCGACTTTCTATTTGGTATTCAACATTTATCTTTGGTTCCAAGAGATGCTTGCCGATTTTAACTGATTAAGAGCAATTTGATTGGAGTATGACATCATTAGAGTCAGGCTTATCGAATATTTAATAGCAACTGACGACTCACAATCATGACATGTTTCTCGCAAAGGTAAATGAAACATGTCTTATCGATGTCATGTTTGTTTATGTGTTATACTTGAATATAATGAACAATTGTTGATATCGATATTACTATCAATACACTATTTTAAAACAATCTATATCAACATGGGATTTTTCCAATCTTTGTACGATTGTCGTATGAAGAAAAAATGATATCAAATTTATCCCTATACAAGTATGTATGATACTTTGATTTTCATGTAATATTTTGTAGTTATTATGACTTCTTTGGACAATGACACTTACGCGGTTTAACTCATGGAACATTAGAAAATAAAATATTTTAATTGTTTTTTGTCATCACGAGTTTGAGCTTTTTAAATTCCCTATTGTGTCTCTTGTATTTCTATTTATTGTTTCCTATTCTCTAGAGTCATTCGCTCTCATTCCCATTTCCCGTCTATAATAACTTTACTAAAACTCGACATTTTCCTGTTTGACGCTAAATTGAAATTAATTACCTCTTTAAGCCATCCTGATACCAACCTTGGTACCCACTTAGAACATTGGCACCTCACATAAACCTTGGTTCACTATTACTTGGAATGTCTTGCATTTATTTATATTTAAATTGAAAATTTTCACATTTAACCAAATAAATCTTTACTAATTCAAAAAAAAAAGAGTTTATTTATTAATTAATTTGACAACTTACACATACACAAGGTTTAAAATTTATACTTACCAACCACTTGTATTCCTTACCTAACCTGAAGTCAGAATAAAATAAAGTTAATTTTTATTTTTATTTGTAAATATACCAAATAAAAATTATATGGGCCATGGCTACTTGGAGTTTATTGAACTTTGAAGAGTTGTTGGGACCTGCTACTATTTTATTCAATGAAGTTTATTACTAATAATAAAATTAATTAATTAATTTCCATTAATCCAATTTAATAAATAAAATATTAAAAAAATGAAAATCAAACTAGTTTAATTAATTATGAAATGGGAACAACTCCCCCGAGAGCCTCCCTGAACGTTGAGCAATTGACTTGGAATTGCTAAAATAATTTTTTGTATTTAAGTTTTCTAATTTTTTTTTCAAAATTTTAAAATATTTAATTTGATAAAGTATTTTAATTAATTCCCATAGAAAATAATTCATTTTTTATACAAGACTATATGAGTCACATACCTGTCTTTCAGTCGGGATAAGAGGACAAGTATGACAAATTTACGAGATTATGTGATTTCATATAGTATTTAAGTGGGATATAATAATTGAGATATGAAATGTGTTGTTTATATCATGTTAACAATAAATATATTACAAAATAAATTTTAAAATGAAATATATTACAAACAAAAAGTGTAAGATGTATAAAAGTTTTATAGTCGGATGTAAAAAAGAGATCAAACCATTTATACAAATTAGTCGAAAGTTGAAACTGCTATTTTAATGAGTCAACGAGACTTAAAACTTGTGAACTTCAAGTTAATAAATGACGTACATGTAAACTTACCTTACTTAAGAGTGAAGTTGAAGCGTCGCATAAGGTGTTTTTACGTAAAAATTTATACTCGTGACACATCAAATGATACTATTTAACTTAATTGTATTATATTATTACATTTATAATTAAAATTTAAATGCATGAAATTAATTAAAAAATGCTTAACATAGAAAAATTAATAATTTTTTCCTTTATATCTAAAATTATTATTTTCTTTATCAAATAAAGCCATTTCCAAGTCAAATAAAAGGAGCTAAATATAGTAATGGTTGTTGAAAAACTAATTAAATTGACTCATCAAAACAACAAATTAGGGCAAACCAAGATCATGAATTATAATTTAGGTTTAAAAATTTCCCTTTTAATTAAGGATTTCTTCAATTCAACCCCTACACAACCTATATATTTTAAAGTTTACATTTTTTTTCATCATGCAAAAAAAAAAAAAAAGAAATCAAAATTTCATAGTTTATTAAATAACCCATGTAAATTGTAATAAATAATTTAAAATTATGCTATATTATTATTCACCATACACCTACTAGCCAACTATAGGAATGCCATGGGATTATGCTTAGAATAATATAAAAAGTTCCCCAACTATGAATCAACTTAATCAATACTTTATACAAAGATTACAACTAATTAATCAAAATTATAATTTGATTTTAGGTTCAAGGGAGGTTGGGCAGAGAAGATTTTTTTGTATGAGAATCAAATCATGTATAAAAAACGTAAATTTTCATATTATACGTTATATATTATATTATATTCTAAAATATACATTCTATAAAATAAAATAATAAAAAATTAATAAAAATAATTAATTAATTAATATAATATCATTTTATAAAATATTATAAATACTTTTAAAAATGTTTATATATACTTTTATTGTATTGTTATTTTCTTTAAAAATATATATTATATCGTATAATATATTTATTATATCATATCAATTTAATATATTTTAAGATATATATTATTTTTTATTTATATTATATCATATTATAAGATATTATTATGTTTTTGAAAGATTAATTTGAGAAATATGAAAATAAAAAATATAAAAAATAGAAAGGAGGTGTTTGAAAGCTGTTTTTTGAAAGGATTTTTGGTTATTACAAGGCCACATTTGCATGTCCCATGTTCACTCTTATAATAAATACAACACCAAACAGACCAAAAGATAACCAAAGCCTTTTTTATTTTTATCCTTTTTTCCCTCTCCAAACGCCACCACCACCACCATCATCATCATCTTAATTCTCATCTCATCTACACACAAACCTAAGAAACAAAACAGCTTTTATTTGCACACAGAAACTCAAACTAAAAATCTAACCTTTTCCTTCTTTAACTTTGTTGCATTAGATTTAGATTAGATTAGATTAGATATCAGATAACAACATAAAACGACAACATCATCAACAACAGCAACGGCACATTGACACATTCCTTTCGTTTCAGATACAATATAACTCTAAGCCAAGAGGTTTTTTGACCCAGATCATATTTTGGTTTTGTTTTTGAGTTTGAATGATTTATAGCTCGATATAATCGAAAGCGATATAGCAAAGTTTTTATTTTTATTCTTATTTTTGTTTTTGGTTTGAGATGATGGTTTGAATGCAGTAAGTGAAGAAGAAGAACAAGATCTAAGCACGATCGGTGGACTTTTATTTTGATCGCTTCCGGGGATCGATCTGTAAGTATTTTTTGTTTTGATTTTTGTGTTTGTTTTCGGAAGATTGTCTGTAACTATAAGTTTACTTGTTTGTTTGATGATCGGTTTGTTTCTTCTCTCTCTTTGTATTTGGATGATCGGATTGTTTTGTTTCTGATGGTTTCATCTGATTTGGAGCATGAAATATATGTAAAATTTCTAACTTTTTGAAAAAAAATTTTGCTTTTAAAAAAAAAAAATAAATATAAGCATCGTCGGTGTTAATTTATTGATAGTTTGCGTTGTTTTTCCATTTTTTGTTGTTCTATATTGGATACTAATTTATGTATCATAATATATGTATGTGTATCTGTGTATAAACATAGATGTTTCTGCGTATGTGTATTTTGGTTGAAAAGTTTTCATTTTGTGAATGAGGAATAAAGTGATATGTCAATAATGGAATGTACAATGGTTGAGATTATTGCATATACTTAGCTACATTCACTTATGAAGACTGGGCTTTTGGCAAAAAATGGAATTTGTGAAGAATATTTGTTAAAAACAGCATGTTTTATCTCTGGGTACTGCTTTTTAAGTACGCAACTTTCCTATGTGATAACAACTGAATGAATCTTCTGAGCTTTTTGATTTGCTTTTTGAACATTTATGCGCTGACCTTGTTACTTTTGTTGCCATTTGAAGTTCTACGTTGTTGTGATAAAATAAGTTGAATAATGTGATGTATAAAGGGGTTATGGGAATTTTTCTTAATAGGGTTACTCCATGAATGGTAAGTTTAGTTTTTGGGTAATGATGTAGATTTATTATGCAATGCTGTTTATGAGCATGATATTTTTTTTCAAAACATCATCTTTTTTTTGTTTGTTTGGACCTGTTTCAATGGGTAATATTTTCACTTTTATGCTTATAACATAATCTATTTTCTACTTTGTTAGTCAATTTATTATCCATTCTGTAAAAGTTCTATTTTTTTTGAATGACAGAGTATGTGTTGAAATTAATGCAGGGAACTGAGTGGATGTGATTTGCATGGGTTGACGATGCCAGAGTTGAGAAGTGGAGCCCGCAGATCCAAACGCCTTGATGATCTTCAGCCTCCTCCACAGCCAGCTGATCAAGTGGAGAATTGGTTATTGCCTGCCCAGAACAGGACAAGAAGGAGAGTTGGTGGTGGTAGAGGAAGGGGTAATGCTGCAGTTGTAGCAAAACCAGGAGTACCCGTGAGGCCTACGGCTGCTGGTAGAGGTAGGGGCATTAGGTTGATTGATCTAGACCCAGAACCTTGTGAGGTTCTTCCAGAGGCTGCAGCTTTGGGGGCTGCTGAACCGGCATATAATCTGGTGGAGGTGGTTGCAGATAAAGATATTGCAATGGAAGGTGGGAGTGCAGATAAGATAATGGGAGTTGAAGAAGAAGCAAGCACAGCTCCTGTTCCTGAGAGGGTACTGTTCATTCGCTTGTTCTCTTTGGGGTTTGTATATTGGAAAGAGTCACACATGGATTGCAGTTGATGTCGAGCCAGTCATTTTAATAAATAACAAAATTGTTACTCCTATTCTATCCTTTGACAGTTATTTTTAAGAAAAATGATAATTTGTCTAGGTCAAGAGTCAGGATTTAGCTCCAGTTATGCCAATAGTCGGTTTTGTTCAAACATTTATGAATATGTTCTTATGTCATTGTACATATGATTTTCTGTATTGGTATTATTAACACTTAAAATATTTGCGTGTATCTACTTGTTCAATATTAGGAGCCTCTTGATGGAATTAATGAAGATGTTTTTTAATGAGAAGTGCAGGTACAAGTGGGTAATTCTCCTGTATATAAGACTGAGAGGAAGCTGGGCAAGGGTGGTTTTGGTCAAGTTTTTGTAGGCAGAAGGGTACATGGTGGCAGCGATAGAACTGGACCTGATGCAATTGAGGTTCGATTGAAGATTTTATGCCCATTTGTATGGATATTAATTACCAAAAACTTTCGAACATGTCACTTAAGGATATTTTTCTAACAGGTCGCCTTGAAGTTTGAGCACCGAAATAGCAAAGGTTGCAATTATGGGCCACCTTATGAGTGGCAGGTGTACAAGTAAGGACTGACTTTAATGTGTGAATTGACTTACTGAGGTTTTATTTGTTCGCAGCTCTTGAATTTATTAACTGATTCTATCCTATATCTTTCTCTCCCTCTCCCTCTCCCTCTTCCACTCCCTTTTTATTATTTTCTTATTGGGAATTTGGAAGTACTTTGAATGGATGCTATGGGATTCCCTGGGTACATTACAAGGGTAAGCTAGGAGATTTTTACATCCTGGTAAGGATTGATTCAGAGCTCTTTACAATTATATTTCCGTATCTAATTGTATTCTAATTGGAATTAAATAAACGTACCAGGTCATGGACATGCTTGGGCCCAGTCTATGGGATGTTTGGAATTCTCTAGGACAATCGTAAGAAATAGATTCTCGCCTTCTCTCTCTGCACACAGCAACCATTTAAATATTAATTCATGCATGCATGCTCCCATGCTAGTTTTTGGCGTGGTTAATTTGTTAGTACCTGTCACAGGATGCCGTCAGATATGGTGGCCTGCATTGCAGTGGAGGCTATATCAATTCTTGAAAAGCTTCACATGAAGGGGTATGTTTGATCTAATTCATTCTTTAATGTTTACATATTACATTTATCTTCTTTTTAGTGCTTCTGACATCATTACGATATTTTACTTTGCTCAAACTAGGTTTGTTCATGGAGATGTAAAGCCAGAGAACTTTTTACTTGGTCAGCCTGGAACAGCTGATGATAAGAAGCTTTACCTTATTGATCTTGGTTTGGGTATGCTATTCTATTCTTCTTAAGTTTTCCATTGCAATTTGAGAATTTTCTTTTCTTCCGCATAGTTTAAACTCTTCGGTGTAATTGCTATTCTTCTCAATATTAATATCTGCTTCGTTATTTGTTTTGTTTCAGCATCTAGATGGAAGGATGCATCATCTGGCCTACATGTGGATTATGATCAAAGGCCTGATGTGTTCAGGTGTGTAGGTTTTAGGTTCTTTTAATATTTCCCTTTTCAAGCTAAATCTTTGTGGTCTGAAATGCCTTTTCTTATTATTTATGTATTTTTCTTCTGTCAGGGGAACAATAAGGTATGCCAGTGTACATGCTCATCTAGGTCGAACTGGAAGTCGAAGGGATGATCTTGAGTCATTGGCTTATACATTGATATTTCTTATAAAGGGGAGATTACCATGGCAGGGTTATCAAGTGAGTTTGTGTTATTATGTTAATTTGTTAATATCAAGCTTTTTATTAACTTGTTTGTTTGTTTTGAAATACACAGGGGGATAACAAAAGTTTCCTTGTCAGCAAGAAAAAGATGGCCACTTCTCCAGAGTTGATGTGTTGCTTATGCCCTCCTCCATTCAAACAATTTCTTGAAGCTGTTACAAATATGAAGTTTGATGAGGAGCCCAACTATGCAAAGTTGATATCATTTTTTGATAGCTTGATTGAGCCATGTACATTAAAAAGGCCAATCAGAATTGATGGAGCGCTTAAGGTGACAATTACTTTTCCGACTTACCTCCCTTGCCTCCTGTTTTGATGTTGTATAGAATGTTCCCAATTGTTAACTTGCCATGTTTTCGTTTGCATAATTAGGCTGGGCAGAAGCGTGGAAGATTCCTTATAAATCTGGAAGAGGACGAGCAACCTAAGAAAAAAGTACGATTAGGTAGCCCTGCTACCCAGTGGATTTCAGTTTACAATGCACGTCGTCCTATGAAGCAGAGGTGAATTCACATTCTCATATAATTTTATATTTGTTTTTTTACTTCTGACTGTATTATGAGTACTCCAAAATTTTATATTTCCTTTATTCACGGAGCACTATAACCTTTTTAGTTGAGATGGTCTTTTCACTCAAAGTGGATCTGGGTGACAAATCTTATTGCATGGCAGTCCATAGATGCCCTGCCAAAAATCTATTGTATAATGACTTGTATGATGGAGATTAATTGTGAATATTTTTTTAGATCTTACATGTATATGTTGTGGCCAATTTCGGCAAGTAGTGGTTACCTCTTTTTTGTACCTCACAGGAAAAAGACTTACTGAATCAATGCATTTTGCCTTGGCATTTATGCCAAGATATTTCTTTTAAAAACATAAAGTGATATATGACGGTATATTGGAGTTATGTGTCTTTAATGTTGAATATTTCTGCTTAACTTTGGCAAGTGTCAGTTTCATCTTTAAAGCTGAAGTTTTGTGACTGAATCTAGTTTTAAGGACCAACCTAGATGTGACCATATTGCTGAGGTGATAATGAGAATATTTTGCTATCTACCAGGGCCTTGAAGTGTTTGTTGAAATACCTTGGTGAATTATACAAATTTAAAGTAGAAGGTAGTATTAGGTTAATCCAGGGGCTATCTTTCTTCAGTGGGGATTTTAGTGAAACTTTATTGCACAGCATGCTGTTTATTGTCTCAAATAGAATGTGTGATTTTATCGTGTTCTTTTTAACATGGTGGGGACCTTGTAATGTATAAGGAAGTTGTGCTTCATGTAAAAAATGACTTAATGCTTTAAGTTGAAATTATTAAAATTATATTTGGATAAAAATTTAAGAGGATCCTGGGTCTTCCATGATTAAATCTTTGATATATGCTTTGCATGGGAATGATATCAACCTGTTTGCAACTTTTTTAACTTGGATGTAACAAGAGTTGATTTTGGATCACATAATGGTTGTATTGGAATCATCTTAGTTTTCTTCTTTAGCTTCTGACACAGATCCACAAATTATTCAAGTAAAATATATTGTTTTTTTTTTTTCTCTGTTTAGCACTAAGTGATCCTTTTTACTTGTAGATATCATTATAATGTCGCAGACTCAAGGCTGCGTCAACATGTAGACAAGGGTAATGAAGATGGGTTATATATTAGCTGTGTAGCCTCCTCAGCTAATCTCTGGGCCCTGATCATGGATGCGGGAACTGGTTTCACTCATCAGGTTTATGAATTGTCAACTGTTTTTCTTCACAAGGTTAGCATTTTATAACCATTAATTGCTGCTGCCTTCTGTAAGGTATTTATTTATGACTTGAAATATTGACAATCTGTATCATTGGTTGGATTCTCATCAGGATTGGATTATGGAACAGTGGGAAAAAAATTACTATATTAGTTCCATTGCTGGTGCAAGTAATGGAAGTTCTTTGGTGGTTATGTCCAAAGGTTGGCAACAATCTACCCTGACTTATATGCTATATGTGAATGTCTCTGCTTGTGTTATGTTTATCTATCCATCTTTTTTATATTTTATCTTTTGTGTATGCAAGTATTTTTGTTTATTATTAGATGATGACATTAGGGAAACTAAGTTTTCCTTGAAGCTGTGCACTATCCATCACCAAGATGTGTATGATTGAGATCATGCAGTTAAAAGAATTGGAAGTTAACCATAAGAATAAAACTATGTGTACAAACAAATTGTACAAACTTATTCATACAAACTGAGGTGACAACTTGTGATTGGATGTTGTGATTGTTTATTTTTTCTTTTATGTCAAAATCACTCAATCAAATGCTACTACCTTAGATTGTGTGAATAAGTTTGCATAATTTGTTTGTACATGTGGTATTATATTAACCATAAATGATTAGGATCTTCACATATTAGGTGCACATTGATTGCACAACACCTCTACTTGGCTTCATTTTGGCCATGTCATAATTTTTGTATTAGTAATGGCACTCTATTAGCATTTGAAGGTACATTTCTTACCTCCTTTACCTTATCTTTCTACACTAAGCTTGATTATCATAAGTTTTTCCAAAAAGAGGCAAAAGATTATTTATAGCATATGTTTCAGAAGCTTAGAACCAGACAGGGTATTGTGCCAAGGCCCTTGTTGGCTTTTAGATTGGGCTGCAGGCTTGCTCAACCAGCCTGCCTTTTGTTGCAAACTACTAGTACATAAATTCCAAATGGATACAAGTTTATAGATAGCTATGTTGTAATAATTCTGTTATTATTTCTGTCGGTCCGAAATACACACACACACAATACACATGCTTTTTGTTCTTTGTAATGGGTTAAAAATTTTGTTACCATTATTGTTGTTATTTTGGGGAATATTTGATGAAATGGTATGGTAATGATGTCTTCTATAATTTTTAGGAACTCCTTACACCCAGCAGTCATACAAAGTGAGTGAATCTTTTCCTTTTAAATGGATAAATAAGAAATGGAAAGAAGGTTTTCATGTTACCTCCATGACCACTGCTGGAAGTCGCTGGGGAGTGGTAATGTCCCGGAACTCTGGATTTTCTGACCAGGTATAAGCTCCATTTAGATTTTGCATCTCTACTTTTTCTGCATTTGGCAAATGCACAGTCCTTATCTTTTCCCCTTACCATTGTTTAGCTTATATCTCCTCTCTTCTACTTGATATTATTTATACAAGGTGGTGGAGCTGGACTTTCTGTACCCAAGTGAAGGAATACACCGGCGATGGGAAAATGGTTACAGGATAACATCTATGGCTGCCACAACTGATCAAGCAGCCTTCATTCTAAGTGTGCCAAGACGGAAAATGGTGGATGAAACTCAAGAAACTCTGCGTACCTCTGCCTTTCCAAGCACCCATGTAAAGGTAGGTATCCATGGTTTTAATTCTGTCCACACACCTTGGTATAGTTTAAATTTCTTTTAAGCTGCTCATTATCTGTAGAAATCAATGGGTGGTGAGCATGAGCCAATCAGAGATTTAAGTGTTGATCTTAACACCATTACCCAGACCTTGTTTTCTTTGCTGATGCTATTATGTTTTGCAGGAAAAATGGGCCAAAAATCTCTACATTGCATCAATTTGTTATGGACGGACTGTTTGCTAATCTGTGGAGTGTTTATGTGGTATATCTCCAAAATTTAGAAGTTCAAATTTTGAAAGCTGAGGGTAATTTCATATTTAATTGCGGAACAGGTGGGTTAGCTTTCTCCTGGAAGATAAAAGGACATTCACAATTCTCATTTAGAATCCGCCCATTCGAATGTAAAAACCTGAAGAGAAACAGAAACCAGCAAAAAAAAAAAAAAAAACTATACAAATGAGAGTTGGAAAGCATATGCCCTGAACTAACATGAGTATTGTGGGCGACAGTTTGTTTGAATTATACATGTGATAACGTGGCCATTGCTGCCTATCTTTTCTCTTTAAGTGTTGTTGTGTATTGTCACAAATAGAGTACAAGTAAAATGCACAATAGTTCATATATATTGCACCGCAGAAGGTAAAGATAATACCTATTTGCACACACGGATTTGAGTTTTTGTATTGTGCATGTCTTAGCCTTGTAAGATGATCACTAGTAATTCAAGTTCCAGGCTGCATGAGCTTTGGTAAGCGTTGAACATGTTGTGTCGTTCAGAATGAATTGGATAGTTTGGCCTTTAGGTGCATGAAGATTGATTGCTTGTATATTTCATTCAAAACTGACAATATTAAAAAGGATCTTCATCAGATCTTCATCTGTCCATCCTCGACTGTTTCAACAGTCAAATAATATGCCAAAATGGCTGAGGCAGGATATTTTTTTTTTATTTTCCCAATTTATCTGGGTGATAACTATCAAGGGTTGCTTGTTGGACTCAAACAATGAGACTACATCATTAAATGTTTGCATAAGCATGTAACATCATTCTAAATAATGCAGGTAACATGATCACGTGGGAGGGTTCTGGGTTTATGGTATGATGTTCACTTGTTTGTTGGATGTATATCTTTTAAGGATGTATGAACAATAAAACTAATTATTAGGATGTATGAAGAATAAAATTATATGCATAAATAATTTGTACAAATTTATTCATTCAAAATGAGGTGATAGGTTGTGATCGGGTAATGTGATTATTCATTTTTTCTTACTTTAAAATTATTCTTTCAAATGTTATCATATTAAGTTGTATAAATAAGATGGATAATTTATTTGTATATATATAGTATTTTACGAATGACTTTTTCTGTACAACAAGATTCCTTTATCATCTCCCAGGTAGATTTATAGCAATTAGTTGACTTAAAGTGGAGAATATAATATTTGAAGTAAGAACTCGAATGTTCACCCGGTGAACGATCATGTTAAACAATCTTCTCTCTTCCTTTTGATCAATTCAAAGATTGTTGGCAGTCATTTTCCTTGAAAATGTAGTCAAATTCAGCTGTGATATCTCTATCTAAACATATGTGGAATTTCCCTTGATAATGACCATTTTGAAGTACTTGATTGTCAACCCATTGAGTTGAACAAGAAATTACTCTAGCTTAGGTGTTGATTTTCTGTACCAAAGTCGGTTGATTTTTTTAGGTTAACGTCACATGTCACAAGCATATGATACAAAGAAATAGACTTTTATCTGTTTATGTCTTCATTTAAACATGAAGCAAATGGGTAGAAACTTTCCTGAAAATGACGAGACAACGACTCATTCAGCTCCAGGGAACAAAATGAAAAATATCCTTAGTAAAAAGAAATTGTAATTTTCCATGTCTCTCCCACCTTCATTTTAGGTTCTCGTGAAGTTCAATCCTTCAGGGTGACACCTCTTATTAACAGTACCCCTTGAAGCTGCTTAAGCATTACAGGCAAAACACTGAAACTCTCATAACTCACTGCTTGCAACACTGTTGTTTTTAGATATCTTGCACAATTCTTGTCTTTGTTGTCGCCAAGATCAGAAAGCAGCTTTCCTGGTGTTCAAAGGATAGGTAGTTGGAGACTTAGAAGGCAACAGTTTTATAAAGATCTCACTAGGAATCTTAGAGAGATGGAGTTCTACAGATTGTTTGTCTATGGAAACGAGTGTGAACACCATTGTTTCACATGAGAACACTCGTGTTGCCTGGCATGTCTGCCAATTCTGTACAAAGTGAAATTCCAGAATTGGTTTTTCTAATTTATCCCCACTGGTGTACCTTGACATGAGGCAGAATGGCTTCAATGTTTCTATTCCTCATCAGTTTTTACATCTGACGCATCTAGAGTACCTTGATCTCAGTAATAATTTGACTGAGGGGACAAGTAAAGATGTCCTTGGCCTTAAGAGTTTGAAGCAGTTGCCTTAGTTGAAAATTCCATCTGCAGAGAGATTCCCACATGGATTGGAAGCATAAACTGTCACTTCTCCTGAACAAGTTTTCAGGAGGGATACCATTGTCAGTATTGCAACTGAGGACGCTAGAAATACTGCACCTATAAAACAGTGCACTGCCTGGAGAGATTTTGATTGATACTGGAACATTGGTGAACATTTCATCTCTGAAATTAAACAAGAACTTACTCAAATCATGAGCAAGTTGGAAGATGGCTATTTGATCTTCAGGAGATGGACTTGCACCTTGGAGGAAACATACTTACATAGTAGAACAAGAATGTCACTCTGGTTCCAAAGTGTACACTTCTTGAGTTATCATTGAGATCCTGCAATTTTACAGGGCAAATTCCTGCTTGGCTTTCCAGTCAAACAACAATTCGCTGGAAGGTGATGATATATTAAACCTCAGTAGTTTCTGAATCCTAGATCTCTCCGGAAATCTTCCTGGAATGATTGATACTCGTAATACATTATCCACACTATGAAATATTTGCCATTCCGGTTGAAATCAATGACCTTAGTAGTAATATGGAAGAAGTCAAAACTAGTCCTCTCTAACCATAACTTGTAGCTCTACTCTTTCATTCTTCGACCTATCAATGAGTCAATTATTTAAATAAATACCGTTCAATCACATAATAATATATTATCAATACACTCAATTATGTATTAAAAAAAGTAAGTACACATAATTTATTAATATTATTATTAGAAGTTAACTATATGTATTATATGCATATTCTTTACACATTTTTTATTTGTACTATATTTTTTAAAATCATTTTAGATTAATTAATTGTTTTGTGTTATAAGTATTTAAGGATGAACTGGATTTGGGTCTAGAAAAAATTTTATTCACAAACAAAAATCTAGGATAAAATAGATATAATAATTTTGATCTAAATTTAGGATTTTTGACCTTATCGACCTTAATAAGAAGAAGATTCTCTGATATAAAAGGAAAAAAGGACAGAGCCAGAGATACATGTATCTCCTTCTTGCTCCCCGTCCCTATCTTTGTTCTATTTCTTTATGTTTTTATTATGCGTATTAAATGGTTAACATATATTATTTGTAACATATGAAATAAATTAGTTTTAATTTTAATTAATTTTTTAATTTAACATATTTATATTATGTTTAATAAATATAGAGAATCATTGCCATCTTTGTAATAGAACAAGAATTAAAATCCTTATAAAGACAAAGATAGGAAATAAAGTATCTGACCATGTCCCTTCCTGTTGCCATCCCCAGGATGAAGTTGCGCAAAAAAATGTTTAACTTATTAAAAAAATTAATAAAAATAAAGATATTACATATTCAATATTAAAACTAATAAACAATACTACAAAATAAATTAACAAGGTATTTATAAAAACTTACAGGGAGAATATGGTCATTTAGTCAGCAATGGGGCAATTGAAAACCCTAAGCTAAAACCCTAACTCAAAGCCCTTTGAACCCAAACAGACATCCATTGACGTCTCTTCTCTTCAAATTAACGAAAACCCACAACCACCATGAGACCCCCGAGAGGTGGAGGCAGTTTTAGGGGCGGAAGAGGCGGTGGTCGTTTTGGTGGAAGTGGAAGGGGCGGTGGCCGCGGTGGTGGCGGCCGTGGAGGCCGCGGTGGTGGTGGATTCCGTGACGAAGGACCTCCTACTGAAGTTGTTGGTTTGTGTATTTTCTTTCTTCTGTTTTATTTTCAGTTTGGTTTATGAGAAAACAGAAGGAAATTCACTCTTTCTGTTGTTTTAAGGTTAGTAAACAGGGAGAAAAAAACGAGTGGTTCATTGGGTAAAACTTAAAAAGAAATGGTTAGTAAGGTATGAATATGTTACCGGAACAATATCTTATGGTAACTTGTTACCTAAAGCCATCCAATTAATGTTGTTATTGTTCATTTGGATATTTTTGTTTTGAAAAGGCTAAAAGTGATGCAATTTCTTAATGGAATAGGCGAAGAGCTATTTAATTACTTTATAAAATGTTGAAGCAGTGGCATTCTACGTCTGGTGCCTTTTTAGTCCTCAGCAATGACTTAAATTGTGCATATATGTAATTTTGTTGGGCTATTTGTCATATGCAGAGGTGTCTACATTTCTTCACGCGTGTGAAGGTGATGCAGTTACTAAGCTCACAAATGAAAAAATACCATTCTTTAATGCTCCAATCTATTTGCAAAACAAAACTCAGATAGGAAAAGTTGATGAAATTTGTGGTCCGATCAACGAATCCGTGAGTAATCTTGTCCTAATGTTGACAGTTGGTCTCTTTTTTTGTTTTGTTTCTGAGTTTTAATTTGGTTTCCTCTACTTTAATTCCAGTATTTTTCAATTAAAATGATGGAAGGCATTGTTGCAACTTCATATAACCAGGGAGATAAGTTCTATATTGACCCAAGCAAGCTTTTGCCTCTTGCAAGATTTCTTCCACAACCAAAGTATGTTTCCTTGATTATCATTTCACTCAAGTGTTTGTTTGACTTAGTTGAGTTAGGAAACCAGTGTACTCTTCTACAACCCTTGTGTGACATTATTGCTAATTGTTGCTTAGCGTGTATAATGTGACAGTTATTTGTAGGAAGTTAGACTACTTATTTATTGGGGGATAATGTTTACTTATCTGGAAAAAAATGTTTTCTTCACCTAAAGATAGGACTTAAATCTGATATGGGAATGTGAGTAGTCGATTTTTTATTTTTGACTCTCTGGAATTACCATGGAATGTTGGCCTTTACATGTTTTTACCAAGAAAGTCATGGCTGCTTCATAGCACATGCTTTCTTGTGGTACTTCTGATGTCATTTGTACAATTTTAGGAATTAAATACATCAATGATTAGTAAGCTGAAGCAGTTCCTACACAAACTAGTTTGTTCATATTTTTGTGTAACTTGGCTGAAATGTTTCCATGCTTATTTTATCATATTATATGGTCTGTCATTAGAGTTTAATCAAAGTTTCTTTGTGTATCAAATAATGCTGGAATGTACTAATGCTACAGGGGACAGCCACAGGCTGCTGGAAGAGGTGGCCGTGGTGGAGGCAGAGGTGGCCGCGGTGTTTTTAGAGGTGGTGCTCGTGGAAGGGGTGCTCCAAGAGGTGGCAGAGGTGGTGGTCGTGGTGGTAGCTTTAGGGGCAGAGGAAGGTTTTAGAACATTGTGTAGTGCTACTAGTACTTCTGTACCTTTGTGTGTTCTTCTTAAGATGCAATGGGCTCACAACAATCAGAATCTGAATTGTGATTTTAATGCTGACTGATGGTTTTTAATGACCCAATTTTCTTTTATGTTTATATTATTACCAGCCAGTACAGAGTTCATGTCCCATGGTGAACTGAATTGATCTTCAATTGGCTTAAATAAGAAACCATGTTAGTGGATTGAAATACATATAGGGATTCAGAATTGTGCCAATGGTAATGGAAATATCTTCTCTCTTCAATTGCAAACCAATTTTGTCTCAAGTGATTCCAAGATTCAGTGCTGGGTATTAGATCACAGTCTGGACTTTCAATGATTTAATGCCCTTTTTTCTGAAGAATTTAAAGTTTTATTCGGTTGAGGCTCCTTACCAAGTTGAATATTACATTTTTTAAACTGCAAATCCACCAATAAAACTGGTAGAGTAAGTAATTTTTTTATGAATTCGAATCTTGTCGTGATGTCTTTTAGAGCATCTGAAATAAATTAACTGATTCATTCTGGACTGTGAACAGGAATCTTCTTTTATTCTGTTTTTATTTGGTTCTATTCTGGCTGAAATTTTTAAAGATATTATTCATGTGCATACAAACCATTAAGATAAGAACCTTCATTCCATCTTTGATTCTTATGATTGGAAACTGTTTCCAGGCTGGACAAGCCATAAAATTACGGAGAACTAGTAAAACTTGAGGTGTAATTGACACTAGGGAAGACATAATAGCAAAACCTTAGTCAGAAGTTCTCCAAAACTGCAGGAGAACCCCGAATAAGAGCTCTTATTCAAAGCCTCAAATCTCTAATTCAAAATATCTTTTATTTTTTATTTTTTTATTTCTCAAGCTTCCCACCCCCTAAGAACAGTGGCTCGCGCAACACGGTTAACTCCAAGTGTGAAGGCTCCCATACGTAGTTCACAGTTGTGGGTTTGGCACATCTCCTTCACATCTTTGAACCCTTTTGTCATGTAAGTCTTTAGCTCATGGTTTACTTTCTCCTCATCCCACATGAAGCCTTGGATGTTCTGCATTGCACAAAACCGAAAAATATATTATCATTCATCCCTTTTTGCACCAAGCTGACTTATTGCTTCAAGGTTTGCAGATGAGGATTAATTCTGATACCTGCACCCATTCGAAGTAACTGACGGTAACTCCTCCAGAATTTGCATATATATCTGGAAGTATAACCACACCTTTCTTTGACAAGATCTGTAGAAAAAGCAGAATAATGTTGTTGGTTCTAGAATTCTATACTTGCTAAGTCTCTTCAAACTTCAAGCAAGCATTGATGACTAACCTCATCACCCTCTGGATCAGTTGGATGGTTAGCAGCTTCAATAATAAATTTGGCTTTGATTTCATTTGCATTGTCCCTTCATCAGAGCAAAGAACAAAATCTAGATATGATTTACTTCATTCAGCTACTAACAGAAAAAAAATTAAGAACTCACAATTTGAAGGTACCCTCACTAGCAGTGAGCTAAAGAGTTATTGATGAGGAAACCAAACCTATTAATAACACCCCCAAGGGCTGCTGGGATAAGAATGTCACAGTCTTCAGCCAATACTGAGTTAGCATCTATTGGATCTCCGCCATGGAATCCTTTGACACCATGGTGTTCCTTGGCATGCTTGAGTAGGCTTGGAATGTCGATACCATTGATGTTCTTGATGGCTCCAGTGATGTCGCTTACAGCAACAATTTTTCCACCTTTTTCACTGATTAGTTGAGCAGCCCAGGAACCCACATTTCCAAAACCCTGAGATGAAATATATCCATAACTAAGAGATTTTGAGTGTGATGAAAATGAACAATATTTAAATATTTCAAACTTTCCCCCATTATTGTTAATGTTACCTTTGAGCTTAAACATTAATCAAGCTTAAAGCAATAAATTAAGAACCTGTATAGCAAATCGTTGTCCAGCAATGCCCTTCCCATGCTCATTAAGCAGTGCCTCAGTAGCAAAGAGCACTCCTCGTCCTGTTGCAGCATCTCTGCCTAGAGATCCCCCAAGATCCTAGTTTGAAGAACATTGCAATTTTAAAATTATGGAGGAAAAAAGTGGCAAAAAAAATGTAAAAGTGCCAATAATCATGAGCAGAATGACTATAACCACCTGCCAATCAGTACATTTTTATATGGCATAGTGCAAGGAAGTGCCCTAGAGTAAACTGACAATCACAATTGCAATACAGGGTTTTATCTTCAATAGATGCAGTACTTACAATAGGTTTTCCGGTCACAACTGCAGGAGAATGGCCGTGAAATTTAGAATATTCATCCAGTATCCATGCCATAGTCTGTTTAACCACACAAGAAGGAAGTTTTAAGTGTCAATATCAGGACTCAATCCACCTTCAACACAAAATAACAAACATTTCATTTCATCTCTTTCTTGCATAACATGAAGAAGAAATAAACCATATACCCATTCCTATGCTGTGAGGAATCTCATACCTGAGGACCTGTTCCCATATCAGGCGCCGGAACATCCGTGTGAATTCCAATCAGATCATGAATCTTTTGTGTGAAAACCCGTGTCAGTCGTTCTAACTCAGATACACTCAGTTCGCCAGGACTACATCCAATCCCGCCTTTAGCACCCCCATATGGAATATTTGCTACTGCTGTCTTCCATGTCATGAGTTGTGCTAAAGCATTCACCTCATCTGGGTCAACCTACACTATCCACAAAATCATCAGAACTGGAGCTGGAAATCAGCTGCAAAATATGTTGATATATCATTAATTTTAAGGCAAAAGTTAACAGAATCTGGATTAACAATTTCTTCAACCTTTCTAGATTTCTTTTTCTTTTATAGAGATTTTTCATTAGAACTACATGAATAAGAGAAATTTAAGAATTATATATGACACTAGCAATATGCCAAATATGCTATTTAAGGCTTGACTTGTTTAAAAGGATTCCAGAACACAAGAATGAAACAAACCTCTGGATGATATCTGATTCCTCCTTTCATGGGTCCTCTAGCGTTGTCATGCTGAACCCTAAACCCAACAAAAGAAGCTAATGTGCCATTGTCTTTGGGTATGGTACACTCAACCTGCAAATTAGCAAATAAAAATTCTTCGGATGAGCAGACTTGGCTAAAAGCACAAGACAAACTATCAATGTGAAAATTATTGGCCACAAAGCAAAGCCTGAAGGATTAGTGTAGAGCATGTGCTTTTAAAAAAAACAAGAACAGGCTGTAATCTGAATCTATGTCACTGGTTGGAAGCAAAGATATTGAACTTTAATCACCTTGATCTCTCTGAAAGGAATAAGTAAACTTTTCTCGAGCTTAGAGTCTAATCCCAGCAGCCTTGCTGCGAGCTTAAAGTTTCTGTTGGTTGCTACTAATGCATTCATGGTTGTCCTTAGAACTCCCCAAAAAACTAAAAATCAAATTCAAGATTTCTTATAATGTATCCAAGATGATGAAGATTTCGATAGGGAAAAATAAATTATATATGCGAAAGGCAAGAAGTCAGTCTCATATAATATTGTTGTAATGTTATAGCCAAATACTATCACTTGTATTATATATATACAAATTGATCATATGCAAATTTCAAAGCAAGGAGTTATTTGTTTAAACCAAACCCTCCATGGTTCCATGCAACATCAGCAATAATGCAAGCTTATCTACAAACTCATGTCCCACATTGGGGACTATGTTATGAATGATTAATTAGCACGCTTAATATTATAATGAACACTTGAATTTAACAATGTATTAATAATTAAATATTTAGACTTAGCTGTCCACTACAGCTTCCGTTCTCCACACCACATGATTAACCCTAAATTAAGCAAGACTTGCAGAGTCAATTTGTAGCAAGTACTTCAATTTCCTGATGCTATAGACCCTACTGTTCTGCATTAACACAATATTGCCCATTTTCCACACTAACAGTCTGACCACACTACTTCAGTCAGCATTTTTTCTTCAGTTTTTATACTAGCCTATCATTTCTTAGCTACTGCATGACATTTTTGAAGATCGATGCTCTTAAACCAAGTTTTTTTAAATCTATGCATAGCTTAAGCTTAATTTGCTTAGGCATTCACCATAACAAACTTTCCCATATCCAACCACCAACCATCATATTCTTGATTTCCTGAAAAGGTAACATGTGTATGGTGTTCCTTTTAGCAATCCTAGGCTAGGTTGTAAAGGTGAACTAAAATTTTTGCATTCAGTAAATCCATGTTGCTATTATCAGATAAATCGAGAAACATGGGCTACATGATTCATGATCCTGATACATGGGCTACATTACTCATGCTCATGGCACACCTGAAATATGACTAAATCAAGTTTTGACTAAACCTCTTGGCTGAGAATGCCTTCTGGGGAGCCTGAACATCATATTTTAGAAGTTCAACTGGCAGATTAATATCAACTAATCAGAAATGTGATCTGTATTCAAGTCCAGATTTCAAAAGATGATAACCATTATGTGGTGAGTCGGCCGAAGGATAAGATCCAGAACTAAAGAAATCACAATATTTATTTTTCTAGTTGCTTGACCAAACTATAAGTCATCAATCTGTGTAGTATATGATGAGGTCAAATTCCAATAAATGCAACTAATTTACAATGCTGAACACAATTCCTGGAAAAAGGATGTGCATTTGGTGCCCATTATTATATCGTCAGGCAAAGCAATGGGCAATAGCCAGGAACCTTCAAAGAGAATCCTAATCTCAAAGAGATCTACTTAACAACATATCGTTTTTGACAATTATTAAGCACATAATCAAGATAAAAACTTCTTGCTTTTAAGTAAAGAGCTGTTATGTGAGTGCGTGCCATCACACACTAGCAACCAAAAGCATAAAAGGAGGAAATATTGGCAGTGGCGTGTGATAAAAAAAGCATAGCATCACTTCAGAGTAAATTAATGGAATAAAAAAAGTAAAAAAAATAAATTAGCAATCATTCACAGGGAAACAAAGCCTGATAATTTTTGTTCCTAGCTGATTAGCAGCAACAATGGCCTTAAAACTAGCGGCCTTCTTCTGTAACCAGCTCAAAGATGGTGAAAAATTGTGATACATATACCAAACAATATAAATCAGAAATATCTCCAAAAATAATACAAATTTAGAGAGAAGCAGCTTTCAGAAATCTTACGTAGTATAAAAGAAGATTACTTGAATTGTTGAACCCAAAACTAGAACTTGAACTTGATGATTACAGCTGCAAGCAAGGGCTGTAATTGAACCACAGTTTAACAAATTGACACATAAATAGCAAAACTAAATGCAGAATAAGAATCCAGTTCCAAATAATCCACCAGCCCACAACCCCAAAAAAAAAAAAAATCCTCAGATCTTCGTGCAAGCAAACTCTAAAAGACTCTGCATAAGTAATAAACAGACAACCTGCATATCAACATCAAATAAGAATATATGCTTACCAACCAGACAGCATAAAATGAGAAGAGAGAGAGAAGAAGAGCATAATCAGGCGTAGTAAGCAGAACGTTAGTGACGCAAATTGGTTTACTGAAACGCGAATCCTACACGAAACCCATTTGCAAACAAACCCGTCACGCCTTAAAAACCTAAACTTTTTAAGTTTTTGAGGTAAAATGCAAATGCTGAATTCAATGCTTTGATTTTGTGCCATGAATGAGGCCTATTTATAATGTGATTTCGATGAATTCAGAGGCGTTAATGGGAATTAACGTGAACATCACTTTGTTTAGGATGAAGACAAGTTAATGATCAAACTGAAAACAGCTTTTGTGTTGTTCCAGGCCGCTAGGATGCTGTCTTGTCCAGTTAGTTCCTCAAGATCTTTTTTTTTAACAGTTAGATGAAACTGTAACTGCGGAATCACCGATCTTCTTGCTGGTTGAAAATTAAAATCAAACCATTAACAAGTACGCAAATAAATAAATATATTTATATAATATAATATTTTATTTACTTATTATATATTCAAAATAAATAAACATAATTTTATCGTGCATATCCCTTTCTCTTTGTCAATTTTGGAAAGTGAACACTTCTGATCAATATTAAAAGAAATCAAAAGCTAACAGGGCATTTTCATTTGATAAATAAATATATAACAGGATCTCATCATGCATGCATCAAGCCAATATGATATATATTTATATAATTAAATTATAGGAGATGTTAAAATAAATAAAGAAGCCAATTAAAGGATGTTCCTTACAATAAGTAGAAACAGTGTTAGATTCTTAGACGTAATTAATGTGATCTCATGATCAACTTAGAGGCAGTTGATTATATTAAATAAATGAGAGGGAGAGGCCATATATTCCACATTTGTTTATTTTAGCATCCACAAATAAATATCATACCCCACATTGCTCTAATGCTACTTTTAATCAAATGTGTGGGATATGATAATACATCTTAAAATAAAGGCCAAAAGACTTATTCCCACCCAAGGGTTAGTGCATCCCCAAACTTCCATCCGTTAAGTTTCAAAAATTCAAATATCTACTCATCAATTATTAAAGTTAATAAAATTTGTTAGTTTTAAGAGTTTAATTATCATTTGACTTGAAATATTAAAAAATAAAATAAAATTTTATTTCATTTTTTCACTTTAGTTTTAAAAACTAATAATTTTCTCCCATCCTAAATTTTGAAAAATTACATTTCCCCCGTTAGGGTTTTTTTTTTCAGCTTTTTCGGCCATCTTCTCCATTGTTGACCGCTTCTTCAGCCCACCTAGCTTCTTCTCTGATGCTCTCTCTCCCTCTCGACTCATTTCATTGAACGAATGGTAGCCAAAGCCCAGTCTAACAAGAATGCGTTTCAGTCTCTCTTGATCGTGTCAATTTGTCTTATGTTGCAATCGGTTGATTTTGTTCCAAATCTCTTTACAGGCTAAACGAAGAGTCCAAAACCGATTATGTATGGTTTCGTCTTCATTCGATCTTGTCTTTCATTCAAAATCGACCTGTCATTCACCAATCGTTCAAAATCGGTTTTGGATGGGTGGGCTTCGACCGCCTTTTGTTCGATGAGATGCTCCGAGAGGGAGAAAGAGCACCAAATAAGAAGATGGGTGGGTTGAAGAAATGGTCGACGACATAGAAAATTGTCAAAAAAACTAAAAAATAAATAAAACCCTAAGAGGGGAAGTATAACTTTTCAAAACTTAGAATGAGAGGAAATTATTGGTTTCTAAAACTAAGGTGAAAAAATGAGGTAAAAATTTATTTTTTTAATATTACAAGTTAAATGACTATTAAATTTTTGAAACTAACGAATTTTGTTAATTTTAATAATTAATAGATGAATAGTTAAATTTTCAAAACTTAGTTGGTGAGGTTGGGGGTTGTACCAAACCTTTGGTGGGAATAAGTCTTTTGGCCTAAAATAAATATTAACATGATAGGTTTCTTTCAAGGATTCTTGGCAGTTTCAAAATCTTACACTAAAATAATAAATGAACAACAATTATCAATGGATGAAGACAAATTAAGATACCCCACCCCACCATTAATATCTCAAATCCAATTCCCTCCTTGGTTATTGCCTTAACACAAAATTTCAAATGACCATCATTTTGATTGTGGGAAACAAGGTGTGGAGAAAGCATTAATTTTATCCAAAACAAGCCAAGGCAAATTCACAGGAGTTTGCATCTCCTTGTTGGACCATTGTTGTGTTTTTAAATCTATAAATAAATTTGTACCATATGGGTTTGGTAACACCTAATCGATTTTAAATTTGAGAAATAAATGAACATAAATATTGTGATCCAAAAGACTCCAATGGATAGTTTAGATAGTAAAAATATGGAATTCTCAGGATAGAGAGTTTGTGTTCGAGATTTGTTGACAACATACCAAGATTAGTCATTGGATTAGAGTTTCATTTATTTGATATAATTGTTCAACTCTGAAAAAACAGTCAAACTCAAATGAGATTTCTCGTCTAAAAAAACAAAAAAACGAATATTATGGTCTAAATTGATTATCTAAGTTTTGTTGTGGTATATAAGAAGATTTAACAATCCATGGTGTTTCTGTTTCTTACATAAAGTTGCTTATAATAATAATAATCAACAAAGTTAGGCTTGGCTTTCTTTCTTTTTCAATTTCCTTTTATCTTCCACTTTAGCTTTTTAAAGCTAGAGTCCTTGTAATAGTTATTAATAGACATTAAAACATAATTTTTTTTACAATTTTTTTTAAATTCCATATTATTTTTCATCTTTTATTGTTGAACAAGATCACCTAATGAGATTAATTTCCTTTTAAAAAAATATTTATAATATATTATAATATTAATTTGACCTTTCTATATTTCATTGTTATCCT
Organism: Mangifera indica; assembly: GCF_011075055.1. Classification (NCBI taxonomy): domain Eukaryota; kingdom Viridiplantae; phylum Streptophyta; class Magnoliopsida; order Sapindales; family Anacardiaceae; genus Mangifera; species Mangifera indica. The sequence continues at coordinate 14,343,845 of NC_058143.1, read as the reverse complement.
CAACCTCTTGCATTTTATTGTTAGCTCTGCCCATAATAAAGTTTATATATAAATCATGAAATTTTATTATTAAATTATTAGAATAGAGTCTTATTTAAAAAAAAAAATTAATTGGTCTCTAACCACTTTTTGGGAAACCTACAAAATAGGAAAACAGGAAGAAGATAGGGAATCTTCATGGAGGAAGAACATTGGTGAATATTGATAAGGTTTGCCTCTTCCCTATTATAATTGAGTAAAGCCCCCACTCACTTATTTAGAAATTTAAAGAAATAAGTAGTGAAGGATGCTTCGAATTAAAACTATTAGTACCTATTTTGAACATATAAATAGATATATATTTAATATGTGTCATTTATGATTGAATAATTTTAAATTAAAAATAAAATAATATTTAATTATCTGATAATACATATAAATATATATTAATTTGTATACTAAAAATAGACATAAATATTATTACTCAACATCAAATAAAAGAAACAAAACACTAAGACTTCAGTTTGGTGTTGTCTTCCTTTAATTTCCACAAGTAATGTTTTTGGTTACAACTTCTCATCATGTCAAATCCCAAATTAAACTTTTTTTTTCTTTTACAAATTTGAAAAATTAAAAGGCCTATGACTTTTATTCCCACCCAAGGTTTGATGTAAACTCAAATTTATATTTGTTAATTTTTTAAAATTCAAATACTCACATATTTATTAAAATTTGCTATTATTATTAGGAATGACATTATTATTTAAAAATTTTATTTAAACTTATATTTTAGACTTATCATTAAGTTTTAAAATATTTATTTATGCCCTATAATCTTATATTTTCCAAGTTAAAAAAACTAACTATTCCCCCCAAGTTTAAGGTAGCAAACTCTCATATTTTTCTCATATACAATTGCCCCCTTACCCTAACTTTCTAAAAAATTTCAATTTCAACTCTCCACTCTCCTCCAATTTCCAGATCTCATCTCTGGCGACTATTCATCGTTTTTTACCAATGACTCTCTCCCTCTCCTAGTCACTCTCTCTTCTCTTTTAGATTGCCTTCATTAAAGACAAAGATAAAATCGTCTTTATCATTAAAAACAATAGAAAATTTTGGCACACACACACACACACACACACACACACACATATATATATATATATATATATATGGGAAATTGAAATTTTTAACCTTATTTTTTACCGTGTATACATATATGTCACTCGTTCTAAAGCTTAAACAAATATACCACAACAGTAATCTACTTTCCCAAAATACCCATATTTAATCTTTCATACAAAGATTTTCTCTTTCTTTGCAACTTTCTCTCTCAACTGAGGAAGAAATCCTTGTAACATGAAAAAGATAAAATAAAATATTAATAAAAGAAGACATGTGATTGAACAATAAAACCCATGAGAAATCTATTATAAAAGATTCAACTGAAAAAAATAAAATAAGTATGATATATTCATGTTTAACTGAAAAAAAAAAACTTCAGTTGTATGATTTTGTTTCAGTTGAAAAACTTAGTTTTTTTTATTTAATTAAAAAAACTGAAAAATAAAAAAAAAGTTAAAAAGGGTTGGCGCCTTACAAAATAAATAAAGGGTTGGCGTTTTTTAATTTTCCCTAACCCCTTATTTTTACGCTGACCCCCCTTCCAAATCTTTCCAGCCAAAATCAGTTTTTTGACAATTTTTTTATTTTTAAAATTATTGCACTAATAATTCTCTGCAAGTCAATTTATTCCCTGTGAGATTCTTCTACAATAAAAATTATTCTCTCATGCTTCTGCATTAAAAATTATTCTCTCATGCTTCTGCATTAAAAATTATTCTCTCATGCTTCTACAAATTTTTCCCTGCAAGATTCTGCAATTCATTTTTGTTTTGATTCTTCATATATATATATATATATATATATATATATATATATATATATATATATATTGATGTATTCTTTGCATATTCAACATCAAGTACACATAAATATAAATTTTGTTTCAAATATTGATATTAAATATTTATACATTTTCTCTCTCTACAGTGCATTAAAAATAAGTAGCACTGAAAACTTAGTTTTGATTTCTCAAAATTGAAGATAAGGGCAATTTAGACATTCTATCTTATAAAGTGGTATAAATGTATACGTGAGCCCAAATGAGAGTAAAAATTTCAATTTCCTTATATATATATATATATATATATATATATATATATATATATATATATATATATATATATGCTCAAAACAATAAATAAATTTGAAAATTTGTAAATATATTGTTGGTAGTAAACAATATAAAATTGTTTGCCAATAATTTCCAGAAAGAAAAAATATATATTTATAATTTAAAAATAAAATATAAATTTTAACTAGATGTACACAGTATTTGAACATCTATTATGAAATCTAAAATTTGTTAAGTTTAATTATTTATTAGTTGTGCACAATTTTGAATTTTGGTTAGATAAATAAGAGGATAAATGACATGTGATTCTAAAATTCTAATAGAGTCTCTAGGAAAACACTTTTTATTTAGGCCAGTTTAGGCCCTAGGTCTATTTCAAGCCTATTTCCTATTTGTTGTGTAACTTTAAAAACTTACAAAAATACTTTTATAATCCTGTACAAGTTTCAAAACTTGACAAATACATCCCTAATTATAATGAATTTTTAGGTTTAATCAAACCTCGGATTTGAATAGTCCTTATTCAAGGTCGAATCTAATAACTTAATAGATATTTTTTTTTGTTCAAAACTACTTGACTCAAATTTTATTCGATCTAAAACTAAAATTTTTAACCCAAATAATCGAGTCTCAAATTTACGAACCCAATTGACAGCGTAACCAAAACCATAGGGGTAAATGCAAATAACTCAAAAATAAAATAAATTGAAATATTTAATATATTTTACTAAGAATTATGAAAGCAGATGTGATGTACTTGATTCCATCAATTGCGTATAAGTAATAGCCCCTATTCCATTCTTCATAGCCCCGGTGTCAAGAGTAAGACACTCAAACAAGTTGATGGAATGAAGTGAAATATTTTCTCTATCTTTTAAAATTAAATTGTGAACTAAAATCTCAAAAAGCATTTTGTGAGTTGATGAAAGAGCTTTATAATGGAGAATCACTTAGATTCCTTCTTGCATTGGAACAACACTTAGATTCCATTTCTTTTAAGAAGAACTCCTTGTTGGGAAAAGAAAATTTCACGTCAATTCTGTCTACATTTATCAATACGAAGGATAATTTAAGGGATAAAAAAGTAGAATTATACATATGAGAGCATAGAGTCTTGAGAATCTTTTAATAATGCGGTAGAACATTTCTTTAGTGTCGAGATCTTTTACCATACTGTAAATATAAAAAAACTTCGATTGAGAATCTGTTTCCAGATGGTAAGAACCTCGTTCTGCATTAAAGAAAAAAAAAATCACATTTGGGTATCTAGGCCTTGGAACAAAGGATTGTGAAGATATTGAAACAGCATTCTTGATTGATAAACAACAAATTGGCTTTGGGCTTGTGGGTTACATTCAACAGAACACATATTTACAAATTTCAGTCACCTTTCAATAGGTCGCAGCAGCAGTGATCAATGGCGGCTTAGCTAAGATCAACTTGTAGCTTAATGGACATATACAGAAGAGCTAAAAGAGCACCTTGAGGAAGAGGGGCATATCTGGCGAGATTGGAGCCAACCCACATAGCTATGACTACCAGAACAACTGTACTGCTGCTGGTTTTTCCACACACCCAACTTGCAAATGTGAGGCACAAAGCTAGCAATACGCCGCCTCTCCCACCCAAAACCCATGCAATTAGATAGCCCATCTTGTATCCAGAATCCAATTTTTTATCGAACAATGCAGTCAGACTACTGAAGGTGAGTGATAATCGGGATCCAAAGATCTGAAGTAGAAACAGAGAGATGAAGGCGGATCTTAGCACTTCAGTGAAGGATCCTCTTTCTTGATTTAGGTGTTCTTCAACCTCCTCATCTGTTGTTTCATCATAAGGGGAAGAATTCTCGTCATGATTTTTGTAATGTTTCCAGTATCTCTCATTCTGCATTTTCTGCCTCAGTTCAGCCCACTTATAGAGCCTTACATTGTTGTCAAATTCAGGGCTGTCGCTCCAGTTTCCTCCGTACAACCTGCCAAGGTCGTTTTGAAATTTAAGTGTGCTATCATACTTACTCCTTGTTACTTCATTAGATAAAACCTGTTTGAAAGAGGGATAAAAATCAATAAACAGTCTGTAAAGAGAAAAATACAGAGAAAAAAGAAACAATGTATCTGGATATGACAATAGAAAATAAAATTTGTGAAATAATAGATTCTCTATAATTTAATGGTCTTTCAAATTGGTTATTGGTCCTCTTACAAGTAAGGAAGTATGTTAAACCTTCCATCCACCATAGGGAGAAAGCATTGATAACTAGTTACACATAAAAGAAAGAGCAATCTCACAGTAAATTTTCCTGAAGCACAAAGCACAATACCATATAAAAGGACAAAATATTGGTTGTGCTGTATTTGTACTAAATTAATATAAACTTGGATTTGAGGTCCATCATTTATCAAACAAGAGAGGTTTTTCACCTTTTTTATACAGAAACAAAATCTGGACCAGTTCTTCATGTACTGCAAACAGTTGTTACCCTCAAACAATATAAACTCATATTGACTTTACTACATTTTTTCCTTCTACATAGGGAACAAAGTAAAGTGTTTTTGCTAATGTTTGTGATATCAACCTAGTAGATGGCAGAAGATAACAGGTTTAAAAGAACCCTTGGACATTTTTCATTCCCTCTTTACTACAAAACCATTCATGCTTCCAAGGAAAATAAAACAGCTGTAAGAAACCGTAAACCAAGAATAATTTTGTGTCACAGCTTGATGGTCTGGCCAAACAAATTAAAAGAACTTATAAATAAACACAGACAAAGAAAAATATATGGAAATCTCACTTCATATGCATGACGGATAGTCTTGAAAACATCATTGGCTTGTGAATCCTTGCTAACATCAGGGTGATACTGCAACCACAGCATGCAGACACATGAATAAAACAAATCATATTGCAATTACAATGAAAGTTTCTAACTTGAAAATGTTCAACAAAGATAATAAGATGAACCTTTGGGAGACTCCTAGTTCCAATTCAAAAACTTGACAGATAAGTAAAACAGGTGCAGAGGACAAGGGTTATGTCCAGACCAAGAATTATCAGCTTTATTTATTACAAAGGTCAGGCTTTGTTAAAAAATTATAACATTGTAAAGAAATAAAAGTTTTGCACCCACACCTAACTATCAGATTAAATCTTTTAAGTCATGAATTAATATAAAGAAATTGAGATGTCACCACGATTGAAAAACCTGTTACCATTTTTGAAACAATATGTTTGATAACACTACTGAAACAACAGGTTTCATAACACTCGAATTTCATATGTATTATCAAACATCATATTAGCAACTTGAAAACACGAATTATAAGAAAGAATCATTCTGGTAACATGTGTTAGAATATTACTACTTCATACAACTTCATCTGATATAAAACAAATAGAAGAGTTAAACACAAAAAGTCAATTCAATAAGCAAGGATGAATGAAAAGAAAAATTGGCAGTCAAAAAGCAAATATCATATCCTGAGTTTGTATGCATAAAATTACTCTTGAGCAACGAGTAATTAGTAAATGTTACAGTCTCATGTTGTTAAGTGGAAATACAAATCAAATCACCCTATAAAATTACTAATATAATTTCATGAAAATGGAACCTAATATTGAGTTCGAATAATACTATAAATTAACGCACTAAATATTGGAATTTTAAGTTTAGAGTAAAATTTAAAAGAAAGCCAAAGCTGACGCAGAATTAGAATTAGTTTCTTCATATTTTCTCACCAACCAAACACAACTACAAACACGAACTATAACTAGTGCTACCTTTCGGGCGAGGAGGCGATAAGCCTTCTTGATATCAGCTGACGTGGCACAGTGAGCGACGCCCAGCACAGCGTAGTAGTTTTCCTCGCCGTTGATCGCCGCCGTCGACGAGACCGCTGAGCGGGATCTTCTGCGGTGGCTGGTGGAAATCAGGAGACCGGTTTTGAAGAGCGAGGAGAACGCATCAGAACCGTTGATGGGAGCGATGGGTCCCACCAGGAGTTGTGCCTGCATTATGGTTCATGCATATGCGTGAGTGTTTGTTTTGGTGTCTTCGGTTAAGCCTCGAGTGGTGATGGCGAAAGTTAACATCAAGCTCGGGCGGGCCCAATTGGGCCATAGGATTGAACCCGGGCTTAGCCCATGTCTGTATTACCACTTAAAAAGTGTGTGTTTGTAATTGTAATAAGGGTGGATTCCAGTCAATTCTTCTACCTAAGGGTCAGCTCTAACTTGACTCAAAGTTCAAAATAATTAAATTGAGATTGAGTTAAACTTATTTAATTAATTAAAAGTATCATTATTCATCAAAGAAGAAGAAGAAGAAGAAGAAGAGTCATTAAAGAGAAAGAAGGAGAGTTGCCAATGACATGCATTTCATTGAAATGAGGTATTGATATTGAGTTAAAATTAAACTAAATTTTTTGAACTCAAACTCAATTCATTTCTAACTGAAAAATAATCCAAGCCTAATCTGACTTGGATTGTGTCCACCTCTGATTATATGTCTCAATATCAAAGAACTTTAATAACTTACAAATAGTTTATTTACCCAATATTATTGTCAGAAAAAATATCGAAGGACTCTAGCAAGTTACAAAAGGGTCAATACACATACTCATAACAGTTATTCAGAGAACTCTAAGAATATTGACTTGGGTCTTTAAGGATCAATAAGGCGCAAGAAGCCTAGCCACTCGCAATAGTTTATGGCTCGATTCGTCTACAGTTGGACTTGATTTGACTAAAGCTAATATGAGCTCAAGTTTAATGTTGATTAACTCAGTAAGTTTGCAAACTCACAACTTAGTTTAAGTAAAATATCAATAAATTTTTAAATGTTTCAAATATTACATTTACACCTTACTTCGAATATAAAGAAAATTGATAAATAGATTATAGGGTTTAAAAAATATTTAAAAAAATAAAGGGTTTGAATTTTATTTTTTTAGCTGAGCTTCAGCCATCCTTTTCTCCATTGAGCTCAAGTTGATTTATTACAATTTGACTTGCTCGAGCTCATGCTCCCTTGAAAGCTAAAGAGTCGAGAATCAGCTCAACTCGATTGCACAACTAATTGAGAATAAGCACACTTGACTTTTTCTATTACCGAAATGGTATTTTTTCATTTTCATATATTCACTCCATTTATATATGTCTCTATCTTCATCTAGACCTGGCCATGGGCTGGTTTGGCCCGTGAACCAGACCGAAATCGGCTTGTCTTAAACCGAAACCAAAACCGACAGAATCGGAACCAACATGAACCGGAACCAAAACCAAAATTTGAAGGTTCGGTTTTGATTTTTCTATTTTTAAACTGTCGAACCGCTGATTCATAAACTGAGGGTTAAACCTCAGGTTCAAGGCCTTGTGAACCGACAATATTAAATTTTTAAAATTTTTTTTTTATTTTTTTAAAATTTAATAAAACCAAACGGTCCCTTGCAAATGCGGGGACCGTTTGGTTCCCTGCAAAATGTAGGGGACAGCCCCTGTATTTTTAGTTTTTGCAGGGGACGTTCCCTGCATAATTGCACAATTTCATTTCCCCACCCATTTTTTTTTTTCAAAATTTCTCCTACAAATATTCTCTCAATCTCTCAACTCTCTCACTCAATCTTTTAAACTCTCTCATTTATTCTCATTTCTTATTCTCTCAATTCTCAATACTCTTTTAATTTTTCAAACTCTTTTTCTCAAATTCAATCTTTTTCTCAAAAAGATACGTAGGAAGCTTAATTAAAAACTTAAGTCCAAGTTTTTTTTTAATTTTTAATTATTATAATTAATAATTTAAAAAATAAATCAGGATCGTGTATTAGAATTAACGGTTCAATATCGTTTCGAATCAGGGTCATGAATAGGAACTATCGGTTTTGAACCGGTTACAAACCATCCTGTAATGGTTTCGGTTCAGGGTTCTTATTTTTTTGAACCGTGAACCGACGGTTTTGAACTGAAATCACCGATTCATGAACCTTGGCCAGGACTATCTTCATCCCTTTACATATTCAACAGATCAAGTTCTTTACTATAACTCAAGTTTTTTATTGGATCTTTTTGTCTTTATAATGCTTTCTAATTTAAGGTAACATTCTTCAACTTTTATAAGATTGATCTTTTTTTTAATGTTTATTTTTTATTAAAGAGTATTTAAGATTTAGTCATTACGTTTTTCAGTCAAACCCATGCGTTTTAGCCAAAAACTTATAGTTTGAGCTAAATATTAAGATTAATATATGAATAAAAGAACTGCCCAAATAGAGAGTGTCAACCAAAAACCCACAATTTTAGCCAGAAAAAATAGGATTTAAAGGTTGGCCAATAAGAAGTGTCAACTAGATTAGACATCTATTTGGCGCAAAAGAAAGTTTCAACCAAATTCAGTCAAAATATAAATCTCATTATTTGAGTTTAGGGTGGTTTATTTCTCTGATTGTGTTGTGTAAGGAATATCTAATTGATATTATATTGAATCACATGACACGAACGAGTTGTTACTAAACATGTCTCATTCAGTATAATGGTATTCACAAAAATTTGCTAAATGTGTATAGTAAGCTAAAGCTACTACATATGTAGATAAATTAGGGAGCAATAGGCAATGACAGGCCCAGAAATAAAATTGAGTAGGGTTAAGATTGAATAAGATTAAAATATAAGAGAGTTAATAGAGAAATAATAAAATTTAAAAAGAGGTCAAAAAAGTTTTAGGGGTTATATCTGAAAAATTTTCAAAGTTAAAAAATGCCAACTAAAAATTTAAAGAATTTATTTGAAAATTTTTTAAAATCAAGAGGGGTTAGCTGATCTTAGTTAGGTTTATCACTAATAGTAGAGCAACATATGAGTACGTGAATTTGTTATTCTACCACGTATGTGAGTAGTAGACACAAGATTAAGGGGGTCAAGTTATCATGTATATGGATATGTTGATGACATTATTAAAGCAAATATATTTTATCTATTTTTTTTGTAAGAGCTTTTTCGGTCGGACTCTCAAGCTTTCGTACGCAACTTTGATACAAGAAGAGTGACATCAAATCTGCTTAAACTTTGAAAAACTAATAATTTTTCACAAAACTAAATTTTGAAAAGTTCATTTTCCTTTCTCGAGTTTCAAAATCTTTCTTCTATTGTCCAACAACTTTCTATCTCTATCCAACTACCTTCTCTTTCCGTGACTGACATAATTTGTCTTCGGTTGTCTTCTATTTTCGATTTTTGTTGTCTCTGGGTTGTCATCATTGTCGAATGGGGAAGGAAGCCCAACCATCTTTCATCTGGATAATGAAACTTTCATCGTTCAAATGAAATCTTCATTGAAGAGAGAACCTTTGTCACTGGAGGAAGAAAAGAGGTGCTAGATTTTAGATAAAAATTTATAGTTTAGAAATTCAAGAAATGGCGGAAAATAATTAATTTCCCAAAATATAAGCGATCACAACCTAAATCAGAATAGTAAGTAATTAAGTCAAGCATCCTGAAGTTTAAATGCGACATCTCCTTTTATAGGAAAGTCCAATAAAAAAGTTGGACTGCCGACAACATTACCTAAAATTCAAGCACTGTATGAAGATAGGCCAGCACTTGTTGACCAATTATAAATATTCACAACCAAATCAACCACCAAATTGCTTCAATTTATATGGCAGCAAAACACGTCCACATTCATGCCCCCCCTCTCACGTTTCTCTCCCAAAACTTCAACTTGGGTGCCTTCGCCAATTTTTCCTTTTTTACACGTATTTATTTTAAATATATAAATTTATATATATATATTATTAAAAATTATTTTTTAAATTTAAAATTATTTAATTATATAATAATATATATAAAAATATAATTATTTATATACATAATTTTATTATTTTTATTAAAGATATTATTTGTTCATACATGTATATTTTGAATATATAATTGAGTATATAGATAATATATTAATGTAAATTAAATATTATTTTATTTTTAATTTAAAATTATTTAAACAATCATATAATAATATATTATTTATGTATCTAATATACATAATTTTATTATTACTCAAATTACATTTTTGTAATCAAAGTGTTTGAATGGACCATTCTAATTAATTTTTTTTTCATCTAAGTGGAATATTCTAGTCAAATTGTCAACTCTCTTTAGTCCAAAGTCAAGGCAAGATATATTTTATGAATGGTATTAGATGCTTAATTTTATATGTAAGTAAAATATACCACTATATAATTTGATAATTTAAAATTAGAGATAATATAATATTTAATTATATAATGATATGTCATTATTTATATACAAAGTTATAGATATATTGAATTAATCCTTAAAAGATTCAACTCATACTCCAGAGTTAATGTTACCATTACAGTAAGATCATACAACCGGCTCTTTAAAGATAATTTGAGTAATAAAAAAAAAATTTTATGTATAAGAGAATATGAGTTTAATGATCTCTCGATAATGTATTAAGATTGAACTATTAACTTATCTAATTCAATGTTTATGAGAATAACTATTGAATTTAAAATTTATTTTATTCAATTTAATTGATTTCGCTATAAAAAAATAATTCAACTCGAATGAGATCTCTAGTTTAAAAGAATAAATTATACAACCCCTAAGCTATAATCATCCAAATGTTTTCTTAAAAAAGTAGAAAATATTTTTGTAAACAAAATTAAATTTTCTGCTCTGATTTTCACCCTTCATGCGCCCATCAGCCTGCCATCTTCAGTCCTCTTTTTCGGGGTCTCATTCTTATAAATATACCCCCTCTTTCTCTCTTCCTCTATAAAAACGAACAACCCAAAAGGCCTTTTCAAGTATTTGGTCTCTCTCCCTCTCTGAGTCTGAGTGTAAGCATGTATATGCGTATTCTTTTTATTTTAATGTCCATGTTGGTGTGTGAATTTTGGTTGGTTTCATTTGATGGGTTGTTTCTAAAATTTATTTTATTACATGTTTTAATTAGATATAATCAATGTACATTTTTGGAACCATTGTTTTCATGCTCGTATGATTCAATCGCCCACCTTTAGATCATGAAATCTTTTCATAAAGCTTTAATTTTTACGCGAAACTCTGTAAAGATTTGAAGTTTAATCACTATTTAGTTCGTCATTTCGTTATGTTTAGAGAAAGGTGCATTGTGGGGGGTTTTTTCCAGCTTGATTTGTTCATTGTTTTTGTTTGAGCAATGGGTTGCAGCCAGTAATTGAATGGAATGGAATGTTTGTTTGTTTGTTTGTTTGTTTTCAGAAGAGGAAGCTAAAGAATAACATTTCTATGATGTCTACTATTGTAAATTCAACAAATATATTTTGGCAAGAATGTCCAATTGGGAAGATTGAAAGGCAGAAGCTACTTAATCAAAAGGGCTGTGTTGTATGGATTACTGGTCTCAGTGGATCAGGTTTGTATTCTAATTTGATTTTTCTTTCTTTATGTCCTTTCACTTTTTTTTTTAAAATTCAAACCATTTGATTGGAATCCCTGTGATTTCTAATTAATTTTTCAAAACTTTATATTCCAAAAGTTATGTTTGAAGAATTTTCGTGGTTTCTTTTTTTTTTTTTAAATTTTAGTTACATTATGTCCAAGTAATAGATTAAATGTAAGGGAAGCACTTTGAGTTTAGAGAGTCGAGTCCTTTATTGGTAAGCCATAAATTAGATGCGAAATGTAGAAATTTGTATCATGTTTCTTTTCTATGTATTACTCTTAATTTACAATCATTTACTGCAAGAGCAGACAAACGTGGATTTCATATAATTGGACAATTTTGTGCTTTTACTGACATAATTTCAATTAATTTGCTTGTCCCCATAAGTTAGATGCATACCAGATGAATTAAATATACATCTAAACTTCCAAATATCTGCTCTTCTCTCAATACAGTATCTCTAATTTGAATTTTGTCAACTCTATAGGGAAAAGCACTCTGGCATGTTCAGTTAACAGAGAACTGTATTCTAGGGGGAAGTTGTCTTACATCCTTGATGGGGACAACCTTCGACATGGACTAAACAAAGATCTTAGTTTTAAAGCAGAAGATCGGACGGAGAATATACGCAGGGTTGGTAAGTATGTTTATGAAGAAAAAAATACCTCTTGTTGGAGTTTGAGTTATGCATGTGTGACACTTTATTGTACAAATCTTTGCACCCTTTGATTGAAAATAATTTTTTTTCTATTACACTTATACATGAAAATGATCTTTGTTTGTGCACATGAAGGAAGCCAATATGTTGACTGACTCAAACCACCTGTGCCTATTTTGGATTTATGATTATAATCCTACATGTTGCTTGCAATCTTAGTTAGTCAATGTTTCAGATATTCTATTGTAGTCGCTCATTGATTTGGAGAAGTCTTGTGGTTTAAATGTAAACATCTATAGTTTCAATAGGTTTTGCATGTGTCATGTATTTTTTTCCCCATTTTTCTCTGTTTCTATTTAATCAATTGTAAAGGGACCCAATGCCACATGCTTTATGTACATATCTGTCCATTGTTGTCTGGAGCTGGCTTTCATCAATGTAATGGATCCCAATATGACTCTTCTAAATGCCTAATCAGCAATAAGTAAACATATACTGGCCAAAATTCCCATGACAGTTGGCTTCCAAGTGTAGGTGGTAAGCAGCAGAAACACAGTGAACTGCTTTCTGACACTGAAACTGCTATCATCAGCAAATTCTGAACTGTTATGGACTTTGTCTGCTAAAGCATGGATAAAAAATATTCAATTCTCAGCACATATAAACTTGTTAATCTAGGTAATTATCAATGATTGTTGCAATGCGAAAAATATGGATGCAATGGTTTCTCTGTTGTGGAATGTAAATAACTTGCATAATGTCAACACATCTGTACTTGATGATTATTACATTGCATGTCACTTAGAATGAGAGTGAGTACTAAAGTTTGTCCTAATCAGTCATTCTATGTTTGGCTTCATATCTAATAGTGCATTCAGGTGCTTTTTACGTGGTTTTGGAGTGATGTTTTTGTTTCAGTTAGTCATAAGTTTTTATGTTTTCCACAATAGGAGAAGTAGCGAAGCTCTTTGCAGATGCCGGTTTAATCTGCATTGCCAGTCTGATATCTCCTTATAGAAAAGACCGGGATGCTTGCCGTGCAATGTTGTCAGATCCAAACTTTATTGAGGTAAGACTTCTTTTTCTGGATTTTTGTTATTTTCTTTCTTTACATTTTCTGTAAAGGAATTGTCATACCTGCTGCACATATACAGGTTTATATGAACATGCCTCTGGAACTGTGTGAAGCAAGAGATGTTAAAGGCCTTTACAAACTTGCACGGGCTGGCAAGATCAAAGGTTTAGTCTCAAAATATATCTTCTGCAACTTTTATGAACATGCCCTGAGGACTTTTTCTTTAAAGTTGAATCAGAAAAGAAATTATTGACATCTTTTTATATCTATTTATATCCTGCTATCTTATTATGTTAACAGTTATTATATTGTCTGAGCTCCATTTTAAGCTTCCTGTCCTGACCTTGGCATTTCTAAGTAATATGGGTACATGAAGGATGTTCTGGAAAGTTTTAAGAGGAGTGTCATACTGCCATTCATGTTACTCTTTCATATTATGATTTTGGGTCTTTACCACAAAGCTTTTGTTTGTTAAAAAATGGTGTCATCAATTGGAGTGTATGGTAGTGCTAACTCTTATGAGCTAACTGGAATCTCACTCAGTCAAATTAAAACGATCTTTATATCTCCCTTTATCTCAAAGTTTCATCACTTCGAGGGCAAGTGTAGAGGGCACCTTTTATGGGGTACATGAATTATTTATCTCCTAGTTTTTCTCCATTATGCCTTTTTCTGCTCATCTCAACACTATCTTTTAACCTTGGTTGTCTAATTAGGTTTTCATAAATCATTTTGCTCATGCCATTTAAATCTGAACTTCTTCTAAACCTTTGTACTTTATGACAGATGTTTACTTCTGGTCAGCAATAGAAAGGTGCTACTGGAGCACTCCAATCTTTCTCATTTTTGTACTTAACCTAGTGAACAAGCCATTGTTTGAAGTCTTTGGATCATCAAGCTTATACTACTAGCTGCATATTTTATTAAGTTTTATTGGTTAGAATTTATTAGGAATTTTAAATTATTAGCTGATTTCTCTATACAGGAAATAAATACTTTCAAATACAAAGTCAATAAGAAACCATATAACTAACAATGATAATAACTCTAGAACACTTATCTTAATTCCTAATTATTTTTTGGATGTTTAATAATATTATACACTCAATTAATGTCTAGATGAAAATTTAACCTTCTTTCTACTGCTCTTTATTCACCTCCCACTAATCATTTTGCCTTTGCAGGTTTTACTGGGATAGATGATCCTTATGAACCTCCATTGAATTGTGAGGTGTGTTTCAAAGTAAATTAATTATGGTCTTGTCCACGTACTTTTTTGTATGAATCAGTGGCTACCTTGTTGTATAGTCTGCCTGGCTTAATAATTTTCTGCATTTTGAACTGGATGTTATGAAATTTTTTCCCAGATAGAGATAAAAGAGGAGGATGGAGTTTGCCCGACTCCAGGTGCCATGGCAGGACAAGTAGTGACCTATTTAGAGAGGAAAGGATTTCTGCAAGATCAGTGATCAAGTCCCTGCATTTTTTTTTATATCTTCATGAAGATGTTATATAACGGCAACATCAAAAGTGTCTTTGCTTTACCCCCTGCAAACAAGAGGAGGTTAGTATGTTCCAAGTGCAAACCATGTCTAATAGTGTCCAATATAGGGATTTTTTTTTTCAAATAATTTAGGACTTACAAGCAATAGGATATAGGGTTTGTGGAATGTACGGGCTGAATCTCTGAGACCCTTTTTTTTAGTCGTTTTGCCCTTTTTATATTTAATTCCTTATCATCAGAAATAATATCCAGGAAATGCTTCAGTCTCAGAGTCTATGAATGTATCAGTTCATTTATAAACCAATTCAAGGTTCAATACCGGTGTAATATTCAGTTCAATGTCTGCCCAAACACTATTATGCAATTATGCAGAGGTTTTAGTTTCATGATCAGATTGAACCATCTCTCACAATTTAACTTGTCAGTTTGTGGATATTTTAGCCTTGTTAAAGTCAGAAACTGACTTCATGTGTGTGTATACTGTTGATTCAGATACTAAGATTTTTAGGTTGCATCAAATTGGCTTTTAGAAAATCATGAGTACTTTTGTCTATACGCTTGATATTGTTTGATTGATATATTAACAAAACCATTTTTAGCATCAGAAAAACCACAAATAATTTCCCAGGGAGTGCTTTCTAGTGTTTATGCTCAGTAGTGCTTTCAAACATGCCCTAAATGCTTAATCTTTTGAAAATGTCAACTTTGGCTCAGCAAGAGAGGCATTCAGCCTCTATTTTATGAAGCTTATAGAATGAATATTGGCAGCATTACTTGGTCTCTTCTGGGAATTTTCTTACAAAGTACATCTATTCTATTCCCTTTTTCTTTTTCTCTTCAAATGCACAACAAAGAAGAAAATAGTCACCTAGTAGGTTTTTCCTCTACTTTGATAATTTTTTCATCCCCCTAGGTTTTATCTTAGCAAAGACAACATAATTAATGGGAAATGGTAAAAATTTAAGAGAATGAGTTTTTCTTTAACAAAAGTAATGTAATTATCAGAAAATAATAAAAATCTAAGAGTGTGAGTTTTTTCTTAACAAAGACAAGGTAATCATTTGTAAGTGATCGAAATCTAAGGAAAGCTTATTGGATGCTTTCGAAAATAAGGAATCCATTTTGGTACCCTATACTTTTATAGTTCACATTTCAATCCTCTATCAAATTCTTCTATATTTACAACAATTATTACTCAAATCAAACAAATCCCCTTTTTCCACAATTCCACAAACTTGTCAAGGAGACTGCTTTTGCTAAATAAAAATCTAATTGGTTTTAAAATTATTTAGAAATATCTTAAAATGGTGGTATCGAACACATTTGTCTAATTTAAAATGTGCTATCATGGTGGCAATTCCCAAAATATCACCTACCCTATTATTAAAAATATATATCTTATTTGATTCAATTGTGTTTGTGGTTGAAAAAAATCAAATATAATTTAGAAAAAAAAAGTTAAATAATATCAAATTAAAAAATAAAGTTGCAAAAATTACACCAAATTCTTCTTTGTTCTTTCTCTTGAAAACAAAACAACAAAACTATGGTTGTGGACAGCTCGTTGGTGGTGAAAGTGGCGAATGTATCAGCAAACGTGTGCCAATACGTAGCTTGTAACCCAGAAAGATTGCCTGCCGATCAAGTTCTCCACCTCCTTTGCTGCGTTCCATTCCAACAATTCCGTCGTTTCGCGCTTTCTTTCTGGACTTATTTCTGCTTCTTCTCCGATAATTCCTACTGGTCGTCGTCCGATCAAGAATCCAACGGCGATGATTCTCACTCTGAATAAGTTCTTTTATGTCGTTCGGGGCCAGGCAATGCCCAGTTTTGTATAAATATGTGGAGTTGGAGTAGTTGTTTCTGGATTTTGTTCGTTGTCGTGTAATTGTTAATAAAAATGGCAATTTAAGAAATGGGTTTTGGTTTTTTGTTTTGAAAGGTTCGATTTTAGAAAGGGTAACATTACTTTCCACCAAGTTCTATTCTAATATCAAAAGTAACATATGTTAAAATACTTAAATAAACACTTATTGATTAATTTTTATTAAAAAATTTTATTAAAATAAAAGATAAAATCATTATTTCACTATTAAATCTTAAAATCTTAAATATTTTTACTATTTTTCTTTTTAATTTAAAAATATTTATGATTTTCCATCCAAATTAAACTTTAAAAAACAATATTTCCCTCCCTAAATAGTTTCATAATTTAACTAAAAAGAACAAAGTCATGAGCTAATAATTTATAATAAAACTAAGGCCAAAGGACTATTTCTCACCCAAGGTATGTTGTATTCTCAAGTTTTTTTCCTTTAACTTTAAAAATATCAAATACCTATCCATAAACAGTTAAATTTAACGAAACCTTAACCCTTTAAAATTTTATCTTTTTTTTCCTCTCTAACCCCTAAAAACTAACCATTTTTCCTTAAGCCAAAATTTGAAAAATAGCATTCCACCCCTCTAGGGTTTAGTTTTCAATCCTCGACGCCAAATCCTATGCCATTGTCGACGACGAAGCCTTCTTGATGCACCACCATGCTCCGACGACCTCTCTTCTCTCATTTGGAATGTTGATCGACCCAGATCTGGCATCGTCTTCGCCTGAAAAGTTGAAGAGCTTCGTCGAGAGACGAAGACGATGACCTTGTCTCCGTCTGGGAAGACGAAAAGCTTCGTCTCCAAGCGAAGCTCTTCAACTTTTCAGACGAAGATGACGCTAGATCTAAGCCGATTGAAGTTCCAGAGGAGAGAAGAGAGGTCATTGGAGCATGGTGGTGCGTCGGAAAGGCTTCGTCGTCGGCGATGAAGCCGAATTTGACGTTGGGGATTGAAAACTAAACCCTAGGGGGGGAATGTTATTTTTCAAAACTTGGCCTAGGGGGAAATGGTTAGTTTTTAGGAGTTAGGGGGAAAAAGAGGATTAAATTTTAATTTATTTTTAATATTACAGATACAATAACAATTTTACCCTTGAATCCATTTTTTTTAACAGCCCATAGGTAGGTAAATGAGTTTTTCAAAGTTAATGGATGGTAATGTGCAGAAAAGTATATCTTGGGTGGGAAATAGTCCTTTGGCCTAAAACTAAATAGTTTTCATTAATGAATGCGGATGACGGGTGGATAAATAGATTCTTCATATAATAAAATTATATATACACAATTTTGATACACAAATATATACATACAAAAATGTATCATACTATGATTAGATAAATTTAAATTAATGATAAAGTAACATTCAATTATATAATGATATATTCATATGTATACATAACATCGCTCTTTTTCACAATTTGATGGGAAATAATCACATGGCTTTTTTATTTCATGTAATTAACATTAATATCATTTAATTGAGTATGAGTTATCAATTGATCTTAGTTTTATAAATCAATTTTAAAAGAGGAGTAATGTTTTTTTGTACATATTTTGTATACACGATTTAAATATATAAATGATGTGCTATTATATAAATGAGTATTACTTTATCTTTAATTTAAAATCATCTAATCATATGATGATACATTAATTATGTACCCAAATTATGAACTAAAAATATGTACACATAGTTTTATTGTTAAAAGAGTAGTTCTATATATATAACTTTGTGTATAAATAATAACATGTAATCGTATAATTAGATAGTTAAAAATTAAAGATAAAATAATATTTAATTATATGATAACATATCGTTATTTATATATAAAAATATGTATAAAAATTATGTAAATAGTTTTTATCGATATTAAAAGAAAGAATGATCGACATTTTCCCAACTAAGGTGTGAATACACAAATAATACTTTCTTACTTAAAACCTAACACAATTAACAAAAAATAGCTCTTTCACATATGTAGATATTGTAAGTACCATGTTACCCTGATTTTGTTTCACTTTTTTGTATTTTCCATGTTACACAAAACTAAACATAATTAACATTAATCCTACCTACAAAACTCACAAAATCTTATGGATAATCAAATTACATCTCTTTGACTAGCATATACTCTTTCTCTTCAAATCTTCTCTTCCTCCACTTCAATCTCTCCCGCTTAATCAAAACACAAAATCACACAATCTTGTCTAACTTATCTTCAGATCCATGGTTTCGAATGAATAATTTTGAGCAAGATTTATATATTATGGTGAAGCCTTAAATAATCTAGATTTGTGTTGGAAACGATATGATTCCTTTGCCTTTATCTCAATCTCTTTCCATTACTCACTTTCTTATTTCTCTCCCTCAAACTACCACCTTTGATGTTTTCTTTTTCATTAATGTCATCATTAGTGAATGTATTACCTATGACTTATTCCCCGATGAGATTCAATCTCTCTCCAAACTCGATTTTCTCTCATCGAAGACAATGTGATTTTTATTCTCTTACCTTCCTCATTCAACATTCCCACTAATCGTTTCTATCGACATTATTATTTCTCTCACTAGTTCTCTAGCCTCCACTTTTGGATTGTTCATCAACTCCAACTCATCAAACCTTCCATCATCGTCGCCACCTCAACCACCTCACACAAACTACCATCCAATCTTTGTATGATTTTATGAGAGAAATCAACTTTGAGGGTTACAATGAAAAATTAAGGGGTTTTATCTGTTTTCTCATCAACGTGAGTATAAATTTATTTACTTAAATAAAAGATACAAAATAACAAATGAACTTCTCAATTAGGAAACTATTTGTCATGTTGTGGAGAGTGTTATTGACAATCCCTTTTTTTATTCTTTTATTTTTTAATTTAAAAAATAAAAATTAAGATTTTATCTTTTTGGGATAGAATTTATATTAATAAAGTTAGATTTTAGGTGTGAAAATATGATTTATTCATGGAAAAGTGTTTTTAAACTAAATTTTATGTGGGAAAATATAAATAACTCTAATATAAATTAATTTTCGCATAATTTTTTTTTTTACAAGGTTAATGGGTTGCAAAATTGTCTTATGTAAATAATTTCTCATATAATAATAATAATAAGAATAATAACAATTAAAAATAAATTAATATTTTCCAAATAATTTAAAAAACACACACAAATTTGTGGTCCCCAAGGCAACAAATCGCCTTCATCACCAACAAATCAGAAACATATAAATAAAACTAAAAAACCAACCAAAATTTAAAAAAAAAAATTAAAAATTAAAAAAATTGCTGAGTGTAGAGTGTTGAGAAAGGATGATGACTATGGAAGTTCCATGGACCTCTTCGTTATTTTCTAGCATAAATACCCTTAATAAAACCTCTGACTTTTCTCCGATGTTCCGCTTCTCCATTTCTAGAACACTTTCTTCCTTCCCTTCTCGTTCTCGTCCTCTTTCAATGGCCTCTGCTTCTCGGTTTTCACCTCAGGTTGGTCAAACTCAATTTCTCTAAATTCATCCTCTCGTTGTTTTCCCAAGATAACCCGAGCAAGAAGTGCAGAGTTCTTAATTTATTCAACTGGGCTTTTTTTTGTCATGATGTTTTGTTTGAGATTTAGTATTTTTATTATTTTTTATGAAGGTGATGATGTTGATTGATGATGGATGCTTGGAAGTGAAAAGTTTTGATTTTGATTAAGTAATGTATTTTTTTCGGTGGGGTTATTTGTTTGTTTGTTTTGATCAGGCTGTATCAACTGGGGGTGTTGCTAGTGATGTCAATGTCTTCCAATTGATTCAAACCCACCAGGTAGTGTTATACATGTGATTTTGATTTGTTTTTGTGTTTGTTTACTTGTGATGTTTCAATTTAAACACAGATAGTAATTGACTACAATTGCCTATTAGTGTTAGATTATGTCAGTAACTAAACCAACGACTCTAAAGGTTGGGGTTATAATGTTGTCCTTCCTATGATTATAGCCTATGATATAAATTCTTTCATATGTTGTAAATGGGATCTATCTGATTGATCTGGAGTTTTCATTACAGGAAGCTGCAGCTAGGCTGCCTCCGGTTGAGGAAATTCGAACTGTATTTGATTGCAATACACGTGGCATGCTTTCCACTTTTTCTGAGGTTTTTCTTCATATTGTGTTATTTTTTGGAGTTTGAACTAGTTACTTGAAGAGGAAAATAGTGGAAGTAATCTTATCAAATTTGTGCATTCTTTGACAATGCTCGTTAAGCTTTGAAACGGGGAAGTGGTCCACTATTTAAGCATTGTAATCACTTTTTGCACAGCTAATTGTAAGTCTTTTACTCTGTAGAAATATGAAGGTTACCCATCAGGTTCGCTGGTTGACTTTGCATGTGATGCTGATGGATCTCCAATATTAGCTGTTAGCAGCCTGGCTGTCCATACAAAGGTTTGTCCTGGAATGTTTTTATAGATGTCTTAACTAATACAACTGATCACCCATGTAATTTAAAGAAGATGAACTGGATAAATTTTTAGATAGAGGCAATTGGAATCTAGGCTTATGTACAAATATGAAGTGCCTTTCCCATGAATCACATGACTTGTACATCTAATAGTGACGGTAAAAGTTTGAGAGGATCCAATTGATAGTTAATAAATGCAAAATGCGCTGAATGCCTTTGATAATGGAGGTAGATGCTTCGGCTTTATTGTTAATATTTATTGTCTAAAATAAATCTTTAGATCCAGCACTCTGCATGGGCAGCCAAATACATTATGAAAAAATTGGAGGGAGGGTCTATAGCTAGATTTTCTGGGCTACTTCTATTCTTTTTCATATTTCTGGCTTATTAAGATAATGATGAAAATTTTATTGTTTCATCAGTATAAAAATTTGTGGTATTTTCTTTGATTTGCTAGGGAAAATATCTTCCTTTCAACTGTATTTAATTAATAATTTGACAACTTTCTGCTGTGTACAGGACCTGTTAGCTAATCCCAAATGTTCATTGGTTGTTGCTAGAGATCCAGAGGATAGAACTGACATAGTAATTACCCTGCATGGGGATGCTCTTTCTGTAAGTTATTACCCTTTTAAAAGTTTGCATCGATTTGTATACGGTTTTGCTTTATAATTCATATTCTGGGCAAACATTTCAATCTTCAATAAACCATAATAGTTTGGATCATAGAACTTGAATTTATATATTGATCATTTATACAGGTTCCTGAAAAAGATGTAGCAGCCTTTCGAGCTGCCTATTTGGCTAAGCATCCCAATGCATTCTGGGTAATTCTTGCTTGCTTACTCACTAGCTTGCTTTGTTGGTTCGAACAATAAATTGTCACTAATTTATTTTGTTAGGCTTCTAAAACTCCTTTCCTGATGTGAAGGTTGACTTTGGTGACTTCCAATTTTTGCGCATTGAACCAAAGATTGTACGATACGTGTCAGGCGTTGCAACTGCTTTATTAGGATCTGGAGGTTTGTCTGTCTCCCATGCATCATTTTTTATAAACTAAATGTGGATTGATATGTACTCTATAATTTGTTAATCATTTGGTCTTTGAGAGTGGGAATGCTAAGTACTCCTTAAGTCACTTGATAAGGGATACACACTGATGTTCCTGCAGATGCACTGTTACACATTCTGTTCATGTTTTCACCTCCACTAAAGAATCCATTTACTATGTTTTTGCTGTCTTCTTACCACCATATTCCTTTTCTATTCTGTCTTATCTATCTTTCTTGTACCTTCACTTCCAGAGTTCAGCAAAGAGGAATACCAAGCTGCAAAAGTTGATCCAATAGCTCAGTTTTCCAAGCCTGTTGCGGTATTTGTCACATATTACTTGTTTGTTATGTTATCAATTTCCAATTATAACTTTGGTAGTTTGCTCTTCTAATTGAGCCTGTATCTCCTGGCAGTCTCACATGAACAGGGATCATGCTGAGGATACAAGACTCATTGTGCAACACTCCACATCAATTCCGGTATATCTGGAATGACATGTTTGACATTGTATTTCCATATAAACTAGGACATTAAGATCTAATTATTATTACTGAATTTAGAGCTTCTAGCTGGTTGAGAGGGAAGCATAAAAATCAGCTCTGATCTTGTTGTCAGTAGTCTAATTGGCATGTCAAATGAATTGTAAAAAAAATATAAATGGTCAGCACTTTGTTCACGAAAGAGAAAGAGAGAGAGCAATGAATAGTTTTGTGAAAGTTGTCTTCATTTCTTTCTTCAGGTAGAGTCTGCTTGCATGCTGGATTTGGATAGTCTCGGATTCTATGTTAAGGTATGGCTAGTTGTTAACCTTGTTATTTAGGTGCCCGATATTCTTCATAACCTATTATAATGTTAAGATTTCAGCTTAATTATAGGGCCCTTACTGAAGTATTAGATTATTTTTTCTTTTCTTATATTTGTAATAACTTAGCATTATTATTGAGCCATCTGTTTTTGAAAAAATCTTTCTTGACTGCTTATATAGCAATGTCATTGTTATGAAGTTTGTAATCTTCCTCTCGGTGTAAATTTAATTTGACCTTTATTTCTTCGTTTAGGTGGGTTATCAAGGAGATACTTTCAAGCTCCGAATCCCTTTCCCAAGACGTGCAGAAGATAGAAAGTGAGAAATCTTACTTTTGAAAATTCCTCATCATACGATATATATATTGCTCTTTGTTGTAGCAAAAGGGGGACAGATGGGTACAGTGCTCCTATTCTTCACGTGTTAGTTTATGTTCCATATGTTATGCTGCCCAGATAATTATGTTTAATGAAATCAAATTTCTTTAATATAACAATAAAAAAAGATAGAAGGCGAGAAATGAGAATAAAAATTGTGCTTTGCATGGTTGATTTTACTGGCTGCTACAATGATTATGTATTACTGCAAATCAGTGGTACATTCGATATTAAAAATATGCATAGGATCTGTGTTTTGATGGTTTGGGTTCCTATTGTAGTGCTTTCTCTTGATAGCATGGACTCGTTGATATTAGTAATTTAAGGACACTCCCATACATGATCTCACTGATTTCCTTGAGTTGCATTTCTTGTATGATGCTGAGCCTGCCATATAAATTTTGGCTGCATATTTTTGAGTTCTAAGTTGTGTTTCCTGTATGTCTTAGGGATGTGAAGACCCTAATAGTGGAAATGCTTCAAGTTGCTAAGTCTCACGCTAAATGATTGCACAATGAAAGAGAACAAAAAGGTGTGCTTATCCTAAATTTCTCTGAGTTTTGTTGAACTATTGATTCTTTGAGAACTCCAAGAATTGTGGTGCTTTTGTTTGATCATTTAAAAGTTAGCTTTAGCATCACCATGACTTGTGATCGAGTTGCACATCCTTAGAATGAATCCTTACGATCAGCTTCATAACAAAAAACTTTGATTCTCCAGTTGCTTTGTTACTATTTTCATTTCCAGAATTTCTTTCAAATGCCTTTTCTGACTTTCTCCTAACCACATGGCATCATAATTCTATTGCATGTATACATAAAAAAATTCAATAACTTAGTAAGTCCATCCTTGGATTCGTATTATCTTCTACCGTCTACACGCATAGGGAATCATATAATCAGATAACATCTTTATGTACCAGTGACTTTTCTGAATTATTGTTGTTTTGTTGTGTGCAGCTTCCTGTATCACATCACAGTCACTTTCTAGTGGACATTGATAAATTGGACTGGGTGATGTCGGAATAAAGACACCAAGTTGCCATGGATGCTGTCTTGTTCTGTAATTTGCATTTGTGTAGTACTGTGCTTAATAATTAGACAAAAAAATAACATAAATAGGAGGTATCTTTTGTTAATATGTAAGTCTCTGTTGATCGTATAATTTCATTTCCTATGCATTGTACAAAGACAATTTGTTAAGAATTAAGCTAATGAAATAATAAAAATATTACTCATAAAGATCATTCTAGGAATATTTTATTACATAATGATGCTGATTTCATTTCATAATTATCCACAAGTGATAAGGCTAGAGATGGCAATGCGGGCTCCAAATGGGGTATTTAGCCTATCCCTCCAATAGGTTCAAGGTTGGGAATAAGAACAAAGATGATTAAAATCTTCACAATCAGAGACAGACAATAACAGGAATAAATATATCTTAATATGTTTCCTTCTCTATATATCTCTTTAATTTATACATATTGAATTATTCTTAAAGATTTTAAATTATTATATATATATTTTAATTTATTAAACAATGATAGAAAAAGAAAAAGAGAAGAAAATTTTCTTGTAAGAACAAGAAGGAAAAAAAAGAGATTTTTTTTTTTTTAAATGAAAAAGAGATGAGGATATTCCCATACCGAGAACATAGTGGGGATGGTACAAGTTTTACTTGTAGGAACGAAAAGGGGGTAGAATATTTATCCCCTATCCTGTCCATTGCCATCCCTAGAGAAGGCTTGTTTTGATGCTTCATATGAGTTGATGCTTCATGAGTCTTCATTCACGTTTGTTTATGCCTTTGGTATATTACCTTGCTATTAAAGGTTTTATTTGATATGTAGACAAGAATGGACATTATGATTAGATATGTAGGAAATATATTAATATTATTCGACAAAAAATGCCCATTTTGCTAATTTATCAATCTCATTATGTTATAAATTTTACCAATATCAAATTATAAAAATAAAATAAGGAATATATGTAATAGAGTGTGAGATAATATGAAGAGGACAACAAAGAGAGAGAGATGGAGGGAGAATATTTGTATGAAACAAAATAAAGAGGACAAACAAGAAAAGGAGAATCATATAACACATTGTTTAATATGATAAAATGAGAGAAAAATATATATATATTTCATTGATAAAAATTAAATGTTACTTCTATACAGCAAACCCAGCAGAGAGTGTTGTTTTTCCCATCTCTTCCATTCTCTAATATAAATCTAAACCCAACTCACTCAAATCACAATACAATTTTCCAAAATTTTCAATCAGAGCAAAGTGGCACTGCTGCTGCTTTAACTTATATAAAACCTTCTTCCTCATTCTGAATCACTTTCCACACTCCCCATGGCCTTCAATCCTCTTGGTCTCTGCATCACACAAAACCTAACTCATCAATTATCTTTGCACCAAAAGCAGAAACAAATTTGTTCAAAGCAAAACTAAACTAAACTACTTGCCAGTGTCTGTCTCATCTGCTAAGATCAATACCTTAAAATATGCATACGATGAAATTAGATGCCAATTGACCGATTTGCATCAAATTGTTAAGCAATGACATTTTTAGATACCAGTTGGGGGATTAGCATACTGTTTTGAGATAAAATGATCAAATAGCATCTATGTGTTTGGATAGCTATTGAGCAATCTGACACTGGTTCGACAAGATGATAAAAATAAGTGCAAAGAGATGGAATTACCTTCTTTGAGCTCTTCTTCTCCCTTACTTCATACCTCTCTTGGCACATATCAGTCAACCAAGCACCAGGACTCACCAACTGCCACCCACCAAAACCAAACAAACAATCAAAAACCAAAGAAAAGTCAGCAAACAAACAAACCCACATATGCAAAAAGCTTGCAAAACTTACAAGTAAGCTTCTTTGGATTATCTTAGCTCTCTTTTTAGGTCTTTGAGGAGGCTTACACCCTTTCATAGCTAGGAAATCCTCTTCTTTTTCTTTGTTTGACAAAGTAATATATAGCTTTGGCCAAACAACCAATTTGTTGTTGTCTTGTCCATTGTTAGCATCTACTGGAACTTTGCCATTCTCATCACCGCCCACTGATCCTCTTGTTGTGTAGTATCTATCTTCCTTCTCAGGTGACGATGATTTTCGATTCTCGTTTGCACCCGAACGGAGTATTGCAGCCTCAGAACTCCTATATCCAAAAACACAACAATTAAAAACTACTACACAAATTAAAAACACAATCTCCCTTGTTAGTTTTTTAAGAAGAAACTAGTCAGTGCCGCTATATGAAAACCACTTAACACAAATTCAAAAGTTCTTTCATTTTCATTTTCTATGTAGCAGTTTCTCAGCAACCAAACAGAAGATAACAAGAAACAGAATACATATCACAAAAGAGAATCATAAAATAAAAAGAAATAAAGGGAAAATAAATATGATATTCAACATCTTCATCCGCAGATTATCCATAGGTTTGGAGAGATAATACAAAATTAAAAATAAAAATAAAAGCTTTACTAGGTAGAGCGTTGAACAACCGAAATCGGACTTTTATTTTTCCGAGGCAAAGCTCTCAACTCCTAAAGATTAAAAACTCAGTTCTTGCATAATTTTTTTCTTTTGTTTTCTCAGCAACCAATCAAGAGGTAAGAGAAAAACACTTAAATTTTCGCAAAACCTTTAACCAAATCGAGCCGTAGAAACAAAAGGAACAAAACAAAAACACTCCGAAAACGTTGTTTTTATACAAATCGGAGAAATCTGTCTCACCTAGTGAGACGGCTTGTGGTTTCTTTGTCTGACGCAGTTACCAAACATCGGTCGATTCTTGTGATTCTCCTGCGAATTACGCCATTTGATTTTTGCGAAAGCTTTTGTGGGTCCTTCACCCTCACACATCTTAGCCTCTTCTTGTTTCCCCACCGCAAAAAAAATTCCGGCTCCATTGGTAACGATAATTTACAAGCTCTCTGGTTCCCCTCTTCCTTCTCCATACCTAACAACGAAAGAAACCCACAAAATCTGAGATTTGTTTGCACATAAAGGTTGAATTTTTAGGGATACCCAGTAGTGAAAAATTTTCAAAATTGATGATAATGAAGCTCAAGAAAACAAAATTAAATATTATTTTTTTGTGATAGCCGTTTGAGTTCTTTGGCTATTTCAGTAGGTGGTTGGGAAAAAAAATCTTTAATATCTAAGAAACCCAGAAGTGAAACTCAAAGAGATGAGGAAACTAACAGGTAAAGAAGGAAGAAAGAACCATTTTTTTATTCCACCAATTTTCTCCTTCGGTTTTCAAGTCTCAGAGGTGAGAAATTTAGATGGGAAATCGAAACTTTAGTTAATAAAACAAACCAAATTTACATATTTCAGTTTCTTGGAATTGTCCAGATGAATAAAAAAACAGAAAGAGAAATTTGAAGGATTTCTGTAAACGAAGCCGATTGTCATCTAACCTCAAGATCTACATCTCCAACAAAAAAAATAGCTCACAAAACTCTGTGTGAGAGTTTTGGAAGAAGACAAGAAAACAAAAACACAAAAAGAAAAAACTGTAAATGAGAGAAGAAAAAAAGAAGAACAATAACATACATGTTAAGTTATGTTACAGAAAAAGTATGAGAAGCTTCTTATGATAAACAACTAGAACAACAAAAACAACAACAACCCTCTCTTCTTTATCAAGTCTTCTGCTTTCTCTCTGAAACACAAACAAAAAGAATTTATTTTCCTTTTTCTTCTCCCGCGATGCTTCAATGGAGCTGTTTGTTTAGCTGGATTACCTCTCAGTCTTGTGAAATTTCTTTTCTTTTGTCTTCTCTTCATTGTTTATCTCTCTTTCCTTCTATTTATCTTTGATGACAGAAGGTGATAAAAATAACTCAAGATGATGATCACCGTTGGATTGATGATGATCGGTTTAGATGGACGGTTCAGTTTACTGTTTAAAACCAGAGAATGAGGGAGGAAATTGTGCTGGGCTGGATCTGTCTTTTCTTTGGGCTTTCATTGGGCCATCTTAAAATACGAACTTCAGCCCAGTCTTAGATGAATCCCTATCCGTAGTACAATTCTCCAAACTTTTATAAAAATATAGGTTAAAAGATTTATTCCCGTTTGCCAACTCCTATCTACTAAATTTTAAAAATTTAAAAATTTATCTTTTAATTATTAAAATTAAAAATTTATTAATTTTAAAGATATAATTATTATTTAACTTATAATATTAAAAAAATAAAATTTTAACTTATTTTCTCATTTATATTTTAAAAATTAATAATTTTTTTATCTATAATTTTAAAAAATTATATTTTTTTAAGATTTTATTATTTTCTCTTCCTTCTCCAATGATGGTCTACTTTGTCTTCCTACTCATCTTATTCCCTGACGCTCTCTCTCCCTCTTTGAAGAATGGCAATCGAAGCTGAAGAGTTAAGAAGAAACATCTCTCTCTCAGGAAATTTTAAATTAAAATTTTTATATTCTAATTATAAAAAATAAAAGTAGAATAAAATATTTATAGATTCCAATTTAAATTTAAAATTTAAATTTTATGATAATACTACACTTGTAAAAAATGTAACCCCGACTTTATATTTTAAAAGACGCTATTTTTTTTTTTTTGAAATATAAAATTGAAATCTTTGGTCTCTCTTCACCTCATTCCTAAGAACATTTCATCCCCAAGTTTTTTTTTTTTTAAATAAATTCATCTTCAAATTCTTTCAAAACAAATAAATTACAAAGTTAATGCAAATACATTAGATTAATAAATAATAGGAGCAAACTGTTATTTCTCATCTACTTAATTCCAAAACCACAAACACCCTCCCAAAATATAACTCCGTTCCAGAAAAATTATATTTTTTATTCCAAGAATTGAGAAAAATTGATATTGGGTAAAACTTACCACTCACTTGTATTTTAGTATTGTTTAAGAATATATACAACCAAGGTACAGACTAATTTAGAAAGGAAAAATATATATGAGATAATTAAACAACCGAATAAGGGTTCTATAATATGCACAAAGTAACTAGAATATTTGACTGCATCATTCTATATCAATTAGAACATTTGACTATATCAATCTATATCAACCGTATCAATGAAAATATTTAACCATATCAATTCAATACGACAGCTGTATATTCTCAACAAGAATTGACAAGCTCGATGTGATTTTAACAATTTTGGCCTCTAAATCCTACCTTGGCTATGATTCCAATCATCTATTAGTACTTTTTTGGTGCGATTTTGGTCATTGGATCTAGATAGATTAGAGAAAACAATTGAGAAAGGCAGGGAGGGGATACCCGTATTCCTGTTCCCATCCCTGTAAAGTAGGACACATCTTTGTCCCTTCCTTGTCTTTGTTCCAAGGATTATCAGAAATCCTCATTTTTCACTCACGATAAATAATTCTCTTCATATTCCCTCCACTTCTCCACCTCCTTCTTG
This sequence comes from Mangifera indica, assembly GCF_011075055.1. Taxonomy (NCBI): domain Eukaryota; kingdom Viridiplantae; phylum Streptophyta; class Magnoliopsida; order Sapindales; family Anacardiaceae; genus Mangifera; species Mangifera indica. The sequence continues at coordinate 14,313,968 of NC_058143.1, read as the reverse complement.
TCCCTTTCGTTTAAATACTATCATAGTATTAACTTTGTGGTAATTAAAAATGTAATTAATATTTTCGTAAATTATACTTTAGATATAGGTATTTAGTGGAGTACGCATAAAACCTTTTTAAAGATATGTTTTTACTTTTGTCTCTGTCCCTACATGATAAGATGGAACCAGGACCTTATTTTAAGGTCAAGTTGTCATCCCTAATTAGATTATAGGAAATAATGGTTAAGGGTAATATTGTAATTAAAAAAATAATTGAAGATAATATGTTCATTTACTTTTAGACACTATTTTAAACTCTTTTTCCATCATTAAAGTTAGGTTTTAAATAAAAATTTAAAAATTTAAGAGATATAAAGTGATTTTCCCAAACCTCAAAGAGAATTTTAAACGGTTGGATATTGTGATTTACTTTAAATAATAATTGATGAACCGATTGAGACGAGATATCTCATTTAAAAAAGAAAAAAACATATATCTGAAAACAAAATTATTTCTATTGGAAGTTTTTAGCAAAGTACTTCTAATGTGTCATATCTTACATTGTTCATGAATTTTTAGTAATAATAATTTTCTTCGTAAAGAGAAATTATAAATCATCATTCTGTAAATTTTAAACAAAAAAAAATTTCAAAATTTATAATTTAGTTTCATAAATTTTCTTCAAATAGTTTTAGATAAAAGGAGGTTGCTTTGTCTAATAGTAGAGGGACTTCCTTCTGTTGCAATTATTAACAGTTTGAATCATTTTGTTCTCCCTGGGTCTCTCACCCAATCCCGACGTTCTGAAACCCGTCTTCCTTCTTTCCCTGGAAAAGAACAGCATAATGGTTACGTTTTCTGCAAAATTCGATTCCTGTTTCCTTATTTGCAATCAGGTACGTGAGAATGTGATATATCTGTTATGCAGTTTCTTTCAGTTTATGCTATTGTATCATTGTTCTAGCAAATAACCTCATTGTTCTTCCAGTCGAAAACTGTTGCTGCTAAGAAAATGAAGATACAGTTTACACAAGGTCAAACCATGGATTTTCCCTTCGGAAAGTGTTGGTGGATATAGTCTAAAATGGTCAAAATCCATTGAAAATCCTTCGAAGAGAGCTAATGAGGTAAGCCTTAACAGACCCTTTTTTTTGCTTTTCTTGAAAGTTAACCGTAACTTTTTGTTATTGTTCATCATATTGGCAGTTGCTGCAGTTGGGAGGAAGAAGATAGAGCAAAGTGGTGCTAAATCCTTTGCTTCTCGGACAAAGAGCACAAGTCATTCTTCCCGTAAGTCTCCATGGAGCTCAAAGGTGCCGACCTATGACTTTGAAAAGAATTTTACTTAGCAATATATAAAATATCAGTATAATTTTTAAAATTTTGGGTTTGTAGTAATGCATATAAAATAAGTTATTATTTCTCAAAAATTATAATCCAAATTGGACATAATATAGTTTTTTTAGTTTGATTCGATTTGGTTTGATTTAAGGTACCAAATAATTTATTTTGATTTGAAATTTCCCAAGAATCTTTTTATTTTTTAGTTTGGTTTAAAAATTTTTTTGAACTAAACAAACTGGATCATGCACTTGCTTACATGAATTAAATTTAAGACTTTGGGTTGATAGAGAAACTGGATAATGCATTTGCTTACATGAATTAAATTTCCCTAGATTTTTGAGACGTCATTAGACCATTTTGGTTGGATTTTGAGTGGTATTTGCACTGAGAAACCATCAAGGAGGAAAATGGTAAGAAGGCTGACTGATGACCAAAATGGAGATGGTTGCCAAAGGAGGAGAAAAAACCTTTAAGAGGAAAAAGTAATTTTTCAAACTTTCAGTAAAAAGTTGTTAGTTTTTTAAATTAAGAGAAAAAAAAACAATAAAATTTTAATTTTTTTGAATTTTTAACTAAATAACTTTTTTACTCTTAACCCTATTTGAAAATTTTAATAAAAAGATAGATGTTTAAGTTTTTGAAATTTTATGATCGAAAGTTTAATAATAAATTAAATCTTGGGTGAGAATAATTCTTTTGGTCTTATTTTAAAAGTAGGTCATGGTTGAAACTTTGAAAAAAAACATGTTTAAAATATGTGATATGTAGTCATTCATTCTTAAGCTATTAAAATATTTTTGTCGTGAAAATATAATTATAGAGAAAGTAAGAAGAGAGAAATTTTAAAAAATCATTAATAAGGTAAATACACTAATAATTCCCATCTTGATAATTAATTAATTTTTCAATAAAATTATATATACAAATAATAATATAATATTATGTGATTAAATATTATTTAATTTTTAATTTTTAATTTTTAACTATCAAACTATACGATAATACATAATTATTTATATATAAAATTATATATATGTTGTGATCTGAAGTCTCACATCGCTCCCGTTTTGTCTACTGAACTTGTATATAAGCAGGGGCTAGAAGCCCTTAACTCAATAGACGCATTTTAAAGTCGTGAGGGTTTAAAGTTCAAAGCGGACAATATTTGTTGGGTTGTTTATAACGCGTTATCAGCACGATAGCGATGGAGGATGTGTTGTAACATGAGTCCCACATCGCTCTCGTTCTGCCTACTGAGCTTGTATATAAGCATGAGTCAGAAACCCTTAACTCAATAGACACGTTTTAAAGTCGTGAGAGCCTGAAGCCTAAAACATGCCCAAAATAGACAATATCTGTTGGACTGTTTAAAACAACATAAAAATTATACTTATAATATTCCTGATAATTTTAGACCTCTTGGGGATTGAGGAGAAATTACTAATTAAATAAAGGGTGAAAAAGATATATAATAAAATAAAGAGATACGAGGTAACTTGAAAGTAGATGAAGACAAATTCAAAGTTTAACGCTATGCAAAGACAAATTAAGGGTCACAACTTGAACAAACTTTGACAATAAGCAAAATTTGTAACGTATATACAAGGATTCAGCATAGAAACAAGCTGCAATGCCTAAAGGGGATGCATCTCATTATTGATTTTTGTATTTTCAATATCATTTGGTGTCTTTTTTATTGACTTGTAAAGAATATTTATATCATATTTGAATCAAGAAATTTATAATAAAAATAAAATAATAATTTTATTAGCTGAAAATTAAAAAAAAAAATTTCGTACATATAGGATTTGAATATTTTAAGTATAATAATTAACTTTTAATATGTTTTCAACCTTGAAAGACAAAATTTAAATATCTATTTAACGGTTAAAGTTAACTAAATCTTTATACAATTTTTAAATCTATTAATTATTAAACATATTTAGTTGACTTTAATAATAAAAATATATATATTTAAATGTTTAAAAAATAATAAATAGAAAATTTAAAAAGACAGTAAACCTTTGGTGGGAATAAGTCACTTGGCCATTCTTAAACCTGTCAACTATTAAATATATTCGATAAATTTTAATAACTGATAGATAAGTATTTGAGATTTTGAAAAATAATGAGTAAAATTTAAAAAAAATAAATAAATAGTGGGTGAAAACAAGTCACTTGGCCATTCTTAAACCCAAGAACGAGAGTAATTTAGTAACTAAAGCAATCAACACTATTATAAGTGAAGATCATCCCAATCCTGAACCCATACTTGTTGCAGTTTCCCGAGTCCCCTCTTCTATCTTGCTCTGTAGAAACCTTCACTTTGTGGGGTTTTTTTTTTCGTCATTCTGCCTCTTTGAGTAGCCATATGAATCAACAATGAACTTCATTTTTGGTTTAGTTATGAGGCAGATATTGAGCCATTGGCCCTTTGAGGGGACTCTTATTTTCTCTTATTAATTGTCCTCCAAGCAGCCTTACACATTTATAAAATTCATGTTTATTTGCGTAAATCCTGCCTCTCGAATGACCAGAAGCTGAGCCAAATGGTGAGTAAATAACTAAACCTTCTGGATATTTGAAATATTCAATGAATATGAATGAGTAGAGAAATGCTGGTCGATGAAAAGGAAAGTTCTCTGTATGATGGTTGCTGGCTGCTATTGTTTGACATTGTGTTGAGGTCTAGGGTTGTGTATATGAGAGGGGTTTTTGATAAAATCTGAATTTCTTTAGATTTTTCTAATTTAGACTAAACTTTGAGAAATAAATTATATTTTTCAGATTGTATATCCAAAATCTTGTCAGCCTAAATAAACTTTTCATTGACAATTTGAAGGGGTACAATTCAGCTCAAACAGAGGCTGAAAATTAGAGTCAGTTTTGATTTTGCTCCATTTATTGTTCACCGCCATGGAATGTTGCTTTGCCCATATGTTATGTTATAGGATGGAATATTATTGATATTAAGAGTTAAAAAAAGGGTAATAATTTGTATAAATGCAAGTTTTCCATCCATCAATATTATTCTTTATAAGAATTAATATCATAAGATGAGAATACATATGATTTTTGGGTGATTGGATAACAAGTAAGAAAATAAAGATCTCGTATAAGACGTGAGATTCAAATACTTTAAGAGCGTATGTGAGAGAAAAAAATATATTTTTGAGAAGACAGTGGCGAGGAGGCATCCGTGACACAAATTTATACTCACAGATTAAGTGATAGAGATAATTCTTCGACTAGTATTTATTGATGTATATATCAATAATTAGGACAAACTATGACAAAATAACCTTTGAGATAAGTTGATTATGGTGTCAAATATTTATTTCAACCTTGTATTGTATATATGTTAGTATTTCAAGTTATCCAGAAAATGGTAAACGCAAACCCCAGATAACGAGAGAGAATGACATGGGAAATGCAAGATTGATTTTAAAAGGGGATAAATATGAATTGATTGACATATCAAAAAAATATTATATCAGAAAATAATGATAAATATATTGTCATGTCTAGATAATAAAGTCTAAGTATAAAAGAAGGAATTCATATTTTGCAAATATGATCACATAATACAATAAATGCTCACGACATTATAAAAACACAGACTACAAAATGTGATATCAACTGATCATGATTTGCCAAATAATTTACCGTCGTCAATATATTTTGTAATTTTTTAATATTTTACTAAGTAGATTGTTTACCATTATTCTCTTGTAAAATTCAAGAACTTAACGAGAGATTAAAACTTTGAATTTTTACAAGCAAATTTGGTTCAATTAGAGTTTTTCTTTCTTTCCCTTCTAATTTTTTTTTGCTAGAATGCAAACACAATTAAAAAAAAAGGCTAAATATAGTAGTACCCTTTCTTCAAGGAGGGAGAATAATTGCTGTTACTCTTAAAAAAAAAAAAGACAAGAAATCCAATTTCAAAGGATAATAAACTTTGTATACCAACAAACAAGTACTTACCGTGTTAGCCTTATGAAAGGAACTAAGCCTGAGCTTTAATAATGCAGTTTAATAAAAAATAAATTAAAAATTTATCTCATTTTTTAAATAAAAAATAATAATTTTTTCCAAACCAAAGTTTAAAAAACAATATTTTCTCCTATAAGGTTTACTTTTTAATCTTCAGCTACTCTTCTTGTGCCATTGCCAACAATCTTTTCCTCCAAACGTGTTCTCTTTTTTCAATGGTCTCTGTCTCCTCCGACCGAAGATTGAAGTCGAAAGACGAAAACAAGACCTAGGGCAAAATATGTTGTTTTTTAACCCTTGGTCTAAGGAAATTGTTATTTTTAAGGGTTTAAGCGAGGAATGAAGTAAAATTTTAAAACTAATAGATTTAATTAATTTTAACTATTTATAAGTAGGCAAAAAAGTTTTTCAAAATTAAATAATGAAAACTTGAGAAATAACAATCTGGGTGGGAATAAGTCCCTTGGCCTGTATATAACCACAAATTCTGAAATTTTTGAGAGAGCACACCTCCCATGTTATCAGATAAAAAAATCTATCCTCCATATTTTATTAAATATCTCAACCACAAAAATTCTTTTATTTTAAAAGTTTTTAATTAATGTATACGCCAAGCGTTATGGATTAATACTCATCTTAAATTTCTATATTAATTAAAGATTAATAATTATTAAACTTTATCCGTAGATTATAAAATTAAGACAAGAATGATGCTCAAATCTGACTCTTCAAGTTTTTGGCTTGTTACCCATCTGGACAAATCTAGCCCACCTCACCTCCAATTCACAAGCTGAACAATTGTGGAGGCTGCACCTGGGCATACCACCAACCACAAAATCCCAATTCCGGTATCACATCATAACAAATTTCTATCGAGCCCATCTCACCACCATTACAAAATTACACAGTTTTTTGGTCATAATTCATTTGGGAAAGTGGGTCATCTCTTGATTAATCTCTTTTGTTTGGATGGTTTTGGTTTTCGATCGGTCTTATTCCATCGAATTTTTTAAGATAATTCTCTCGCAATATTCACAATGCATCTTCCAATTGTTGTTTCTTACATCATTAACATGTTATGTCTTTTAGAATATCACCATCAGTGATTATTTAATACTTTTTCGAAACAAGTTTATGCCTATCTAGTTAACTCATATAATTAATTATTTATAAAAGGCCAGATGAGGAGACCGATCTCCTCATTTGGACCATCGTCGTCGTTCAAACGAAGTTAACTTTGTCTAGACGATAAAGATTCAGACGAGGAGTTTCGACTTTTCATATAGACTTCTTTTGGATTTTATCGAATCCAGATATCGTCAATCTAATGTTGAATACCGAAAGGAGAGACGATACCAAGAGGGAGAGAGATCAGCCATCGTTGACCGAAAATTCACTGGTGAAATTGGAAACCCTAAGTAGGGGAAAAATGCCACTTTTTAAAATTTAATTTTGGATGAAATTGTTAATTTTTCAAATTAAGGGGATAAAATGATATAAATGTTAAATATGATTATTAAATGACAATTTTACTCTTAATTTTATCTTAATTTTGGAGGGTAGGTATTAATTTTTCAAATTATGGGTGAGTGTTTGAGTTTTTGAAAGTTGATGGGTGAGAATTTGGAAATTCACTATAACTTGAGTGGGAATACGTCTTTTGGCCTTTATAAAAAGGATAAAGATTTAGATGTCTAGAAACCATCTTGCTTACTCTCATTTGTATTATCTTTAATCATTTGATTCCAAATAGTTTTTTAGGATACATCAATTCCCACTAAACCAAGTTTAATAAGGACTTTATTACTGGTTAATCCATCAAGGCTTCTCAACTTCAACAGCTCAAAAAGTAGATTAACTTAACCAACCTTAATTAACAATGATAAAGTATTCTGATTACAAGCTTTAACTATTCATAACTTATAATTATTATTTACAAATTATATCCTAGATAGAGAGGATGTTAATTATTTTCACCACTTTTTTTAATTATCTATACATATATAATCATATTTATATTTATTTTTTTTTTTTTAAAATGAAAATTGTTTGACTTGTCAAACACCTGATTAGACAATTTTGATTTTTAAAAAAAATTTCTTAATAAAAAGTAATGGGTTCGCCAGTCGAGCATTAAGTCAAACATTTGAACAAACAATTTTCATTTTAAAGAAAAGTTAAACATAAATATAATTATAAATATATATTAAATAAAAAACTGATTAAAAATAGTTAAAATAATTAATATATTCAGATAGACCCTACCGGAATCTTGTAAAACTATAAAATTGCAAATACATGCATCAACCCTAATTCCATTTCTTCAAAAGCTTGCAGTTTGATTTAAAGAGAATCGTGATAACCACCAAATGTGATGTGAGCCCTTGTCATTGGCGCTCCTCTCACTGCTGAAATTGCTTCATTCAATTTACTTGCTTGCTGCACTACTTGCTTAATCCTCTGCATTCAAAACAATAACAAATACAAAATTTCTAAGAAATTGTTAATAAAGACAATAATTGAAAAATCTGGGATCTGAACTAATGAACGAGGCCAAAATTTGTCAGGAATAAGTTGGAATACATATGCAAACCTTGTCATCTTTATAAATCTGGAAACGAAGCTTCTGATTCTGTTGGTGTTTAGTCTTGTGTTGATTGCCAAAGATGATGATACAAATGGTGGCAGCAGCAACGCCAAAAGAGCAAATAGCTCCAATCCCAGTTAAGCTCCATTTCCAAAGATTCAGGCCGCCACCATTCTCCTCTGCCCAAGCGGGTTCTTGTTTCCGATCACCTTCAAAATCCATGGCGGTCTTCCTTGGAGAACGGCAATTTATTCCTTCCAGGGCCTGGTCACTCTTGTCCTCGAAGTTGAAAGTGCCCGGATCAACCTGAGGCATGAGGTTTGTTGAATTAGGGGACTTGGGTGAGTCCATTTTCATGTCGACAAATTCATTTTCCTTCATTTTTTTGAAGGAAACTTGTGAAACTGAGTCTTGATCAGCTTCAATGGATCCAAAAACAGGACCCTGGTTGATCTTCTCAGATGGGTTAAAGTTAACATCTACAGGGGTTTTGATGATTATTTCCTCAGAAAAATCATCACGTGGAGACTTTCCAAGCCCTGGTTCCAGGTTAAAAGGAACCGGAACAAGCTGTTTGGTTAATTTCCCGGAATTTAATCCTGATCCTGGAGAATTTGGAGAAAAGTAATTCATATCAAAAAGTGTTGTAGAAGAGTAACTTCGCTTGCCTGAATTTACTTTTTTCTCATCAGAATCTCCAGGAAAATCCAGGAACTTTTGATCAGGAAGAAACTCCCACTCGTCAAGATCCATCTTGAGTTAGAATCTTTACGGGAAATAGATCAAATAAAAGGTTGAAACTAATAGGAGATTTTAGTGGAGAAATTTACAGAAAGAACAGCTAAAAAGGGCACCACCATGGGCGACATTGGGCGACCTTTTGCTTGCTCAATCAATCAGTAAAAGAGAAATTGGAGAAGCTTATCTTGTCTATAGATGACAATTAAGAGTGGTCCCTGGATAGGGGCCCAGTAGATATTTCTTTTCAATTATTAGTGCATTATTATATGAACTTACAAGTTTGATTTCTCTGACATGAACTCGAGTAAATCTAAACTAGCCTTCAACAGTACAACCGAATGAGAAAAGTGGTTTTCAGGAATCCTGTTTTGGATTTTTCTTTTTTTTTTTTCCAAACAATTTAGAGAGAAATATGGTGTTTTGATTGACCTAAAAAACAGGGTGAGTTGGTCCAAGTAAACTGAACAAAGGGTGATAGTGCCAAATGTAATAAGGCCTAGGTGAGAGATAATATTAGGAATTGGCCACTCATACAACTGGAAAACCCAAAAGTTTTTTAAATATCATGCATAAATTTCTTTTTCGATTTTAAATGTCTTCACTTTACATTTGACACCCTTGAAGGTAAATTCCTTTTTGTATAAAGGAATTTTCCCCTAATTGAACTATTTTTTTATATCAAACAAACTACATCAAATAAATAAAATCTTAAATATAATGATTGATTTTATAATAATTACACCGAATAATTTATAAGTCTTATTTTGATTTGACACCTACAAATCTTGACCAAAACCCTTTGAGGGTTATAATTGATGATTCCATCTAAGTGCGCTCAAGTTTGCCTAAGTTAGAGCTCAACTTGTTTTGTATAGAATCAAATTTGAGCCCAAATCGAGTTTTAAATTTAGTTAGGTATTAAAACGATGTCGTTTTAATGTATATTAACTAAAATAATATCATTTTGTATTAAAATTTTTATATTTACAAGTTTGATAAATCGAATACCCCCAAAATTTGAGTTTGAATTAAAAAATATTAAATTCTTAATTTACGTTTAAGTTCAAATTGAGCTTGTTTTAGATTTGATTTAAATAAATTTAATTCGAATTTATCCCTAATTTCATCGGTCAAGTTATGACTTAGGGGCTAAATTTTACTTTTTTTGAAATTCAATTTCATGATTCCACCTTGGTAACATTAGAAAATACAACATAAATCGGATATAAAATAATATTAATTTAACATTGAGATAGAGTAGATGAGATTCTTTGATTACTTGTTATTGGTCTGCATCTGGTGACGACGGTAAAGGGAAAAGAAAGACGTGTATAAATTGGTTAGTTGGCTGGTTGAAAGAGATGGGTAGGGTAGGCCAATGACATGAGGAATGAAAATGACCTTTTGCGTTTCTCTTCTTTTAAATAAAATAAAATAAAATAAAAAGGGCCACCACCGTACAACTGTCCATGGCCCACCCCCATTCGTAGTATCTTCATTGGCTCATTCCTTCATGTTAAACGCAAACGCCACGTCCATGGCCTACCCCACTAATCTGTTGTTATCAATGATGGTTTGATATATAATTTTATTACTAATTTTTATCTTTATTTTATATATTAAAAAATTGTTAAATAAATTTTAAATTTATTATAATTATAACTTTATTTATTAATTTTTAAATTAAAAAACTTTATTTTTTTATTAATATAACAAATAATATAAACAATATTTTAAAATAATTATATTTAAAAATATTTAAATAAAATAATATATTAATATTATTTTATTATTTTTAATGTAATATAATAATTATTTATATTTATTAAATTTTATTAAATATCATAATAATTTATATTTAATAAATTTTTAATTTTAATGATAAAATATTTTAAAAATCAAACCCATATTAAAAAAAAAAAAAAAACATATCTATGGCTTCTTCAACATCCAAAACTTTGGCTTCCATCAAAGCACTTTTGATTTGCTTGCCTTGTAAGTTTCCCCAAATTTACACCTTTAAAATTAAAAAAAAAAAAAAAAGAAAGCCCTTTTCCCATGAGACTTGACAGATTAACTGATTAACATGGTGCTGATACCGAAAATATTTGATGTCTCAATTCATTATCTTTTAAAAAAATTATTAAGTCAAGGAAGTATCATATAGCCTTATAGGGCAGCATCATTTATATTATTTATATTATTGATTTGATAGGCAAAGGACTTATCCCGGCTCAAAGACCTTGCATTCTGATATATATTAAGCATTCAAATCATAAATATTTACTTATAAATAATTAAAATTAATATAATTAATTAAATTATAAATATAAAATTATTATTTAATTAATAATATATTAAAAATAATAAAATTTATCTTTTTTCAAATTTAGAAACCTAATAATTTTTTATGTTAAACTTTAAAAGGTTATAATTTCTCTCGTAATATTTTAGTCTTTTCTTTTTTCTTTAAGTGAGTAGATTTCAATTGAGACTTCTTCTACCTATTCTTCTCCTTTTGTCAATGACAAGAAAGGCTAATGATAAAGGAACCCTGACACACGACGTGAAGCCAATAACAAATTAAAACCCTTAGATGATCGAAACGTAAGACAAACATCAATTAGATAGAATCACACCTTCTTTCTCTTTGTCCGAAGTCAAATCGACAGAAGAACCTTTAATTTCTCAATGTATAGAGCTGATCGACGATGTAACACTCCAAGTCCAATAACCCGGCCCACTGTTAAGATATTGTTCACTTTGGACACACAGTCCATCATGGGTTTGCTATTGGGCTTTGCAACCCAAAACGCGTCTTAACAGTTAAGGAGCTCACAGGCTATTTAACCAATCCAATTCTCCCACCACTAACCAATGTGGGATCCATAGATAGAGCACACACACAGACCCAATATCTCTCTCGTACTTTGTCGATGTGGGATTCGTCTAAGGGTATCACAGACGAAGACAAAGACGAACTTCAATTCAACAATTTGACTTCTTCGTCTTTCACCATCAACGGAAGAGGGAGAGGAATGAGATGAAGACAGTCTTAGTCAGAGTCTGGTCATCGGAGAATAAAAGAAAATATTAAAACCTCATAGGGAAATATGTAATTTTTTAAAGTTTAATCATAAAAAAAAAATTATTAGTTTTTTAAATTTGAGAAAAAAATAGATAACTTCAACTGGTTTCATTAATATTAACCACTTACAAATGAATGTTTGAGTTTTTAATATTTAATGGATATTAGTTTAGGAATACAACGAACATTGGGTTGGAATAAGTCCTTTGGCATTATTAATACTATATAGTTTGGTTTATTGATAATAAAATATTTGATAATTTTTTTGTTATTAATAATAGTGTGATAAATAATATAAAAGTGAGTATGATTACCACAACTTAGACATTAAAAGATTATCATAGTAATTTTGATATCGTTACAATTTTATCTTTATTAATTCTTTAAAACAAAAATGCTCTCATAAAATAAAATACTCTAATAATTTTTTATGACCAATGATGATGTAACAAATAATATAAGAGTTTATCACCTGCAACTTAAACATTAAAAGATTACCATAATAATCTTGATTTTGTTATAACTTTATCCTTATTAATTTTTTAGAACAAAAAATACTTGTATTTTTAACTAATTTAACAAGTTTATGAAGAATATTTAAAATGATTATATTTAAGAATATTTAAGTAAAATTATATTTTAATATTATTTTATTACATCTAACCAATTACAATAATTACATATACCTCTTAATTTTTCAAAGAAAAAAAATTAAAAAAACACTCAACAACATCCTTTGACCAAAAATCGAATCTTAAAGCTATTATTAAAATATTCTATAGTTTAAACACACAGAACTCTACAATTTATTTTATGGTCAAATGAAGAAAGGGAGAAAGCAAAGTTAGAAAGGAGAAAACTCTATGAATTGAGTAGACATTTGCAAACTGAAAAACAATTAGTATTAAACAGAGACAAAACAGCAAGAGGGTGACATGAAGTTGTCCTGGTTGTAACAGAGCTATCATCGAAGTAATTGTATAATCTCATTTTGACGCATGATATCATTAGTTACCATTCGTGGGGGGCATTTTGAGCAAGAGTCCAGAGGGAGGAAGAGAAAGAGAGATAGACACGACAAGTTAATAGGTTCACATTATACTGATGCGTCAAGTAGTTCCTCTAAATGACATTAATATACACAAAAAAGAGAGCTGTTCTCAAATTTACATGCTTGTTTGCTTCCTTCACAAAGAGGCCAACTCAAACAAGGACAACAGCTTCATCTATCATCACTATAGTAAAACTTGACAAACATTAGAAGTGTGTGAGAGAGAGAGAGAGAGAGAGAGAGAGAGAGAGAGGATACGGGCCAAAGTATTGCATCATGACTCTATTGCCCTATCTGATCAGTAAGCTCTTTCTACCCTTAGTTTGGCTCATGCGGTATAATGATTTCCACTTCAGGATGATGCCCTAGATGATGAAGACTCACCCAGAGAGACAGAAGCCAGGGAGGCCCAAACCCGAGCATTCTTTGCACCTTCACGGAAGTTCCTCGTCTTGCAGAGTCTTAGTTTGGTCAAGACACTTCTCACATCAACCATGTGTAGGGCACGCCCAAGTATTTGGCTTGTCTCACCAAATATTCCCATGTTTAAGTGAGGAACATATGATTCCCAGAAAGCTTTCAGTCGAGATAAGACTTCTGGGAGTATGGATATAAGCAACCTCAAACAGAGGAAGAATACTGCAAATACCAAGTAGGGTTCATACTGAATCATTTGCCTCAGTGACAACTGGTTCCAGGACTGCATGATTAATTCATCACTTCCACCCAAGCTGGCTGATTCAACTTCAGCAAAATATCCCACTGGTTCAAGTTCTGAATATAGATAGTGAGGTAAAACATAAGCAGAATCAATAGTATTCCGGTGTTCATAAAGAGGGTTAAATAATAGATCTGGATCTCTGGTATATTTGAGGAAAGCAGAGACATAAATTAAAAGACTCCTTTTTACTCCACAAGGACTGTTTAATTAAACAATGTTTTATAGTCAATTTCCTTAACCCAGTCAAGTCTATGAGGCAATCTTTTAAAACAATACGGGCAGAATAAAAGAGTATAGTGCTCATGCAATAGACCAGAAATAATTGCATTCTTCGCTATGAGAAGAAATGATTACCTGTTGTTTTCTGATAAAAATGAACGAGGGAGTGGAGATCTTTTGGACCATGATATTGCAACCTTGATGTTTGATTCACCAATAAAATTGAGGGGAGACTATGGATTCCATATCTTGAAAATACACTGCATGAGAACATGCAATTATTGTGATTTGCAGACATAATAACTTAATGAATAATAGTATCCAAAAAATCATATTTAACTTTGGACTGGAGATTATGTTTCAGTGCCACTAAATATTAAACAGAGCTGGAACGTCACTACTAAGAAAATTCTATTAAGAGCCAGTTATCCTTTTCACAGAAATTAAAATGGACTGATTAATTAGAATTCAATAATTTTTTAAATCAGCCTTTCTTTTTCCACCCATCAGTGGACATGTGGATAAGAGTTATGACTGATCAGGAGGTATCGAAGATGAAAGAATCTGGATCCGGCACAGGGCTGCATTTGGTTGTAGATTTAATGAACATACAACTACAGATTTACCCTGTAGCATGTCATCACAAAGGGTAAAATAACAAAAAAATTACATGCTCGATAAATAGCATTCTACATGATTACTATCTGTTGGGCAAAAGATACATAGATGTGAACAGAAGTACCATCCACAAGAGAGGCACACCATCAGAGACATTTTTCTCTTTTTTTTAACCGAAACTATTCTTTTTATCAGATCTTCTTCTCTCTATCGTGAAACTAACAAGTACATTTATTGACCAGAGTCCAATAATACCTTCACCTCAATCAAGCATCTACCAATACTTGGTCATTACATTCCTAACACATATATTGACCAAGTCCAATAATACCTTCACAACAATCAGCAACCCCATACGTTTTATAGTAAGCAATATATAACATTATAACTATACAATTCAAAATCTCAATACAAACGATTCTCTCTGTCCTAGAATATACTCATTGAGTCCATCACTTCTCCATACTAGCCATATCATTAAAGGAAGAAACTAATCTAATTACATTACTTTAGCATATCATTAGAAGCAGGTTAAGCAAGTACCTTGGCAGAGCTGAAGATTGTTCAATGGCAAAATGCTCCATTTGTGGGAACATGGAACTAAGTACTTCAAATGTAGGATGCATACTGCGAGAAAATGGGCACCAGGAAGCATAAAAAAGCACTGAAGCATAAGTGTTTCCCTGTTTGGAGCTCAAAGCTCTGTCCAGGAACTCTCCATCCACCTGCAGAAAATAAAACATAATTATATGTTAATGTGCAGAACTCTTTAGTTTCCTATACTAGAGAGTCATGCAAATTAGAAAATTGCGGGACCAATCGTATGCAGTCTCAGAATCAATTTCCTAAAATTGGGAGAGTAGCAATGGAAAGCAACTGTATCAAGCGAGAACCAGGATTTGATCATGACAAAGGCAAAGAAAAATGAATTACAACCACATTGAAATAAACTTCATGATTATAACATAACCAAGGGAGGCTAACTTGGAAAATTTTAAAAAAAGGGCATTGAAGGACTGACCTAAAGAACAAAAAGGGAGGGTCTAAAGAACTGGGATCGATCACAGGGTTCACATACCAATACAAGAAAGGTTGGTAGTCCACAAAAGAAGCATAAACATGTTACTAACTGATATATATTTATTATGACATTCATAAAATTTTCATATCTGTGTTTGCCAGATTCAATCAAACAACATTTAAACAAATAAGGAAACCAGAAGGAACCATTGGAGCATAAAAAATCAACCAACACTTATTAAATCATACATAGGCTCTAATCAAGTTCATTCAGTACCCTTAATATCTCCAAACAACCCAAACTAACATCAGCAAAATAAACATTTATAAGAAACTAACTAGGGTATTACATAAAAGAATTACATAGACACTAAAAGCTTCAAAAGAATTCCATATATGAAACCTCATGAGTGCTATATAGCAACTTAAAAAGACGAAAACCATGAACTAGTGCATCTACATTGGTGTGGATACATGAAAGCAAAATAAGGTGGAGTAATAATCTTACTTAGCCCACCAAAAGAAAAAAGAGGGACAGAGATCTTGAATCCTTGCTGACCAAGTCAATGGCATTGTGATTAAAAGTGCATTTTTTGACATCAGCAGATTTCTATATGCAATACAGATGACTTGAATGATTTGTCAGTACTTACATATCATTGAGGAAGTTAGGGTACTAAGAACCCCTAAGGTTGGGTTGAGTGGCAAGGATATATATAGGTGCTATTTAGCCTTTGAAAAATTATCAAAATCAACATTATGTCATTTAATGACTTGCTTAGGTGTATGGTTGTGATTAAAAATCATTATATTAGGTGCAAATGTTATGCTGTATGGGTTCTCGCACATTAATCCGTCTCCCTTTTCTTTGGTTAACTCAGCCTTTCACTATGTTATTATTATACATCATATGTTGATAAAAGTGTGATATAGGACTGAAGTGTTTATTTTCCATCCTAACTTCTACAAACAGACTTGAAAATTTTGCGTGTTGCTGAATGACATTAGATAGTAAGATTGGGGAATTTTTGTAGCATATTCCACTGCCCATGACACCTTTATAATTATAGTCATACACCTAAGTCAGTAAATGACTTAATGATGATTTTGATAAGCTTACAAAAGCTAAGGAGCCAATTGTATATACACACACAAATGTCTATATATATATAGGTATATATGCACATATATTCTATACATATTGACATATGCCTATACATGTATATATATGTGTACAACTATATTAGTATATTATTGTGAAGAAGTGCTAACTTGCCCAAGGATCTTTGGTGAACACAATTGATCAAGATATTGATTGGAACTTGAGCTATTGAGTACTAAGGGTGAAGTAAGGAGAGATAAATGTGATAATAGAAGCCTTGAATTAACATTAATCTCTATCTTAGAACATTATAGAATTACAACCCTATATAAAAGACTAATATAGGATCTATCAAGATTAATTACCTGAATTATTATTAAATCACTGATAACAGTTCATGTCTTCAAAATTTTAAAGCGTATCACTAAAACATAAACATGCACCTTTTAATTTTTCAAGACAAGACATCTAGATTTTGAACATTCACTTAAAAAAAATTAAAACATGTATATTAAGGTTTTGATGACACACATCTAGATTTTTAAGATTCATGAATTGTTTTGAATGATCTGATTTATTATGATTCATGTGATCTTGGTCTGTATATAAGGTTGAAATTGTTAGTCTATAAATAAAGTTGAAATTGTGATGCTTACACCGTCATTTTTTAACTATAAGCCTTTCATTTTTACTAGTGCTGAACCTACACTGTTGATAATTAAAAAACTTGTAGACTGTGGTATCACCAAGAATATTGCTTCTCCGGAGGTAAATATTCTAAAATTCCTATAGTCCAAACCTCGATCTTGAAAGCAAAAATAATAAATCTCTTGGCTATTTCAGTTCTGGGTTATAATTGTTTTTCTACCACGCAGGCAAATATTCTTCAGAGTCAACAAATCAACAATTAGAATTCTCAATTAAGCAAATTTCCTAGCTTTATTGATTTAAATTTTAGCTCAGACTTTTATTCTAACAACACAAGCAAATGCTCTTCAGAGCCATCAAATCAACAATTGTAATTCTCAATATATTTTCACAACATACACCTCATCACACATAATCATAACCTAACATTCCAAAAGAGAAACCCTAGAAGACTGTGTGGTACACCGAGATATCAAAATCAAAATCAATAAAAACAGATTAAAAAATAACAAAAAATCCCATTCAACAACCCTCCAAAGTCAAAGAAAGATTTACCAAAATAAATTAAACCCAAAAATAACAACAAAATAAATGAAAAAACTAACCCGAATCAGAGGATTTGGCGAGATCCCAAGAGAGCACTGCAATTGGAGGCTATTTCGAAACACATCTAATTGGAGGGGACACAACGGCGCCGATGACACGCATTGTATCGTAAAAACAACACCAGTAACAAAGATAAGAAAACGGAAAAAAACAGAGCAAGGAGACACCATTGAAAAGGGTACAAAAAGGGAATTCACAACACGACCAAGGACAATATGGGTAACCAAAAAAATTAGAAATACAGAATCACAAAAAATGATGATGAACCAAAAAACCTAGAAATAATTTGAGAAATTATTTAATGGGTTTGATTGTTTAGAGCGCTCTCTTTCTGTATCAGTGGTTGTCCGATGATAGATTAATTGTAAGTATTTTGCTTTAATTTAACAGAGAAAAGAAAAGGGTACAAAGCAAAGACTAGTTTCGAAATTCCAGCTCGAAAAGTTAAGGGAAAAGCTTAACTTAATAGAAGTCTCGCTGGCTCAGAGATTGCCTCGTGTGGTGTGGTGATTGTTCAAAGGTCAAAGACGATGCTTTTATGAACAAAATGTGTTGGTCGGGCCCCTGAGAGTGTACAAATTTGCCCATTAACCGGCTTTTTGTTGTTGATGAGTGAAAAAAGAAAGGCCCAAAATAAATCAACCATATTTAAGCGTTACCTACCTCCTAAGAATTGGATCATCACCGTTGGACGTGAATTCCATAGTCAATATTCAAGATCTTTCAATTCTTAGGTGATCCTGGTGAGAGTCTTCGGAGACTATTCTGACAATTTTTTTTAATTAATATTATATATATATATAAATAATTTTTAATATATAAATAATATATTATTTTATTTTTAATTTAAAATTATTTAATTATTTGATAATATATATTAAATATATATTTATTTATGTATATAAAATAGATACATATAATTTTATTATTTATTTTCTATTATCCATATTAATTTATTAGATTTGTTGGTAATAAAATATTTTAATAATTTTTTATTATTAATATTGATGTGATAAATATTATAAGAGATACCAAATTATGATATTAAAAAACTAATAAAATAATATTAAAAATATTTTAAAATAATTATATCTAATGAGATTTAAGCATAATAATAATAATAATTTATTATTTTTAATAAAAACTATAATTATGTATTTTTATTAAATATAATAATAATTTATGGTATCTGGTGTAATTTTTTATTTTTGGTAGTAAAAGTTTTCCTAATCCAAACACAATCTTAGTGATTTTTACCATTCTTACAATTTCTAAACTCACATCTCATTCGGATTTATTTATTAATGTTATGAATTTATCATTTATTAAAATGGGAAAAAATATTTTCTTTTTGCCATATTCACAAATGAAAAATAAAACAGAATGGTGAACTTGCTCCAATGTCAATCAAATTAATCTTCCAATTATGACTGAATTCTCGTTCAATTTTATTTACGTTAATCATGATCAAGATTGCGTGTTCATATTTTTAATATATAATTTAAGTATATAAATAATGTATTATCATGTAATTAAATATTATTTTATTTTTAATTTAAAATCATCGAATCATATAATAACATATTATTTATATATTTAAATTATATATTAAAAATATGTGATTAATTACTCTTATTTATTGATTTTATGAAATGTTGCATACAATAAAGTGAGGGTGATATTGTCTTTTTGTCCTATTCTCTAGCACGAAATAAAACAAAACAAGGGCAAGAGTGAATCAAAGCCGGAAATTCAAAGGTGACATTTTCCAAAATGAAATAAATTTATGCATCCTATTATATATCTACCAATTGAATAATAATAATAATAATAAGCATTGGACAAGAGCAAGTCAAATAATACAAATTGATTTGTTTGATTGCATTTAAAAAGGAATCGAAAATGAAAGGAAAATAGTTAATTTTATTAATGAGAGGTGATGCAATGACAACACAAATTACAAAATCAACTATGACATTAAATGGATAACATAGTTTATATAATTATAATTAATAATTATAAATTCGTTAATTGTGTCCCGAGCTTATCCGTCCAGTAAATATGGACAGATTTTCGGTTATTAAAAAAAATTATAATCAATAAAACTATACATACCCATTTTAAATACATATTAAATATGTATTATCAAATGATTAAGTGATTTTAAATTAAAAATAAATTAACATAAAATCACATAATAACAGACACAAGTGCATGCTCATTTACATACTCAAAATTGATCCATATAACATTATTTAATTATAATTCATTATCAATAAAACTATGTGTTCATATTTTTTATACATAATTTATATATACAAATAATATATCATCACGTGATTAAATAATTTTAAGCTAAAGATAAATTAATACTCAATTATATGATGATACATAATTTATGAATAAAAAATATATACACATAACATTACTCAAGATTGAATGGTGGTTTTAAGGGATGGCATAATAATCCCCTTCCTTTTTTTATTTTATTTTGTTGCCTAAATAGGTAGATTCGAGCTTTATACCAAAATCGTGATAAGCTCTGCTTTATGACTATATGTTTTTTCATTCTTGCTTTATTTGTCATTCTTTCTTTGTTTATAAATCTAAGACTTCAAGTATATATTCCCTTGAAATTGTTCAGGCAATATAATAAGGCGTTATTTTTGCTCTAAAAAATTTCTTTATGGTATCAGAGCAAACTTAAAGGAAAATGGCAAAATTAACCTCAACGAACACGACAAAGTAGACATTGAGCGATACCAATTTTCTGTATTATCAATCGAGTAAACCCTATATGGTATATTAGTTAGTGACTCACTTATTGAAAGGGATGAACTATAGCACAAGATAGTGTTCATAGACAACAAATTTTCAAAACTATCAGAGAGTATATAAGAAGCCTTTGCCCATGTGGGTTGAAACATGAACTACGTGGCCAAATGCCATTGGCCAAGAAGGTGGCCTTAAGGATTCCAACCCCCAAACTATGTGACAAAAAAACCACCTTATGGCTAGGAGAAACCTCAGACTGGTAGCATTGAAAATTGATTTGTAATATGTAAGAAATTTTCACTTCATATTACAAATATAACTTTCGATGTTTCAAAATAAGAAATTGTCGTAATGATATATCAATTGTGAGGCATCATGTATATCAAATATCAAATCCACATTTGCCATTATAATCATGTCATTCTTACCCATAAATGACACTGGACTTAAATCATGAGATCAAAGAAACATTTTATCTACAAATAAAGCTGCTGCAGCCAGGTCTAGCAATATATGGCAACAAAAATAAATTAAAAGATGAAAAAAATATATTCAGTATAGCATTGATAAAATTATTTTCAGTTTTTGGTGGTGTTGTCCTACAGTTCAATTTCAAGATCTCCAGATATCAGGACAGCCCGCATGATTCTTAGGTCACAAGACATGATAATGGATTGTGATCAGTTGGTGAAAGAACATCAGTCTCCCTAGACTTGCTATTCTCTCTCCATAAGGGTAGTGAAGTGACTTACAGTATCGCTAGCCTCTCAACCATGTGTTTCGATATGATGAGTGGTCACGCAGAGAAGCATCATGGGGTTTGTATTCCATAACATAGGTGTGGGGAAGCTTTAAGTGACGTTTAATTGAATCTCTCAGAGCCATCACAGCCTGCTACCAAGTAGGTTAACAAAGGATATCACACTAAATGAGTGAAAGAAAAATTAATAACAGTGTTTCAAATTTTGGCATTAAATAATCACAAACCTGATGATCAGATGCATTGCGGTTCCACACACTCAATATATCTTCATTAAACCGAATGCTTAGGACAGCACCACAAATGTTATCACCATAATCAAGTTGGTCACCCACCAAGGCCAGAACCTGCAAGAACAAACAAAGTAAATAAAAGATACAATACAAGGTCCATATTGGACAAAACACCTCTGAAAAAAAAGACACAAATAATGAACACATCAACTTCTATGCAATAGAAAATGTCTCTCCTGCAATTTAGATTACAGTGAGGTCATAAGAGATATGAGGTGATGCTGCACATGAGGAACCAGTTTACCTAATATTTTCATCAGCAACATGACATCTTAATTCAATTTTATACTTCATACTTCTGACATGGCTAGTTATGACATTAATAGTAGCAGCATATACCATCATCAAAGAAACAAACTGAACTCTATTAGCAGGCATGAAACTGTTAATTCCTTATTATTGCAAACAATTAATTAAAAAAAGAGATAGCTAAGGTTGAGAACTTGTGATACTTTAAGTTTCAGGAACTTCAACTACAACTGATCAATTGATAGTTGAAAGAATGAAGGTTGGTAAGAGAAAGACCCCCATGGCAAGGCCCACTTTTCTTATTGAAACAAATATTAACGCAGACTTGCAAGAATAAAAAGATTATTTTCAGTCTTTCTTCTTACCAGATCTTCCCAAAAGCGAGCTGAAACAACCTTCTTGAACCTTATTATCCACTTACCACCATTGCAGTTAGCAGAGTCCTGAAGAATAAAAAAGTTTATAATAATATTACATCATTATGTTAGATATTATACTGAAGATATACAAGCTATTCTAACTTATTTAGGATCAAAGTGATCAAACCATCAAGAAAAAATTATCATTAAAAAGCATAAGCCATTTCAGGGTCAAGCTTCAAATGTTCACCTCCCATAGCGGGCGAATACCATCCTTGAAAAGATGCAAATCAGTAGGACTTGGTAGAGAAGAAGCACGGGCCAAGTGGCAATAGCAGACCCAAAAACCTTCAACCTAGATACACATTGAATTTAGAAACCATGTTAGAAACAGAACCAAATAAAATAACATATGTGACTCCAAGGATTCAAGTTGAATATCAATTAGTGCTAGAATCTCATTATAAAAACTCACCGTGTTGAAATCCACAATTTTCTTTATGTTGTCTTCATATGAAGTCTGAGTTCGAACTCCAGGTGTTCGACGAGTGTACCAAAAGACAAACTTATTCTGTTAATAGGAATATAACATAAGCACAGTGTATTGCAACAAATATAAAATCACTAAAGAAGAAAAAGCTTTGCATGCTAGCCATTTTTAAAATAGAAATGGAAAATACAGACAAATGTATCAATATCACTCACATAAAATAACACATAAGCCAGACATCTTTTTATGTGGTGTCACATACAATATAATTCCCTGATTCAAAGTAACTGAAAATTTCTCCATTACTATAGCCCTAAAAGTTTAGAAACAGAAATATGCAGATTACTTCCTACAGGAGAAGCAGATGGCAAAATCAGTTTGCTTACCCAACTAAGAGAAAAAAATGCATGCAAGCATTATAAAGGCACTGGCAATACTGAAAAATGTAATCTTCATATGGATTGAAAGGAAGAAAATACTCTTTTCTAAGTCTGGAATGAGAAAGGACAAGAGAGAAGGGGCAAGGATGGATGGATGGAGGGTTGATAATGCCACCAGTAGAGGAAAGAACATAAAGGAAAGAGAGAAACAAGCAGACAGAAATGAGGAAAAAAAAAAAAACATATAAAAAGCTAAATAGTTGTCGTGCATCCCATATTAATAGCCCTGCTTTGTCACATGATTTAAGGATAACGGTAATTATGGCAATACAATAGAGAAAATATAGCCGGGATAGTAGCAAGAAGTGATTTCAATGTTCTAATCAAATCGTAAGCATAATCATAAACCATAAATATAAGGATGAGGAATTTTAAATCTTCAAGAAATTTGGAATTTTAAACTATCCTTCATATTATTGAATTCTACTATGCAATTAAAGAATTTCAAGCAACTTCAATGATAGCCAGCAATTTTGAAATCTACACAACATCTAGGGTAAAAATCAATGTAACTACAACATGAATAAACCTTTTATTTTGTCTCAAAAGCACAACCCAACTCACAATAAAGCGGGTTATGAGAATCCCTATTTGTCATTCAACGAGAAATGAATTGAAGCCTAACCTTCCAAACTATCATTCCACATTACTCCTACCAAAGAATAGCTAAGAAAAGCTCACGCACTGCACTTGTAAAAAAGACTTCAAAAAGGAATGTGCTTGTGATCATCACACAGATAATTCCACTCATCACCAATATACAGTTTTAAATACCAAACTTTGAGTACAACTTCCATTCAGATGAAACTCGCAATAACATAATATTGTTTTTTATATGCCACATACCAAACATGTGCAATCAAGCATTTTTCCTTTTTTTTCTTGCGCTTTAATTAATTTCATTTAAAAAATAAATCAAAACACGACATCACAAAACAGCCAATGTGTAGAGACCTTAAGAGGATGAAGACTGGTGTTGAGGTCACGAGAGAGCCGTTCTTCGGCGTCTTTATTGTTATTGTTATCGTTATCCTCCGAATCAACAATTGATTGAGTGTTATTGTCTGATTCCTTCTTCTCTGCAATTTCCATTTGGTACCAGATTTTCCCACTCAAAAACCCTAATACTCTCTGTTAAAAAGAAAATAAAAACACAAGGAGAAAAAGAATGATGTTAAGTTGCTTTCTACTTTATTTTCGCCCCTCTTCAACGACACCGTTTAATTGCTACCCACCGACTCAGCAAGCACTCTTCTGGCGGCCCTGAATTATAATAAATGACGGAAATATTCATATTTTGATTTTTTTTAACCAAATCATCCTCCTTTATTAGGCTAAAAATGCCTATTTAAGGCGGAATCATTGTTCCCGCGCAAAGTTTGTTGAAATAACATCTTTCATCTTAAGCTTGAAAATTATGTTTTTTCCACCTGTTATCAAGTTCTGTTGGTAAAATCTATTGTGAAGTTAATAAAAATACAAAATTATCTTTTGATAATTGACTTTTTTTAAAAATAAATAAATCTCCCTATTCATTTTTCTTACTCTTATTCTTCTCATATTTTTTTTTCTAATATCTCTTTCTCCACCCCACCATCCTCCATAACTCCATTGCAATTCTTCACTCTCCTTCAATCTTCATCTCACCTCACCTCTCAACACTCATCAATCCTCTCTTCTTCTTGATCTCCTAGCTTCAATTTCAAAATCAATGGATTGTTTTGATAGACAAGCACCTCTTTTTCTTTGATCACGTCTTATAACACTCAAGTAATGTTATATGTATATAATTTTGATACATCATTTCTATACATAGATTATATGTCATCATATGATTGAATATTATTTTATCTTTAATTCAAAATCATCTAATCATATGATGATATCTATGTATTCTAATTGTATATAAAAAATGTGTATGTATAGTTTTATTAATAATACTTATAGGTATGCATCAAGATTAATAATTTCACTAATTTATGAGTTATTAATGATTTTCATGGTTGAGAAATAGCAAAGTGTTGATGAAAATATGAATTTGGTATGTTGAACAATCATTTATGAAAAGTGTACACATATTTGCAAGCATCATATAAGAAAATTTAAAAGGATGAATGACCTTTCCAATAATTTTTGACTAGATCTATTTCAGTAAACCACGCCCAACAATAAGTTATTTTGATAACGTATATCTTTCACTTCAAACTTATGTACCATTCAAGCTTATTTTTGGTGAACTAGTGAAAGATTTTGGCCATCTAAGAAGTCTTCAAACGGTCAAAAGAGGGGTTCTACATCAATTCTTCTAGCTAGGATAAGAGGTAAGTATGAGTTTTGTTTCCCTCGCTATTATTCGATTACAACATGTTCTAGTCTTTGGATTGATGTGTGTATGAGATAGGAATATGCTAATATTTTATATATATATATATATATATATATATATATATATATATATATATATATATATAAAAGAGAATATGAATGATGCTTGGTTGTGAGAACATGTTATTTAGTTGATATTATATGTTTTTACTAATAACAATGATGAATAATAGATTTGTGATTCGCATGGACTCAAGAATATTACCTTAGGAAATAATCATAATGACATGATTAGAGAGATAAGAAAAGTTATGCGTATCATTTAAGAGTAGTTTATAGGGGACAAAAAGATACCTGTAGAACATTCGTAAGATCCAAATGTCTTTAAAGTACATGTGTGAGACATAAAGATCTTGAAATCGAAAAATTAAATGTCACTATGAGTTGTGAGAACATGTTATTGAGTTGATATTATATGTTTTACTAACAACAATGATGAACAACAAATTTGTGATTTGCATAGACTTGAGAATATTACCTTAGGAAATAATCATAGTGACATGATTAGAGAGGAGAAAAGTTATGCATGTCATTTGAGAGTAGGGTATTGGAACATAGAAATCCCATAGAACATATGTGGAATCCAAGTATCCCTAAAGTACGTATGTAGGACACAAATATTTTGAAATTGAGAGATTAAATGTCACCAATGAGATTATGTTTTCTCTCAAATTTTGAGATTTGTTTCTAGAAGGCTATTGCGAAGGGATGTTCATGACATAAGTACCTATAAAGAGGTGTTGTATCTATAGAAAGAACACACCTTTCACTATATGAACTCATAGAGAGGTGTTATGAGAGAGAGAGAGAGTCCATGGAGTGGTGTCCATAGAGAGATATTTATACAAATGCATACATATTGTGAACTATGATAGGTTAAAAAATTGAGTCACATGACTAGAATGTCAAATCCTTCCTTAATTGTAATTCAATCGACTTAGAGATGAGAAAATGAAAATAATGATGATACAAAAATGGTTTCACTTGTAATGTTGAAATGAATTACATGCAATGCATTTCAAGTCATTTAAGTTAAGGTACAAAAATAAACCCTAGATAACTAGAGAGAATCAAAATAGGAATGTGAGCTAAAGGTTGGAAAAGTTGATATGAAATTTGATTTGATAATAGGATAGCTGCTGACACTCAATATTTATCACTCACCCCTTCTTATTTGATTTACTTGTGAGAGATAATTCAGTAATTGGCAGATCAGATCAAATAAGAGATGTCTTATTCTGTTTATTTTATTAGTTTGATTTAAACCTTACACACACACACACTTTATTTGGATTTGATGGGATGCTTCTTTGATACTTTGGATTGGTTATACGTTTTGTTTTATTAAGGGCATTTTAATTTTTTAAAGTTGTATACTCAAAACTATTGCCACAAGATTGCAGTTATTTGCAGCCACTTCTTAAATTTAATATTTGCCTGAAGTCATCAATTCCATGAGTGTTCATTATCATTTTGTTTTATCAATCAATTTTTTCACTTGTATTTATGATAATTCAGTTACTTTCTAAAAATCACTGGAGATAGTTTCATGACTAATTAGCTCTATCCATTTTACTATTTGTAGATTGAGTTTACTTGGAGCCATTCATGTAGGCTTTTTACAGCATCAATTGGCAGCCTTATTCCTTATTTTGGTTTTTGATATTATCAGTCCAGGGATGGATTTCAGCTTCAGAAAGTTCTTGTGCTCATATTCTGGATACTACATGTAATTTGCTTGGAAGCAACACAATAATCCATTTTTGTTTCAGCTTTGAATCTTCTAATTGTTGCAGCATTTGGAAAAATGACACTGTGTCTCCCTGTTTCTTCACAGGAGGATATTTTTCTTAAGAATAAACTGCGCAAACAAACAAATTGTACCTCCTCCGCAATGATTAACCAGATAAATTCAGGATTGTTGACACCTCATGTGGCCAAGCTTTTGAGCTTATAACCTGGCACCAAGATCTGGCATGTACTTTGCCTTCTCCTGATATGAATCCTCATGAATTGATAGTAGACTGGCCTCTAAAGTTCAAGTACTTGAGACTTCGAAAGCAATCGAATTTGAAGAGAACTAACCGGGATTTCTTGATAAAGTTAGGAGAATTGCTGACTGTGTGCCCTTATAACACTTCTATAGAAGATCTACCTGTTGAAGCTGAGAAGAGAGCATGTTTATGATGATCGAGAAGAGAACTTCAATAGATCATTAACTTCTGGAAGGAGTTTGGGCTGCCAAGTAAGTTGAGGTCAATGATTTTGAGGCATCCATAGTTATTCTATGTGAGCTTGAAAGGCCTAAGGACTAGAATTCTGTGATTTTGGTGGAGTGTTTTGGTGACAAAGGTGTACTTTTAGAGAAAGATGAGACTTTGGTGATAAAAGAACAGTTGAGGAAGTTGATTAGGGAAGGAAAGAGGATGACACCAAAGAGGAGAAGAGATACAATTTAAGATAATTAATTATATCAATCAAAATGATTCTGGTGTTGATGATGAAGATGATGAGCATGACGATGACAATCTTTTGAAAAATTACTTAATAGATATAAGTGATTTACACAGAATTGTCTATGGGGTTTATTAAATAAGAAATTTCTGCATAAACTTTTCAAACACTCTTAAAGTTAGTTTATTACTTTCTAAACCTAACGTGTGACCAAGTATATCTCATGAAAAATAATAGAAAAAGAAAGCAGATTCTTGTGAAGAAAACGTACACATTTACAGTCAATATTTTGATTTTTATAAAGGGTGGTTCCTCAGCTTATATCCTTAATACCAAAACAGGCATCTTACCAATTCAGTCAGCCAAAAATTTTCACTTCATTTTCACAAAAAAAAAATAATCACAGGAAAAAGACAATGAAAGTGATAGGAAGTCGTAAATCTGCATAATTTACTAGAAAAAAGAAAGAAAATGTGCCTTTATGTAAGAGTTTTCACCTGGGTTTGATGTTGTTTTCTTAATCTTCCTGCACATTTTACTGTAGTCAATAATCTAAATCCTCTTCACCAAGTTCTTTTTACTCTCCAGAATGAAGTGTATGTATCATAAGAATAAACTGATATAAGTTGCTAGGAATCAAATAATGCAAAGCAACAAACTTTTGTCTGGTGATGCAAACAGAGGTTAGAGCCAACGCAGCCTGCACGATAAGATACATTTTTTTTTTTTGTTTTGCTAGATCTAGATGGTGACCAGGTCGACTTCTTGTTTGAGCTAAAAGCCATTTCTTGCTGTCAGTTAATAATACTAAATTTTAAAGTCTAGTATTTGGGATCATCTAGATGTGCTTCCAACTGGCAACTCTAGCTTCGTTGAAGACTTTCTTGTCATATTTAAAAGCTCTTTGCCTTGAATAATATATCAAGGTTGTTGCTCCTAAATATACTTTGTGTTCTGTGATGACTTTCATGTCCTCACTCTGCAAATCTTATTCTTTCTATTCTCTCTGTCTGTGTCAATGATGTTGTTTTGCATGCGTCTTAGACTGTCAGCTTTGCTGGTAATAAGAGTACTAACCAATGATTTTAAAACTGAATCAGATTGATCAGTTTAATTGGTTGAATTGTAAATCGATTTTAAGTTTGATCTAGTTAATATAAAAATCAAATGAATAATTATTACTCTTTAAAAAAGATATATTCTAATTTCTATATGTGTGAGTATCTTAATTGATTTTATTTTTTATAAATTTTTAAGTAAAATCTATTTATTATAATTTGATAATAAGTTAAATTGGTTAATTTTTTAGTTGAATTGATCAAATCAATTGAATTATGAATCAATTAGATAATCGATTCGATTACAGTCCACTATTAAAAACATTGGTATTAACTGCTAAAGGATTAAGTCAAAGTTAGGGTATATTAGGAAGAGGAAAAAATGTTTCAGGGATGTCAACACCAGAGAAATAAATAAATCATAAGATAAGAAACACTATAAAACAAACAAAAATGACCCTTAGAAAACTCAAAACTTAATATAAATTCTCATTGTCATTGACAAGGCAACCAAGGATATCTAGGCAAGCTCTTCTTTTTAAGGCCACAGGCACAGCAGTTTTTCCAGCTTTCCTTTCAAAATTCATCTTTCTTTTTGTGAAGACTTTCAATGGAAATTCAATTTCAGCAACAAAAGCAGCAGCAAAGACAAGACATTCCACATAACAAAGTAACCAAATTCAAGGGAAGATGCAATAACAAGTTCGTCGGTGTGAGACAGAGACCTTCTGGTAGATGGGTTGCTGAGATTAAGGACACAACAAAAAAGATCAGAGTGTGGCTTGGCACCTTTGAAACTGCTGAAGAAGCTGCTCGAGCTTACGATGAAGCTGCCTGCCTTCTCCGCGGATCCCATACTCGAACCAATTTCGATACCAGTGTAAAATTAGATTCCCCTCTTGCTTCTCGGATTCGAAATCTAGTTAACAACAAAAAAGGAGGTAAACAACAGAGTGTTGAACATTTTCCTTCTACCACAACAGTTAGCACTACTACTACCAGTGCTATTTCTAGCAGTGGTTGCACAAGCAGTGATGGCATGGCTAGAGAAAATTCAATTTCTAGTAATATAGCCCAAGACTCTCAGTTGTTTGATGGTGCATATAAACCAGATTTAAGTGGCTGCACTGAGGATTTTTGGGACCTTCCACCGTTGTGCTCATTGTTCTATCAAATCTGAACAAGATTAAAAAGACCAGGTAAGTCAAGATTTCACAAAAGAGTAGTAGAGACTCAAATCCAAACTTTCTCCCTATAAGTTCACTCAACAACACAGAAAAACACATGGAAAAGTTCTGTAATGTTTATGAAAGCTCTCCTCAATTATCACTTAACATTAAGTCTAAGCAATCATGTTGGAATTTTTTTGTTTTAAAGTCTCTGTCAATAGAAGATAGATATTATCATCTTCTAGCCATTAAAATAAATACCGAATAAATAAATAAATTTGGCGTACCGTTACAGCTCAACTTGGGCCCTTTCTGACTAATACGCCAATACTGATTTAGTTGCAGAGGTCATTTAGCTTTTCCCATATTTCTTAAATGGCTAAGTCTGATGACAAGTTCATCCAGTCTCACCATTCTGTCTTTCTCAACTACATATGACAGATAGACAATGTCGGTATTTCCTATTTCTTTTAATGCTAAAGTGGATTATCATATTCCACAAAAAGCAAAGACAATTCCAAATATATATATATATATATAAAGGAAATGCGGCCTATATATAAACTACTATGATGAATTCAACGTGGGTTTAAGTAATAATAATTAAAACAAGAAGAGATTTTGATTTGTTTGCTACGATATAATGGGAATCATATAAAGAAGTAAAATTTATATGGTTAACGTCGTTTGGTCTGATGATCAATCCATTCTTTCATCGGATGAAGAGAGAATCTGATGAAAAGCTAGACTATAGATTCGTAGAGAGAGTTCCTACTTACCATGTAGAGCTCAGGTAACTTAGGTTAGGGTTACTACAGATAGTATCCCATATGGGTTGGCTTGAGAGGAGCTCCAAATGGATACACTATAGGTTTCTGCTCGAGGGATTTTCTACCTCATTGATCTGGAAATTTTTTTGCATTTTCTTTATCACACCATAATCATTTCTTCTGTCGATTCTAAGATGAGGACCATTGAATAGACAAACGGTGCCTGAAAGGGCTTAGCCTAGCTCTTTGTTCGGAGGGTCTAGCGCTCATCCTGGAAGAGGTATCTTAGAGTTTCCGTGTTGTATAGCCAAGGCTCCAAAACACAAATTGGAGGCAAAAGATGGTGCAGAGCCTCTGGAGAAAAAGGTTAGAATATCGAAAATACGAATATTGTGAATATCGAATTATGTTTCTATTTTAATTGAACTAAAAACAAATGTTGTGAATATCGAAAATACACCATTTAAGAAGATGAAAGCATCTTTATATTTGTTATAATTAAGATGGAATAAGAGAATATATGTAGGAGATCTATACAAATTCCTCTACCTCTCCTTCCTCTATCAGTGGAAGCCTGCTTGTTATCTCAATTTAAGGAGACTTTCCTTCTCTCGTCAAATATCAGATAGGGAATATTTGGATGCTAGGTGGTGTCTTAGACTTATTCAGAGATGAGTGTTGAACAAAATTCCTACAGGTTGGGAATTACCACATAACACATTCAAACAGAAGTTCCACAAACAATTTAGAGCAGTCAAGTGGTCAAGGCACCGCAAACACAAACAAAGCACAAACAAATGAAGAATTTTTTGCATGAATGAGGCATTTAAAACCAAATCTGCAGAAAGCCAAAAGCCAGACGACATTTAAAAGAAAGCTCGTTTTATAAAATCCAACAGCAAACAGGGTAAAGAAAATGCAGTTTCACGATTATTATATTCAGTATAATATGATACTAAAATTATAAAATCCAACGGCAAACAGGGCAAGCACGTTTTATTCAATACTGTTTCTGATTTTATAATTGCCTTCTCAGACAGAACATTTATTAACTTTTGGTAGTAAAGATTTAATTTTTATAAATGTCGGTAAACTTTCAACATCATACTTTCATCAGAATCTTAATATTTAAACTTTAATGACAGCAGAATGAAGAGGTTTTATTAGACATTCAAATTCCTCATTTCTGAGAATGGAAACAATTAAGCCTCACAACTCAAACTTCTGATGTTACAGTAATTAAGCATCCAGACAAGAGAGAAACTTTTAATATGAGATACAATTGAAAAGAAACACACTGTGGGAGATGAATAGTGATAGAGAAACCACTGTGGCTACCTCTACTTTTAGTAATCTTCTCCTTCATCTTCATCATATACACCTTCTGCTCCAACTTCCTCGTAGTCTTTTTCAAGTGCAGCCAGGTCTTCACGGGCTTCTGAAAATTCACCTTCCTCCATGCCTTCACCTACATACCAGTGGACAAATGCTCGCTTGGCATACATGAGATCAAATTTGTGGTCAATTCGGGCAAAAACCTCAGCCACAGCTGTGTTGTTGCTAATCATACAAACTGCACGCTGAACTTTAGCAAGATCACCCCCAGGTACTACTGTTGGTGGCTGATAGTTAATACCACATTTGAAACCGGTTGGACACCTGGAAGGTAAAAAGACAACACCATTTAGATGCACCAAAGAAATGATGGACAAAGCAAACATTTCTGTCTAGGTCTGCCAGCCCATGAGAAAAGAACTCTGGGTCAACTTGTCCCAGAATCATCTGTAAGATGATGTTCAGCACTGTGCACATTGAAACAGTCAGTTCTCCATCATACAACATAATAGTGACTTTAGATTGCAGTGTTTATGCATATGCCAAAAGTAGGATGTGCCAACTAGTGTGTGTCCATATACTAAAGAATACCTACATGTCAACTAATAATTTAAATCTATCTTATAACCAAAAGTTTAAAATTATAAATGATCATGGTTATCATTGAATAACATAATTGACATATCGTTAGTTTATCATTGCTTTCAAAACTAATATTACTATTATGCAAATTGTGACTAGAAGGATACAGTAGCACCATGGGTTCCTTTTTCTGCTGGTGAAGACCCTCAGTCTATCCCATAGGACAGGGAAACCCTCTTCCCACAGACAAACCAGGTCGGTCCCTCAGTGGGGGACCTGTTCCATATTGACTCACACTTTACTGGTGATTGATTGGAATCATATAAGTATTATAAGCATGTAAATGACAGGGCAAAGTGTTAGAACATAAACAAGAAATCAGAGTCTTAAACCATGGTCCCCATAGTTAAAGAAGGAGACAATGAAAGGATATAGAGGCGTGTGAACCATGGGGTATGCAACAATAATGGCAAAGCGATGACAATAATGCTTATCTACTGACCAGTTTGGAGCACACACTGCCATAATTCAATTATTTTATAAGTTTAAACACAAGGAATTTCTACTCACCAATCAACAAACTGAACTGTCCGCTTTGTCTTGATGGTGGCAACAGCACCATTGACATCCTTAGGCACAACATCTCCACGATACATTAAACAGCATGCCATGTACTTCCCATGCCTAGGATCACATTTGGCCATCATACTAGAAGGCTCAAAAACAGCGCTAGTGATTTCCGGAATTGATAGCTGTTCATGGTAAGCCTTTGCAGCAGAGATTACAGGAGCATAAGATGAAAGCATGAAATGGATACGAGGATATGGCACAAGGTTAGTCTGGAATTCTGTAATGTCCACATTTATCGCCCCATCAAATCTCAAGGAGGTTGTCAAAGAAGAAATGATTTGAGATATTAAGCGGTTCAAGTTGGTGTAAGTAGGCCTTTCAATATCTAATGATCTCCTACAAATATCATATATCGCTTCATTGTCCAGAAGCACAGCCACATCTGTGTGTTCAAGGAGAGAATGAGTGGAGAGCACACTATTATAAGGTTCCACAACTGCAGTAGAAACCTGCACAATTTTAGAAATCTTATATTAGACTCTAGTACCAAGAAAAGCAGCAGAGATATACAATACACTCACAGGAAAGAAGAATTAGTTAGATAAGACTTCAATTTCCTGAGTCACTACATTGTTGTTTTTATGTTTAATCCCAGTTATACCACTCCCATGACCAAGATGGATTTAGAAAATCCAAAAATGATCCTGCTACAGTAATTTGAATTCAGAATTTGACATTGGCCTTTACAGAAGGTTTGTTACTATTAGTCTTCAGATTTTAATCAGGATGGTCACCAAAACTAATCAGGTACTTGGACTCATATTAATAAGAAATAAAAAATGTGTTTGTGCGCCTTAAGTATCATCCAGAGTTCGCTCCAATATTCCTCTCCCCTACTTTTTCGACAAGGTTTTGAGGCAGTACCTGGGGAGAAGGGTAGATAGTGAAGCCAAGTTTTGACTTCTTTCCATAATCTACTGACAAGCGCTCCAAAAGTAAAGAACCCAAACCAGAACCAGTGCCACCACCAACAGCATTAAATACCAGAAATCCTTGTAAACCAGTGCAGTTGTCAGCTAATTTTCTCACCCGGTCAAGACAAAGATCAACAATTTCTCTCCCCACTGCAGCAAAGAAGACCAACAATGCAGTTTAGCCACTATGCTAGCTTATAAAAAAGTTGCCACTTTAACACTGCAATGGTATGCATTACCTGTATAATGTCCTCTTGCAAAGTTATTGGCTGCATCTTCCTTGCCAGAAATAAGTTGCTCAGGGTGAAAAAGTTGTCTGTATGCTCCAGTTCTAACTTCATCAATGACACTGGGTTCCAGATCAACAAAAACAGCCCTAGGCACATGCTTTCCAGAACCAGTCTCACTAAAAAAGGTATTAAAGGCATCATCTGCAACACCTACAGAGGTGTCACTGCAAGAAAGCATGAAAATATCTTTAATTTCTAAGAAAATATTAAGAGGAAAAAAAAGGAAAAACAGAACTTTCTAACACAGAATTTATAATAGCCTGCGCAAGGGAAAAATTTAATACACATAAGAAAAAAATAAAAATGATCAAGCAATCATATCTATTACAGAAAATTGTAACTAAAATGCTATTCAAACAACTGCTACAAAACCATTCAAGGTCAAATTTCCAGGCCTGACTACAAATCAATTAACAAATGAAGAGAATTTCACCAAGTACATGATATATAATATATCCCAAATTTCTTAAAATTGTTCATACCACAACAATTGCGATAAAAGGAGCTGTTTTTTTTATATCATGGAGCAATATATTACTCCAATATATTTCAAATTATCAAATTCTACAGGTTAAATTCATTTAACTAAGAACCCCGACAATTTTATTAAAAGAACTTAAAATATAAGCAGCAAAAGAATAAATTATTATAAAGCAAAGACAGAAACTTCTTAACATGATAAAAGAAAAAAAATACTTCCCAATTCATTCAACAGAGAAAAACCAAAACAAAAGCAGTCGAATTCACGCAAGTCGATCAAAATGTACTTCATTTCCATGCTAAAGAAAAAAAAAACAAAATTAATGAAACTTCCATAAAACCCCAAATCATTCAGAAACAAAATTCATTTCACACCAAACTACAGCGAAAAAAATCGCAAAAAAAAAAAAAAAACTCAATTCAAAAAATAATGAAGAAAAACCAAACCTAGGCATCATTCCATCAGGTTGAATGCCATGTTCAAGACAGTAAAGCTCCCAACAAGAATTCCCAACCTGAATCCCAGCTTGTCCAATATGAATGCTTATTATCTCCCTCATCTCTCTCCCTTCTTCCTCTGTATCTCAAACTCCACTCAGAAACAAAGATTATGAAAGCAAAGAGCCCCCTTTCTTTCTTTCCTTGAACCAGGGGGGCAGATGACTTATTTAATAAACAATTGTCAGGGACGAAGTACAGCCGTTGGATTTAAATCAACGGTTGATTACGGGCTGTAGGACCTACTAATTGGCGCCGACCGTTTTCGTGGGGCTCACACAGGCTGGCTTTCTGTCGTTTCATCTGGGCCACACACTTGGATGTTACTCTTGTTTCCTTCACATCGATCCAGTTGTTTTATTTATCCATAAAAAATAAAACAATTTCATTATCACCATCTACAACAAAAATATTTTATAATATAATTAATAATATCTGACCAATTCTATTGAAAAAATTATATTATTTCGTAAATTCGTGATATAGTTATAATTTTTATATATTTTTCCTTTTTGTTTGAAATACTCTCAAACATTATTATTGGCACTATTATTGTCTAATTATAATGAAAAATAATATCTTTATTTCAAGATTTTAAATTTATTTATTTAAAATTATAATTAGATAATGATATAGGATTTATTCATTTCAATAAAATTATAGGTATAATTTTTATGTACAAACATAGATATATCATTATATAATTGAGTATTATTTTATTTTTAATTTTTAATTATTTAATCATACGATGATATATTATTATTTATACATAAAATTATGCATAATTTAACATTACTCTATTCATTTATTCGTCAATAAGTTACATAAATAATTAAATTACATGCATATAATATTTTGTTATTTATTTAATGAATTAAAAATATAATTGGAAGCATTTAGAGAGAAATGAAAAGGTTCGATGAGTTGGATCCAAGTCAAATTGGAATATGAGTTCGTTTGAGTTCGATTTATATCTTAAATGACTAGATCAACTTCGGTTTTAAGTTTGAGTTCATTCAAACCGATGAGAGATATAATTAGAAGTTGTTGATAGGATAAATAATATTATTAATAAAATAAATACATCATTAATAAGATAAATAATATTATTAAAGAAGATTCGAATTAAATTTAAACTGAAACACTGAATCAAAACTCTAATTTGAATTTGATTTGAATTAAACGAAACATTAATTCAAGTTATTTTGGTTCTAATTCACCCGAAATGATTTTGGTAAATAAGGTGTCAAGGGCCCTAGTCACCAAATTCAAAATAATTAGAGATAAAAAAAGAGGTGGAGAAGGTGTAGACTCGTTATCTCTATTAAACAAGAAAATATATGGTAAAATAAAATAAAAAATATTTAAAAAAATTAATTAAAATATGAGTCCATAATATTTTAGTTAACAATCATCCACAATAAAAATATAACAATTAAAATAAAACTAGATGAATTTATAAAATATATAATATAAATGGTCAGAGTTAAACGATATTTTTTAAAATTAGAACTTGTTCAATGAGTTTAAAAACATAATATAAAATGTTAATTAGATTTATTTTAGAGTTTTTTTTTTTTTTTTTAGATTTTAAATGTTTATGATTTGGGGGTGTATTTCTATTTAGGGTATGGTTTTAAGATTTTTTGTTGATAAATGTTATATTTTTTTAGTGAAATTTGGTTCAATATTGACAAAAAAAATAAGGAAAGGTTAACGGTGTGTTTATTGGTACAAAACAATGAATTTGGTACGAAATCTTGTCGGTAGGCATCATTTGCCTAACAAACGTGATTGGTGATTCAAGCTTACTACTTAAATTTTGATAAATGGGATAAAAATAATTTTTTTGTGGGCCATCTTTTGGATATGACGAAATTATACTATAGGGAGGGTTAGATTCGAATCGAGTTAATTTGAGCTCGAGCTCGAGCCTGAAACGAGCCAACCTTAGTCAAGCTCGAGCTCAAGCTACTAGTCAGATTTTCTAATTAAAATTTTTGATATAAAACGACATCGTTTTGATTAATATATATTAAAATGACGTTGTTTTGATAACGAAAAACGAGCCGAACCAACTTCGAGTTTGATTTTCACGAGCTTGAACTTGAGCCAAGTATATGTGAACTGAACCGAATTCAACTCGATTTGAATCTAACCCTAACCATGGGAAATTCCACCTAAGGGGTTTCAATGGGCCTAAAGGGCTATAGCACACTATGCGGTTATGTTTATGTGGTTAACATGTCGATTGCCACTTAAAACTTGTGGAAATTAAAAACATAACATGAAATTGTTAAAATATCTTTTATAAACATGCATCAACAGAAGACGTTGAAAGATACTTAAACTCAAACATATCAAAATGTGTGTAGAAACCCATACATAAATCATACTAAGAGTCCGTAAAACAAAATTTCTAAATAAATACATCAATTAAAAATGTCTTATATGCCCTCATGATATTTTCCTGTTGATTGATCTCACATCGCACTTATCATCCTCATCTGTTACTTGTAAAATATTACATAAATAAGAGTGAGTGATAAATAACTCAACAAGTAAGAGAACTAAGTTGTACATCTTTTATAACTTAACCTTTTCATTGCATAATTTCCTCTTTAACTTAGTTATCGAAAATACATCTTTAGACTTTGAACCTTAAATGATTTGAAACTCTAATCTTAACTTAGACATTTTGATAACACCTTTGGTCCCCACAATTTTGATCACATTATTTTAATCATCTAGGATGCATCTCTGGATCATCTTTTGTATTGACTCTCTATATAAAATAAATGTAAAACTAGTGGTGAAAACATTTTTATTTTCTTTAAAAACATTTTTTTTGAAAAACATTTTCTTTGTGCCTATCTGTCTAGGTTGAGAAATTGATTTGATAGTTTGGTCAAGTGAGTTGCATAGCTATGAAGTTCTCTTTCTCTACATACACAATTGAAATGTTGTGCATAAATATATTTTACTATAAACTTGTGTAGAGAGAATCTTATAGACACCCTTCATAAAAACTATTATGAGAGATCATGTTTTCACGGATGTCCTAAAAACTAAACTACAAAATTTGTCTCACACATATCTAAAGGTATTCTAAAAACCCTCATTGTAATACCCTCAGGTATATTCCAGGGGTAATTATGTCTTTTAACCCTGTTTTGAGATACTTCCAATTTTTTTTAAATATATATATATGTTATGTATGGGTGTATTTATATAAATATACATATGTAAATAAATACAAAAAGAAAACAAAAAAAAAAGAGAAAGAGAAAAAGGGAGATAAAGTTTAGATAAAGGGAGAGTAAAGTCAACAAAGGCATCTCATCCCATTATTTTTCTATCATCTTCTTCTCCCGTAAAGCTCCAGCAGCCAGCCTCCTTTCATGTTCTTTTCTTTTGTTTTGTGAAGCCAAAGGAAGAAATTG
Organism: Mangifera indica; assembly: GCF_011075055.1. Classification (NCBI taxonomy): domain Eukaryota; kingdom Viridiplantae; phylum Streptophyta; class Magnoliopsida; order Sapindales; family Anacardiaceae; genus Mangifera; species Mangifera indica. The sequence goes on along the minus strand of NC_058143.1, from coordinate 14,274,871 downwards.
AAGAGATATTGGAAGATAAAATAAAAAGAAAAAAAGAGAAGCACCTTGGAAGCTTTGGTAACCAAAGATCTCCTTCCTTTCCCTTTCATCTATGTTTATATGCATGTTATGTGAATATGTTAGTGTGTTTTGGTATTGATTTAAAGTTGTCTTGGTGATAAAGGAAGCAAAACAAAGAGGAGGAAGCCAACTTACAAAGATTTGACCTGAAACAAGGTAAGAGATATCATCCTTGATATGTGGCATGTTTTAGGCTTTTGGTTCCTTAGATCTATGTTATAAATGTTGATTTTGATGTTGAGGAATATTGTTTTGCCATTTGGGATGTCTATGTATGTGATTTTGTTCATGGCAGAAAGTTACATAATATTTACAGTTTTTGCCACTGAGTTCGTCCCATGTTTTGGCTGCCTTATCTGATGAATTATGAGTACTATTATATCTTGTTGGAAAGCTCTTTGAATCCTCTTTCCAATGATATATAGTTTGTATGAATTAGAGATCATTTGGACTGTTAAAGATTGTATAAACCGAAAGGACTGTTTTACTAAATAAACAGAGGAGGCTGTTTTTGCCACTAACTTTATCTGTTGTTTTGACTGCCTGATTGATTGAATTATGAGTGCTATTATAGCTTGTTAGAAAGCTATTTGAATTCTCTTTTCAACGAGATATAATAGCACTCATGATTCCATAAATAAGGCAGTCAAAACGTGAGATAAACTCAATGACAAAACTGCCTCCTCTGTTTATTTAGTAAAACAGTCCTTTCGGTTTATACAATCTTTAATAGTGCAAATGATCTCTAATTCATACAAACTATATATCATTGGAAAGAGGATTCAAAGAGATTTCCAACAAGATATAATAGTACTCATAATTCATCAGATAAGACAGCCAAAACATGGGACGAACTCAGTGGCAAAAACTGTAAATATTATGTAACTTTCTGCCATGAACAAAATCACAAACATAGACATCCCAAATGGCAAAACAATATTCCTAAACATCAAAATCAACATTTATAACATAGATCTAAGGAACCAAAAGCTTAAAACATGTCACATATCAAGGATGATATCTCTTACCTTGTTTCAAGTCAAATCTTTGTAAGTTGGCTTCCTCCTCTTTGTTTTGCTTCCTTTATCACCAAGACAACTTTAAATCAATACCAAAACACACTAACATATTCACATAACATGCATATAAACATAGATGAAAGGGAAAGGAAGGAGATCTTTGGTTATTAAAGCTTCCAAGGTGCTTCTCTTTTTTTCTTTTTATTTTATTTTCCAATATCTCTTCAATTTCTTCCTTTGGCTTCACAAAACAAAAGAAAAGAACATGAAAGGAGGCTGGCTGCTGGAGCTTTACGGGAGAAGAAGATGATAGAAAAATAATGGGATGAGATGCCTTTGTTGACTTTACTCTCCCTTTATCTAAACTTTATCTCCCTTTTTCTCTTTCTCTTTTTTTTTTTGTTTTCTTTTTGTATTTATTTACATATGTATATTTATATAAATACACCCATACATAACATATATATATATTTAAAAAAAATTGGAAATATCTCAAAACAGGGTTAAAAGACATAATTACCCTTGAAACATATCTGAGGGTATTTATATAGCTTGTATGAATTAGAAACCGTTTGGACTGTGAAATAGTATGAAAAAGAAGGCTGCCCTGTTAAATGAACATGGCTGTGAACAGTATTTCACAGTTTGGAAAGGAAAAAGAAAGAAAAGAAAGGAAAGGAAAAGAAAAGAAAAGAAAGGAAAGGAAAGGAAAGGAAAGGAAAAAAAAAAAAAAGAGAAAAAGAAAAGAAATAAAAGTAAGAAAAGGTTGGGACTCAAGATTCAAGGGTCGTCCCAAGAGTAATGTCTGGTGAGTTATAAATAAATTTAGATGGAAGCAAAATTAGTAAGATATAAGACTCGCATGCATGCTATAAACTATGAGAGGGCACTTTACACTACACCGTCCGTAGTAGGGCACGTCCGCAGTAGGACACGTCCGTAGTAGGACATAGACCCCTAGTAGGGTCTGCTCGCAGTAGAGCTCAATTCAGATTCAAAAATAATGTAGTGAAAGAAAAAGAGTTTGAGCTTAGAAAAGTGTCAAATCCCTATAGTTAGCTTCTAGAAAGTATTAAATAGACACCAGATGGGACAAAGTATGACCTAAATAGTAAAAAGTGAACTAAATTACCCCCTCAATCTCTTATAGAGGTTAGGATGTGAGGTTGAGTCCCAAAAGTGAGTTAGAACAGAAAAAAAAAAAAGGGGATAGTTTACTTGATTCTTTCCCCTTACTGAGTGTTCTTATCACTCACTCTCTTTTCTTTCCTGATTGCAGGTACATGTGATCGAGGTAGCTGCGAGGCAGGGTCAGGTCAGCGTAGGTAGATCCGGCTGGAGCAGGTTATCTCTGGTTCATATTACATGCATACTGTGACATGTTCTTATCGACTTTTGACTTTTTGAGATTATGGTACAGTTACATATGATTACTCCCTGTTTTCAGATACTTTCAGATGAGTCTTCATATGAGTATATACATCTTTTGTTCGCTTCCAGATTTTTAGTTTTCTTATAATACTTCCTAAACACTTTTAATGATGCGTTTATTTTAAAGTATTTTTAAAAAAGAAAAAAAATAGACGCTCTGAATATTAAGTCGTAACATTTCTCCTTCGGTGGGTAGTACTTCTAGGAAGGGATGTTACACTCTTCTGTTATCCTAAGTCCTTATGTGTCATGTGGAATCAGATCACACACATGTAATATAGATTACTAGTTACCCATATGTCCAATGTCATGGTAAGTGTTCTAGAAACTATCTATTAAAGCTAATAATGCAATATTCTTCCCAAGAAGTATACTTTTGTTGTGTAATTTATACAACTAATGTAATAAGTTCATAGGGGTATCTTTTTAATTAATTTCTTAAAACTTTAGGAGCACATTTATTAAAAACACACTAAAGTTTTTTGTTGACAAATTTTCAAATTTTTTGTAGTGATTAATGTTTTTTCCCAAAGTGAACAATTGAAACCTTTTTTGTTGTAACTAGTGTCAATCTTAATTGTATTGAGAAGCAGTGGTGATTAAAGAGTAGAATTAAGTTATAAATGGCAACTCATGTTTAAATCCTGGGTCAACATTTAAGAACAAATATCATGAGTTACTATGAACATTTTTTCCCCTAGACCCAATAGGTTTTGGAGGTGACAGTTAGACCCTTATCAATTACTTAGTATTTACAATTTTTTTTGTTCTTTAATAAAAATCTAAAATACCCTTAATCTTATTTTATCTAAATGACATTAAAACGAAACATTAAAATGAGAAAAAGGCCATAATTAATTATTCTGTTAAAATTTAGTTTTGCTAATTACATGAAAATAGTATTTAACAGTTGAAGGCTATTTTAGTCTTTTAGAGAAGATATTTCAAACACTTATAAACTATTAAGTAAACCTTATATCTGTGATTTGTCTACAGGTATTCTATACAAATAAAAATAAGCCAAAAGACTTTTTCCCACCCAACGTTTGACGAAGGGCTAGACTCGAATTGAGTTTATTTGAGCTCAAACTTAAGTTTGACTCGAACAAGCTTGAAATGAATCAGCTCTATACGAACTCAAACTATTCATCAAATTTTTCAATTAAAAATTTTGATACAAAATGATGTCGTTTTAATAACGAAAAAAGAGTCGAACTAAATTCGAGTTTGACTTTCACGAGCTCGAGCTCAGCTATATGTAACCGAGCCGAGCTCGAGCTCGGCTTGGCTCGAATCCAACCTTAATTTGACGTAATTCTAAACTCTCATTTGTTTATTTTTAAGAGCCTAAAATCTCATTTATAAGTGAATTTATGTTAATATTCTTAATAAAATATAAAGGTAAAATTATTATTTTAATAATAATATTAAAAGACATAATTTAATATATTTTCTCTCTCAAATTTTAAAAACTAACGACTTTATTTATATCTAAAATTTTTCAGTTTTAAAAAATCATATTTTTTCTTCAAAACTAAGCCTTTTTTTTCTTATTGTCTCTCTCTCATCTGGACAACAAAGACATTATTTGGACAAAACTTTATCGCTTTGTTTGGACGACAATGTGTCTAAATAAATCGTCTAAATTCATCATCTAGATGTGAAAGAGAGGATGACTGTAAGAAAAAGATCCTAGATTTGAAGGAAAAAATATAATTTTTTTTAAAATTATAAAATCTTATGTATAAATGAAATTATTAATTTTTAAAATTTAAAAAAAATTAATAAATTATAGATATTTTTAATATTATTATTAAAATAATAATTTCATCTTTACATCTAATTAATAATTTTAGTAAAAATTGATTTATAAACGGGATTTTAAATTTTTATAAGTTGACTGATAAAAATTTCTGATAAAAATTTGAAATGGGCATAAGTCTTTTGGCAAAAAAAAAAAAGGGGGTTTACAGTTGAACTTTGGTGGATGAAGGCCCACTTTAAACCCAACGTATAGAAAAAGCATAATTTATTCAAATTAAAAATCATTAATAACTTCACATTAGCTCGTGCTTCCTACTCATACAATCACTCACTCCACGTCATTAATCATTTCGTTCATGGACAAAGTCATAATTACCCTCATCAGTCATGCTTCCTCGCGCTACTTATAGCACAATCTGTAAGGTTACAATAGTCATTCAAGCAGTTGAACAGGATGCTTGTAACAAAATTAATCCAACAATTACAGTGACACTGTCAAGAAACTGAAACCTTCATCATCTACAACAAACGTACATGTCTTTGTCTTATAAAGGGATCTGGACCGTGCTTTGTTGGGGCCGAAAGATTAATGCGGTTGATATTAGATAAATTATTATCAAAACATGTTGGACGGTCTGAATGGGATGAATTCCTAAAACGCGTTGTAGATGATTTCGTTGAAAAACAGGCTCCCTCGTCGTCTGTCACTGATCCCTCTTTCTGTTTTCGTTTCAGCAAGAAAATCACCGAACTTGGTGTTTCAATGAGAAGAAACGAACTCTAAAGAGGCCATGTTTTGTTTCGGTTTGTAGAATATCAAAAAGTTGTAAAAATTAAAATACATTGCTGAATTATTCTAGATCTGAATTTTGATTGCTTCGCTTTGTAACCGAATAATTGTTTATCTATTTATTTATCCTGTCGAGGATCGTCTTCAAGCTTCTTACGCAATGAACGACCTTTTAGGAGTAAGTTTATCAGCTCACATTTTTTTAAAATTTTTTTTAATTGTTTGTAAATTAATGTAGGTTTTGTTTTGTTTTATTTGATAGTGAGGATGTGGAATTGTTTTTAGTAAGAGTTTTGGTTTGTCTTGGTTCTATTTTGATTGTGATAGCTGTATTAATTTTACTAAATTCTTTTTGTGTTGTTTACAATTAACAACTGATAATTTTAACTGCTTAGTTTGAATTTTATTTGAATTTTAATTGGAGTTTAGAATTTTCTGCTTGTTTTCTGAGAAAGAGATGAGAAGATGAAATGTAGTGTAATGAAGCTACATCACTTAAGAACCACCTTAAAATTTTAGTTGTCAAATGTTTAACAATAATGATGTATCAGCTTCAGGTTTTGAAGAAGATCAAACTGAAATAATTAGTAGCAAGGAAATCAGTTTACGATTGTCCTCTTATTTGGTTAATGATGTTCTTAGTACTATGGTGATGTATTGGGGCTACATTTGAATACAACTTTGATTGACACTGTGCAATACTACGGATGTACTTTTGCAATTTAGAAGCTTAGGGATAAAGTTTTTGTTTACAAGGCTGGTTTTTACAATTTGATTTTGACTAAATACTCAAATTTTCAAATAATATTGATTATTTTATTTTATATTTGTATCAGTTTTATTGGTTTGCTGTTATGGAAAACAATTGAAAATTTGAATTATAGTTTTATTTTTTTCTAATTGTGTATGGAGGTTTCTGTTATGGAAAATAATCTTGAGTTGCATCTTGTAGGAGATTAGGTTGCTTTTGATGATTAAAAGAGCTTATTTTTCACTAATATGATCACACCTTTTTGCTTTCCAGTAAAAGAAAAACAGGGAAAAAAAATCATATTTATGTTATGTGGACTAGATTGAAGCCTGATTTTGTTGTAGAGAGTCTGAGATCTTGTGTCTTTTTTGGTCATATTGGACATGATTAAATTTGAGTGCTCTAGAAAAATTATTGCTTGAGAAAAAATTAATAATTGATCTGAAGCGAAGAATAACATACTTTTCAACTTTAATTACATTGTTTGGAGATTGTAATTACAGAAGTTTCATGCTTTAGACTGATCTGTGTCCTAGTGCCGATTTTTCAAGTCAACTGGTGGTTTTTTTAGGGTCTTTGTGTGTTTTACTTAGGATGGCTTTAGTTTAATGTAGTTCTTGAGTTTTTTACTGTGTAGAGTTTCAAACCATATGTATGCAACTGAAAACATCTTTGAGTCTCTTTCCTTTTATTACTGTTGGCTATAATGCTTCATAGATGAAATGGTGCTGTTAGGGTTAAGATTCAGTGTTTTGCTGTAGGATCTTATCTGCTCATAACTTAATTACTTTTGCAGAATTCTTTTGAGCTCCCTCGGAGTCAAAGTTCTAGAGGGGGAGATATTGAGTTAGGGGCACCAATAAATTCTGGAGAACTGGGCTTGGAAATTTTCTTTAAAAAGGTGATTTCAACTTCTTACTTCGTTTGTTTGTTATGTGCAAGGCTGAAGGAAGGTCGATATAGTAACATTCTTTTCTGCCTTTTTAGTCTTTTCATGTTATCTGTTTTTGTTATTGTTATCATTTGTACTGGCTAAAATACAAGTTTTTGAATTATCAGTAATGAGTCTTATAATATCATATTGCATCACATCATGTCCTTTTTACCTTTCTTTGGCAGGTTCAAGAGATTGATAAAGAATATGCAAAGCTTGAGAAACTACTTAAAAGGCTCCAGGTAGAAAATTTGCTTCTTTTGGTGATGTTGATTTGATTTGCAGTTTTGTTAGAGAGCATTTTAACTGTCTAGTCATCCATGTTTTATATTAGGAAAAATGTTTAACATCATTTCTTTTGAGGGATTCATTTAGATTTTTTTTGGCAAATTTCTATCTTTAGAAAGGTGTATAAAATGGACTGGTCTTTCATCTACATTAACATAGCCTTCTAATCTGTAATTTTGCTGGTTTTATGGCCTGGTGACTTTACATAGTGAGCTATAATAGATATTATTGAGAAAATATGAGTCAAAATTCAACTCGAATTAGTGGTAGAAAAGATCTTCTATGTACATGTTGACCTGCTTTTCGTAATGTGTTCTTTATCATCATTTTCCTGCACATCATGAATGCAGGATGCACATGAGGAGTCAAAGTCTGTGACCAAGGCTCCTGCCATGAAAGGTAATCAGTAAACTGATGCGGTTCTTTTTTATCTTGAAGTGCATTTTTTTAAATTTAGATATTTCTTTTCTTCCACTGTTTCCTTTTTGTAAATCAAGTATAAAAATTGTGCTTTAGAAGATGGTACTTAAAATTGTATATGAAAAAGCTGTAGAAACTTAATTATATTTTCACTGTATCAGTGTATCAACCATACATATTCTCATGTGTTCAAAACAAGCTGCAGGTTGTATTTTGCAATGGTCAGAGAATTCATTAAGAGGAACAAAATCAAAGGAATAAATATAAGAAATCTATGTACCTATGGATGATGAACAAATAGGAGTTCACTGGACTCAGTTTATTAACACTGGTTTGAAGTTTATAGTAGGTGATAAAGCCATGCAGACTTCAAATAACAAAGGCCCAAATGACCTTTAAGGAGATACCTGTGAAAGCCACAAGCAGCTTTCTATTAGCCACCGAGGACATATATTTACATATGTGGAGTCCTGTTTAAGTACATTAATACAGATGTGTTTTTGTGTGTGGGTGGGAAATCAGTCAAATTTCCTTATTGTCCTCAAAAATTTAAATAGTTTCTTGTTTGCATGCTTTTGGATCCATTATTGTATAGTTTCATTACTTTTTTTTTCCTTCTATTCATCAACTTACTGATTAGTTGCAGTTTTTTGAACTTAATCAATTGCAATAATGGATCCTGTTCTTTTCATTAGCAATCAAAAAACGAATGGAGAAAGATGTTGATGAAGTTGGGAAGATAGCTCGTTTTCTGAAGTCTAAGATTGAAGAACTGGATAGAGAGGTAAAAAACTCGCTGCTTTTGTTCCATGATTTGTTTTACTTGTTTCGCTTATATATCCATTCTTTTATGTGCTCCAGAATTTAGCTAATAGGCAGAAGCCTGGGTGTGGAAAAGGAACTGGTGTGGATAGATCAAGAACTGCAACAACTCTGTAATTACTTTCGTCTTTATTATTTCTTCTTTCCTTACTATTTTCCGGGACAGTATCATAGAAAATTTTTGAGTTCTTTAATATATTGGATGGTGACATGAATATAAAATTCGTAGAGATCTGCATTAGCACTACCATAAGTAAAGTCCTGAAGTTTAGAATTCAATTTGATACTCTGTGTGGGAGAAAAACTTTTTGATTTTTGTGCATAATAGAGTTTCAGCTATCAGATCCACCATGATTCACTTTATTATTTTTGTTTCAGGGCATTGAAAAAGAAGTTGAAAGATAAAATGGCAGAATTTCAGGTAGTTCAGATATAAATAAATTTTACAAGATTACTTTCTTTTCTATTTCTGAAAAGTTAAGTTTGGTATAGTCTTTTTTGGTTGTTTTGAATGTTCTCATTTTTACAGTTCCTTAATATTTTTGCAGGTTCTAAGGGAAACTATCCATCAAGAGTACCGAGAGGTGGTTGAGAGGCGTGTTTATACAGGTTTGAACCCTGCACCTGTTATTGTTAATGGTTATAATATCTGAAAAAATTCTCTAGCCTTCCAGTATGTAGCTGATTTTTTGTATTGCATGATTTGAATGGTTTAGTAACGGGTGCAACAGCAGATGAAGAGGTAAAATTCATTACTTTCCAGAATACTAACTAAATATTGCTTCTTGTGAGCTCATATCTCACTGTTGAACAATGTACAGACAATTGACAAATTGATTGAGACTGGAGACAGTGAACAAATATTCCAGAAAGCAATCCAGGAACAAGGACGGGGCCAGGTTTCTCTTTCTTTATTTCCACAACCCACCCATTTCCTCATAAGAGTTTTTTCTTCCTGTCAAACTGTTTTTTATTGGTTGGAGATTGAAGTGGATTTGGGGAAGGAGCAGTATCCATTGATACTAAATTATTTGATATATGGTTTATTTGCAGATAGTGGACACCCTGGCAGAAATTCAGGAGCGGCATGATGCTGTTAGGGATATGGAAAGGAAGCTTCTTGATTTACAACAGGTATTTCATAAATTTGTTGCATTGGTGTGAATTATGTTCATAAAAAGAATCAGTTCAAACCTGTGGGGCTATTTAGCCTATAGAAATTGGAAGTTATCCTACAGTGGTATAACGGGAGTAATGAGAGCATGCATTTTCCCATTGAACTTTCCAAGTTTTACAGTCAAGCTAAACTTTTAGGAATATCTGAGTTGTGCCGTAGGAATGAGCAACAATTTCACTTAGTCAGCCTGATGGCTTTTACAATTCACATGGTTCTGACTATGTCGAACCTGATGGCTTAGAGCAGCCAAACAGTCTTCTAAAGCATACTGTGTCATCAACGGTTTTGAAATCTCACCAGCTGATAGAAAGAATATATATTGATTCTACATTTAAATTACTTTGTTGCTCTGCAGATCTTTCTGGATATGGCAGTATTGGTGGATGCACAGGGAGACATGCTTGACAACATAGAATCTCAGGTAAATTTAACTACTTGTTACCCTAGAAATTGGAGAAAAGAATAATGCTTGATATAAAAAAAAAAAAAATCTGCATGAGTAGATATTAACTATAAAAGACATAATAATGTGGGATCCAAGTCTTATAACTTGCACTTAGGATCCTAACAGGGTCCTAAGATGGTATTAATTTCCTGGTTTCATGTCCATCTTACCTTATTTTAGGTTTCAAGGGCAGTAGATCATGTGCAATCGGGAAACACTGCACTCCAAAAGGCGAAGAAGTTGCAGAAGAGTTCGAGGAAGTGGATGTGCATCGCCATTCTCATTCTCCTCATCATTGTTGCAATCATAGTTGTTTCAGTGATCAAACCCTGGGTTAGCAACAAGGGTGCTTAGGAGCTTGGCCAATTACAAATACGTTATATGCTTTCCATCACGTAAGCTTCTCAGATCTGCAGCTATCCCTGTTAACTAATGAAGGTCCAATGTTTAATCCCGGATTCTCTTTGATTTTGATCAAGCAAACCCTTAGTTCTTGCCACGTTGAAAATTGTAATGTACACCATGTTACTTAAAAGTTCAAGTTCAAGCTTCCATATTCTTTGATGTAATTTGAGAAGTGATTTATTATTTGGTTAATTTTCATACAAGATTGTTTTGTACCGATGATTTATCTGGGGGTGCTGTTTGGGGACCCAAAATTTTAAACTAGCAACAATAAAAAAATTTAAATTTGGTCACATTTTGGAGGTTTACATCATATCTTTTCACATTCTCTCTTGTTTTTCATTTACCATTATTAATCAATTCCACCAAATTTAATTAACAATTTGTAACGTGCTAGATCCCTTAATAAAATTGTACATAAATCTCCAAGGTATGAGTTTGTTAGAGCATTGAGCTTAAATTGGAATTTAATTGATTTTTTTCTTTTATAAATGAGGATTTGTTTGTCTATATTTATTAGATGTATCAGATAAGTTAATATTATATAAATATGATAAAAATTTAAATTTAAATTTAAATCTTAATTTTAAAAGTTTTATACTCTACTAGTTTTATTAACTGTTGGAGTTATTTTAATTGAATTTGTCTAAGCTTAAAAATAAATTTGATTTAAAAAAATATAAAATGAGTTTGATTCAAACGAACTTGAGTTAAATATAAAAATTGAATATTTTAAGATTTTATTCGAGTTTTAATAGTGTTTGATTCGTTAAACTTAAAAAATTTTAATATAAATAAATTAAAACGAAATTATTTTAATTAATACGTATAAAAATAATATTATTTTAGGTATTTTTTATTCAATTATAATACTTATTGGGTTTAAAATCAATTTGAATTCAAATTTTAGTTAAATTCAAATTTAGTTTCTCAAAAACGAGTAAAATTTGAGCAATCTTAGTGCAAGTTCGATCTTAGAGGTATTTGAGCAGATCGCTGTTCAAGCCTTACCCTAATTAAAGATTCGACATTCGTCCACACGGTAAAGCCTGAGTACTCAGAGTATGATTACATTTTGGTCCTTATGATCTTTCAAATAGCAAATATGCCCATGACGTGAACCCGTTCAGTCATTTAACATCGTTAAATGTTAATGTCTCTTCGTCATACCAAATCCTATATCCATTTGGCGTCCGGGAAAAAAAATTGGCAGCGTACACTCCGCATTTTAACCGCCGGCGACGGCGACATTCCGGTTAGATTCGTCGAGAAGAGAGTCTCTGAACCGACGTAATTTCGCAACTTCAGTACTACTGGTTCGTTCGCCCAAACTCTCAGTAAACGAAACCCACTCCTTCACCATCTACGACGGCCTTACCCCAAATTGGGTCATCGACCCGCTGATGTACGAAACCCCAACAATTTATTGATGCATCCTCACTCCTGCCTACCAATGCAAATACTCCCAAATTGATATAGAAGAAGAAAAAAAGGTAATATTTTGTTAAAAAATTAATTAAGCTGCAACTTATTTGCATGGGTTTGGCTTTTGAACCTTGTTGTTTGTCAATGCCATTACTGAGACGCCTTGTATTTGGAACTGGTGGAGAGAGAAGAAATATGGGTTGGGTTTTCAATTTTGATTTTCTTTTAAGTGTGTGATATGAAATGTAATTAATTGTTTTGAGTTGGTTAGCAGTTGTGTTGTTGAATAAATTTCAAAGATTTATTTGCTCTGTTGAATCATTTTGTATTTAATTGAGATGATCATGTGCTTATGATTTTTTGATTGTAAAACCAAGGCTAAAAACCTCATCTTCCAGATGCCTACTATTTTTTCCCCCTTGGAATAGAAAAAGTGAAGATAGAAAACAACAAACAATTGTACCCATTGAATGCTTACAAAAACAGAAACACAACTCAATTCAATTTCGACAGCTAAATTGATTAGCTCTTTGCATTTTTGTATAACATTCAATATTGAAGGTCTGTTGCTAGTTTTCTTGAGAATGAATTAGATTAAACCTGAATAAAGAAGAATGTTGCATTATGATTTTAATATATTCAGTTTGTGGTATCTTATGTGATATGTATTTTTTGTGATGAATGGTGATATCACTGTATTGTGGATTGTAAGGTCTGAAGAAGGGAAGGTGTTAAAACTGTAGTTACTCTTTGTCCGTTGTTTGTGAAGAGTAGATATGTAATTATTACCCATTTGTTTTAGTTGACATGCAGAATTTTGATTTGCTTGTTACTATCATTGCCTTAGGATCTTCATTCTATTATGGAGGATGACCAAATGAAAATAAGCTGTGGGAGCAAAAGAGCAAGATCTGCAGAATTTAATTTACACTGGAGTGAATGGCAACTCCTTGATTCCATTCTCCCTACCGGAGGGTTCGCTCATTCATTTGGTATTGAGGCTGGTGTTCAAGCCCGCACTATTTCATCTCCTGATGATCTTCGAACTTATCTGATTCATGTGTTGGAGAATACTGGGAGCTTACTACTTCCTTTTGTTTACTCTGCAACTGTTAATCCAACTTTAGAAACCTGGCATAAACTTGACAGAATGTTGGATGCAACTTTAACTAATGAAGTAAGTCGAAAGGCATCAATTACACAAGGTTTGGCACTTATGAGAGTAGCTGCTGCAGTGTTTTCAGAAATTCCCTCTCTCAAAAGTATGAGGGAAACCTCTTTGTGCTCTGGCACTGTTGCTTTCCACCATGCTCCTGTTTTTGGGATGATCTGTGGACTTCTTGGGTTGCAGAGTGAAACTTCTCAGAGAGCTTACATGTTTGTCACAATAAGAGATGCTATTTCTGCAGCTACACGATTGAACTTAGTTGGACCACTTGGTGCAGCCGTATTGCAGCATGAGATTGGTGTTGTTGCTGAAGCTATGTTGAACAGATGGAAAGACCGTGTAGTTGAGGAAGCTTGCCAAACGGCTCCATTGCTTGATATTGTGCAAGGGTGTCATGGTTACTTGTTTTCTAGACTGTTTTCTTCTTGATGTTCCAGCAAGGGCTTCAGTTTTTTTTTTTTTCCTTCTGTTTTGTTCATCTACGAGCTTTGTAAATTTCGGCTGATTTTTAAGAAACCTAAATGTGGATTGCTCGATGACATGTTATGGCCTTCAACAATGTGTTTGATGTATTTGTTATTCTCAACTCAGATTTTATCAATTTACAGTTGATTGAAAATTCGTATTTATTTAGGGGTTTTTCTTGACTGTCCAAGGTTTAGTCAAATAATAAAAGTGTCTTTGAGATTTCAGAATTTGTTGGTTAATGTACAATCAAAATTTGTAATTAAATGAGTTAATGGGTGTTTATTATTTACAGCAATGGGTTAATGAATGTTTAGTTCATCATTTATCATAAACTGACTTCTTCTTTGTGTATGTATTAGTAAATTGATGTGAACTTTGATGGAGAATTTATGCTTGGTTTTGATGAGCAGGTGATTTCTGAGATAAGTAGGGTGGTGGGGACCGGAATGTTGAGTGTATTGGAAACCAAGTATGCCTAGTTAACAAATGAGAGAAATTTATGTTTTTTATTTTTTTTTTGGGTTCAAGAAGAGCTGTTGCTGTGTATATAGTTAAAATTTATGTGTATATGTACCATATTTTTATTCTTCTTTTTTTAATTTACTTTGAAATTCTGAATATCAAATCAATATGATATACTTTCAACATAAAAAAAAGTAGCTCAATTGGTTTTGCAATGAGCCAAGTCATGGTCCCATATTTTATGCTTATTCCTTACCCATCTTAATGAGTGTCCTATATTGATTGAGAATTAAGTTGAGTGTGAGTATATAAATGTGAGGGAAAGGCTTAGCCCTTGATCTTGCTTTTGGGATAGAGGACTCAATAACACTTTTGTGGTGCACCAACAATTGGTATTAAAACCTAAGGTTAAAAACAATTCCATTCACCATTTTTTGAAAGAAGGTTAGTGTTGGATTTGTTGTGAGCGTTTCTAATGTGTGATAAGGGTAGTTTAGCATCAATTTTGATATCTCGATGAGGGGAGGTTTGACCCTAATTTAAAGGAGATTAGTGTTGGCTTTGGTAACTTTGGTAATATTCAAATGTGGGGGGCTTGACATTGGTTTGATTTAGGGGAGGTCTAGATGAGGGGGGTTCGACCTTGGTTTATGAGAGGTTAGAGTTGGGTTTGTTGTGAGTGATATTGAATTGATGACCCAATGTATGATAATGGGAGGATTGATATCTCACATTGATAACTTTGATAAAATCTCACCTCTAGAGACTCAAAGGAAGGAAGGTTAGTGTTAAGTTTATTATGAGCAGTATTAGAGGAGGAAAATTATATTATTAACTAAAGTTTGGCCATGGTTTAACTGAGGTTAATATTAAATTTGTTGTGAGTGGTGTTGGATTGATGATCTAATGTGTGATAAGAGGATGATTGTTAAGTAGTGTTGAACCGATAACCTAATATGTGATAAGGGAGGAATTATATTAAAAGTAACTTTGTTAAAATCTCATCCTCAAATGCCTAGATGATGGGTGGTTTGATTTATTTATTATGTGTGATAAATGTGTGAGTATATCAACGTGAAAGGAAACTCATCTTTTTAGTTAACGTTTGGGTAAGGGTAAAACTCTTAATGAAATTTAATTTTTTTTATTAAACATGAATAAAATTTAGACATAAAATTGTATGAAACATGAGCAAAAATATATTCTAATTAAATTTAGACAAAAAAATTTATTTATTTTTAATAAATATTAGAAATTATGAAATATATATTATGTTTTCAATATATTTATCATAAAAATTAACTGATTTTACTAAGAATACTTGACTGAAGGTGGGAAAATATCATTTTTCGATTCAAGGGTGTGAACTTGTCATTTGGACGTAGTTTGAGAGAATTCTATATTTCTTATTAATACAACTTTCAGATTATTTCAGCCCTACACGATTGAAGAAATCACAACTATTAACAAATTAAATCTTTTTTGTAAACTTAGGGGGGGAAATTGAAAAAATATTAACACGAAAACATATTAAAATTAAATTTGTTATCTTTCTCTCCTGGTTTATTTTTTATTTAATTTAAAACAATTCACAAATCAGATTAAAGAAATATTTGTTTTCTTTGCTTTAGATCTTAACATGGCGCCCGTCGGTCCGAGATCCGGTGATGCTATCTTCGCCAACATGGAGCGCGTGGTAACTGTTTGATTGAATTACTTTGTAATATGAAAATTTAATTTGTGAAATTAGGTTTGTTGAATTGAGTTGCTCGCCTTGGAAATATTTTTTGTGTAGAATGCTGAGCTTTTTACCTTAACTTACGGTGCCACCGTGCGTCAGTTACTGACGGATCTCGAAGAGGTCGAGGAAGTTAACAAACAGCTTGATCAAATGTACGCTTCTCGATTTACTTCGGTTTCTACATTTTTTTTTTTGAAATTGAATTGTTATTATGGCAAGGTTACTTCTTTAATAGATGTGCGATGTCGTATATATTGTCTTAAGTTCACTTCTGAATTAAGCTGAATCAAGTGTTTCTGTTGTAGTCTCCGATGGAATTTCTAGTGTTAGATGATATAACAATGTGAGTTTCGGGCCGTTTTCATTTGAATTTAATGACTTTGCAGGGGCTATAATATGGGAATTCGACTAATTGATGAGTTTCTAGCGAAATCTAATATCACCAAATGTGTTGACTTCAAAGAGACTGCTGAAGTGATTGCAAAGGTCTAGTTTTATTACTTGGTTGAAATTAATTAATCATACTATTTGTGCCAGAATTTGTTAATGTCGTTACTTACAGATATAGCTTTAACATATCATTTCATAAAGTTTCTTTTTCTTTTCCTGCATCCTATTGACGGTTATTACTATCAGTTGTGTATATTGACTCTGGACTAATAAAATTAGGACACAGTTAGTCTATCCATGGGTATAGTTAGTGATTGATGCCTATTGATCTGTCTTTGATAATGCATGCATAATTATGCTTCATTGAATTCACAATATATTGATATATAAAGGTGTCATTGAGCTTCACCTCAACTTAGTTAAATAAGTTGATCTTCATAATTTTTTTCTATCAAAGAGACACATAAAATTATTATTTAAAACTTTGGTGGCTTCGGTTTGTTGTGCTCTATTTGCTTTTGGATACTTGATGATATAAGTTTTAACTCAAGTTCTTCTTTTTTAGCTTGAAATTTTGGCCAACTATGAACCGCAGCTAAAAATATGACCGCCAGAAAGGGCCTGTATTGAAAGATTTAGGATGCATCTCCATGCAATATATTAAGCAGTTGACACATATTCTCTTAAATATTGTTGGAACCTTTTCAACTGGTGTCACTCTATTATGTTGGCATTTCTGTTAGTAAAGCTTTAGGAGACCTATGTGTAATGAATGAATTCAGGATTGGAAGCTCCCATATTCTTGAAATCTGATTGTGATGTAGATAGTGCCTGAATTAATTTATCAGGGTTATGGTAGAACAGTTCAGGTGCTAGGTTTACTGTCCTTCTGAAAGTTGTTGAGCCATGTTGTTTGGATTTGTTCTGGTCATCGAGCTCATTGATCCAGCCTGGTTTGCAGCATTAAACAGATGTCTAATAGTTATGTGGTTCTGTTACTTTTACTCAGCTTCTTTTCAGCATATATTCTATGGCTTTTATATTGATGTTGGCTGGTGTGGTTTCATTTAAAAAGCTGAGTTTTTTAATGTGAATTATATGACTTGCATACTGGGTCATGTTTGTATGGTTGCAGTTGACCTACTGTCTCAATGTCCTCTTCTTAGCATTAAGTAGGCTCAATTTATGACCTGATAAAGCTTCTGTACAGGTGGGTTTCAAAATGTTCTTAGGGGTTACTGCATCAGTGTCCAACTGGGATGCTGATGGGACATGTTGCAGCATAATTTTGGAAGATAATCCCCTAGTGGATTTTGTTGAGCTCCCTGATACCTGTCAAGGCCTTTACTATTGCAACATCTTGAGTGGAGTCATTAGAGGAGCCCTAGAGATGGTAACACCTCTTTGCTTGCACAACCTTCAATACCTTCCTTTTTATGGGATCTCTCCAACTGTTCTATTCTTTGTCTCCTACATGCCTCTTACAATTGATATTTGCTTTATCATAAAGAGTCAGGATTTTGCCATTGCCTGAAAGCTGTTTTATTGATGGAGCTTATTATATAAAATCATTTGAACAACAAAGCACTCGTAATTATGAAAAATTTCTTTTATATGCTATGTAAGATATTGCTAATGGGTGAATTCAACTGTGACTATATGGAAATGCAAGTTCCTCAATTTTAAGAAGCTTCTATTTTAAACCTTTTCGTTATCTAGTCTGTGAATGTTGCTAACTTCTAAACCTATTGTATGGCTTTCTTTGTGTGGTTAGTGGAGACCTTTTACTTTAGAGTATTTTCTGTTTCTTTAGTTTTTTTTCTCATAGAACCTTTTCTTTGTGTCTGAATTTTTTTTTTGTTAAAATGCAAAATTTATTAAATAATCAATTTATTTGATATAAAAAGAGGTGTAATTGAGTTGAGTTCAACTCATCCTAGTAAAAATTGGTGGTAGTTGCTTTTGCAACTCTTTGTGGTGTTCTCAGTATGTTCATTGCGGTAGCATTGAGGAATTTGGATGGTGCTGTTGCCCATGTTTTACTTTCTTCTGTTTTCTCCTTTCCCTGTGAATATTGTGGTCTGATTCTGTATGAGTCCAGGTGTCATTGAAGACTGAAGTCAGTTGGATCCGTGATGTGCTTCGAGGGGATGATGCATATGAGCTTCAGGTAAAACTTTTGAAGCAAGTTCCAGAAGAGTACCCGTACAAGGATGATGAATAGAATAACATGCTATGTGATGTGATATCATGAGCTGATTGTTGTAGTTTGGATTAAAAGATAGCAATTTAATAGCTTGACATATTATATAATGCAACTCTAGTGAGTTTTGAAGTTACATGAGCTAAAATGAATCCCACAAAATTTGTTTAGTGGTTAGATTTATTTTCTCTGGGTGAAGAAGAGACTTTTATGCAAAAATGTACAAGTTTTACAGTCAAATTAAGGTTAAGTATAGAGGGCCATGGTCTTGGCTCCTAGGCAGCAGCTACCTTTCACCTTGAGCCAATTAAACATGACTAAGAAGTCTACTATGAGAGACAGGCCGGAAGGGAGATGGTCGCCGGAAATTGAGCCCTAAGGGGATATAGTCATTTTTAAAACTTTGGGTAGAGAAAAATTATTAGATTTTTAAATAAAAGGGGGGAAATGTGATAAATTTTTAGTTTTTAAAATATTTTTAACTAAATAACATTTTTACCCTTAACTTAAACAGTAAATTTTAAAAGAAGGGTGAGACTTTAGATTTTTTAAATTTAACGGGTGGAACTTTGTCATTTTAGCAAAACCTTGGGTGGGAATTACTGGTTTGGCTTATTATTTTCATAATATTTGCACTTCATCTCTTTATTTAAGTATGTATAAAATGTTTAAGATATTTCTTATACTTTATTCTTGATAAAATCATTTAATTTATCACATTTATTAATTTCTTATATTTATTATTCCTCTAAATGAATCTAGCCTCATTTTCGGACAGTGCATTTGCTCTTTTATTTATTACAGTACTTTCATTTTATTAAAGATTTATCTTCTCAAAAATCTGTTTTATTTTATTAAATATTTTCCCCAGTAAGCGTTTTAAACTTCTATTTTAATTGTCTCCTATTTTATTTTATTTCTTTTAAAAATTCTCATAGACACCCAAGTTTTCCTCCCTACACAAAGGCCAATCCTTTGGTTCTTTGATAATCTCAGTCTTAAGAATGTACTTTCTTTACCCTAAACTCCATTATACTTCCCTATTTTACCATTATCTTCCATTTTCATATACAATAGACAGACTTTCATTTTATTTTCCAATTGTTATTTATTTACTATTGTAATTTCCTAATATAATTTAAACCTCAAAAAAGCCACCAATAACCTAATTACCCTTAATAAAAAATTACGATGACAAAAATAAGCTAAATACGTTAAACCTGTTTAAACTATGGAGTCTTGTATAGTCTGATTAGGAATCATTTATTTGAGTTTCATCAAGGGCATAATTGGTAAATTGCTAGATTTATCCTTTAAACAAATTTTGAAAAGTACGATTATTCAAATGACTATATGACTCCTTATTTCTTCATTTCTTTCTCTTTTTATTTATAATATAGGATAACCTACTATAAATTTACTGTTATGCCATTCTTTTTCTTTTCTTTTCGCTCTTTGTTTCAAGCATGGCCTTTTTCTTTTTGTTCTGTCTCTTTGTCTTCATAAATTGGGAAGGCATTTGCATGACCATGTGGGTTTGACTGACGAAAACAAAATCATAATTTACATTCCCACCATGCCACCCACACTAGCGCTAGGTTAGAAATGAGATTGACCTCGATCTCGAGTCTAAAAATTAAATATTTTTAAATTTAAATTTTAAAAATATTCAATTTATAAAATTTGTTAATATAAAAAATTTTGATAAAAATAAAAAAATGATGTTGTTATGAAAAAAATGACTAAAATGATGATTTAATTATAATACTAAGTTGAGTTTAAAGTTTAGTTAGAGTATGAATTTGAGATACACCCAAGTTTAATTTCTTTTGAATGAATCAAATTTAAATATATTTGAAGTGAGTTTAAACTTTAACTCAACTAAAATAGATCCGAGCTCGAGGTTGGGTGAGTTAGAGCCCCAGGACTTGAATCCAAGCCTATCCTCACCTTTGTCTCCTTGAAGCTTTACAAGAATCCAAAGTTTCCCCACAAGAAAGAAACACAAGACAACCTAGCAAAATTTATAACACAAAACAATTCTTTCCTTTATTATCGATCACGCTCCTTCTTCTTCTTCTTCATTTTGCTTAACCAACACTATCATTTACCATCCAATTTTGCCTTCGTCTTCCTTTTCTCAAAATCTCTGAGAGAAAAATAAAAAGAGTCTTCATTTTTGTTTTCGCCATGCCTCGGGCTGAACAAGATCGTTGTAAATGTTGCAGATGCTGCTGCAAAATCATTTTTTCTTTAGGCCTAACCTCGCTCTTCTTGTGGCTAAATCTTCGTACTTCAAACCCCAGATGCTCCATTCAAGACTTCTATCTTCCAGCCCTCGACAAATCTGTAAACTCTCCACACAACACCACTCTTTACTTCACCTTAAAGCTTGTAAACACCAACTACGACAAGGGCATCTACTACGACCCTTTAACCGTCACCATTGCTAACAAAGCAAATACCTCTGACCACATTGGAACTTGCATCGTTCCCAAGTTTTATCAAGGTAACAAGAAGAAAGCTAGGAAAAATGGCACTGTTAAGGTGGACAAGAGGGTGCTTTCACGGGCGGTTCTTCCTGGCGGGACGGCGGTTATCAGGGTGGATTTGGCAACGGCGGTGAGGTTCAAGATCATAGCGTGGAGGACTAAGAGGCGTAAGATCAAAGTTGGGCGTGAGATGGTTGTCAACGATCATGGAAAAGTCAACAAGAAGAACGTTAAGCTCTCTCAGGCGACAATCAGCTTGAGGTTTTGTGTAAAGGTTGGAGTTATATTAAATTTTTTTGTTTTTGTTTTTCTTAATTTATAGAGGAATTTGATATTTCCAACGATTTTTTTTCTCGAGTTTTCCAGAATTTCTATAAGAATTTTACAAAAGAAAATATGATTATTGGAATTTGGAAAAAGGAAAGGACATTGTTGGAAATTTATATTGACAATGAGTTGATTAATTTATCTCGTTGACTGAATAAATTAATTATTACAATAAAACTGTTTAAACCCATTTTAAATATATAATATATATATATTATTATGTGATTAAATAATTATAAATTAAAAATAAAATAATATTTTATCATATAATAACACATAAATATATATTCATTTGTATACTTAAAAATAATACATATATATTTCTTTAATTATTAACTTTCTTTGAAATTATATATAATTATTTCTAACTTTATATATGTTTATTAGACACATTCAAGTTGCTTAATTTTGAAACTTAGGTTAGTTCAAAGAAATTGAATTTGAGCTCAAGATTGAGTTTATTTAAAAAATGACTCAAATTTGAGTTTATTTAAATATTGAAGTTGGAGTTTAGCTTAGTTTATATTGAATTTAAAGTTAAATTATTTTCAAATCAAATTTGAAGCATAAATCTTCAATCTTTAATTGAATCTTATTCAAATCGACCTCGAATTAGGTTCTATTAAAATTCGGCCTGACTCAAATACAACCTTGATGTTCTAATTATTCTAACCCATGACTCAACATAATCTACCAATCGGCTATTTATAACCTGCAATATATATATATATATATATGCTTTTAATATTATGGAGGGCAATAAAATTATGCATATATATTTTTAATATATAATTAGATATATAGATAATATGATTTTAAACTAAAAATAAAATTACGGGGGAAAAGACTTGGTGGAAATTTTATTCTGCAAATTCTCAGCATCTTTCTATCTTTTCTTTCATGAAAATATCATCATACAGTAAAAGCAAAATTTTTAGATGCGTGAATTTTTGAAAGATTTTCAGCTGCATAGGATTTTCTTGTTTCAGCATTGCTCTATTTCCATTTTCAATTGTATGAATGCAGCAATCAAAGGATGCTTTGCCGCACAATTTTAAGGCAATTGGCTTGGAATTTATAGGCAATCTGATCCTTTCTCTTATAACTCATTGGAAGGGATCAATGCTTTGTTTAGCTTACGCAGAACTTATTCGTTACGTATATGGATATATTATGATGCAATTGAATGATTTTAAATTAATAATAAAATAATATCCAATCATATAATTATACATTTATATGTGTACATATTTATATAAAAAATATGTACATAAAATATTACCCACTTGAGAAACATGATGCCATCGAAATACATAAACTGTCAGTTGAAATGGAATGCAGGGAAACAATAATTTGGCGCCCTGTCTGATTCTGGTAAAGCTGCTAATCTAGGTTGCACTTTTCTCTTGTTTTATCCAAAAATAACATTTTCCGGTTCAAATTGAGAGAGATACCTCACAATAAACAAGTAAAAGATGACTCTTTGTCTTTGGTAAAATGGTTTAGTTGATCTTCAAACACATACAGTACTTAAAAAAACAACTTAACATTCACAAATTAAATAGATAACAGAGGTTTTCATGCACAGTAAGATTTCTAAGAGCTTTTGATTAGATAATTTTAAATTAAAGATAAAACAACACCTAATCACATGGTGACATATCATTGATTGTGTACATAGTTTTAATGTGAAAAATTCACAACCTATCCGCTATTACAAAAAGGACCCATTTTAGATATTTAGAAATACTATCATAAAGCAGAAAGAAAAACGATAACTTCAACAAATCCAGAAAACTAGAATCAACTTCAAACCCTAAACAATTAGAATAGAAGAAGAGTGCGTGTCATCAAACTCTTCTAAGATCAGGCACAAAGACATTAACATAAAGCATATTAGGAGGGCATATGACATTGTCATACCCAATAAGTATGTGAGAAACATCACCAAAAAGATATAAATTTATCTCATCATCGATATTCTTCTGAAACAAAAATTTACACTTGGACATGAAATGCAGTTCTCAATATACAAACAAAAATTCTTGGTACTTAATGATCATAGCATAGGGATTCAGATTGAGATTGTACTATGAAAGTCCAATATCCACATTCAACTCCCCCACTATGAAACATTCCCAGTTTCACAAAAGAAAATAACCAGTTTCTGCTATGCCTGTGATCATCTTGTACTCACTGTATAACTTTCCCACCAAAAAATGTCTGATCTATGAAAGTATACAACTAATTTTCTTTTTCTGTAATTGGAGAGTATCTTGAAACTTAAAAAGAATAAATCTGAACACTTATTGCTCTCAAGTGCTACGCTGCAAGTGTAAAATGAAAAAATTACCTGCTTATGCTACTTTCTGTGCCCTGAAAAATTACATTCCAGTAGAAAAATCTGGAAACCAGAGTGCCACAGCTGTTGATAAAACCATGAAATCTTATCATTGTTGTGTTAAATTCTAGTCATTAGGATCCCATTCTTCATCACGATCAAAGGGTAAAGTTGCAGTATTTTTGCCATCATTATCATCAGATTCGGAGAGTTCAGTTGTTTCTTCATAATCTGAAGATTCACTATTATCATTATTACCACGTGCGTCCAAAGAAGCAGCTTCTTGACCATGCTGTATCCATTTGGGGCATTCATCTTCACCACCATACAGAGAACGGCCACCATTACCTTTGACTTGATATGGGACCTTAACAGAAGAAATTCTACAAGAGCACTCTGGAAGAGGGTGTGACAAAAATAACATTGACTTCGACAGCAAGGATTGCCTAATAAGACCCTCTTCACCCAAGCTTTTGTTCAGATGTTCCTTCACTGAAAGGGTCCAATTATGCTTGGGATGGTAAAGATTCTCACGAGTAATGTTGAATAACTTGGCAACAACTTTTCTGATTGAAAATAAAAAATGCTAGTGTTAGAGAAGTACCTTTAAGATGTATTAATCAAAGGTACCAAAAGTAATCTAATCTTTATCTAATAAAAAAGAAATAAATTTTATCTAAAAAAAAAGAGAAATGTTTTTATTTTTATTAGATAAGTCCAACAAGAATTTGAGCTTAGATTAAGCCAAAATGAAATGTTATCAATGGTAACTGTCCATTAACAAACTTATATTCAGACTTAAGAGAAAGAATCAAACACAATCAACATCCTAGCGTTGCATAAAAAGCATCAACACATCAACATTCATAACATGAACTTATGCTTATCTTACCTGTCTGGCCTATATGTTCTAGATGAAGCACTCTCGTAAAGCCTTTGTCCCATAACCAAACCAGCAAAATCTGGCCATTTACCATCATTGTGAAAACCAGGAAAGAATGCATCAGCTTCAACAGAGATAATATAATCAAGAGCATCCCAGAGTAACCTATGTGCTTGCATCCTCAAATCCATAGCGGAAGGATTTGGTTCTTTGTCAGTCTCTGTGATCCACCCATACCAACCTTCTTTTTCATGTCGATAAATGGGTCTATCTGGAGGTGGAGGAAGAGGTCGAGGCCGTGGACCAGCCTTATTCCACTCTTCTTTCAATTGTTTTGCATTTTTAGAAGGAGGTGGTTGAAAAAGATCTAGTGGAAGTGATGTTTCAGGACCAATAAGGTCAGACAATTCTTTCTTGCTGCACAAGGAAGTGCGATCCACTAAATTGGGAAACATGCCACGCAGAGGGATAAGAACACGTTGACTGCCAAAAGTTTCAGAACCTGCAAGGTATACAATTGTTTTTGGAGGATAGCCCATTGCCCGAAGGAGAACTCCAACCTGAAAGGTTTGAATGTCAAAAAATTTCATCAATTCTGATGTTCCATTTGGGTATCAATTTGGAAAAGCTTTCAGAAAACTCAAGGGTTATAAAAACTTGGAATTATCAGACCATATCAGTATAAGTACCAATCAAGTGAAAAGCTCACATACATCATTAGGAAGTAAAATTTTTGACATCAGGCATACCTCTTCAGGCATGAGGGGACATGAACCATTATCTCTACGCAAGTGTGAGTCCATGCTAAGTTTTTCTTTAAGAATCCCTTGTTTGATCATCTGTGCCCTGCGGTGTTGTATGAGTTCAGTGTGAACATCCTAGAAAAAGCACCAAGTTATAACATGACATCACGTTAGTTACTGATAAATTGATGAATATGTTAATTCATTCTTTATTTAGCTATATAGAGGCAGAAACTCCCATGAAATACATTAAAAGGAAAAAGGCACTCACACAACTTGTTCACCTTCTATTGTAGATCTAACAAGGAAAATGATAAAAAATATGGCGAGACTTGAAAAGTGAATGGAACAGGTAAAGAGTTGTTTTAAATCTTAAAAAATGATAAGAAAGCGCTTAAATGACTGACCTGAAAAAGTTCTGCACAACCATGATAAGCCAATGTGTCTCTCACTAAACCAGGATGATAAGCTAGAATTGGATGGCCCCATGATCGTAATCTGTTGAAAGAAAATTAGAGAGATTACATTCATAAAAGGCAGCCAAACAATTCTGGTGTATCTTAAGAACCAGAGAACTCAACAACCATAAAATAAATAGATTTGTTTTGTGGAAAAGAAACAATCATTTTAATTTTTCAGTATACAGCTCCACTGCCTAGCTGAAACCCAATGACTACAACAGGCAAAAAAGTCAGAATCTTTTCCTTGTAAGAAAGCCAGGTTGCAGATATCATTTAATTGCTAATAAGATGTGTATTCGTCAGTCTATGATTTTTCCACGTGATATAATATTCTGGCAGTAAGGCATGCAGGAAGATTATACCTTTCCAACATACGCTGGCCAAGAATCTGAATTCCAGGACGAAACTGCAGCGCATGGAAGGCAACCCTGCATCTAAGTCTCTGCAACTCAGACATGATTGGTGGAAGAATGGACTGAAAAGAGGAAAAGAATTGCTTTAATAGGACTTTTCAGAACATCTAAAATTTATATGAATTCTGAAAAAATATTTAGACCCTACAAAATTACTAAGTGCTTAATTATGCAGCTCCAACAAAATATTACAAAAATAGCATCCATAATCAACTCCTGAATCCTAGTTTTGACCAATAACCATAGCATGAGAAAAAATGAAACCAGTACCAACCACAACAATCTTAGAACAAGACAGACCGAGACAAAACTGACTAACACCTACTAGGAATGAAGTTGTTTATCAAGTGGAGAAGTGACAAAATTTATAAGTTCGTGCAGCATTATTTTCCAATATTGTTTTAGAAAAACTGTTTAACAAAATGAAACTGAAAAATAAAATAAAATTCTAAATGTAAAAGCCTAGTAGAATACTTTGGAAACAAATTTTGAAAGAATAAAAATAATGAGAATGGATTTATTACTAGCATTTGGAATAGAGAAAGAATTACATGTTTTCCAAATCATGTTTTCAAGAAAAACATGAAATAACATTTTGTTGCCTACAAGTTTAAGACCAGCTTTCAGAAAATGAACATTGAGTTTTCAAATCATACTTTCCAAACACAGAAGCAAACATGTTCATTTCTGTGATTTTGGATTTGGCAAACAGCCTGAATTTCTCAAATAGGGTAAAAATTGTCAACACAACATGTGCACAAGATCAGTTACTGTATCCACCAACCTCCATGTACAAGGCAGAAGAGACCTTCCTCTAAAATGTTGAGAAATGATTGCCCTAGATGCAAGAAAGATGATAACATAATTTCTGGCTTTCTTTACTTATGAGCTATTTTTTCCATGTGGGAGGCATTGAGAAATTAAACGAAGATTCCTAAGAAAGGAAAACACACTGCAACACAATTACTAGCAAGGAACAAAAGAAAATAGATAATGAGAAAATTTAAAGAACGTTCCATCAAAAACATCCATATGCTTGAAGACTTAATATCAGCAACATCAAAAATTGAAATATTGACCTTGAAAGATACAATGGTGCAAAGAAAAAGCAACACAGTTCATATAAGTCTCGAAAGAAGAAATTTCTTGATCCTCTTCTACATACATATAGATCCTGTTTGGTTGAGCTCATCACTGGCCAAAAGAGATTAATTTAAGCCATAAGTACTTTTGCAATGTTTTTAAGTTGTTTGGTTGAATTCAAAAGTGCTTACAAAATAAGTTCTTTTATGGCTTATGCGAGAAGCTCAAAATTTGAGCTTATTCAAAGAGTACAAATTTGAAAAGTATTCATATTTTATCTTATAAATTTGGCTTAATCAATTCTCGTATACTGAAGCCCCTTCTAGTAAATTAATAATAGAAAAAACTACATTTTCCAAACAAACTAACAAATTTTTAATCTATATTTTGACAAGTTCTAGTCTAACAAGATCATCTATAAGCTCAACTCGAATAAATTTATAACAAACAGACCCATAATATGTAATCTATATTAGATGAAGCATAAAGTCCCATGAAGAAGAGAATACCATTTCCAGAAATGGTTCACTAAATTATCCATAATTTTATGGTATTAACCAACCTGCAGGCATCCTCCATCAGTAAGAATTAATCCAATAACTTTGGCTTTCTGTAATTGCGGTAAAATTTCTTTGATATAATAATCTGGAGAAGCTGAACTTTTGGGCTTAAAATTCGGGAACTCCTTCCTCTTCCTTGATGCCTTCAAATTTTCAGGGAGGCTCTTCACAATGATTACATCATTTGTGAGTGATGCTATAAATTGCTCTTCATCGTAGAGATAAGAAAAACTCTTGAACTTATAACTGTGTGACAACAGAAAGGGAAAGAAGCAAAAAAAATGTAAGTGATACTAGCAACAGAGACTTACATTTAAAATGTCTAAGAAAGCTAGTTAAAACACCTGATTCCCTTTGAGCGAAGACTTTCTTGAATCTCTGGAATGACAAGAGTAGCATTTAGAAGCCTGGATATGGTGACAAGATCACATATCTAGAAAATTAACAAAAGTGTTATGAACTCCCTATAGAAATCATAAAAAAGATAATAGTAATATGTCCAATGAATCTGATAGACCCCCAATCACAGAATCATACCGAAGATCTTATTTTTGCAAACCCACCAAAAACTTTTGCATATATGAAACCATTGCCCTTTTCAGTAGGAGCTGTATAAAAATACAAAAAGAACAGGTATAAATCAACCAAGAGGAGAAGTAGTGTTAACAGTTAAAACTAAAGAATTATGAATTAAACAAAAAAAAAAAGAATTATGTTAATTAAAATTTAAAAGTAAGGATATAGTCAAAGATCTTGCGATTTTATTGTTTATTTATTAAGAAACAAAAAGTATATTAATAATGAACATTAAAGTTTAGACAGGAGACATATCATACAGGATCAATGACATTAAAAGATCCCGTAAAATGCAAAGTGAAGTGATCCAATCTTAACATCTTAAATCAATGATTGTGTACAGTTCTTCCCTCAAAACCTAACTGAAAAAACTACATAAAAGTCAGAGGTTAAACAAACTATAGCAAAACCACTCTTTCAACCACACGCAGAGTTTACAAGAAAATATAACAGCTATTTAATCTATTACATTTCTTTTGAAATTTTAAAAAGATTTGAGGAAAGAAAAATAAAAAGACAAAAGAAGAAAAAAAATCACGATGCATATTTCATTCATATAATGGTATAGCATCTAACCAAACAAAAATGGCTCAGCACTAATCCATCCCAATATTGCTTTGCACTAATGCAAGGACCAAGAAATCAAATCCTGAATGACTGCTTAGCTTAAAAAACTTCACAATTATGTTCTTACTCTCAAAAGAAAGTAAATAATTATTACTGCAGAACGAAAACCATTTCAAAATGCAGCCTTAAAATCAAATTACCAGAAAAAAGGGGATAGAACCAAATAAAATGGGTAAGGGAAAGAAAAAACATAAGTAAATCAATTAATTCATAGAAGTTGAGTAAACCGAGTACCAGGATAATTGTTCCTTGGGTTGGCGTATGGCTGCAAAGACTCTAATGACTTGATAGGCCCCCATAGCTTTTTGTTCCAACGACCCTATTAAATAACAAAGGACGATAGCTGACAGATTAACTAAGCAGCCCATCAATACATATGTACACCTTAGTACAATAAACAAATAAATACAAAAATCACCTGAGTTCCAATTAAAGAAGCAAAGTCCTGGCGAAAACCTGAGATGGGACTGTATTGCACCAACCCCATATCTGAAAATTTTGTAATAGAAAGATGCACCACAAGAGATGCCGTTGACATTCCAAGCACAAATAAAGCTACCCATTTTAGCTTTGATTTGAACAACATCTTTTTTCATCAAAGTAGTCGATCTTGATATCCAGCAACAAAACCCTACTTCACAAATATAAAATCAAGCAATAAAAATCAAATCTTGAAACAAAACAGAAAACCCAAAAACTAATTACACTGTGAAGAAAAGTTATTTTAAGTACCTGTAGGCTTCAAGTCAAGTGATCTAAATTAAAAGACTAAAACTGAAAGATTTAGATTCAAAATTTGACTTTCTTCTAGTTTTCCCTCTAGCTCTACTTTGTGGGAAGCCAAAGGAAGAGATTCAGTACGATTGAGAGTGACTGGGAGATGAGAAAATACACTCCGAGAAAACGTTAAATTCGGAGTAGATTTGTTTTGTTTTGGAGTGAGAGTTCGGTGAGAATTGATTTTGAGTGTTTTCTATTCTGAGTAATCCGCTGGAGCTAATTACATCGTATATGGAAAACAAAAAATCCTTTGCGTCTTATCGAATTTAGCGTTCTACATCAATCTAAATCGGAATTAAGAGATGGAGCTATTCGAAAATACAACACATTTTTTTCGTTTTTCTTTCAAACGACAGTTTGCAGCCTTAGAAATGATATTTTCCTATATTTGTCAAATTGTATGATAAAAATTCATTAAAATGTATGGTACACTTGCTGAAAAGACGAAAATACCCTTATTATTTTTTAGGCCAAAACCCTTACTCCCACCCAAGGTTTGGTGTGTATTCTCAAAGTCTTACCTGTAAGGTTTAGTGTTTTTGTCCAACAAAAATAGTCGAAGATCAACATGTTCCGAGGGAGAATGGGAGATTTGGGAAGGTTGATCATCAACCAGAAGGGAGTGGTCATCGAAGAAGGAGAAAAAAAACCTTATAAGAGAAATTGTTATTTTTCAGATTTTAAAAAAGGAAAAAATTATTAATTTTTAAACTAAAGAAAAAAAATGTGATAAAATTTTAGTTTTTTTTATATTTTTACCTAAATAACATTTTATTCTTAACTTTAATATAGAATTTTAATAGAAGAATGAATATTTGAGTTTTTAAAATCTTACTGATGAGAGTTTATAAATATGTCAAACTTTGAGTGAAAATAAATCTTTCGGCCTATTTTGTAAAGATTATTAAAACTAAATTACACTTTACCCAAAAAACTATATTACACGTATTTTTACCCTTCGTTTATATTAATTTTTGGTTAATAATTATATAAATCAAGTTAAAATAGTTCAATGACAACATTAATTATGAACAACCTATTAGGTTTAATTTAGGTCAAGAACTCATCCATAAATACCATGGAAGTCATGTTAGACAGGTTAAACAAGAAATCTACATTGCCCAACCATTAGGTTTTGTCTCGACTAATACATGAAAATCCTCGCAAGTCACTGTCTCCTCAATAACATCTTAAATTTGGTGTTGCTACTCATTTGATGTTATAAAATAATGAACCGTTGTTTTATAAATGAAAGTGTTTTATTTATGAAATGACCACATTTACAATACATATTTACATATATATTTACTTTAATGATCAAGATTTCAGAGCTACTTTGAATGCATAATATCTATATTTATATGAATTAGTCATACATGGGAAACATGAGATTTTATCGTATCTCGAAATTATAATCATAATAATAAAATAAGAGTTGAGCGCACTATTTTGATACGGTTATTTTGTTGTTTGCCTTTATGGAATGATGAGTATCAAATCACTAAAAGTAGAGATTTTAGACAAGGGACATTTGTGTATATAAGACGCATTGAACTAGACTATGTAAAGTTTGTAATTTTATGTAACAACTATAATAGAATTTTAAACTTCATAACTTAGCAACCATTGCATATGTACGATAATACTAAGTAGATAATATACCTTTGATTTACGAGCTATGATAATTAATTATAATAGAGGGTGAGATCTCATTTGTTAACAAATTAATAATCTAACTAGTTGAGATTATAGTTTTGTGGATCTGAGAATACTATCCAAAGATATGAAATGCTTGACTCCAAAAGGTTTGAGAGACAATCTTTTGGGTTTTATAGGGTAATAAATGATGAGACTTGATCTAAGTGTTTATTGATAGGTTTATTAAATATTATCATTTATTAGGTCTAAAACTATACACAATGAAAAATATATAATTAAAAGGGTATATTGGTAAATTAACTTAATTTTGGTTATCAGTGTTCTATGAGGATGTATTTGTAGTTATTGTTCAATTGATAATTTTAATAACATAATTTCATCACATTAAATTTTTAAAATTTCTAATATATATAAAATGTTTAATTTAAGAGTGCAATGTTATCCCTAAGACAATATTAAACAATATTAACAAATTCAGAGTCTTACAATTAAGTATATTTTTCTTCACATATGCTGATTTATATCTTATTTTAATTGATCTTGGGAAAATAGAGCTAATTCGAGACATAAATGAGTAGTATGTACCTAGACATCCACAAGTTTCGAGCCTATAATTTGACCCATTACAAAAATAGGTGGTGAAGATGTGGACAAAGTAATCTGAAGGGAAGGTGATAAGCATAGGAGTTCCTTGAGATATCTGGAAAGTCACAACAACAAGGGCATATTGCGATTGCTTTATTGATGCCTTCTTTTCCAGTGGTGACTCAACCAAATCGGGTGATAGCTAAAAAGAATAGATCAAAGAAGAAAAAAACGGTAAGAAGAAATGAAAGAAAGTGATCATTAGGGTTGGATTTAAGTCTGTCAAGTTTGAATATGGGAAAATTCGAGTTTAACTTCAAGTCTAAATAGTTAGCTTGAATTTCAATATGAAACTCGTTTGAATTGATTAAATATATCTTTAGAGGTTATCAATAAGA
Organism: Mangifera indica; assembly: GCF_011075055.1. Taxonomy (NCBI): domain Eukaryota; kingdom Viridiplantae; phylum Streptophyta; class Magnoliopsida; order Sapindales; family Anacardiaceae; genus Mangifera; species Mangifera indica. Next base: position 14,242,780 of record NC_058143.1, on the reverse strand, counting down.
TTAATAATATAATTGATAAGATTAATAATATCATTAGAAATGATAAATAATATAAATGGTGGGATAAACAGTATTATCGAAAAAATGATTTAAACCAAATTCAAATTGAAATACCAAACAACGACGATGATTATTTGCTAAGCATTTGTTAGTCTTCTATGATGAAACATCGTAGATCTTGCTTGATCTAACTACTCTGTTAGATAGATTGATCAATAATCCAATGGATTACGCCACGTAACCTAATGTGCCTTTGACGATGACATTTGGCTATTGTGTGTCGGCTAACATCTAGCCACTACTCCACCAATCAGGTCCAATTTTTTAATAATTTTAATTTTTATTACATTATTAATTAAAAACCTGTTTAAAAAAATAAGATTATATATTAATTTTAGGACATTTTTGGTTATTACAATTTCAAAAGAAACTTCGAATTCTAAAAGTGTTACCCCCTTTCATAAAATAAATTATTCTTTATTCAACTTATCCCAAAATCACCTGATTTATACTTTCCAACTTAGTTTACAAAACATTTTATGAGTTTCAATTATGACATAAGCAATTGTAAATGTTAGGCTGGATTCAAATTGAATTTGTTTGAATTTAAATCCGATTCGAACAAATCTAAAATGAGTTCAGTTTAAGTGAGCTTATGTCGAATCTAAAAATTCAATATTTTCAAGCTCAAACTTGAGCTTTAAGAGTGTTCAATTTGTAAAACTCATGACCCGAAAAAATTTGATACAAAATGACATTATTTTAGCACTAAGCTGAACTTAAAACTCGATTCTAATTCTAACTTAAGTTGAGTTTGAACTCGACTTATTTAAAACAAGTTGAACTGGAGCACCTTATAAATAAGTTCAAACTCAAACTTGAACTAGTTTTATGCAAATCGAACTGAGTTTAAGTTTAAATAAGTTCAAACTCGATTTGACTCGAATCCAACCATAGCAAATATATATTAGTCTTGTAATCTTACCATGATAAATCTCAAATTTCAAATTATAATGCCTTTCATTTTTCATTTTTATTTTTTTTAAATTAACTGGGGTTAAGTTCCATGTTAAACCCTTTTAAAATTTAATTAAAATAAATAAAACTAGCCTCTCATAAAAATGCACTTCTAGTTTTTTTTTTCCTTTCATAATCTAAGCTTATTTCATGCAACAATAACTCCTACCTGAGTGAGTAAAAAGATATCTGCAAAATTTTGAAGACAAACCCATTCGAACCAAATTGAACTCTCTTGAGAATTTTATTGCATAATAGTATATGAGAGGCAATTTTTCATAACTCTACAGAAGTAAAAATCACTGAATGTACTTTACACAACAGAAGAAATCCTGATTGCATTTCTCCTGAGCCACAATTGATACATGGTTGTGTAAAATGCATCATAATCAACTGGTGGAGTATGCCATTGGAAATGTTTGCGCACCTTCAACACATTCTTTTGTAACATCAGATATTGTTCAGAGCTTATACCTTTCAGGATTTTTTTCAGCGATGGAATGTCTCCATCTTCGAGGACTACTGAGAAGCTCTTCCAATTTACAATGTCTGCAAATGGGAGATGGTAGTGATTGGCGATGATCACGGGAACGCAGCCATAGAATAGTGCATCAGAAGCGCGGGCTGTGTTTACTTCAAAGCCTTTGACATGGAGGCAGAACTTGCTCCCAAGCTGCTCTTCAGCAATATTGCTAACCCAGTCAAAATGTGCTCTAATCTCAGTATCATTTCCCCATATTTGACGAACCCTTTCCCGTATAGGAGAATTGTTTCTTCCGGCAAAAAATGCAAGCTTGTTCCTGCATTCTCATTTCACCGAAAGAGTAAAGTCACAATAAATCTATACAATGGTAATAAAAATGAGATGTAACTTTTTCATAGCTTAATGTTTTCAGCAGTTGAAATAGGTAGTTGTACATACATTTTATAGACCTGGTACATAATTATTCTTAAAAGGCAGAAAAGAAATTTATGCAGAGACACCAAACCAGTAATGTAACATAACCTGTTCGTCTTGGACCAGCTGCATCTAAGATTCAAGTACACTTACAATGTCATATTGAAGAACAAACAAGAAAGGATTAGCATTTCCAATTTTCGTGACATGTTTAAGCTGCTATATCGTCCGATGTCAAAATTACCAAAATTGAGCATTTCATTTTTCATGATTATTTCCCTAAAATGCATTACATTGTCAACTACAATCACAGCATTTGTCTATAACAGAACAAAGGATGAACGGTCATTGAAATGAAAGTGTACCTCCCTGACGAAACAAGGATTGGAGGATCTTCTTGCTGTCTATTCCAAATTTGTGGCATAGATGCATCCTTATGAGGAATGTATGCTGATACAAAGTAGTTTGCCGAGCAAACTACTTGAATGGCATTGAGTTTCACAGGAGCTGCTTGTTCTGCAGCACTCTTACCAATGGAATGACAACAAACATAAAAATGATCTGCCCCACCTGTCCGATTCCAATAAGGGTACTTTTGACTGATGTTGAAGACGTAATCTCTCACAAAATATGGTATACCTGCTACGCCGATCCTGGGGTCATTCCGCATCTTTACAATTGAGAAAGGCATATAGAAAAGATCTGCCTCGCTTGGGTCGTCTGTAATGAAATGGCTTTTCAACAAAACATTCTTGAAATAATGCTCACTCGCGTAATTACCAGTAGGCTCTTCTTGTGTGGGCAAGAGTATATTTGCAAAGGGATCATCTTGGCTGTGAGGATATACATGTATCTTAAAGCTCCGGTTCATTTTTTTATAGTCTTCTGAAAAAATATCCCCATTGTGGTAAACCTCTTTGTCGCTTACAAAATTCCCTGGAACACAAAAACCAACAATTTTTAGATTCTGAGGTTAGGAAATTAAGGTTTATTACAATTGACTGAAATTTCTTGAACTTCTCTCCTCATGAAAAAATTTCTGGAAATTTTCATCAAATTAGATACTATAATGTCCTATCTAAAACATGAAACACAGACACAGACCATCACTGGTTTCTGCTATGTGACCAGAGTTGAATATCACAGACAGTAAAAACATTGGAGCTGCTCTCTTTATTTGTAAGTAACCAACATAAGAAAATGATATCACCTTCGCAGACGCTTATTATGTCATTTAGATGTCCTAAAAGCTATGAACAAAATGCAAAATTGATATATTTAGTCTCTACTATTTCAAACATGAAAGTTCCGTGTTCTTTCATGAGAAATTCACAATTTGTTCCAGCATCCATAATACACTAGCACTAACAAAAATTCCGAGCAAATGCTCATGTGGAACGACGAAAAAAAAAAAAGTGGCCAATTTAATAGCATAAACCCAAAATGCCAAAGCACCAATTTCAAACTTTACATATAATAACCAAGCATTCAATTTCAGGGAACTCATACTCATATATCATGAAATACAAAACAAACTTATTTTCAATAAACAGTAAGAATATATTAAAGAACCAATAGTATAAACAAGTCCTTCTTCATTTAACAAAATGATGGAATATCGAAGTGCTATGTCTAGTAGTTTCATTGCTTCTTTACAATCTTTTTTCCCTTATATATATATATATAAAGAAATATTGTGCGTTGTTGAGTTCTCCTGAATTGTATTCTATCTAACAAGTGCAAGGACTAGATACCATTTATCATGCAGAAGCAACATAGGTTATCTATAGAGAAGGAAACAGATTGAATGATCTCATAATCGTAAAATTCAAAATATACTATTTATGCTGCAATATAAGATAACAAATAAGGTAGAGACCTCCTGTTCTTTTTTTAGCAAATAAAGTATTTTTCAATCCAGTTGATTCCTGCAATTCTATTAGGCACTAATAAGAGAACGCCAATAAACATTCAAAACCAAGGAAAAAAGAAAGAGAAAAGCACAAAGCTGACATACCTTTTAAGCCCAACTGAAGATTATCCTCTGTCAATGTAGCAGTTTCTAATGAATCCAATGAGTTTTTTGAGACAGTGTGAACTGCAACTGGGATGGTTTGTCGGATAACAGTTGAAATAGGTAAGTGTCCAATCAAAGATTCTCGATTATGCCTGTATTCTATTTGATCAATTGGCAACAGCTCTGAAGTTTTGGATATGTAGATGAGAATGACACGTGAGCAAGCAAGAGCTAAACTTAATAGAATGAGGAACAAACTCACTTTAAAAGAATGCTTCTGGCTTGGATATGAGGGAGAACAGGATGAATAACCCATTGAGAGGAAGAAGAAAAAGTAATTACAGATTAAAACCAGTAGCCTTTTTATAAAGAAATACATAGTTTAATCCATACTTCAAAGGAACTGAGAGACAGCAACATGCACCAAAAATTGAAAAAAAAAAAAGGATTGTGTAGATCAGAAAAACATTAAACATCAGGGAAAATATCAGTACGATTGGCTTCAAAAGTTAATTTCAAAAAATGTTGGAAAAAATGAATTATCTTCACAACATGTATATTGCAGGCAGCCTTTTGCAAAAATGGTGAATTCATTAATCACTTGTACTGACCTGAGGTCTGTAATTCATTTTTATATGAATTTTTGAATAATTATTTCCCAACTTTTGAATGCAGCCGCAACCATACATGGCTTGTGCCAAGAATCAATTTTATTTGAACAAAGTAACAAATTAATTGGGTAAATTTTTGAATGCTACTACCATCATGAATAACCAGGATATCATGTTTGCCTCTTGCATCTCTCATGAATAACAGAAATACACTATCATATTTAACCAACCTTAACCTATCAAAGAATTTGAATATAATTCTCTAAAAGGTCACAGAAAATGAAATCTGCCAATAGTGAATAAATTCATAAAAGATTGAGTTGCTACAAGGTGAGGTGATAAAGGAGCTATTATTCTTCAGAACTGAAAAGTAAGAAACAAAAGTTAAATATTGGAATCATAAATTAAGGCGCCAAAGAAGCTATGATTTATAAAACATTAAAAGTAATTCCATTATATTATAATCAACAGAAACTTAGAAGTGTTAGACTTTTTATCTTGTAAGCTACTTCAGGAGCAAAACAACCAATAAAAAATATACAAATTCCCAACAATGGGACCCGCAAAACCACCTTCTAAAATAATATACAATCATCAATAGGAATCAAATGAAGAACTCAACTGAACCTCAGAGAACTTCATCTAAGCCATAACTCATACATGCCCATGCAAAAAGCATCATAATCAATACGGAAAAGATGCCACTGGAAACGTTTGCGCACCTTCATCACATTGCTTTGCAACAATAATAAATCTGTCAGAGCTTATTGCTTTATAAATTTTCTGCAGCAATGGGATATCTACAGTAGCAACAACGATTGAGAAGCTCTCCCAATTTAGTATGTCAGCAAACAGTAGTTCATAGTGGTTGGCAATGATCACAGCTACACACCCATAATATAATGAATCTGCTATAAGAGCTGTATTTACTTCATAGCCTTTGACATGAAGGCAAAACTTGCCCCCCAAGTAGCTCATCAGCATAAGGTGTTCAAGCTGGCCAACATGAGCATAAATCTCAGAGTCATTCATCCAATATTGGATGAATTTTCACAAACTGGGGAGTTGATTGATCCAGCAAAAAAAGCAAGTTTCTTCTTGTGATTCCATATTTTGCACTGAAAGTTAGATGACAAGATCTCAGGCAACACGCCATAAACAATAAAAGCGGACAACAATTGCAAATTTATACAAACAAATTCGGTCCCAATACTAGTGTGCATCCGTAATTTCTTCTTTTGAATCAGTAACAGAACACAATCTTGAAAATATATTTTTATCTTTATCTTGGGGGAAAAAAAAGTCAGGTATCTTCCTTAAATGGCAAGAGAAGTGAGGAACTCTGAAATAAATCAATAAGTGCGGATATTTCCTGAATGCTTCTGGGAGCACCACAATGCAACACTAAGTAACACATGCACAAATGATACTAGCTAAACTCAAGAGAATGGAGAATACAGTTCAAAATTATTTCACAATGGAATGGTCCATAAAACATTTAATTTGTTTAGGGGTAAAGTTTGGCATTGATATGAAATCAATCAATCAAACACTCAATAAGATTTTGGCAAGTAAGTAGCATCAATTCCACTATTAGATTTCAAATCATGCGCCAGAACTGGCTCAATTTGCGAATATGTCAAAATTCTAAAGTTAAAAGTACGAAGAGGTTCTCCCACCTCTACAAGAATAGAGAACTTTAACAATTACGCATAAAGAAAAGGACCAAAAAGCACACAGAGATATAGATTTCTCCTTCATTTGATGTGCATGTGCTCAAGGACATTATCAGCCAGCTATATTAGAATTCTGTGAGAGTAAAAGACTGATTTGATACAGCTAGTTTACATAGAATGAATCCTAGTGAATGCAGTCATGTAAAATGCAAATGTCTTGGTTGCAAAGTGTTAGGACTCACATATTTGTGCCCACAGGAGACAAAAAATTGGGTGCACAGATGGCACACCAAGGGGAGGAGGGACCACTTGGGACAACAAGCACACTTTTGGTAGCAAATTGTGTGGGCAGTTATGAGAGAAACAAGGATGAAAGAAAGGGTTAGGTGAGAAGGAGGAATCAAGCAGAAAAATTGTGGAAAACATTTGAGGGAGAGAACCTGGCCTCTCAAATACCAGGCCTGGGGAGGGTGTGGTGCTCTCTGTTATTTACTTTTTACTTTTGAATGTTGATTATGTAATTGGAACAATTGTTCATGGTACAAACAGAGTAAAATCAATACAAGATCAGTTGGCATTCAATCAACTTCGTGTACAATATCTGCATTTACAATTCAATTACATTTGAATCTGTTGTTGGTGCTTGGTTAATAACACAAAAACTTACACTTCTGTTAATGTTAAACTGAGATACAATAGCAAACATTGCCAAAAAAGAAATAAATCACTTTTTGTTAACCACTTTGTGAATGGAAAACAACTCTGGCATATAATACCATAATTTATATCAAATGAAACTTATGCTAAAGATGAAAGTTTACAATCAAAATTTTTAGAGTGACTAATAAGCACTAAATAAACAAGATATCGAAATAAGTAGTCCACCTTTTAAAAGAAGCAAGGTTAGGGTGGTCATTTTGTCTTGGCCAAGTTTGTGGCAAAGATGCATCCTTGAGAGAAATATAATCTGACAAAACATAGCTTGATGAGCACACAACTTGTATGGAATTAAGTTTAACTGTCCAAGCTTTGTCCATGGCAGACGCCTAATGGAATGACGAGCAACATAAAAATGATCAGCCCCCCACGTTTGATTCCAATACGAGTACTTCAAATTGATATTGAGGATGCATTGTTGGATAAAATCTTGAATTCCATCTGCACCAATTCTAGGGTCATCCCACAGCCTTGCTATTGAGAAAGGCAAAAAGAAAAGACTGCTTTATCTGGATCCTTTGTTGTAGAATGGCTCTTCATAAGAACCCCCTTAAAGTAGTTTTCATTAGAATAATTACCACTGGGTTCAAAATTCACTTGCAAGACATTTGCACAATGATCATTCTGCCTGTAAGGATAAACATATATCCTAAAGCTCCTGTTCATTTGTTTATAGTCTTCCAAATATATGGCTCTGTCATGGAACACCTGCCTGTTATTCATATATTTCCCTGAACCATAAAATCCAGCAGTTTCCAGATTTTGGGTTAAGTCAATAAAAGTTTGTAGAAATTGTCTAAAGTTTTTCAACCTTCTACTCTCCCCATTCACACTAAATTTGTTTGGATTAAAATTCTCGTGAGGTGGATATAACTATGACCAAATCAGTATCTGTTTTCAGTAAAATGATGGCAGTGAAATATGTCACCAAAACATGCAAGAAGTTCAAATCTTCCAAATGTTTACATTATGTTCTGTAATCAAAAGAAAACTTCTTATATATATGCACTTCAGCAGCATAAGTACAAGCCAAAGATGTCATACTTTTCTCCACTATCCTTGATTTAACATATAGAAACAGAAATTGTAAGTTAATATATACAGGAAAAAGAATGAAACAAGATCCTTTTAGGACAAAACTTCAAACGTTCATACACATTCAGCAAATTTTAAGTTTCCTAAACACATCTCTCCCACTCTCTTTCAACTTCAAGCACCAGGTGAACCAAAGGTCTCAAGCTTTCAAATTGTAGAACTTCAAAAAACTCAATGTTGTTTTATTACCATCATAACGTTTGAAAGGTATTTGATAAAAAAAAACATCAAAACTGACAGAGAAATTCAACAACCCAACACATCAAACAAAAAGAGAAAAATGCCCACAAACAAACAGTCTTCAACATCACATACCAGGTGATCCCGATTGATCTCCGACAGGCGTTGACTCACCTAGACTTTCCCACCACCACCACTGGGCAAACCAAGAAACACGTGGGTGACACTAGAAACACTTTGGGGTGAGGAATTTAAAGTAAGAGTTTAAACAAAAGTGAATTGTGTTCATTTTTCAGCCTACTTCCATACTTAAATTAAGTCATTTACTTCATTATAAACTACCAAAACGCCACATATAAATCCAACAACTTCGTGAAAATTTCAATACCTCTGTAGAAAATATCACAAATACTAAGCATACATACAGCTTAATTCTTAGCGATTTCATAAAATAGAAAATACAAGTAAAATTTAATACTGGATACATCAACTGCACTTTGTTCATATAAAGAATTATTGATTTTAATTAATGTTTCTCTTATAATGTATTTTAATTTACCTTGAATTTAATTCTTTCTATCATTTTAATGTAGTATGTAATGTTTGTTCATATAAAGAGTTCCTGACTTAAGAACTGTTATCTCGGACATCCTCTGACTTTTTCAACAAATCCCTTTTTATTGTTAATGACATTTATCTCCCCACATTTTTCATTAAACCCTTACCTATACTTTTTACAGTGTAAGTGTTAAACGTATGAGCAATACTATATATACTTATTTTAGATATATAAATTATATATATTTATAAATATCATCGTATGATTGAGTATTATTTTATCTTTAACACTTAATTACATAATAATGTATATAAGTGTATACATATTTATGTATTTAAAATAGATACACACAATTTTATTGTAATAATAGATGTAAACGAGGACAAATATGTAATTTAAGGAGATAAAACCCTCCAATGCCAGCATCAAGCCCTTTCAAATCATACATATTGATTTGACATATTAAGTTTATATTGCATTATTACAAGTAACGCAATTCTTTCCCATAAGTTTTATTTTTCAAGTGACAAATATCTTGCTACAATATATAGCAGCTATTTTTCAAAAAAAAATATATATATATTTGCATTATGGTACAACGTTTAAAATTAAAATATTACACAAATTTTAAGTTTTCTTTAGATATGAGAAATGAAATAAAACTTGTAGAGAAAATACTAAACTTTCTTTTTAAGTTATGGGGCCTTAAACAAATTTCCTTATTATATATTCGTAAATATTATTAAAATGAGAGGGCAGACTAATATTATGGTGACATTACACACGTGCTCAAAAATATGAATGTCGTTGGAAAGGTAGGTTACACCGAAACAATGGTTAAAGCATGAGTTTGTACCAAATAAATTGGCCAATGGACAAAGTATTGAGTTTTTCCAAGTTTTTACTTTTTAATTATAAAAATATTAAACACTCACCCATAAAAGATTAAGTCTGTTAGTTTTAAGGACAAAATCGTTTTTTCATTTGTAATATTTAGAATAAATTAAAATTTAATATCATTCCTCCCCTCAAATCCTAAAAACTAAAAGTTTGCCCCATAGACTAAGTTTTAAAAAATGACATTCCCCCCTAGGGTTTAGTTTTTAATTCTTAGTGCCAAATTCAGCATCATCGCTGGTGATAAAGATTTCCTGACGCATTACCATGCTTCGACAATCTCTCTCCTCTTCCCTGAAACGTTAATCGATAAAGATCTTGTTTGGAAAGACGAAAAAGCTTCGTTAGAAGATGAAACTCTTCGTCTTGCTAGATGTCTTCTTCTAGGAAGACAAAGAGCTTCATCTCATCTCCCTAACTTTATTCGACGCTGATTGGATATCTAGTTAAGAGAAGAGAGATCGTTGAAGGGAGAGGCCATCGACAATGACACTGAAGTTTGAAAGCTAAACCCTAAGGAGGAAAATATTATTTTTTAAAACTTGGCCTATGGGGGAAATGAGTAATTTTTAAGGTTTACAAGGGGGAAAATAAATAAAATTTTAAGTGGCCAAAATTCCGTTTATTTTAACTGTTCATGAGTAAGTAAATGAGATTTTTAAAATGAAGGGCTGAGAACTTGAAATAAGAGAATACTTTGGGTGGGAAATAGTCCTTTGACCAAATAAATATCCACATAAGTTAGGTCAATCTGTATAACTATATATTATAATGCAATAATATTATATACACAATTTTTATGTTCAGACAATGATATGTCATCATGTGATTAGATATTATTTTATCTTTAATTTTTAACTATCTAATTATATAATAAAACATCGTTATTTGTATATAAAATTATGCCGAAAATATTACTTATTATAATAATATATATATTCTCTCTTTAGAACGTTGGGTTGGTGAAGCATTGACCAAACAGAAAACCATGTGACAATAATCTAACCCTCTTTCTACTTGAACTTGAACCACAGACGACATCCAAATATCCTTTCCTCTTCTTTCTCAGTCAGTTTCATTCATCAATTTAATGATCAATAATTTTAATCTTAATTTCCGTCGTTGAAGCATATACCTTCTGTCCACCGATGTTCGAATGGAATGGGACAGCAACGAGAAAGGGAGTACTATGGAGGACGTAATATTTTGCCTGCTACAACTCATGATAAGTTTCCAGGTTTGTCATCCTTTGAAACTTCCCTTCATATTTACAGAAAAAATAACTTTAACTTTAGTTGAATGAATGGATTTTTATATATAACAGATTCAAACAATCTATCTCTTGCTCCTTCATGCTTTTCCTGTACGTTGAGATGCAGAAAATCACTTTAATTGCTCAAAACGAAGAGGCTGCTTGCTTCATCACTTTCCTTTCTGCCTTTCTTTCTTTCTTTCTTTTATTTATTTATTTATTTATTTTTTGTTTTTGGGTGCAGTAAATTTCGATCATGCATGGAGAAACTAAGGCCAATAAAGTATGACAAAAAAATGGTGATAAGGAAGGTGTGAATTAAGTGTTTATGCTATTTGTTAATTAAATTTGGTATTAATATTAATCTAATTATAAGAATTTGGGTTCTGGCAAAGCTTAATTTTATTCAGCTCAAGGTTAATTTTTTTTTTTGACTTGTTTAAAGGAATAAAAAATTTTAATAAATTAGTTAACTTCATTTTTAACTAATTATTTAAGCATAAAATAATTAAATTTGAGAGGAATACAGTATCCTGGATTCTGACTCAGGAATATTCAAATTAATCGATTGTCATTAATTCTAATAAAACAAATTAAAAACATTACATAAAACCATTATTTACTTAATATATCTATTTGGTATTAAATGGAGAAAAGAAGAGACTACAGAATAAGGGCAAATACGTTGTCGTTTTTGTGATGACATTATTATTCTTATTATTATAATTGTATGTCAACTTATATTCCTGGGCAATGAAGATTAGGTCTAGCCAATTTTGTAGGAGCTACAGTGATGAAATATCAATTAAAAAAAGGCCAAAAGACTTTTTCCCACCCAAGGTTTATTGGAAACAAAAACTTATACCTACTAACTTTTAAAAACCTCAATACCCGTTCATTGATAATTTTTTATTAAATTTTTTTATCAGAGTTAAGGATAAAACTATCATTTAATAAAAAAAATTAAAAAAACTAAACTTTTATCATAATTTCCCTCTTTAATTCGAACATCTCAAATTTTTTTTCAAAATTTGAAAGGTAGGTATTTTTCCCCCAAGTTTTTTCTTCTGCGGCAACGATTTCTTTACAATTGTCAATCGACCTTCCCTTCTTTTTCTTCCTTAGCTGATCGTCTCCTTCCATCCTTCGTTAGAGACAAGATTATCGTCTCCATCTCAGACAAAGACTTTTATTTGCATCTAAGAAGGAGACGACGATCTTCATCTCCGACGATCTTCATCTCTGACGAAGGCAAATGATAGCAAAAATAAATGACTAGTGAGGGAGAAAATAGAGGAAAGGTTGGCTGATGACCAAGAAGAGTGAGTCATCGGAGGAAAAAAAACCAGGGATAAATTGTGAGATTTCAAATTTTGAAGAAAATTTGGGAGATAAATTGTGAAATTTTAAAATTGGGGAGGGAAGAAGTTATAAAAGATTAGTCTTTTTAAATTTTTAATTAAATAACGATTTTATCTTAATTTTAATTAAATTTTTGATAAAAAATCACTCATAAATAAAAATTTAGATTTTTAAAAAATAAAAAATTGGAGTTATGGTTCTTACTCCATCAAGTGGCCGAAGACACATCATCTAGCTTGGGTAGGAACAAGATTTTTGGCCATTAAAAACATGTGATACTTTCACCGAGGAGAGAGGGATGGATGGATGAGTATTTGCTTTGCATGTGAATGCATGAAGATTAGGTAAACCAGTTTCTATTTCACGTCCAAGAAGATTAGGTGAAGCCGAAGTGTTTGAATTATTTCTTTATTTATTATAGTTATTTTCCTTCTTTAGGCTGCTCAAATACTCTAAATTCCTAAAATAATACATAATGTTTTGCTTTCTTAAACCAACATTCATTTATGAATTTTAATTATCAATCTGCCTAATAATATTATTATCTTAATTAATTTCATATCAAATACTAGCGTTGAATTTGAATCAAACCAAATTTAAGTTTGGCTTGATTTATATGAAACCAAGTTCCAACTTAAACTTACTTCAAAGAAACTCAAATTTGACTCATTTCAAAAGAGTTAAGCTCGAATTCGAACTTGTCATGAGCTTTGAGCTTTTGTTATTAAAATGATATCATTTTAATATATATTAGTTAAAACGATATCGTTTTGTATCGAAGTTTTTAGACTCATGAGTTTGGTGAGTCAAACACCCTAAAGCTCAAATTCTAAAATATTTAATTTTTAGATTCGAACTCAAACTCATTTAACTTAAACTTATTTTAGGTTCATTCGAGCTTAAACTTGAATAAACTCAATTCTAACCCACCGTATTGCATACTTTTTAAGAAACTATCAAGAATAATTGTTGGGTCTACTTTTATTGAAAAACTAACAATCATATATTTATTTACAGATTTAGAGGTTCATGGGAAATGGGAATGAAGAAGTCTGTCAAAGGCATTTTTAGCTTCAAAATATCAGGTATGAAAATTATTATTCTATTTAATATTTATGCATGATCCTAATTCCCACCTTTATTTTATGTCACTAATGGTACCCTTTCTAATAATGGATGGAACCAAATATTACCAGAAAATAACAAAAGAAAAGGGCAAAACAATAATAATTATAATTATAATATTCCAATGATATAAAAGACAAGAAGTTGGGTCTTCCACTTTATATTTGCATAATTTTTTCTTGCTCTTTCACTAGGAGAAATCTTTATGTAAACTTTGATAGTTGGATATGGCAAACATGCCAAATTTCATGTGATTATTTTGGTCAAGTTCGATTGGAATAGGAATAAATCTTATGAATCATTTTTAGGAATACTCAAATTCTATCATTTGAATGTAATTCCTCCGTTTTATCTTATACGTAAGAATGACTAGTAGGTAGTATTTAAAAGATACATACACAAAAAGAGAGCTATTTGCTAAAGTTATTCTCAAATAGAACTGAAAGTTCTCTTAGAAATCTAGTTATCATCTTAATGATCCTTGTCCGAAGTTCCATCATTTTCAGAATATATTTTATTGTGTCAACGATAATTAATAAGATACTATAAAAGTGAGTTTCTAATCTTTGGGTAAAATCATATTAAAATTTTTTATTGTGTTTCTACTCTATATTTATCATAGTCTACACTGTAATGGATAATAGAGTAAATACCATCCTTACCGTAGTTTATCTTACGGAAAGCTTAAAATTATGTATATTAATTGATAACAAAAAATCTCATAAAAATGCCAATTAGTATGCATGTTTTCAATAGTTATCTCGTGCTTCCTCCTAGGTTTAAGGATGTCTTCAACTTCAAACCTTAAAATAATAGAAATCATCTCTCACTTCTTTCTACGCACAGTTCAGAAAATCATCCTTAATCTTGTAAACCATGTTAAGTTTGACTGTAATTAGATCTTATCTTTTGAAAGGAGATATCTCTTAGGAGCCTTGATGGTTTTTGAACCTTCACAAGAGATCAAAGATGATAACACTTTTAACCTATAAGATTTGGAAATTAAGCATGCAAAATTTTTATTTTCTTTATAAAAAATTTAAGGTTGCATTTCTTCTTTCATTTGAAACTAAACGAGCCTCTATTTATTCAAATTATAAGTGTGAAATGTACAAATCTTAAAATATGTTTGTTTGTTTTTTTTTTTTAATTGTTTTATTTCAATTTTAACACTAAACATCTTAAAACTAATAGTTTATCATAAAAATCATATTATGTTCAAAGAAATTAAAGATAATAATTTCAATAAATTTTTTCAAAATAATAATATTTGGGAATTAGATACATTAATAAAAATAATTAAGAAATACAAAAATTATATTCATTTAAGAAATTAATTATATAACTTATTAACATTATTGTTGATTTGCAATTTATTCTATTAATTAAGAATTGAAAAATGTGATGAGTTAATTAATATCAATGTTTTTTGAAATGGTAAGAATTGGAAAAAAAATAAAGAAAATATAACATAGAAAGATTATATTAAAATTTAGTAATATTATTGTTGGTTTTTGTTTTTGCTTAATAAGTTTATGTGACACTAATTACAAAAACAAACAAAACCATAAGTATCTAAATCATCCAAATTTAGTAACATTTAAATTTAATATCGAAAATCGAACTACCCATAGACATTAATTTTTTATAATTCAAACACCCACAAATAAGAATTCTTAACTTGTAGAAATTAAATTTGTCATCAGAATATATTTTTATAAACACACTATTACACGTATCTTCAGATGAATTTTTGAAGTATAAAGTCTACTTCATTTTTCCATTTTATAAAATAGGAATCTTTCTGCTTTTGGAAAATAATTTGATAAAACACAGGCAAATGACCCGAAGATTTACATGAGAAAAAAATACAATCTCGTAATTAAGCTACACAAAGCATTGAAATTTCTCAATACTACATTCTGTACTAAAGAAAGTAACAAGGAGGAGATCATGTTTAATAAGTTAAACATGCATAAATTATCAAACAATTGAGATGTGTTAGAATTCTAAGTATAAGACATCAGACTTGGATCTCATATTGACAAATATGAACTTCTAATGTAAGGTTTATATGAGTTTAGGGTATCTAATCTTAATAGCTAATTTTTGAGATGTGATTTTCAGAATGTTTATATCAAAATGCCCCCTAAACTTGCCTTGCGGAATAATTATCTTCATAAAACTCTCTCCCCAAAACATGCAAAGCATAAAAAAAAAAAAAAAATTAATGAAGCTGATTAAAACTTATGCATGCAATGTATTATAATTTATATATTACTAAGTGAATACCATTAAAAATTTGAGGAGTATATGTATGTACGTAAATTATACTTAATTAAGTATTCAAACTCACAACAATAACTTAAATTTTTTCTAAAATAATTTTTACAGCATAGAGTAATGGATATTAATTGAGAACACAACAACATGAAAATGAAAACCAAGTCTAGTAAAGAAACATAATATCGAACTAATAACAATGCAACCATAAAATCACACAAGTAATTAATCAAACCTATTTAATCATGATTCAATTCCTTTTCAGCTTCATGCAAGGTGGTGATGACGACCCAAGGCCCTTTCTTCCTCACTTAAACCAGGCATAGCTGATAAAACTTCACCTTCCCAAATGTTACCATGGTGACTACTCGAGAGTTGGTGAACTGGGTTTGGCTGCTGCTGCTGGTGAAGGCTCATAAACACTGTGTCATTAATTAGGGAATCGAGGAATGAAGAGAATGTATCTTCGTTAACATAGTTTTCCTGGTTGATGTTTGAAGAATGGCTAGTTGGTAAACCCATCATGAAACCATCCATCACCATTTCGTTATCCTCCACTTTCTTATTTTGATTATGATTATGAAGATTGAAAACGAAATTTTCATTGCTTTGAGTAGCTGCTGTTTCGCTTTCTAAAGAACCAGGATTAAAATCAGGATTAGGGTTAGGGTTTGAAGTTGATGCAAGATGATTATTATCTTCTATATTATCCGAGGAAGAAGGAAATGGGTTTAATGGCTTGTGGGTTCTTGGATCTATTCCTTGACTAATCAACTTCTTGCTAAGATGGGTATTCCAATAATTCTTGATCTCATTGTCAGTTCGTCCTGGGATTCTTCCAGCTATCAAAGACCACCTGGGCGTAAGAACGTGAGGAGAAGATTTATATTAACAAATCATTCTTATATTCATGGGGAATTGAAAGATTAATTTAGGGAAGAAATGATTAAACACCAAATTATCTTAAGGAAGAGATGAAGCACGTAAAGCTCAGCTGATATTCATGTTGTAGGAATAGCAGATTAATTAAAAAGTAATTCATGTTAGGATAAAATTATACGTAAATTCTTACTTAATGTTATGTAAAAAGAACCGGAGATCAATGGAGCTCTTATTGGTAACGTGAAGGAGAGGGCCAGAAAAAAAGCAGAGGAAAGATTACCTGTTTCCGAGCAAGCGATGGAGGCGAAGAATAAGGTCTTCTTCATCAGGAGCTATGCGGCCTCTTTTAACGCAGGGTCTGAGATAATTCATCCACCGGAGACGGCAACTCTTGCCGCAGCGGAGCAGACCGGCACGCTTTGGGAGCGTGCGCCATCGGCCTTCACCTTCTCTCTTGATATAATTGGATAAGATCTCATCTTCTTCCGGAGTCCATGGGCCCTTTTTTATCCCCACCTTGCTGCAACAGGGGGTTTTAGCAGCAGAAGAAGGGTTTCTCATATTACTTGTGAATGAAAATCGAACTGTTGCTCTGTTTTAATTATTGGATTGCGGGAAGTAAACGTTGATGGAGGAATGAATAAACGAAGAGACTAAAGATTTTAGGGTTAAAGGCTGGCGTGGGGGAAAGTGTTTTTGCAGATGTGAGGAGGCAAAGATGAAGTAAAAGAGAATGAAGAAGACACATCACCGAGCGACCCTACATACATACAATGCAGCCAGAATCTGTGTGTCCTTACATGAACAATTTTCAAGAAGATTTTCTTTTAATCACAAAAATAATTAAAAAAATAAGTTTTGTTTTTCATCTTCCTAGTTTACATTGGTCAAGGTTAGGAATTTTTATATAAATTTTATCTCAAAACCTGAACTAAATTTAAGAAAACGTCTTCTATTTTTCATTTTTCATTTTAAATATTTGATTTGTATTAAATTTATGATAATATTTGGTATATAAATACAAATTCAGGTGTTTTAAAGTAATTGATTGGATTTAAATTAAATTAAATTAAATAATTATATGCAAAATTATGATGCTAATTTGTTAAAAAAAATAGTTTTTATATATAACATTATTCTTAAATTTATGTAAACAATAGTGAGAAAAAAATGCAGGAGTATTTTATTTATTAATTAAATTATATATTGCAAAATTTATTATTATTAAAAAAAGTGTGAACTTAAAAATATTCATATTGCCACGTCAGATAATAATTTACCTGGTTGGTGTTGCTTGTCCATTTGCTTAGATATTAAGTTTTGCAGGCGCCTTTTGTTTGATGGATAATGTGAATTTGACCTTATCCATAACTAATGGGTCCCACTTCACCAGCCGAGCCCACCAAATTATCTCTACTATTTGGATATTATCTTAATTTTGATTCAATCAAAGAGCTTAATCTTACTTTAGAATCATATTAAAATCTATTAACATTATTTAAACTATGTTTAAATTAATCTAATCTATCTTAATTGAAATGACATTTTAATATGATATCTGGATATAACTCACATTATTTTACGATTTAATACAATATTATACATTTTACTATAAAATAACATAATTTTTATATGTAAATGATACGTTTTAATATGAAATTGAATATTTCACCAAAATAAAATTGTTAAATTACATTGTATATTTATTTCGCTCCATGTTGTTAAGGATCTTAAATAAAAGAATTTTAATTCAAATTATTGGAAACGAGACTACAAGCAAGGAAACAGATTATTGAGTTTCTTATTAAACCATAGAAATGAGACTGCGATCAAGGAAATGGAAATAGATTATTGAGTCTCCTATTAAACCATTAATCAAAATAATTAAGTTTCCTTTTGTACAAGATTCTATTATGATTTACTAAGTATAGTCTCTTTTTTCTTGTATAAATTCACAGATTATATTCTTAACAAATATATAGAAATACATACAAAATTAAAAAATTCCTTACAATATTTCTCGTTCGGAATTTGACATGGTATCAGAGCCTCATTTGAGGCTTACCATTCTCGATCCTTTTAGCTCTCAGTGTTCTCCAATCTTATTTTTCTCTCACTCCAGTCCTCTGACCTCGTGGGAATACTAAGGATATACAAAAAAGGTACTATTCATTTTTTTTTTCAAGAATGGAAGTAGGCAAGACTACAGAGCAAGAAGAAACAAATTCTTCAACCCAAAACTCAAGATCAAGCCAACTCACTCCATCTCTAGTTCAAATTGTTCGAATCAACCAATCATATAAACCAGAACCAGGAGACATTTTATACACTTCACCATCCGATGGACTCGAGTTGGTCTTCATCAAGCAAACCCTCACTGGACCAAAAAATTATGCTCAATGGGTAAGAGATCTCAGAAGGGCGTTAATTGCTAAAGATAAAGTAAGGTTCATAGATGGTACTGTTCCCATGTCGGCAGAACTTGACTCGGTACGTTTTTGGAATAAATGTAACGTCTTGGTACATGCATGGATTAGTAATTGGTTGGCTCCAAAAGTGTTAGTCGGTCTGTCACCAACCGAAAATGCCAAAGAAATTTGGAACAATATCAACAAAATGTATGGATGACTTGATTTAGCAAAAATTTTCAACCTTCGATGAAGCTTCACTGATATCTGGCAAGGTAATCAAATGGTGGCTATGTATTACAACAAATTGTCAACCATATGGAACGAACTTGATGTTATTGAAAGTTCGATCATTGGCCCACCAAAGACACTTGGCAAGTTCAAATCCTCAAAGATCAAGAACGGTTGACGTGTTTCCTTCTTGGGTTGAATAAAGGTTTCATCGCTTTTTGAACACAAATCTTGACTGGTGGTAGTGAGCTTTCTTTCTGATGAGTCTACCAACTTGTCGTCCAGGACAAGTCTTAGAGAATGATAGGTTTTGATGTAGGAAAATCATTGAGTGCTCTCCTAGCATCTTCACCAACAACTCAAGAGGGGTCAAAAGAGGAAAACATTAAGATATCGACACCAAGGGTAAGTAATGTTGATTTAGGATTGAATAAAAACCTTTTTCATATCCTTTTAACAGATCAGATTATCATTCTACAATGAACAACCAGAATTCATCTATTCAAGTATTACAAAAGGGCTCCCAAATTTTTGGGGCTTATAATAACTCCCCAAGACCTTCCACATAGTACTTTCAATAACCTACAATTCTAGATAATCACACTCAGTCCTTTGGCACCAAACATAGAGGCAAATTATTCTGTGATTTTTTCAAGCGTCACAATCACACTTGAGACACCTGTTAGAAACTGCATGGCAAACTGGGTTCCAACAAAGTCAAGCTTGCGTATCATATTGTCAACCAAGTGGGACCTAACTCTAGTAACTCTTCACCGTCAGGACTCACTATAGAATAATATCAATAATTACTAGAACTCTTGACAAAAATTCCAAAGCCTAATGAAACTTCTACTACATACATAGGTACATCTTTCTGTCTTAATACTCAATTATCTGTTGATGTTTGGATAATAGATTCAACAGCTAGTGACCACATAGTCTGCACACTAGACCTTTATCAACACTATAGACCTGTGATTGACCTTACTCCTATCAAAATGCCCAATGGCCATATTACTCACGCAACCCATCAAGAAAGTATATGTCTATGAGATTTGGTTCTAAAAAATGTCCTTTATGTTCCCTTTTTCAATTTTAACCTAATCTCAGTGTCTCGAGCTTGTAAAGACAACTAACAATTTTTTTCACCCAAAAGTTTAAAAAGTTGCATTTTCTGTCTTGCTAGGGTTTACCTTCTTCCCTTTCCTTATTTGACAATCGGACTCTGCCTGAGATCGGTCTTTATCCTATCTTCTCCCTCTCTCATTGATGACGATGCTCAACGAAGCCCCAACTAAAGATGAATCAAAACGAAGAGTTGATATTTTTCATCTGTGTTCTCTATTGAATTGGCTCCACACAAAGCTTCCATTGTGTGATTCATCTTCGTCTGAAGCCAAATGGACAAAAAATGAAGCCAATTAGTGTTGTCTAGAGCTGAGTCGATGAAGACTCTTCATCTTCATGCTTTGGCATTTGTCTTTGATTTGTTGTTGGTCTAGGCTTAGTCAGGCTTCATCTAGCGTCATCGTCAATGGGAAAGGAAGAAAGATGGGATGAAGATTGGTCTTAGTTGGAGTCCAGTTGTGGGAGAGTAAAGGGGAAGAAAGTAAACATTATAGGGGAAAATGTAACTTTTCAAATTTTTGGGTGAAAGAAAATTGTTAGTTTTTTAAACTAAGAGAGGAAATTAAAATTTAATTTTATTTATTTTAACATTAGTTGTAAAAATAACAATTTTACTCTTATAATTAATTAAAAAATTTAACAGAAGTTAGGTGATAGATGAATATTTAAGTTTTTGAAACCCTAATATGGATATTTGGAAACAGACTAAACCTTGGATGAGAATAAGTCTTTTGAAAATTTTGTAGGGTTTTATCTCTTTCAGTTTTTAGTTTTTGCAGCCCTCCCTAAATTTTTTGAAAATTTTGTTTCACCTCAATGGTCTGTACATCCTCTTTCAATAATTAAGCTCCTTCGTCTTTGACCACCTTCTCTACTTGAGACCATGTTGACATTAGTCTTGCTCGTACGTTTTTGGTGAGGAAAATCACAAACATAAATTGCATGTTAGACCGAAAATCATGGCAGCATAGGAAGTGTGCACAAGGAGATGTTAGAAACAACCCAAACGTTGTCAGTGAAGAGAATTGCAGACCAGAACCACACTTCAGATTGAAACTACATATTGTCGGTGAAGAGATGATAGGGACAACCCATATGTGTTGTTGCAATTTTTTCATTGGAAACGTGATGTTTTGGTCTAACGTCAGCTTAAGTGCTCGAGAGAAGCTCAGTGTTGAGTAGAGAAGGTGGCTGGAGATAGAAGAGTTTGATCACAGGAAGAAGATGTGTAGACCATTGGGGGCGAAAGGAAATTTTCAAAAAATTCAAGGGGAAAATAGTCACTTTTCAAAATTGAAAAATTTGAGGTTAAGAAGAAGAGTTAACAAAACTAGTAAAACATTAGAATTTCTAGAAAGAAGTTTTAGGTTCGAGCCTCTATGACGTTTGTGAAACCTTCTAATTAATTACTTAAAAAAAAAATGAGGCTACAAGAAAATTATTGGTTTTTAAAACTATGGCAGGAAAAGAGTATAAAATTATTTTTTTAATATTACTAATTAAATGATATTTTTATTTTTATAACTAACAAAAAAATTTTTAACGGAAGTTGGATAATAACTAGCTATTTAAATTTTCGAAAGTTAGTAGGTATCACTTGGCAATTGACTAAACTTTGGGTAGGAATAAGTCTTTTGGCTTTTCAGATGGAGTCATCAGTTCCCCTACCTACCTCATACATCTATTGCTTTTTGAGCTACTTAATATATAAATTTGTTGACATATTAAGCTAGAATTTCATATTTACTAAGAATGGGCAGATCACGACTAGTTTATAAGGGTAAATCTAGCAAACGGGTGGGTTATTTTGGTTATTCAACTAAAAACACGTACTAGTTTGAAAGTTTTCAAGTCATACTTGTGCAATATTTGTTTTTTGTGGGTGGGCCTAATATACCCATAGATATCCAGAATAAATTAAAAAATTGAAATTCTCAAATATAAGCACTTCAAGAGAGTCAAGGATGCCATTAATTTTCTCTTAGACCTTTTAAGAAAGGAAAGGACATAAATGCAAATACACAGAGTTTAGAGTAGTAGAAGGAAAAAAATTAAACTAAGCTAGGACCTTTAAACTGTGATATAGAAAGTTTTAATTAGATAGAAGTTTGTAACCCACAGGTTGATCATATCTACAGAATTAGGTGCGGATTTCAAAAAATTAAGGGCTCTTATCTGTTTTGACCCAACCTCTATCAAGTTGGGTTTGCCCGTTTACAATGTCTATATTAACATGACAACACCAAATCTTTAGTCAATAATGGTTAATTATAAAAAAATATTTTAATTAACAAATAAAATAATATAAATAAAAATAATTTTAATTAAAGAAATTATGAATATTTTAATATGATCAACGTGACTCATCATTACGTCAATAATGGTTATCCAAATATTTTAATTAGATCTTTAGTCAAATGTGATATTTGATTATAGGAAAATTAATGCAATCTAATTTTTTATTAGGAAATTCATTTATTGGGGGTTGAATTAAAATCCAATTAAATATATTTGGCCTTTATTAGAATTCTAAAATTGTGGAAGCAATCGACCATTTTATTTTAGGTTGCTTGCTTGGCAATGAAATTACCTCAAATATTATTCATAGTCTACATAATAAAAAATCAACTTAATCTTTTATTACTTAACAAATTTTTTTTTTTAATTAAAAACCCCAACCTTCTCGGGCATGTATTAAAACATTCTAGTAATTTAATTTTCTATTACCCATTAATGTATTTACTTTAATTATTAAAAAATTATTAAAGTAATGTTTGATTTTATAATAATTATATTTTTATTTGTTAATTTTTTAAGAAAAATATTTTAGAATAATTATTTATACTTCTCAAATTTTATCAAATATAGTAATCATTTATACATATTAGAGGGTGTTTGGTTAGAGTTTTATAAAGATTACTCTGGTAATCTATATTTTATTACTTATATTATCTTGTTTGATATATCAGTAATAAAATATTACGGTAATATTTTATTATAATGTTGATGTGGTAGGTAATATATGTAATAATCTGGTTACCACTTTTTACCTTAGGTATTAAAAGATTTCTAAGGTAATCTTGATTTTATTATAATTATATACTTATTTATTAGTTTTTTTATATAAATAATTTTATTTTTAATTAATATAACAAATAAAATAAAAAATATTTTAGAGTAATTATAATTAAGGTTTAAGGGTATTTAAGTGAAATAATATACTAGTATTATTTTATTATTTCTAAATAAACATAATAATTATTTATACCTATCTATTTTTATCAAATTTTATCAAATATAGTAATAATTTATACCCAGTAATCTTCAAGGTAATATAGCAATTTTGGTAATAAAATATTGTTTAAACTAAATGCCCATATTAATGTTTTAGGTATCTTAGATATTAAAAAATTATCAAATTAGTTTTAATTTTATTATAATTATAATTTTATTTATTAAATTTTTTAAAATTAAAATATATTTACTTTTAATCATTTATACCAGTAATTTATTAGATAATATATGTTTAAGGTAATAAAATATTATGCAAATCAAATCTATTATGGAAATATTTCAATTTTGGTAATAAAGCAAAACCACAGGCACCCTGTTAAAACTAATTGCTCTCTCAAATCAATCACACGGATCATTCTATACAGAGTGATGACAGAGTATATTGCTCTTTGAATACCGACTCTAGCTGTGTCGTCTTCCGAAGGAGAACTCTGTTTCTCTATTTTCTCATTCTGATATTTGACTGCAAGGTCTAAAGCTTTCTTTACTTGCTTATGTGTTTTCGTTGTATGCATGCACTGCTACTTTTATCAAAACTGCTTTTTATGTTTGTTTCCTGAGAATGTGTTGGAAAAGAGAAGAATAACATCACAGCCATAACAATGACGTGAATAAATGTTGACTTAATTGATTTTTTTAGTAGTTGTTGTCTGTGAAATTGTCCTTTTTATGAATTGGGGAGTTTGATTTTATTCTTTGTTGAAAGTTTGGAGAGGTATATTACTTTGTTATGTTTTGTTTTTCTCTAATGCAAATGTACGGTGTTACGTGGGAGTATGAACGGTAGAATTCTTGAGAATTTTGATTCTCTATTGCACTGTTTGAATGGTTGCTTGAGAATTTTGATTCTCTATTGCACTGTTTGAATGGTTGCTTGAGAATTTTATGGTAGCTTTGCTTGAGGATTAGCTATATTCAGTCCTTTCTTGATGATATTCTTAAATTTGATCTCAATCTATTGTTTTTGTGTTAAAGAGATTCTTTATGTCTGTACATTGAGTGCTGAGGTTCAGCATTTAATGTTCATCAACAACTTACAATTATTCAAATGATGTTTTTTGCCCACTGGAAATTCAGGTATTTAGAAAAAAAAATGGGTAGAACAAATTGTGTGCTCTTGATGGGGCTGCTGCTTCTGTGTTGCTTAGCAGAAGCAGAATATATAAAATATAAAGACCCAAAGCAACCATTAAATGTTCGAATCAGAGACTTAATGAAAAGGATGACTTTGGAGGAAAAAATAGGCCAAATGACACAGATTGAACGAGCTATTTCATCACCTGATGTGATCAAGAATTACTTCATAGGTAGATTTACTCCTTACTTTCATACATAAAATGGAATTTTCCCTGCTAAGATCTAATCTCATTTGGTTAAGTTAAACTTCATTTTCTGCAGGGAGCCTGTTGAGTGGAGGAGGGAGTGTTCCAGCTAAAAAGGCTTCAGCTAAGGATTGGATTGAGATGATAAATAGTTTTCAAAAGGGCGCTTTATCTACTCGACTTGGTATACCGATGATTTATGGTATTGATGCTGTTCATGGCCACAATAATGTTTACAATGCAACAATCTTTCCTCACAATGTTGGCCTTGGAGCTACAAGGCAAGTAAATTTTATGAATCCTAAGATTTAACATTATGCTAAAATATCTGGCCTTGGGGATGAGTTTTTCTTTCTTATCAATCAGGGACCCTGGACTTGTCAAAAAGATTGGAGCAGCAACTGCACTTGAAGTTAGAGCTACAGGAGTTCCATATGCCTTTGCACCTTGTATTGCGGTACATTATCAATTTCGACAACTAATTGATATCAGGCTTTGCATTCTTAAGATTAATTGATAAATCTTCTGTTTTTATAGGTTTGCAGGGATCCCAGATGGGGTAGATGCTATGAAAGCTACAGCGAGGATCCTAAGATTGTTCGAGCAATGACTGAGCTTATACCAGGACTACAAGGAGAAATTCCTGCTGGCCTTCGAAAGGGTTACCCCTATGTCTCTGGAAAGTAAGTGAACTTTCTGCTTTATAAAATTGCTGTCTATAAATCTAAGATCTTTGTTGCACAATCTTTACTGTTATATAATCTGTTTTTGAATGATAATTTATGAACATGTGCAAATAATATTTTTTGAAGATTTGTTAACTTATAGAAATATTGTGAGGTATGATTCTCAGATTAAGTTTACAGTTGTGTACTTCCTCTACAAGAAAAAAAACCATCCATATAAGCTTTGTAAAACTTTTCGCATTTTTAGGAAACTATTTTAGAGTTGAAAGTCAGTGTAATTATATTTTTTTATACATAAAACTGTAGATTTAACTTTAATCAGTCGAACACATCTGCCCTTATTATTGTGCTTGTCTCTTTAAGGTTGTCAATAGCTGTAAAGTTCAAACTTTGCAACTCTGATAGGAGGCAAGAATTCTGGTAATCTAAATTCTCTGTTTTATCCGGAAGATGAAAGATATTTCAGCACAAATTCTGTCTAGACTTGTCTGCTTAATTTCATGGTCAAAGAAAGCAATGGCACTACAATGAGAACTTCGTAAACCAAATAACCAATGCCATTCTTGTTTTTGAAGTTATATTTTTGAAAACCCCCTGACAGATACCCAAGAGATTTTGTGATCAAGTTTACTTAAAATATAGTCGGTGATACAGATGTTTGCTCCTTTTTACACAGAACAAAGGTTGCAGCTTGTGCTAAGCATTTTGTGGGTGATGGTGGTACAACCAAAGGCATAAATGAGAACAACACTGTGATAGATAGACATGGTTTGTTCAGCATACACATGCCAGCCTACTATGACTCCATTATGAAGGGTGTGTCAACTGTCATGGCCTCATACTCTAGCTGGAATGGAGTTAAGATGCACGCTAACCGCGATCTTATCACTGGATTCCTGAAACATACTCTTCGATTTAGAGTAAGAATGTTTCTTTTTATGTGTACATATATATATTTTCAATCTATGCAAAATTACTAACTTTGATTATGAATCTTGTGAAATGGTTCAGGGTTTTGTCATCACAGATTGGGAGGGTATTGATAGGATCACAAGTCCTCCACATGCCAACTACACATACTCCATTGAAATGGCAATCAATGCTGGCATTGATATGGTAAGTTTAGTCTCAGAGTATATGTTCTTCATCAGATTTTTCTTAAATCTGTCCGAGTTTCGTCTTCCAATGCTGAAATGTATGTGTGGAAGGTCATGGTCCCAACAAACTATACAGAATTCATCGATGGTCTTGCATCCCTTGTAAAAAAAAATGTCATCCCCATGAGTCGCATTGATGATGCAGTGAAGAGAATTTTGAGGGTGAAGTTTGTGATGGGTCTATTCGAGAATCCACTAGCCGATGACAGCCTGGTCAATCATCTTGGAAGTCAGGTTAGTCAACAGTTGCAATATCTAATTTTTATGTTACAAAAACTAGCATCGAAAAATTCTTAATTTGATCCTGTTACATAAACAGGAGCACAGAGAATTGGCTCAGGAAGCTGTAAGGAAATCTCTTGTACTGCTAAAGAATGGTGAATCAGCTGATCAGCCACTGCTGCCTCTTCCTAAAAAGGCATCAAAAATACTAGTTGCTGGTACCCACGCTGACAATCTTGGCTACCAATGTGGAGGATGGACAATCGAATGGCAAGGACTTAGTGGAAACGACATCACAAGTGGTATAAGAATTCTTCCTGATCAATAAATACTGCATTTCATGGATAAATACAGAAACTAAAATGGCCTATATAATGTGCAGGTACTACTATCCTCACTGCCATAAAGAATACAGTTGATCAACAAACAGAAGTTGTGTTTGCGGAGAATCCAGATGTCAACTTTGTCAAGTCCAACAATTTCTCTTACGCAATTGTTGTAGTTGGTGAACATCCGTATGCAGAGACAAAGGGTGACAGTTTGAACTTAACAATCCCTGACCCTGGTCCGAGCACCATCACAAATGTTTGCAGAGCTGTAAAATGTGTTGTTGTCATAATCTCTGGCCGTCCAGTCGTGCTAGAACCATATGTTTCTTTAATGGATGCTCTTGTTGCGGCCTGGCTGCCAGGATCCGAGGGCCAAGGAGTTGCAGATGTTCTATTTGGTGACTATGGTTTCACCGGCAAACTTCCCCGGACATGGTTCAGGACAGTGGATCAGCTGCCAATGAATGTTGGTGATAAACATTATGACCCCCTCTTCCCATTTGGATTTGGCCTCACTACAAAACCTACCATGGCTAAGTAGGCTATTTAACTTCACAAAGATTTTCATATTTGTATTGGTACTAAAGTTGTAATCAATTTTGACTTGCCCAGACTGAATTAATTATAAACCGATAAATAACATAGTATTATCTATGAAAGAAATTGCTGGTTATTAGTATCAAAGAAATCCTGATATCTCAAAATGTAGAAAAGAATTCTACACAAATTAAATTATAAAAAAAAAAACAATATCATTTTATGTGAAGTGCAGGCATAGAAGAATTTGAATCCTTGTTTACTAAATTAAATACTATGAATTTGTTGTACAAACTTCTATTGACAAATCGTTAGTCAGTCTCTGGTTGGCTAAAGATTCTTCTTTGTTTGGGAGATTGGAGGGGGTGCCAGTATGAGAAATTGGTTGGAGAATAGTTATAAAAAAAAAGAGAAAAGAATGAAACTTTAAAGGAGAAATAGTTATTTTTAAAACTTTGAATTGAAAGAAATTATTAAATTTTTAGACTTTGAAAGGAAAATGTGATAAATTTTTAATTTTTTTTAATTTTTAATTAAAAAAGATAAATATTTAGATTTTAAAAATTAACAAGTATGAAGATACGATTTCACCAAACCTTCGGATGGAATTAGTTTTTTTGCCTTTGGACTATCATTGGCTGTTAACCTCGGAGGGGCAACTGTCAGTAGGAAACCTTAGTCACCCAAACATACTGACACGGACAAAGACCTAACACCTAAGTAAAAAAATTCTACGCTAAAACCAAATTTTAGGGACGAAATTGTCGTTGTCCCATCACACATGCATTGGTAAAAAATCACACTCAATCATATATATATATATATATATATATATATATATATATATATATATATATATATATATAAATTTTATTCACGTATAATAAAATTATGTATATATATTTTTTATATATAATTTGAATATATATATAATATATTATTATATAATTAGATAATTTTAAATTAAAGATAAAATAATATTCAATCAATATGATAACACAATATTTATATATTTAAATTACATATAAAATATATATACACATAATATTACTCTCCAAATTGATGCCAAAGATGGACACATCTCTTCAAGTCCTTGAGTTGTGATCCACTACTACTACTTAAAAACAAAAATGGTTTTAACAAGAAAAAAATAATGAGGATAAATATCTAGCTATTATAAATAATATTTTGAATATTTTAATGATCAATTATTTATATTCCCATTAAAACAAAATAAATTTATAATTTTAGTGATGAACATTTTAATTTTTTCATTAAAAAACTTATAAGTTAAATTTGAATTAAATTGTTCAAAAATTACAGTTTGATTTGAGTTAGATTGAGTAACAGTTGGGTTTAGTTTGCTTTAAAGAGTTAAAAAGCAGTTTATGGTTTACAATCCAGTTTGGCTGTAAATGAAACCAAATTAAACCGTAAAACTGGTAATAATAAAACAATAATATTATACACACAACTTTATGTACAAATAACACTATATCACTATTTAATTAAATATTGTTTTATCTTTAATTTTTAACTATTTAATTATATGATGATAGGCCGTTATTTGTGTATAAAATTATATGCAAAAGTTATAGATATAACATTACTTATAATAAAAATAATGACAACAACATACTAATCTCTCTTGTAGAACTAATTAATAAAAAAATCTAAATAATTAATTTAAAAGCCCT
Source organism: Mangifera indica (assembly GCF_011075055.1). Lineage (NCBI taxonomy): Eukaryota > Viridiplantae > Streptophyta > Magnoliopsida > Sapindales > Anacardiaceae > Mangifera > Mangifera indica. Next base: position 14,213,198 of record NC_058143.1, on the reverse strand, counting down.
ATAATCTCACTCAATGAAGTATGAGCCAATCTAAACAGGTGAGTCCCAAGATTAAAAATAATCATTTAGTGATAAAGAAGACACTTTTATAATGTAATTCAACATATAACCTATACTAAGAAGATGAAATTCATAATTAAATTCATAAAATCCTTAAATAAAATTTCATAGTTGGACATGTCATCATCTGTAGGATGAAGGAAGTGGTTAACCAAAGCAGGTTGAATAAAATAGGCTGGAATAAAGGTGGGAGTTTTCGAGTTTTAAGGCTATGGTCTATCCTTAAAAGGGTTTGTTTTTCTCTGTACTCCTCGTGATTGATCCATTGGGTCTCTCATGACCCATGACCTGGGATGAGTTTTTCACTTAATCAGCCATATTCCAAAGTAGTCCAATAGGACTCAAAACCATTAGTCGAACTAGTTAGCTGACTTATCCTTGAAACCATGTATAGAAGTAGTAAACAGTACAACAAGTGAATTCATCTGGGAAGAATTAGCTTCCACTTCAAGACTTTAGTTATGTAAACTTAATTTGTATCCAGTAATACCCTCTATATTGTTTGTTTTAATTTACTTATCTACTGAACCCTCCATATGTATTATACCTTGCACATGCGAAGTAAGCAAAAGGGGAGTACTAAACCCTAAACAAAGTAATCTCGGACTCCAAGAACCAAACCCTCATAAATTAACTGCTAGACCCTATATTCTTGCTGCATCGGCAGAAAGAGTTATTATTGTCCTAAAAATAAACGTTTGAAGCACCTAACATTCAATGCCACATGGGCACTTCGAGGAAAGCAATTGGCCGTAAAATATAATATATCCCTATTTTTCTCGCTCTTTTCTAGAACAAGACACCATGGTAAGTTACGCCATGATGATCTCTATGAAAAGCCAGTTACGTCTGTTACTTGTTTATATATTGGAATCAAGCTATTTAGGCTTTAGCTAGGGTTTATATATATGTAAATAGCTAGCCATAGAGAGAAAAGGATTTCTACATGCTTATGCTACTTGATTTATATCACGAATTCATTGAAGAACGACTCGTTCAAGACAGATAGAAATAGAATCGTAAGTGAGAGAACAAAAATAATTATATATAAATTAATGAATAATAGAATACTCTTTTCTTCTTCTTCTCTTAAGTCAGTTTCTTCCTTTTTCATAATAAATGATGACACGTTCATACTCTCTTTCTGTCTGCGTGCATGTCTTATGTTATTTTTGCAAAGAAAGAGAAGAGAGCCAGAAAGAATGTTGTATATATCAATTTCAGAATTATAAGATATCATAATATTAAGTAAACCCATTAATACGGCTAGTGAAAAGCCTTAGTTGTAATAGGGTTTTGATCATCAATCGTGTTCAAGGATAATCTTAACACAAAATCCTCAACATAGATATTGAAATATATATTATATCCTTTTCTTGTCAAACAAGATCGACCCAATAAAAATCTTATACCTATGAATCCAATAGTTAAGTTAATTTTATAGGTTTTAAATTGAATGATGTAAATCTTAAATACAGATAAAAAAAGGATCGAGTTATATCAAACCAAAGAAAGTATTATCTGTTGATAGTTTTAGAGCAGTTGCAATCAAAGATGAGAACTAGCTTACCTTCTTCAAGATGATGCAGTCATGTAATTGAGAGGAAAAAGCTGGTGTGAGGAATGAAGCCTGGTCCGAGATCGATCGGTCCATGAAATTATCCAAAAACAAGTGACAAGAGAGGGGAAGAAGAGGAAGAAGGTTCATAAATAAAACGATCTCGTTCCGATTCTCCTTCTCTTATAAAAACCCTTTTCTTCCTCAAGAATATCCTGATTTTCAAAGACAACAACGGAAATACAATGAAGAGATGGAGGAGAGAGAATTTGATCTTGGATCAAACTTCATTCCTGGCACCTCTTTTCCTTCTTTAGAAAATCCTCTTTGCTCTTTCTCTTTTTCTCATGATTCAACAATCAAACGTATACCCACAAGGCTGTTGCAGCGCTCAAGTTGTTATCTCTTTCTCTCTACTTTTATACACGCTTACACTTACAAACAACAACCAAACTGGAAAAAGAAATCAATTTTAAAAAAGAGAGACGGCAAAGACTAAATGGAAGTAAAAGAAAGAAACAAAACAAACAGATAAACGTGGGAAAAGCACATGATAGACAGGTCATCTTATTCATAAATAATGAAAAGACTGGGGGGATTTACAGGGACGATGTTGTCTTCTTCTAAGGCTTTTTAGAGAACAATTAACTTTAACAGCCTATATCTGTGGAAAAAGAGCTCCCTGCACGGAAAATAACGAGAAGAGGACCAAAGAAAAACAATGATATGGCCCTCCACATGGTGCAATTTAATATCATATTATGGGTTTTTTTTTTTCTTTTTTTTTTCCCCTTTTACAGTTCCATTATGTGTTATTAAAGGATCCCACACTAAAAAAAAAGTTAGAACAATTATCAAGATATCTTCATCAAGAAGAAAAGGCATCACCGGCCAAATAGAAGCATGACATGAGCACTACTCAATATACTCTCTTGTTGATCAGTATGGCACAGTACTACTGTCTATGAATATTGTTAAATTTTTATATACGAGAGTGGGAGGGAGTATTCTGGTGAAGCGCATCAATGTTGGTAAAAAGCATCGCTATTCGAGGAATCCCAATAACTTATTCAATTATACCATTATCATTCTTTGTCTAGTTTATCTCATTTTGGGAAGAGTGAAAGCTTCCAAACTAGCACAGCACTATTGCCCACACTTGCTTTTTTCACTTTCCGGGTTATTTTCTTAAGATCATTGTCATCACTCGTGGTTTTTGGCTGCTTAGATCGCCTTAATTTCTTTCACCTCGTAAAGATCAGATAATGGATCGATATAGGAAATTATTGAGTTTAGATTTGTTTTACTATCAAAGTTGTTGTACCTGCTACCACTTATAAAGGCAAGTTTGAATTTTCTTCATCGATCGACAGGTGCAGCCCCATCTAACTATTTAATTAGGAAAGCATTCGTAGGATTAAGAATCAAAGTGTATGTCGCAATCATCAAGTCATACAAAAGAAGTCTCATTGAGGCTGATTAATTAACTAAATATAGATATAATTTAATTGCATAGGAGAGCAATTAGCATTATATTGAATTCAATTGTCTAAAAGATTTTGACCTTTTAGATATGTATAGTGATCTAGATGAAAAGAAAATATCCAAGCATCAAAATATAAATACTCAAAGCAATTGGAGTTCTAATGTCACAGCACATAAAATAAAGAGATCCCATGTGAATTTGTTGTTCTATATGAAATTTAATATGCTAAATCTTCATGCATTTATTTGCTAATTCATTATTCTTCGAAAATTTTATTTGGATAAATAACATCTCTAACTTTTTCTGAGTAATGTTATGTATACCTATTTTTGATATATAAATATGTACACGTATGAATGTATTATTATGCGATAAAGTATTACAAAATCACTCAATTACATCGTGACACATCAATATATGAATACATTTATATACAAAAAAATGTGTAAATATAGTTTTATTTATTTATATTTCTATATTTTGAAAATAAGGGTAGAAGAAAGGAATTTCTTATAAAATTTGTCTATATTTTTTTATTTTTGTATTATCTCATTATGATTAATTTTAGTCGAATTAAATATATTGCACTAAGCCTCGATTTCGACACAACAACAAAAGAGAAGTAATTATAAAGAAACAAATACTTTCAAGGTTGGCTGCTAATCATGTCATCTCTTTGTAATTATTCTAAAGAGATTTTTCACCGTCAATATCAGTTCACATTTAGTCTGAAGAATTATTATTTAACGAGGGAGTTCTCTTTTTCAAGGCATGTATGATTGAGAGATTGAATGAAAAAATTTGTGTAACTTATTGTCCATGAAATGAAATCATTATCCATCCTTATAATTCAAAGCATTGTTTGAATTATGGCAACTCAATAGTTTAAAAAAAGAGGAAACAAAAGTGACTAAATATTCAAACCCTTTTAATTATGGAGTGATTAAGGTTTGTGATCAAGAAATAAAAGCTTTGAAATTGTCTTGTTTATCTCTTGATCACTATAGATGATGCTTACATGTGTGTGTGTATCTTTTGTGTAGTCAGATTCCTCCTTGATCAACCTTATGAAGACAAAAAACAAATAGACAATTTCCAATATATGTTGATTAGTTATATGAACAACATATAGTGATAAGTTATATACGTCATCTATTTGTAAATCCACAACAAAATGTGAATAAGAGATCTTCTGTCGAGGTAACAAGAAGAATAACTCTTGCCAATTATAATTGTTTCTTACCATCACCGTAAAATGCAATAATAATTTTTTATTATCATGAGATCACCTTTCATAACATCTCCAACCATGTTTAGAAGGCAAATAACTCACACTAAATCCGAGGCACACTCTCCACTTTCATAACAATAGGATTCCAATATCCATCTATATAATTACTTATGTAATCCTAATATATTATCCTATAAATAAATTAAAGATTACACAAAAGTTTAAAAATAACACTTATAAGATTACACTATTATGATGTCAAATTGTAATCTCAAATACTTAATAATATAACTATAGACATAGGAGGGTTCCAAACAATAGGTTAAACCACATTAATAATGACACGTACTATTGCCTCATTTATATTGTTAATTCTATTAATAATAAAATTATGTATACTCACTTTGAGTATATAAATGAATACCTACTTTGAGGATATAAATAAGTATGCATTTTATGTGTGTCATCATATGATTTAATAATTTTAAATTAAGATAAAATAATCTGCAATCATATGATAACACATATATATATATATTTATTTATGTACTCAAAATAGATAATTATAATATTGCCGATCAATTAAATATTATATTTTGTATAATAAATTTGGTTGATATACTTCACATCAAATCCAATATTGATTAGGCTAATAACAACCCACCAACCTTATTAGGCTTGTGGTATTTTTTTTCCTGTTTTAAAATATAAATTTCAACATATAAACACTAAAATGGATATCATTTATAATAAATGAGTAAGAAACTTATTTTGTCAATGAATATCATGCACATGATCATAATTGAACATTAGAGTTAAGAAATTATTGATGACGCCTAAACATAGAATAGAATTAATATTACATCATCAAGTTCAAAACAATTGAAGCAGAATGGCTTTAAATCACATCAAGGTGGCATTGTCAAACTTTAATTTGCCTTAACTTTTCCAACTTTAAAAATATTACTCAAATAAAAGTGGCCAAAAACTTAGCACCACCCAAGATTTGATGAAAACATAAAGCCTCACTCGTAATTTTTAAAATTTAAATATTTTTATTTTGTAAAAACTTATTATTAAGATTAAAGATAAAAATATTATTTAGTTAAAATTATTTAAAAAATAAAAAATTATCATATTTTTTCTCTTAATTTAAAAATTAAATAATTTTCTTCTATCCAAAGTTTAAAAATACAATTTTTTTCTTAGGATCTTTTTTCACTATTTTCTAGTGAATTTCACTATTTTCAATTGTGTTTTCATTCCTCCCAACTTCTCTTTCCCTCTCAGTCTCTTTTTCTCTCTCTTTTGCTGTTTTAGTCTCATATGAAGACAAAATCCTCTTCATTGGAAAGTTTAGAAAATGGCTAGAGACGGTGAAGTTCGTCTGAAAATGGTGAACACAAAAAATATAGAAAAAAAATATTATTTTTTAAACTTTAGATCAAAAAAATTATTATATTTTAAAATTAAATAAAAAATATGATTTTTTAAATTTTTTAATTTTTTTTAAAAATTTTTTATTTTTATTTTTAATAATAAATTTCAAAAGGATAATAAATATTTAGATTTGTAAAAGACGATAATTGAGGGATGGTTTAAGATTTCACCAAATTTTGGGTGAGAGTAAGTCTTTTGACCCATAAAATTTCTTCCTAATCATATGGTTCCATTTTAATTCTCTCTTACTTACGCATACATATATATATGCTGATTGATGATTCCAATGCAAAAGCAAAAGATGAGTCATCGTTCACATGATTTTCTGACTAATCTGATCAATGTCTATTCTTTTTGGCTCAACCAGTTCAACTGCTCTGGCTGTTTCTGCTTGTTTTGGCATTTTCTCTCTTATTGGGACTCCCATTATTGGTTGTCCACGTCTTGAACCAAATTAACAGGCCACTTTGCCCTTGTAAACTTGCCTTTGTCCTCCATGAATCTAATTTTCAATCTGATAGTGTTGGTCAAATCTTAATGGATAAATCTCTGAAATCTTTTGTCATTATTTAAATTCATGAGTTTGAGTGAAAATAAAAGAAAATTGCCAACCCAATCTCACCCTTATGAAAATGTCATTTCATTCATCCTAGGGCTTAACCTCAGATTTTTGGGAGCATAGATGGGGTGCGTATCCTTGACATGGAAATTAAAATATTATTATGAATTCTTTGATTTTTTTATTTAAATCTTTTAATAAAATATTAATTATATATTTTTACTTAAATATATTAATTGTTATAATTATTTCGTATTAATTATAATATTATTTAAAAATAATATTATTTTTACCCTAAAAATTAATATATAATATTTTTTAATACAAAAGATGAAAACGATAAATTACTCTTTATATCATCAATCATATCACTCTTAATAATAAACAATTATTAATTTTTTTTATTATTTAATAAATTAAATAAAAATAATATCGATAAAAAAATATAAATAACTAAAATACCTAAAACAAATGTCTCTTTTATGTATAATATTTTTACCGTGGATGGGATCGTGGCCAAGTTTTGTGGGTTTTCGTCTTTGTTAACCCACAATCCTAATTAAAAAAAAAAAAAAACCACCCCAATCCTAGTTTTGAGTATATAATTTTGGCCATTCTTATTTTTAACCTCGAAGATTTTTGGGATTCCCTTCCCCACTTGAGTTTGTATTTCTGTCAGATTTTTTTGTCACCCTAAATTGAGCTACATGCAAAAGGAAAAATAGTTCAATGTTACCGCATCAAAACCATTGCGTTTAAGAAGCATGATTGCTTCCAATCTAATCCATATAGCTTATAATAAAACCTTAGAAAATATTTCAATATTTCATTTTTGATAAAAACCTCCTGCAATTCTCACCCACTGGAGCAAATACAATCCAAGAATCGCAACCAGCACTCAAAGCCGAAGGAAAGAGTGATATAATTCTTATTTTATTGCTCTCAGGGTTAATAGCAAAACAAATGAAATTAACGGTAGATAATTTCGATAATTCGAAGAGTTGAAGATCTCTTTTTTAGTCAAAAGTATGATAAAACCTAATTAACAATATTTTTTCTCTCTCCTTCTCCTCTCCTACACTCCCCCTTTTATTTCTATATTTTCCATACTTTCTCTTGCCACTTGTCTCTCCGTTTTCGAGCAATTCTCAATTATTATTGCACCACTATCCCAATATTCGATTTTTCAATGATGGTACACTTACACCAAACAAGGATTTAACATTGTCCAACCCAATGACAGCTACTTTGTCCTCAATACGGAAAAGAGGAATTTGTGTGTTGATCACTTCAAACTATCGTAGCATTTCTTTGTACTAGCAATAGCAATTTGATTATTCACATTTCATTTCCACATATATGGTTCCTCAGTGGTGCCTTCAATGTTAATCTTGGTACATTCATGGAAAAGGCTAGCACATTATCCCTTAGCATATCAACACGCTTGATTTGCAATACCAAGCCTAGCAAATACTTTGATTCAATAGCTCCTCGACACGCTTGATTTGCAATATTTTCTGTGCTTCAGCTTTCTCATTTGCAGCCACTCTCGTCCTGGCAGCTGCATTGATTTCATTCATTGCTCTCTTTACATGCTCATCAAGTTAGTGTTTCGCACAGGTTGTAATGTATGTTTTAGTGACGGTGGAGCCTGAGGGGATTGTTGCAATTCCACATGTGCAGAGAGGCAGTTCATCATTTTCAATATAGGTAAACATTATATTCATATAGAACTACGTTGTATCAAATTATTAATATGCAAAATTTCTGTCATTGTTGCATAACAAATTTGTTAAGCTACTCTTCTTTATTGCCACTTGAGCTTGTCTGGATTTCTAAGTATGACAGTTTGACCCTTGGACTGGGGTCCCATGAATACCTGCACCTAATAGGACGGAATATGGATATGGGTAATTATATATTGGGGTCGGGCAGATTTGCGAAGAAGTTAATTCGTACCAGGTTTGTTGTAGTTATTGGCAAGGTGATGGCATTTCTGGTTGAATTCCTCTCTCATTATCATCTCCATCATATTTCTTCTAGCTCTCCCCCTAAGGAACTGGTTTCTGCTTTTCTTATGGGAATTTCATGTGATGCGTCGGGCCAGTTTTGTACGTAGCATTTGCTTTTAAAGAACGAAAATTTTTATGTGATCTATTTCCTGCATTGTTCGCTATTATGCCATCCCAGTTCTTTCTGTTGTTTTTTATGGTACTGACTATTTCTTATCTGTTTATGAGAGACAGTTTAATAAATGCTTACCCGAAATTTTAGACATATGATAAGATTACCACCACATTTTCAGGCACCTATAATGACAATGGAGTGAAAATGTGTTGATTTTATGAAAAAGCTTGTTTTTGGAGTTGAATTAGATGATAGTTTGTCGTTTCTTTTATACTCGTCAACAAAAGGGATCTTGGTATTCATTGTCATTCATCAATTGACACACGAATATTGGTGGTTGCTTTCTTTTGTTGATGTGCCTTACTTGAGCGATACCAATTCCCTCGCCATCCGAATTCTTTCCCTTTGTAGTTTCCTTGTTACAATTGATATTGCCTCCTTTATGTTTTGTTGCTTTTATGATCCAATGTCCATATCATGTTTAGTCTAACAGCACAGCATTTAGTTTTGTAGTTAACTAATTTTGTTGCTCATGACAGCTTGTGATGAACTAATGTTGGGCATTCCTTACCAAGCTTGGTGGGTTGTTGTCCTGGTGACTATCTGCTTGGTATTGGCCTTGACCATTCCTCACTTTCTTCCACCCTATTTACCGCTGAAGAATGCAAGTTTGCAGTCAACTGCAGAGTATGTTTCCCAGGAATCTTGACATCTAATTTAGAATTGTAAATTAAGGTTATCGTTCTCTGTGGCATTTTGTTGTTCATTGAAGTTTTTTCTAGTCCAAACTTGTTAGGCATAACTATTCAACTATTCCAGTGTTTGACTATTGAAATTTGGATAACAAATATTAATTTTCCTTGTTGAAGAAACTTGATCATCCTACATGCCAAATAACTAGTTCAGCAGAATCATGAAGGGCTGCTGCTTTTACATTCAGAGGGGAGAATGGAAGCTCATCCACTGCTCAATCAAAACAAAACTGTTAAAACTCTCTGTAGCAGAAATCTGCAACACCTGCGGAAATTTTATAGGCTGCCAAGCAAATCCATTTAATAGTAAGTGCACCAAGTGGAATAAAAAATGAAGCCTTTGTCAGAATATAATATCAGTCCATCTGTTTATTACGGTAAAATGACTGGAAATAATTTACAGTTTCCAGATGAACAGGTCTTTGATACATCAAGGGACTTGAAAGCATCAAGAAAAATCAATAAGATGATTTACCATAAACCTATTCTAAAAACTAAAGGATTAAAATGTACAGTGAGATTATCTGTACAGTCAAATGTACAGCAATTCATTGAAGAAAATACAAAAGTAATAAAGGACATTAATTGACATCTCACCAAGCAAATATCATTTGTTCTTCTATGCCTGGTTTTTAATGATCTTAACACTGTTATAGAAGCGCTTGAACTCCTTCACAGCCTTCTCCTCGATTTGGATTGATCTAATGGATGATGGTGCTTCAACTTCAGGTTTGAACCACCTGTTCGTTCCGGGAGAATCTGACGGTGAGCTCTGACTAGAAGAAACAGAGAATCCAGATGTTCTCATCTTAGGACTGTGAGAGAGACATTGTTGTTTTCCTTGCTGTGAGACAAAAAATAACAATTCAGATAAAACAATTTGGAAATACAAAGCCAACAAAAAATTTCAAGAAAACATTATATTCAGGCAGCAAAAATAAGTCAGTAATGCATAGTAGGCTTTCTTAAAATCAAGGAACTGCAGAATTATGGTCATCTCAATTTAACAGAAAACTATTAGACACAAAATCAGGAGAGAAGGGTATATGCTTGCCTGTTGCATCTGGATGTCCCTCAGAGATGGCCTATAAAGACTGGGAGGTGTCCCAGAAGCAGCCCAAGGGGGTGTGCCTTTTTCTCCATCAGATGCATGTGACATTCCAGAGGAGACCACAGGAATTGGTTTTGAAGGCAAAAAAGAACTCAATAGAAATTTTCCTTCACTTCTACTATTAGAAAGATCATCAGCTTGCTCTCTATTTGTAGTATGCTGGTTCACCTTGATTTTGCTCTGCTCATTCTGAATTTCTCGAAGTGAAGAAGATCCTTGGGAAACTTTAGCCCCGCCCCATGCAGGGCCTTCACTTTTTGGTGTTGGTGGGGGAGGGGTGGCATCTCTTGGGGTTTCGTCAAGAGCACCACTCAGGAACATAGAAAGCCCTCCCTTCTTATTCTTCTTATTCTTCTTAGGTGCCATTTGTGAGCAATTATCACTTTTCACTGTCTCTCGACTGTCTTTCTTCTGAACCAAGAAAGTGGACTCTTCGGAAGATACAATGACCTTAATACCTTCAATCATAGCATCTTCCTCCTACAAAAGTAATAATTAAAAAGAAAATCAACAAATGTAAGATGTTAAATAAATAAGTCTGGACTTATATTTCTGATGGTTGCACTACTTTCTAGAGGATCTAATCAAGGAAAGTCCTGTCACCTGGGAAAGGAACATAAAGACCACTAGTAGTCTGGTCTTCTCTACACTAATGCAATAATCAAATCCAAACTGGATGACGATTGAGTTGAAGTTGATGTTTACTTAAATGCAATTGCCACCGCATGGAACAACATAGATCCTTGACAAGCACGACAAACCTTAAAATCCCTTCTAAATCCCAGAAATTTAAAGTGTAACACCCATACAAATACCACTAAAGACTACATGTAGCCATTCATTAATCTTGCTGCAAGCAATGCACATAGAAAAATTATAAGAAACCATACCTTATTCTTGGAAATTTGTGAGATTTCAGCACCAAGGAAATCCTTTACAGGAATCAGTTCCACATCTGTTACGGTAAAACCAGAAACTGTTTCCAAGTGTTCAGCCTTATGTTTGCTCTTTTTCCTCTGTTTTCTTGACACTCCAGCCTTTCTATTCCCTTTTCCATCTGGCGAGGCTGCAGATGATGCTATTGACTGCGGTAACTCAACTGGAACACCAAGCTGAGCAAGAGAATTCTCAACAGCTGACTTTTTTAGAAGCTTTGCAATTTGCTGGTCATCAAGAGGATACCCTTTATTCTGCTTCATTTCAAGCATCTCAATCTGCTGCAGCTTTTTCCGTAAAGCTCGAATTTCCTTGCTTATGCCTTGATTGAGATCATCTTTGGGTTGCAGAAAGGAATCTAATCTTGTGTTTCCTTCCTTCTTGAAGGTGGATTTTTTCATGTTTTTGTTATGAGTCCTTAGAATCTCATTCTCACTATCCTCCTGTTCACTGTTGATGACGACAGAAAAAGTAGCAGTTGGTGTTGGGAGCCGACGATAGCACCAAGGTTCTGACGACCTCAGGTCTAACAACTTCTCAAGATTAGCTAAAATATCCAGGGATGCACTAGAAAAAGCATGTGATGAGACTGTCAATATATAGTCAAGGTTCCGAATACAAATATCCTGCTCAAAAAACTAATTGTTATATTCCATATAACAAAGGATAGAACCACAAATTAAATCTTACATGAAAATTTGCATCTTTTCAATGACAGATATGGTGATGATAGAATACCTCGCAATGCTTCCTCAGATCATCTGCTTCAAGTGAATCTGCAATTTCAAGTAGTTGTAAAACATTCCTTGGCTCCACGAGACACTCTGCAGCTACTTTTTCACAAAGGCTTTTTAAGCTTGGCACAGGCCTATTCCCAGAATCATCATTGTCCACAGCAGATAACATACTGGACTCCATGTCATTGAATAAAAAATCTTCTTCAAACTCATCTAGGTCATTCTTCACATTTGACTTCAACTTCTGATGAGTCTTCGCCACACTCAGAGGATAGACAGGATGATAGAGAGATCCAATAATCAATAAATGTGTTTCACCCACAGCAACAGAAGTAGCCTTCTTGACACCTGGTAATCGAGTAATAAGTGGTGGATTATCTTTTGTTTTCTTCCCATCCCACATATAAACATCACCTGTGCCTGTAACTGCAGCAGTCCAGTACTTTCCAGCAGATACACTCACCACATTTTTTCCGCACAGTGAATACAACTACAAGTTCGAGGAAAATACAATTCAAAAGTTTATTAAATAGCAGAGGTAAAAGTTGGTCAAGATACCAAGTTTAGTCAAAACCTGTTGGCATCTAAGATCAGGATCTGAAGAAGCCCAATAAAACAATGCCCCATCATCAGTGAGAGCCACACTATGGACCATCCCGGCAGCTATAGAAACAACATGAAGCCGTTCTGATTGATGGAACTTCAAAGGGGTGCTCCCACTCTTCCTCAAATTTCTAGCAATCAGAACGCGCTTCGGTGTAACAAGTCTGTGACCCCATGTATAGACCTGACATATATAGTTTATGAAGAATTTGGCCCTACTTAGATTTGAAGGTGGAATTGATATAAATAGTACTAGTTGTCCATTAGCCCAACTATTTCAATTAAGAAATGAGTTATAATGTGTATGGTATTGACCACAATAATCACATCTGCTTATGCTTACCTCTCCATCAACTCCTAATACAAGTGTGTGGCATTTTGCAGCCGCAATTCTGACTAGAGCCTTGCCTTTCAAGTACTCAACCAATCTAGGAGTGTAATTTGATGCTGAATTAGAAGTTCCATAACCAAGCTGACCCTCCCTATTGCAGCCCCATGTGAAAACTTCACCAGACTCAGAAACCACAGCTGTATGCTTGTTTGCTGCAGCAACAGCCATGATTCTTGACTTGAGAGAACTTACTCTACGAGGTGTAGGTTGATTATCGACAGATGTGTAGCCAAGTTGACCCTCTGCACATCATCAAAGAATTGAACATTCACAAAAAGCAGAAATACAAATATTATATGGAAAACTTAAAGGATCATTTTGTCTTTTTCATATATATTTACTTCATACTTTTAACACAAATCCATTAACTAAATTCAGAAATTATCGGTGTCTTTCCAATAAATAAAATAGATAATGGGAATTATAAAACCACAAAGCTAGACAAGACTGAATCTAAATTACAGCTATACAATCTGGTCAGCAAATTCTGTATTCATGCACAACCAAAGACCCAATAATTTTTACCTCTATTAGATCCCCAAGTGAATACATCCCCACCTTCGGTAGCAAGAACAGTGTGATGCTTAGCTGCAGCAATTGTCTTCACCCGGCGTGACCCTAAACCAGAATTCACCTGACGGGGAGTTATAACTGCAGCTTGACCACTGAAAAGAATAAATAAAATCCATCTGATTGTTGATTCAAAGGATCTTTATACACACCAGTAAGCATAATAACTTAAAGCAGAGTACCATGATACAAATTAAAAAGTTTAGCATTTGCCTTTTTAGTACACAGCATTTAAATTTGTGGTAACTGGCACCAAGGTTATCCTTTTAATTATTTCTCAATTCTTTGAGGTTTTAGCAACCAGACATGAAACACGACCACAGTTGTTTATCATAAATCTCAACATATAAATGCAGAAGGTTTACTGTTAGTAATACATATAATATTCGTATGCTTAAACATTCAGTTTTGATATTACCTTGAACCTTCAAAATTCATAATCATTATAAAAATCAAAAGTTTGTCTGTAAGTACTACTTTGCACAACCAGATTGCCAGAAAAATGCAAATTTGGACTTCCAATCAAAGTTTTAATACCTTGTTAACATGTATGCATAAATAATAGATAAAAAACCTGTGGATATCAAACTCAGGATGCCCAAGGCGACCCCCTCTCCCAAATCCCCAAGTGTAGACTTCTCCACGGGTAGTAACTGCAACACTATGGAACTTTGCAGCAGAAACCAACTTAATTACAGAACCATGAAGTGAATCAACTTTGCATGGTAGCTTCTGTATGTGTGCATTTCCAGTCCCAAGTTGATAATTTGCACCACTTCCCCAGCTAAACACCTCTGTTGCTACTAAAGAGTAAAAAAAAAAAAAGACTAAGGTTATACCCAAACAAATTCACACTCATTATGCACCAAGAACAAGAGCCAAATAAATCTTACAAAAAAATAGCAATGATACCTGAATTATGTTCAGGTCCAACAGTCTGCAACACTGGTCCAGATAGGAGATCGACTGGAGTTCGTGATTTACAATCCTCTAATGTCATAGAAGCCCCAGATTGAAGTAGGACATTTGCCACTGCAAGATGACCAAAATGTAGAGCCCTGTGAAGACTACTCCATCCTGATTCTCCATCCTGAAAATGGATAGTGTAAAGATCATGCAAACAGGAACAATACTCTATTATATAAATTGCAAAATGTGAACTTCTAGATTGCTTCTTACCGTGAATTTAATAGAAGATAATTAAATTCAATTTCATGATAATTTCTTATACAAGTTATATTATCACTACCTTTCTTGATTTTAATAAAGAGCAATACTATGTATAGTCACTTTGGTACACAATTATGTACACATTTATATGTGTCATCATATGATTGGGTATTACTTTATCCTTAATTCAAAATCACTCAATCATGTGATTACACATGTAAGTTTGTATACATTTGTGTACTCAAAATAAGTACACATAGTTTTATTGTTTAATGAATTCTACACACTCTCAGATAATCCAGTACCATCACTGAAATAGGATAAAACTGGTTCCTACATCCTACCCTGAACTGGAAAAGTCTGCACCATCAACAAAACTTTATGAACTTTCTGTTTGTGTTACCTTACTCATCTTGTTCTTTTACTTTCAATCAGTATCTCGTGAGTTAAGTCTGCATCATCACTTAAGAGACATTACTTTCAACTAGGTAAATATATTTTTTCAAATTGATGTATTCTTAAATATACCAAATGTCCAAGATTAAAATCAAGATTATGAATCCAATATGGAAGTAAAGTTAATTACACATTTACAAATCCCTTGCAGCAACATGCTTACAATTTAATTATTGTTAGATACCACAAGAGCATTGCTTAACTTAACATTTGCACAATAACTCAGGTTATAAAAGAGTGTAATGATATATAATTAACTAGCATGTGCACCAAGTAATTAAAATGTGGAGCCACTAATTTTCAAGGGTTTCCATGAAGTCTGGTTTGTGGTAATTTAAACCAAATGGAGTTCCCAGAACAAGAAACAAATTCAGTATATGAATGAAGCATTTCCAACCAAATTCCCTGTCCACATAAGTAGACAACAGATCCTGACTCATGTAATCAAACTTACAGCAGAATTAAAAACCGAAGAGTGAATACACATTCGAGAAGTACAAAGGAAACAAATAATAAAATACATTCATTAAAGCACCTTTAAAAGGAGAGAGATAAATGGAACAACAGAACTTAATTAACACAGAAACAAGATCATAAACACTGAAAAGTAAAACAATGGACAGGCATCAATTTGTAACACCGGATAATTTATATGAATGAGGATAAAGAACAGTAACACACCCTAGCATCAGGGTCAGCACCAGCTACAATAAGCCTCCTAACAATGGGAATGTGGTTTCTCCAAGTTGCAATATGAAGAGGAGTCAGACCGAACATGTTCCTTGAATTAATATTACCTCCATTCTTTTTCAGCAGAGCTAATGCAGAATCTACATCAGCTAAAGACCCCTCCCGCACAACAAGACAAAGATCATTTTGGATTCCACCAGGCAAACACTTACGAGAAGATGTTGGTAGATTCTGCTTATGTCCATGAGGTGAAACTAATATCTCTGTCATTGGAAGTATAGTGATGATAATCGATCAGCACTTTCTAGGTTCACAAAGTTGTTGGTTTGATACAAGTGGCAGCCAGTGCTTAAAGATATCTATATGCCTATACAATGTGAGGGGCTAAATTCTCTAAACATCTTAAGAAGTTAGTCCACGCCAACTAGCATCAGGCAACTCTCTTCCATGTTATAGCAAGAGAAAAATAAATCCATTTCAATAAAAAATTGAATTAAAATACTGCTATCACATCATTATCATCGCCATCCTTATTATGAACAAAAACCAATTGCAGCAGTCATTCACGAACAACCATCAAACTTGACAAGCCATAGAGAAATCTCCAGCAATCAAACAAACAGCATAACACATTGAATGTCCTTCAGTCATAAAATCTCTGCAAAAAGAAATGAAAAAATTTGACAAATTAACCAGAAAGTCGCATATGCACAGACAAATACCACAGATTCACAGACCAAACAGCCATACAATAATAAAAACATAATTGAAGCAGAATAGACATAGCTCCTAACAAAAATCCATATCTTAACATTTCAACATTGCAATAGAGTCTATCCTTTTTAGATCTCAGGCATTAATGACTGGTAATGTCACTAGAAGACATAAACTCTGTACAACATTCATACAATGCATGATATAAATAGAAGCAGAAACTATTACTGAAATGCAAATGATCATACGGCAAAACAGATCCATATTTACATAAAAATGATTGGCAGACATTACAAGGAAACTCAAGCGATAAAAGAGTCAACCAACTGGGTTTGATTTGATCAAATCAGAGTTTCAAAACAAAATATAGTAAACAAAAAATATACATTGACTTGAGAGCTCGTTCATCCACAAGACTCAAAAATAGTCCATAAAATCCAGCCAAAATCAACTGCACGCAAGCAAAAACTCCTAGTTCCACCAAAATGAACCAAAAATATAAATTCCAAAGCCAAGACAAAGTTTCTTACCATGTAAAGCATGAGATCAAGCATATTAAGTATTAATTCCCCCATCCAAAATACAAAAATTTGATTCATACTAATCATAATGAACCAAAGCCACCAAACAAAATGACAAATTTCAACAAGAAGACAACACTATAATAATCCAAAACAAAGGTGCAACACCTGACCACCTAAAAATGATAGCTTTAAAACACAGCAAACAAATCTAAAACCAAAAAAATCTCCCATAATCAAAATAAAACAATAAGAAATAAACACAAATAGAAAATCATAACCCGCTTACAAAATGAATAGAACTCAGCATTATCTATAGAAAAAGGCACCAGCTTTAAGAGATTTATACATTACCTGATACTTTTCTTTATGCTTATTTTAAAGAGAAACACGGAGAATTATACCCAAAAACAATAAGAATCTCAAAAAAGAAAATATAACAAGCAAGTGATTAATGTTAGGAAGAGCATCGAGCATAACGAAGGAATATACCGACCAGACAGAAGACATTAACAGTTTAACACAAACACAGGTGTTTAAATATGAGGGCAGTTTAGGAAAATTAGAAATACAATTTGACGAAAATGTACGATGGACTTTTGTTTGAGAAAGTATAGAATTTATTCTGAGTTGTCCTTAGAGAGCGTAAAAAGGTTTAGCGGTAGTGACACGTGGCGATAAAGTAGCGAAGGAGAACAGAAGCGAAGATCTGAAAGTGCGTAAATTTAATTTAATTAATTAGTTAATTTGCCGTTTTGGTAGGTTTGTGGTGGCCCTTTTTTCCTCAACTACCGCTTTGCCATGGTTTGAAGTTTTTGTGGTTGTTATGACTATTTTACCCTTGTTTCTGTTATTAAAGTCAATGAAGTCCTTTTTTTTTTTTAACTCCAAAGGAGACTTTTAAATAACAACCAAAATTTCCATTAAAGTGTATTTATTTGGACAAAATCCTTAGGTTGATATTTTGGTTTGAAAATGTGCACCAAGGAAAAATACACAAAATTAAGGAGTGTTAGATACAAGGATAGAAAGAAATATAACAATGAAAAACTTTACGGATTAACAAAACTAATAGATTATTAAAATTTTTAAAAAAACATACTTGAATTCAAACCTCTATCATGTTCAATTTAGGTAGGGTTCTCCGATTAGCAAAATATATATATATTTATAATAATGAAAGCGAAAGACAACCAAGTGTTTTTAGTGATCCAACTGAAAAGATTAATAGCCTGTTCATGGAGTAGATATATATATTGATAAGAGTAAATTAAAGTATAAATAGTACAATGTTCTTTGTTCAGCAAGCCTGGAGGGTTCCTAATATGTACTCGGGAGGTGAAAAGTTTTCTAAATTTTAATGTTGGAGGTGCAGAAGTGGTTTTTCGTGCCTACTTAGGAAGATGACAACCTTTAGAACTTCTGGTGACAAGTCAAAAACAAATCAGTGGAGGTTTAGTTTGCAGAATGGTTATCTGAATTTTTAGTCGAAAATGCAGGTTGTTCAAGCTCTCCCAATAGCTAAGTTGACAACAGATTATGAGATTTCTGAAGCTCTCTAATCCAGCAGTTGCATGCTCCAGAGTCTTTCTTGGCAGGTCTCTATTAAGGCTCATGCCTTGGTCTGT
The DNA here is from genome assembly GCF_011075055.1 of Mangifera indica. NCBI lineage: Eukaryota > Viridiplantae > Streptophyta > Magnoliopsida > Sapindales > Anacardiaceae > Mangifera > Mangifera indica. The sequence continues at coordinate 14,194,458 of NC_058143.1, read as the reverse complement.
TTTCTTTTGAGTGTTTTGGCTAGTATAGATTCTCCTTTCTGGTACATTAGGGTTGTGTTTTGTATACAATTCATTTGCATATGTTTAGGTTTATTTTTGCATAGAACTTTCTCTCAAAATCTATCAAGGCAATAGATTGATAGATAGGGAGAGATGGTGGCTTTTGCTCCTTCTTGGTTGTGGCAGTGATCGGTCCACAAGCTAGGGCGTGTCTTAGAGGTGGACAGACGACTTGTCTTTGTGTTTTCTTCCGCTTGTAACCTTCTTTAGGCCCTTGAGTTTTGGTTGTTCCTTTTTCCATTGCCTTGCATAAGGTAGTGCTTTGTTTTGTCTATAATACTTACTTTCTTAGGAAAAAAAAAACAATTAATTATTGAATATATGTAGCTAACTTCATATATCTCCTTTCCCTATTCATTGTTTATATTTAAAGTGGTAGGGCTACATAACTAATGCAATAACTAATGGTGTCAAAGAGAATAATTTATTGTTATGTGATTGTTAAAATAGTAATTGGTCTATGTTTTTTGTTCCAATTTTTTAAAAGAGAAGACTTTCTTATCAAACTTAGTTTTACGAATTATGAGATAAAATAATACTTACTACCCTCTCTAGAGTCGAAGTTCAAAAAAAATTTAAACCTTATAATAATTGTCCTACAATTTCAAGAGCACGAGTAAACCACAAAAACTTTTTGCTTCTTTTACTTGGATAGACATCCCGTGTTTGGTCAAAATGTGTTGCATACACAAGTTGTGTGCCCATCAATTCAATTAAAAAGTCATGAGGTCTTGTAAGTTACATCTATTGTTTATGAGTGTACACTTGACATGTACCTTAGTGTTGCTTTGAATGGTCAGATGATTTTCCACTTTTTCTCAAAATGCCCATAAGAGAACTACCATTTCCATACATAAATCATATACCTTTCTGTAAGTATCTTTAGAAAACCCTAACCCTTTCAACTCATTTCAAAGATCGAAAATTCTTTCTTACTTCATGCATTGTTTGTCTTCCTTCTTTTTGTCTTTGTTGTACTATTCTAATGAGGTCTCATAGAGATAACTTTAGGGTTTATCTTCTAAATTATTTGTTGATTTAAAGTTATTTATATTTTTCAAATGTCTTTTGAGAATTCTAATGACAATGGTGCCTGCTTCTATGTTGACTCGAAAGGCTCATCTTTTGATGTGGTTCCTCAATTAGCTTATAGAATGAGGAGGACTGCAGGGTTAATTGTCTTGCAACCCTCTACCCAGGTAACTCTGAGGGCTAAACCTATAGGGAGCAACCTATAAAATAACAGCCCGGTGACAAGTCTAATTATTTAAACTTTTTAGAAGTTATTTATAGTTTCCGAGACTCATTCAAACTTACCTACTAACACTGCTAGAACTGTGCACAAGCCCTTGGTTGAGATAGCTTTGATGACTTCCTCCACAAGTAATGCTATAAATGAAGTACAAAATTTCTTTGCAACTATTAACGCAGAATAAATGGTCCACAAGGAGTTAATTTTCAAGTTTGAGAATGCAGTTACTCACAGACAAGATGTCCGAGGGTGTTGATAATGATGGCAATGTGACACAATCATTCGCTGTTTATTTATCCTGTTAAGCAAATTTGCATGTTTCTTTCTGGCATCCATAGGATGTTACAATAATACATGTCACATGAAGAAACGGAGCATCATCTTCATAATCTTATCAAAGCCTGCTTATATTTCATCTTCCTCAAGTTCGTCTCTCTCTGGATAGTCACCAACCTATAAATATAAGATAGCATCGGCATTAAGCAGATATATCAAGCAGTAGAATTTCCAATGGTGTACAAATCCATAACATTTTTTTAACAGGCCACTCTTTTAAGGTTTGAGAGCATCAAAAAGCGCTTAAAACTTGAGGGATGAAGCTTAACGGCTAGGAAACTTTGAAATTAGGGATGATCAGCATCAAGAAATTGGCAGTCTTGCATACAGAATGAAGATAACTTCCTTATCATGACTGAAGTTTCTTGTAGATCATTTATAGACACAACTTTCTATCAATGTGCACTTTATCAGTTTGTTCACTTATTCGACCTAAACTAAAGGATGATTCAAAACTCAAAGGGGCTCAACCGCTTAATAGGAAAGTGAGTTGTCATTGGCACAAAGTTTTAAAATAAAAGCATAATGTAATTTGCCATACGAACCTTTACTTTGTCTGGCCTAACCATTGCACCATGGAGTGGAAGGCACTGAAAGTAGCGTATCCCTTTCACACTGTAAAATGTCCAAGAAAAAAACTTAATGAAAATGCAGAACAGGAAGGTGCATTCATTTGAGTGCACAACCAGTTTTATAAACAAAATTCAACAGCAAAATTCTCCTAAGGTCTAAGCTCTCACTAAACTGTGCATCATTTTTTGTTTAAACTTAATAAAGGTATCTCATATGATAATAGCAGCCCTAAAGTGTACTATGTGGCATAGAAGTTTAATGTTCATCAGTGCATACCCAAATTTCTTTACGCTATATTGAAAGATCTTGCATTTTCATACTCTCCCAGGCTACCCTTGCCACTCAGTAAATTGCATAATGCTCTACCAAGTTATATGAAACAATCTATAACACGAATGCATCAAAGTTTGTTTGGTAATGCTGTTCTGATTAAAATATTAATTTTGCAGGATATACAAAAATAAACAGACAGCACTAGTAACTAAAAATAAGATGCACAACGACAACTGAATAATTAGAAAACTAGATAACGCATTTTTGAATATTGAAAAAACTCCAAGAAAATGAAACAGCAGTTCACATACATGCCGTCATGTTTTCCCAATGGTTCATCATATTGAATTCCAACCCAGAAACCAGGTGAAAGGGATTCTGCTCTACCCACAAATTTGACAACACCTCTTTTTGCTCCTGGATCAACTTCACATCTGTCTCCTACCTTATGTATTGGAGATATTGAAAAAGGTAAACAAATTATGGTGAAAGGGTCAAAAACAAGACAAGGTATTTTGTATAATCACAAACTGTGGAATTCAAGAATGTTCTTCAGTCCTACCAAAATTGGTTGGAAGTGATAGTCTAAACGCATAAGGTGGCCATCTACATTTGCAGTTAAAAAATGTTGTACTGAATGCAAAGAAATATCAATTACAGGCTACAGTCAACAAGTAAACCCAGCACACTGAACCAAGTAACATCAATAGTTTCTTGAAATAGTCATACGAGGACACAATTATCTCATATCAATCCAACCATGGCATCAAAGTCACATTCAAAAATGCAAATGCTAGAAACTTCTAATGTGTTACATTCTAATTGTACCAGGATTTTAAGTATCTTCAGCAATTCCAGAAACATGCTTTAGTACTGGGATTTATGCAATTGTCAATTACTAAAGAATGGTTCAACCCTTTCTGATTCTAGGAGCATAAAGAATCTTGCAACTTATTACCGTACACATTATAGAATCCTTGTCTCTACAATAAACAAGGAACAACAAGAATAGAATAATAATAACATTTGATCAGTTGTTGCATTGCAAAGACTACTCAGATTAAGCAGGCAAAAAATAGTTCATAGTTATGATGACATTGAGCAATTTCAGCAGTAGGATGAAATACTTGACTCTGAGGATTATAAGAAAGAAAGATGCCCTGTCTCCATCATATGAGATAGAAAAAACATAATTCAATTTTCCCCCTATCTATTCCAATCTTTGTCCTAAGGTGTACTAAGTGGCATAAAATAATTGACTTTACGGAATTATCTACTCTGTATCTATCAAGAAAAGACAAAGTCTCCCTTTTGTTTTCTCTCATTTGCTTTTCAGGATAATTAATAATCAATTGCTAGAACTGGTTTCTAATATGTATAAGATCTATAATTGGGATAACAAGTATGAAAATAATTGACTTCAAGGAATTTCAGATTCTGCTTCTAATTGTATAGAATGTACTTCGGTATACTCAACAAGAAGAAAAGATAATTATTCCATGAACAATACATGTTTACTGTTAGGAATCTCTAGTCATTATACTTCTGGTTAAAAAGCAAAAAAAGAAAGAAAGAAAAAGCACAGATGCATAGGACATTTTGAGCAAAAAGCAAGAAAGACTTGCCAACATCTAAAAAAATGACACAAAGTGAACACACAAAGATTAATCTGGATTATAAGTCTCAGTTGGTAGAATGCTGACACTTCTCTTTTTGCTCATTTTTACCAGCCTTAATAGCTTCGTTGATTCCCATAATCATCTCAGGCAAATTTTACATATTCTCCTTTGAAGAACTGAACATTTGTGAGCATTTATTATAATGGATAATATGTAGAAAAGTACAAAAGAAAAAAAAAAGGAGTTAATTGACCTTAATATTTGCACAGAGGTCTTCCATGTAGTTGTCTGATATCTGTCAATCAAAATAACACTAGAAAATAAAAAATCAAGACAAGAAGGAAAAAGAAACCTCAAGATACCCCATTACTACATTATTTAATTGAGAAAGCAGCTTGATGCAACCAATTATTTGTAACCCTTACCAATTTTTATTAGGAGCACTGGACAGGAGATTACAAATGGAATGTGGGAAACCTACCTTATTCTCAAGAGCTGATGGCTTTTGAGATTGCATTTTCTCCTTAAACTTTCTAAAGGTACCTGAAGAGAATGTACACAAAAGTAAAAAAGAAGACCCAAGGAAATTACTATCCACTAAAGTATAGAATATGGTTCTCCATTTTAATATGTTAGAAAATCTGAACTGATATTATTATCCAAAATTAGTGGGATTAAAAGCCTTAGGATTATTATTACTTTTTTATTTTTTATATTAAAGATTATTATCCATCTTTGTTTTTGAATTGTTTGCTTCCCAATAAAAAGAGGTATTCATTAAGAATCTCATTTCTCATTTTCACAAAATAAAATCACATTACTAGTAGACACAATTGAAAATAAAACCTTTGGCACTAAATTCTGTGTTTCCACACTATAGTAAATTAAAACAAATCATGCATCGTGCTATTAAGTTCTCTACTGCAGATATTATTTAAAAAAAAAAATGAAATCAAAAAGAAAAAGCAAGAAAGACAGAACCCTTGATGTATTATAAGATTTCTGTTATTACCAATTTTAAGGTATAACTAGCATCTCAAGTCATTTTGTCTATAATGCCACTTTAAGAAATACTGACCTACACCTTTTCTACAGCATTGACAAGTTAAAATTCAATTTCTGCACAGAGAGAGCAAATGAACTTAGAATTGGTTATCTCTGTAGGAAACAGTCAATTCAGTATCAAAATTTCTCCTTATGGCTTATCGAACTACAATGTAATTTGTCAGCAGATTTGGTGGCTACCTCAGACGATTTTATTTTATTATATCAGCATTAGCTGAAATTTAAAGGATCAGGCAGGAGATTGGGTGGCTCCTAGACTTGAATCTAAGTGAAAAATAAAAAATAATCAAATAAGAATTTCTGACAAAGTTCCTGGACGAAGCTTTAACTCTTCAAAGTCACTTGCCAAAGTCAATAGTGTGACAAAGAAGATTGGTTATCAACATCAAACGATTTGTAAAAAAATTAAATTTATCTACATATATCTAATTTGATAACACCAAGTCATCACATCTCATATGACACCATCTTTCCAGCCTAACTAGAAAATGAGCCAAGCAAAGCAAACAATTGTTTTCTTCAAGAAAGAAGTAATCTCTGTCCTGAGGAATTTTACTTTAGTTGTTGCAAAGCTTGAATTTTCAGATCTTTAAATTAAGTAGCATCTTAAATTTAATTTCTTTACAATGTCAACATTAGCTGTGTAATGTGATAATGAAAGCCATAAATTGGGTGTACACTACAACGTCTTTTGTGATTAGCCTCAGTAACTTCATTACTGTATTTAACCATAAATAATTTAGAATCTAATTCCACAATTAAAGAACACTTTGCCAAAAGAAAAAAACTTAAGTAGAGTTTTATGGATATGTAAGTGAATTCAAGCTCTTTAGCTACATGTCTTTTTGCATTTTTTTCCTAAACATTACAATGATACTTTACAATTAAAATACAGTTGCCTCCAAAATAAACTCTGTGAAGGCTTAGTAAAGGATAATAATGTTGCCGTTCATAATTTAGTAATATTGGTAAGATAAATGCTGCCTGGCAAGGCCAAGGCACAACAAATACGCCCTTGAGCAAGCTCAATTTATATTCTAGCCTCAAATTTAACTTATGTTTCAACAGCACCAGCTTGATTAGCTCAATATAAGGTTCTGCCCCCAAAAGCCATAACACCTTATATCAGCTCTATTAAGTTGATATCAATGGCTTGATTAACCAGTTATACCAATTCTCTTAAGTTTTTTTATTCAAAAGCGTTTCATAATGCTAATGAATATGAAATGAAAACCTAGCACACAAGTTCATTCCCAAGATAGGAAAACATATGTTGTGGAACTTACCATCACGTTTGCAATACTCATCTTCAGGTATAGTGTATTTCTCCACCAGCGAAGTGTCTTCAAGCCAGCCACCAGAGGTTACAGATGCGGGGTCAAGATCTATGACATGTAACCGAAACCTTCATAGAGAAAAGACATACAGGCCAAATGAAATCAATCAGAAATGGAATGCACATAGGCAAGGCAGAAAAAAAAAATCACCAGAAAAAAAAAAACAGCCAGTAGATCAATAAGACAGGCTTCAGAAAAAAATATGCCGGTATTTTTCAGTTAATATTAGATAATTCAATACTTGAGTTTTCAATTTAACAAACTATAAAAGTCCTGCAACTATTACAACATAACATTTTAGAAATCACCGGTCAAAATTAGCTAGGTTTAAGCTACAATGCACTAGCTACCAACAGCTTTCCTCTACTTTGTGAAGGCTTAAAAACTGTGTAATGGAAGTAAATAATAAGAAATAGTTATATAAACCAACTATTTCAAGAATTAGCAAAATAAAATAAAGGAGACAAACCCATTGAGAGGCGAATAAAATCCAAGAGGTCTAGAATTATCACTCAAATCAGAAACTTTAGAGTTTGTGTCATCATATAATTCGAGCTGCATTGAATCAACAGATGTACCACATTTTCTCCACAGCTTATCTTTTACAGATTCCACACTCATCTAAAAAAATAAAAAATAAAAGAAATAATCATCTAAGAAAGAAAGTAAGTTAGTTCATAAGTAACAGTATTATTTGTGTTGATGGTGAAAACCTGAAGGGAAAAACGAACATCAGCAGCAAAGGTTTTGATATTCGAGTGAGTGACGCGTAAAACAACTGACTCATCGCCCTCAACCTGCCGCAACCTAGCAGCCATATCTTTGCGTTTTCACTTTACTCAAGGGTTTTTGTAAGCAAAATATTGTCTTTTCAGGATCAAAAACAACTGCTATAGATTACTAGCCAAATCCCCCTTTAATTTAACAAAAGCTGATTAAAATGAAACGGTGATTAACCCGTTGAAAGTGCGGTTCGGGTCCCAACCCAACGGGTCGGTTTGCCATTTTCAAATTGTTAAAACTTGGAGGGTTTTTTCTCAAAAACTGACACAGTGAAAAGGGTTTACTTAAGCAGAACAAAACAAAACACCCGGCGTGGAAGTGGCTTTCTGTGTGGACGCAAGGCCAAGGAAGTGGGAGTGGGAATGCTAGTGGTTGAGTTCTGTTAATGATGGCCTCTTCTCTGTTTCTCAAGCCCTTCTTTATCTCGCTCGTCACTGATCTCAACAACCAAGTAAGTGTGTTTCTTCTTTCATTAATCTTTTGTTTAGTTCAACACAACTTCTCATATTTTAGCTAGCTTATATGGAGAAGAAAGTGTGGCGTATGCCAATACGTTGTGTTCATGTTTTCTTATTGAATTTGATTTTTTTTTTTTATTTCTTGAGGGAATAGCACTTATGAAATGATTCTGTTTTGGTGTTTCTTATAGGGTTCTATACCTGGGAATTCCCCAACAAGTTTGTGGATCAGGAAAGAATTTAACTTTAGGGAAAACCGTTTATTGTTTGTGAAGAAATTCAGTTTAAATTGTTCAATGGAGAGGGACATGGATGTGAGCACTTCAGCTGCTGTTGGTGATCTGACAGAGTGTTGCGAAGGTTTGTGCTGTTGTTTATTTTGTTCATGTTTACTTTAGCCCGTGGTTGTATTGGCACTACTGTAATTTTGTTTAACATGATGCAGGAACTAGTGTTAAGGAGCCTAGTGTTTCAACATTGTTGATGAATTTTGAGAGTAGCTTTGATCCTTATGATGCAGTGAGTATACCCCTTTACCAGACAGCTACTTTTAAGCAGGTAAGCTTGATGGACTACTTTGACTTCAAATTTTTCTGTCTTGAGGTCTGTGTTCATCAAGATTATGAAAGAGAAAGCATGATCTTGATTTTAGAATAGTTCTGTGCAATCGTATAGTTGAGAGAGAAGGGGGTGGGAATCTTGGAAAGAACTTATACTGTAGTTGTTCTTTTGGAAGCATGGCCATATTCGCCATATGGATTTTTGAGTCCTTGTGGTATTAATTTGTGTTGACTTTTTGTTGAAGCCATCAGCAATAGAAAATGGTCCCTATGATTATACCAGAAGTGGAAATCCTACACGAGATGCATTGGAAAGGTTAGGTTTTTGCAATCTTTAGATTCTCTCACATATCTTTTTTCTTGTGAATTTTTGGATTTTTTCATGTCTTTTTTCTTGTGAGTTTTCATTTGAATCTTTTTTACTGATTTTTTAGCCTCCTAGCAAAGCTTGATAAGGCGGATCGAGCATTTTGCTTCACCAGTGGAATGGCTGCTTTGGCTGCTGTCACCCATCTCATCGGAAATGGTGCTTCTCACTTTCATACTTTACTCTTATAAAATTAAGTATGCTTTTAGTGTCTCTTTCTTTGCGCTGTACTTTCGATAAATGAATTTTTCTTCCTTTTTTGGTGATGGCAGATGTTGAAATATTCTTGTATATTTTGATTATCCAGGTCAAGAAATTGTTGCTGGAGATGACCTGTATGGTGGTTCTGATCGTTTGTTATCGCGAGTAACTCCAAAAGCTGGGATTGTGGTGAAGTTAGTATATTTCTCATTTTGATTGTAATGCATTTTCCTTTATTAAAAATTCAGATTACTTGATTGAAAATGTGCAGACGTGTGAATACAACTGATCTAGCGGAGGTTGCCTCTGCTATTGGTCCCAAGACAAAGCTTGTGTGGCTTGAAAGTCCGACCAACCCTCGGCTGCAAATATCCGATATTCGTGTATAGTGTTTAACTTTTCTATAATTATATATATATTGTTGAGGACTTCAGATTGGTTAACTGCAGGTATGATGAGTGAAATATACTAAATCTTACAATCAGCAGATATAGCATGCTTGATAATTTAAATATAATGTGTTTTAGAAATGCTATCATGGAATTCTATAAAAATGAAAATATATCTTGTGTTGGATTTTTCATAAAATCTATTGGAACAATGCAGTTGCCATGCATTGACTGCTCTTACTTGAATATGAGCATGGATTTAAATCAGTTTCTTTATGATTCATTACTGTTTTGGTAGTGGTTTTTAAATATTTTTGATGCTTTCTCTTTACTTTTCCATTTGTGTTACACTTTTAGAAAATTGCTGAAATGGCACATGAACATAGTGCTCTTGTGTTGGTCGATAATAGCATTATGTCTCCTGTTTTATCACAACCGCTGGAACTTGGTGCAGGTATAACAACATGTGGAGATATGTCCTGACTTTAATGAACTGTTATTTTTTATATTAAATTATTCTTAATTATGATTGTGCAATTCCTTTTCAGACATCGTGATGCATTCAGCTACTAAATTTATTGCTGGACATAGTGATGTCATGGCTGGCGTGCTTGCGGTAAAAGGGGAAAGGTTTAGCCCTTGCTCTCTCTATTTGTGCACTCCTAGAATACTTATGTGAATCATTTTGTTTTTCCATACTGTGGTTTCATTGAAAAAGTGAGCAATATCATAATTTTTGTGTACATAGCATGTAGATTTTAAAAAGGATCAGTCAACATGTCACTTGCAGATCTGGAAGAACTGCACTCCATCAAAATACAGGCAAAAAACAAATACAATATAAATAGAAAAAGCAAGAAGTTGATAGCATTGATATGATACTGAGAACACATTGAATGTGCATTTTCAATAGGAACATACCTTACAGCAGCAATTATGATCTAAAGTCCGTGAAATTTGCTAACGCATTCTAAATCTGGGAGGTCCTTATCTCTTTCTGAAATGAATTTTTTTATTTTTTGGTCTATGGATTCTCCCCAATAATTCTTCATTAATGTGTTTCCATAACAGTTAATTTACATAAATTTTTTTTTTCATGTAAATTTTTTTTACTAGAAAGTAGTAAATTTTCATTTAGTTTCTTATGTTTCATAAAGTATTAATCTTTGTGTAAATAACTTGTGAAGTTAATATCATTCCAATTTCAGCTAGAATAATCTTTGTGGATTTTAAATTTGACATGTTTTTTAAAATTCCCAATATTAATTTTAACATTTTTAATAACTTAAAAATATTTTATGTATAATAATAGGTTTAAGTTAATTTTAGAATTTGCATTTGAACAACTCTAACGTCAGCTCTAAATCACTTTTTTTTTTGTAAAGAACCTATTAGATTGGATTCTGACTCTGTTTCCATATTAATTGTGCTTAATGATCGTATAACATCATAAAATTGATTTTTTATTGTGACATCCAAAACGACACCACAAAAGAATATAATTATTCCGTGAGTTTAAACAAGGAAGTCAATGTGATTATCACTTCAATTTTTTTTGTTGGTGATCATTAATATTCTTCTATTTCTGATTTAATTGCTTTCTACAACTTGCTATTCTTGTCAATTATTTATATTCACTTCCCTTTCTAACTTTTCCCCTCCATCTATACTTCAGCTTGGCAAAAGACTTGTATTTCCTACAAAATGCTGAAGGCTCTGGATTGGCTCCATTTGATTGTTGGCTCTGTTTGCGAGGAATCAAGACCATGGCCTTACGTGTAGAGAAGCAACAGGTTCTGGTTTAGTCAACTATGAGTATACGAGTCCTCTTATGTTTGAATAATGCTTCTTCCTCCTATTAATCTTCTGTGTGGTCCTGTAAATTCTGATATATATGCAAGTTGAGTGCGGAACTTAATAAGTTTAATTTATGCGATGCATCTCAGTTGATTCACCGTCAAATATGTTCGAATAATGCTGTTTCATACCTTTTCAGGAGAATGCACAAAAGATTGCTGAGTTCCTTGCTTCCCATCCTCGGGTGAAGAAAGTTAACTGTGCTGGTCTCCCAGGTCATCCTGGACGTGATTTACACTATTCTCAGGTTATAGTCAAATAGATGGATCTTAAATTCAAGTCTGTTATTCCCATAAAATCCTTACCATCAATACGTCATGCTTGTTCTTGCAGGCAAAGGGCCCAGGCTCTGTACTTAGCTTTCTGACAGGATCAGTGGCACTCTCAAAACATATTGTTGAGACAACAAAGTACTTCAGTATCACTGTCAGTTTTGGTAATTACACTTCTTAATCAAAGTGCAAATATGATTTCAAATTTTTTCATATAAATTAGTTTTAAGTTATGTTATGAATTAATTCAAGAATCTATATGAGCCAGATCAATGAGTGTTGATGAAGATGTCCTTTGCGCAAATCTATTTTAACTAACCCAACTGATATTGCATTGTAATTCAACTCTCACTGAGTGGTTATCTTCTATATTTAAGGAAGCGTGAAGTCTCTCATAAGCATGCCCTGCTTTATGTCCCATGCAAGCATACCGGCAGCTGTGCGCGAGGCAAGAGGTCTAACTGAAGATCTTGTTCGTATCTCAGTGGGAATCGAAGATGTTCACGACTTGATTGCCGATTTAGACAATGCACTTACCACCGGACCTCAGTAACTTCTTGTATATGCCTAACTTTTGGCCTTCATAGACCGTAATCGGACGACACCCTTCAGACACACCCAAGGTAATTTATGTTTCTCTCAGGAATTAGGAGCTTGGAGCCAATGCTGAGCCTTGGAGTTTGACGCATAATATTGTAAACTCTATTCTCCCTTGAGCTTCTAACTTTATTATTAACAAAACATAATTTTAATTTATAGATGATTTACTAGTTAGATGCACCGTGAGAAGCTTTTGGATTGATTTTCTATTCATGGTTTGCTATAATTTCTAATGGGATTGTGTTGCTTCACTATTGTATGTTGTTTACAATACAATAGTTGGGTCAACTATTATAAAACAATAAAATAATGTGCACAAACTGCATCAATGATGATATCTCATCGTATGATTTGATAATTTTGAATTAAAGATAAAATAATTTCTAATCATGTGGGGATATATTATAATTTGTGCACATTATTTGTAGATGTAAATCAGGACAACATCATTTGGAGGTATTAAACTATAACTTTTTTTTTCAATTAATGGGATCAAATTTTATTTTTTCTATTAAATGGACTGAATTTTAAAATTTTTCTAATAAAAAGGATTAAATTTTCAGTACTTTTATTAAAGTTACCGATTTTTTTTTATTTGTTTTGAAGCAAAGGGATTTATTTGATATATTTAATATAGAATATTGAAAATTTATTCTTATCAATAGAAAATTTTGCAAGAGCAATCTCTTTAATAAAAAGAACAAAATTTGATTTTTTTAATAGAAAAAAATTATAATAGTTTTAAGTGTTATAATCTCGTAAATTTATCTATTAGAGCTAAGTATGGATTTGAATTAAGTCAAGTTTAAGTTTGATTCAATTTGTATAGAATTGAGTTCGAATTTGAGCTCAAGCTCGTTTCATATGAGCTCGAGTTTGACTCATTTTAAAAGGTTGAGTTTAAGTTTGATTCAAGTTTTTAATTTAACTCATTATTAAAATGATATCATTTTTATATTGGTTAAAATATTATCATTTGATATCAAAAATTTTAAGTTCATGAGTTGGACGAGTTGTACACCTTAAAGTTTGAATTTGAAAATATTAAACTTTTAGATTTGAGCTTGAGTTTGAGCTTATTTAAGTTAAACTTATTCGAATCAAATTTAAACTTAAACAAATTCGGTTTAAATTTAATCAACCAAATTACACCTACCTCTGAATTCCGGTTGTGCATACCAATTTCAATCCCTTTCCCCCTGCAAATCTCGTGAAACATTAACTTAAAAAAACAAACAAACAAAATATATATCTTCATATTTGGATTTATTAAAGTTTCTTGTTAGACTTTTGTCATATTTTATGAGAATTTGATCATGAAAGCTGAAAATCATAGGTAAATGATTGATTTTTGTTAAGTATTGATAGGTTAAAAATGAAAACTGTCTGTGTCTTGTTATTTAATACGATTGATCATATAAACTGTACTCACGGAGAAGACAAATAAAATTATTTTAAACAATTATCCAAAAATATATCCCCATCAAATGTTTAAAAAGTCGCCATCACAATTTGATCCTCTAAGTGGGACCCCCTTTTTCCCGCATTCCACGTGTCATCTCCACCAACATTTCTTGGTCCCTGATGAGGTAGGAGGAGCTCTTTGACATCAAAATCTTTATTTTTTAACGTAAACGATATTTAACTGAAAATTCTGGTAAACATTTGGAACAATCAAATATTTTTCAGGAAATAATCAAACGTGTGATAAAAATTTTTTTATCCATAATCATGATATATATAATTTAAAAAATATTATTATAAAATTTTAAAAATATTTTTAACATTTAAAAATTTTTTAAATATATTTCCACGTCATCCTTTTTAAAAAAATATATTAATTTGTACTAATTTATATATTATATCACATTATATATATATATATATATATTATATTTTATAATATGTTTATGTGCTAATTTCAATATATTATTTGTATACTATATGTTTTAGAATTTTACAAAAATATTTCAAAAATGGATACCTGGCAAGGATCTAAATGTAACTATCAGATTCTACTGGACCAGAAGAACATATACCAATATTCCATTTTTTAAAATTTATTTCAAGATTTAAAAAAAAAAAAAAAGGAATAAAATAAGAGCACCTTGATCTTAAAAAGGAAACAAGTTCAATTCGATTAAAATTGTCTCCCCACTATCGGAAGGCAACCACGAAGCTTCCTTCCTTTCGTTATCCTTCTCTCAGGTATCGTTGCTATCGAATTTAGGTGTAGATCGAGTACTCCATATCTTACTTCTTCGCGCGTTCACTTATAGCTAATCGTTTTGAATTTTTTTGTAAGTTTTTTTTGTTTTTTTTGGTTGAGCTGATTTGTGGTGATCACGGCTTGTGATGTTATGCTTGATTTAGAAGTTGTATGAGTTGTCCTTGTTTTTGCATTGGAACTTGAAGATGTCGAGTGGACCGGTGAGGAGAGTCTCACGTCAGGATATACAGTTGGTAAAGATGCTCAGCTATTTGACTCTGTTTGTTAATCTTCCATTTGTAATCTTTGTTGATTTTTTATTTTTAATTTTAGTTTTACTTATAGAAATATGTGGTAACTAGAACGGAGAATCGATAAGATGATTTAGCCGCGGGAAATTTACGAAATTACTATTTTCTTGGTTCTTTTCTGGGGGAGAATTTTAGCTGCTTACTTTCATGTCGGTTGGTCGAGGAGCTTTCTGAAAAGAATATGAATTACTTAAAAAATATTACAATTATTAATTCAATAGGTTTCGTATTTAAAAAAAGACAAAACGAAAAAGTTTCTAGAAATTAAGGCGGAAGCTTTCCCTTGTTTGTTAACCTTTTAAGATATTTTTCCTTGGCCTCGTGATTCAAGACTGAGCACTGTTTCATTTAGATACGCTATTGGCAATATGACTAGTCTACGGCAAGCCCTTTTTTGGAGGTTTAAATTTTTTTTTTAAAAATTATTTTGGGAAACATGAATGGATAAATGGAGAGCAGTTGATCACATAAGAGATTACATCCAAAGCCCTTGAGCACTATTGATATTGTTACACACTGGTGAAATAAATCCCATAGTTGAGTTATCAAGCAATCATTTAATCAACTCAGAATAGTTAATCAATTTAAAATTTTCTTCTCTTACCTTTTCTTATTGATATTTCATTTTAAGTTTTCTTGTCAAATATGCATTACAAACCCTTATCTGTAGTAATTTTTTTGTTAGCCTGATGTGTGT
Source organism: Mangifera indica (assembly GCF_011075055.1). Taxonomy (NCBI): domain Eukaryota; kingdom Viridiplantae; phylum Streptophyta; class Magnoliopsida; order Sapindales; family Anacardiaceae; genus Mangifera; species Mangifera indica. The sequence goes on along the minus strand of NC_058143.1, from coordinate 14,179,239 downwards.
GTGTTTTTGGTTTATTGGTTTTTTATATCAGGTACAAAATCTTATAGAACGATGCCTTCAGTTATATATGAACCAGAAGGAAGTAGTGGAAACTCTACTAGCTCAGGCAAAGATAGAGCCTGGTTTCACTGAACTTGGTAATTTTTCAGTTTTAATGCTTTGCAGAAGTCACAATGCCCAGTTTAACTCCTCTGAGTGACTTTAGTTTATAATTTGGCCCCTTTATTTTTCTTGTTCAAAATATTTTGTTGCTAATTTCCATGTAAGTGTATGGTGTCATTATTTACTTCTAAACTCTTTTTTGTTTTTTATGTTCTGTTTGATGGGTGTTTTTCTAGAACCATTGCTTTTTTCATTCAATTTTTTGTTCCACAAAGTCTTAAGCATTCATGTTCTGTTAGACATTCTGGAAAGTTAGTTTTTAAATTGACTAAATTATCACATTTGTTAGGGCAGCAGTATGGAACTTTTTTCTTAGCTTTATTGGACAAATAGATCAAATCTGTTAAGATTCTTGTTTGCTGTTTTTACACTTTAAATTCTCTGGTTGTTAATATCTGTCTTCCATTCTTTCTCTATCTTTCCAAATAGAGGGCTGATTAATTGAGTGATAAACTGCAAAATTTACAGCTCCACAAAATTCAAGTTTTCTAGAGGGGAATAATATGATTAAAAATAAAGTACTTTCACATCTGGATTATAGTTTCAGTAATTTTGAATAGCTGTCTTGATTGTTTGTGTGTTACAGAACCAAATTTCATAGTGCAGGCTTACTTTTCTTCGGAACCTTCCACTGTTTAGAAGGGAGTCGATTACTTGCAGAGACTCAGAGTAGGTTGTTTTGTAATTTTTGGCATAGAAGTTCAGTGGTTGCTACAGACATGAAACTTTCTTCTTCTTTTTTTTTTTTCTGGTTTTTTAATGAGGTATCTGGACTAGTATAATTATGCAAGCTTCTTTGATTTGTTATTGTACAGTCATTTAAGCGGCTTATGGAGAAATTTTTTGTTGTATATTCTTATCAAACAGCTAATGGTGTTCCTATCCCTATTTGCTGCAAAAAATTCTCCTAACTCTAATTTTGGATTTTTACTTTTTAAGAATCCAAAGAAAGTACAGTGTGCAGTTTCTATATGAACAGAGGATTTTTTTTTTTTCTTATTTTAGGCTTTTCATTTGGTTAACCAATTTCTTTACATAGCTAGATGTCTGAAAATGGTAACAGTTAACACTGGACATTTATTTTGGTATGGACAAGAGGCTCCTCATGGAGTTATGTAATTGCTGTGCTTTATGGGTCTTGAGAGGAGCAGTATCATAAGTTGGATAGTGGATGTGCTAATGTAGTACTCAAGGTGAATATATATGGCTTTGGCAAAATAGTATCAAGCTGGTAGAGGCACGGGGGAAGTAACATAATTCAAGTTCTGTTTGCTGATTGCTTAAATTAGTATTGTTGGATATATTTTAGCATCTAGAGTCATTATTGTTATGATAGACAGCGGAGCTATTTTATGTCGATCTAGATATTCAGAATAACTCTTTACTAACTTTTAGCTACTGCTTGAAATTGGTAACTTTATTTTATGATATTTCGTAACTCTCTTTTGAGGCCACAGAGATGGATGTAATTATTATGTACATTTTTAGGGTTTCATACTCTTTTTTTGGCAGACTGGGATGCATCAGATAACTTGTGACGTTTAGGATGCATCTATATATTTCTGCCAGTATCCAAAAAGTGGTGTTATCTTAGTTTCTATCCTGTATTTTATTCTTTAAGTCAACTTGTGAGTTTGAAATTTTGCTTGCTTTGCAGTTTGGCAAAAGCTTGAAGAAGAGAATCGAGAATTCTTCAAGGCTTATTATTTGAGGTTGATGGTAAAGCATCAAATTATGGAATTTAATAGGCTGCTTGAGCAACAGGTGCAGTTGATGAGTCAAATTCATCCAACTGGAGTTGCTCCAATACCTAATTCAAATGGCTCTAATGTCCCAACTTGTAAGATCACTTTTAGCCTTTATTTTGCATGCTTACTCTGCCTGCTTTGCATTGGTGAAAAACCTATCCTTTTTTTATGTGTGCTTTTTCCTAGTATTAATAGGTAAAGCAATTAGTTCCCTTGGCATTCTGATTCATATCTTATATCAGGTGATATATAAGAAGATGTTAGGTTCATGATCCATAAACAGTTGTTAAGGACTTGCACATAGTTTGGATGAATCTTTAAAAGTAAAAAAGAGTAAAAACAGTATTTGATGAGTCTTATAAGGTAGACTACATTTCGCAATTTTATTTGAAATTGGAAACTTAATTTTTAATGTTATTATGGTAAAAGAAATTATTGGTATACTTTGTTTTTTAAAGTAAAGAATTTCATTTGAATTGTAAATTAATCTCACCCTAATCTTCTATGTTTCTTTTCCAAAACCTATTAAGTAAAAGATCCAAGCTTCTCAATAAAATTAACCAGCAAAATTATAAGTTTCTTCGAGCTACAATATTTAATTAATAATCACTGATTACTGAAATGGTAACAAAGGTACAAATAATAGAGAAACTTTCCCACAATTTTAATGATTTTACCTTGATGAATTTGTCATCTAAATTTGCTTAGCTAAATCAACCTTGTTGAGTTTCTATGTCAGAGTGATGAAATTTCATGCAGTTTTTCCTTGGAAAACTCATGAAAATACTTCTTTGAAAGAAAATGTCTGATACCATGCTGTAGTTTTCCAGAATACATGATACAACTCAAAGTCTTATATGGCTTCTTTGTTTCTTTTTAAAATCACAACTTACATTAGTCTCTTTAACAGTGCACCAGAATTCAGTATGCTTTCCTGCAGAGCCGAGTGGACCCAATATAAAGCTAGAAAACATGCACCATCAAATTGGTTCTGGTTTACCCAATTCATTTACTAATGGAGGATTGTCATTAAGTACAAGTTTGCGGTCCTCTGTTGACATGTCTGCCCGAGCGAACAGGATTGATGCCCAACCTAATTTGCTTTCAACTCAGAGCATAGGTCTTATGCAAGGGATGAATGGGGGGATGATCAAATCAGAAGTGGGATATTCAGGAAGTTCCTCATCCCCTTATATGTTTGGCGCTGATGGCAATGTCCTGGAACCACGTCCATCTATTGCAGATGCATCTGTTACATCTTTTAGTAGTGTAGACTCCACCTCTCAAACCCTGAATGAATCACTTTTAGATGCGGACCCATCTTCATTTGGATTTTTAGGTCAGATTCCCCGAAACTTCAGTCTCTCAGATTTGGCTGCTGATTTCTCCCAGAGTTCGGGTTTGTTCTCTTAATGCATCTAGGATTCAATTTGAATTGTTTTTGAGTCCAAACAATACTAGGTCCATTGCTCAGAAAGACATTTTTGAAGCATTACTGGATAAATTTTTTGATGTTGTACTAGGATTAAATTTCACTTCTTCTATTTCCAGATATACTGGAGAGCTATCCTCGGTCACCATTCCTGGGAACAGATGGTGATAATTTCCTGGATTCACGTGAAAGAGAACATCAAGGTGAGTTCTACCTTCTCCTCCTATCCTCTCCAATTGCCATTTCACCTCAGTTTTTGTATCACAATGAAGGTTTTCTCAACCAAGAGAAGTTTTCATGATTTGTGGTCTTCATCTACAGGAGATAACAGAAGGTTGGACACTATCTCAGAAGGCATAACTTACGAAGATTTTGGAAGTGAATAACCTCCAGAAACTGGTAAGGTTCCTCCTCCTTATATAAAACTAATTGTCTTCCTCTTTTAGTAGCTCGTGTTATTGATTGAGGCATCATAACCTGTTTCCAATAACACACAATGATTTGCCTAGCAACTCCAGAGTATGACAGAAGTATGGTTATTGTCATTTATTTTACCGATTCTGAAATTTATGAGATAGTTTTGCTTTGTGGTTGCCTTGACAGGCTTGCATACATGCTTTTGAGTATTTAGTTTTTGTCTGCCCAATGCTTGGAAATTAGTCCGGCATTAATAATAGTAGCTGTCATTTCAACGGAACATGTCAATAATGATGTCCACGCAGATTGAAAAGTCTCCCTTAAGAAATAACTGGGCAATCATCTGATTACTGCGCTTATCTCTTGTGATCTATTACTGCAGGTCCGAGTTGCACATATAGAAACAAGGGGATTGTATATAACATATCATAACCGGAGGTGCATTGCAGTTAGAAGCTGAATTTCTCAAAGATATCATTGGGTTTGTGTAAGTTATCTTGCTTAAATATGTAGTGTTAAGACTTCGTATGGATTGTTAAGAAAATAGGAGTTACCACCAATGATTAAACTTCCTGGTAGTCACCAATGTTTGCAATTTAATTGTTTGTTCGGCTTTTTTTATGTGTCTTCGGGGTGCTGCCGGTAATCTGTATTTGTAACATTGATCAAATGGGGGAATCTAACAGCAACAAGCAAATCTAGATCAAAAAATGAGAAGAAATAAAATATGTTAGTAAACCTTAGGCAGTCATTATATTAGAAGTTGATGACACACATCTTTGTTTCTTTTATTAGCTTTTTGTTTTTTTTTTTTTTTTTTTTTGTAGTGTGAAATATCAATCACATATCTAATATTCAAGATGCAACCTGAAACAAATGGTTTCCGATTCTTTTGTGAGAGTATGTTGATAGTAAATAATAAAATGAATGTAATTATAATATGGATAAAGTTTTTTTTTTTTTAATCATAATGTTTGTTGAGATGCTAACTTTGAATCTGATGTCAAACGGCAGGATTAATGATTGAAATTTCAAGTCAAAATTTTGACAACAGTTGGATTGAAAAAACGAGGGCAACTCTGCAGCTTTTATATAAGGATGTTATCAAAAGTAATTTTAATTTTAATTTTTATTAAATTAAAAAAAAAAAAGCATTCTTTTTTAAATTAAAATAATAAATAATATAAAAATATAGTTAAAAAAATATTTATAATATAATAATAATTTAAAAAAATAATTTTATCAATTAATTTTATAATTTGGCAATATCAAAAAACTTTAATATATTATTAACATTAAAAATATTTTAAAAATTATATAAAATCATTGAATTAGGTAAATTAAGAGTTTGATTTTAAGATATTGTTAGAAGACTTGGTATATTCTTTTATTATTATTTATATTATTTGTTTATAAAAAATATATGCATATAGTTTTATGTAATTTATGTAAGAGTAGAGAAAAATAACCCACCTAAAAGGAATATTTTGACATTTTATATTTCACATTTAATTTTTTAAAAGTAATTTTAATTTTTTAATTTCTTGAAAGAAAGCCAATAAATTTATGATATAAGGGAAGAATTCTATTTAAAATTTTAATATCTTGTCTCAGCTTAAAAGTATTGGCTGTAAGTTGTAACCACCATTTATTATTATTATTATTATTTGTTACAAATTTATCCTTAGAATCAATGCTAAGGTTTATTGACATAAACTTCTAAGGCTGTCTGGTGAATCTTTTATTACAAAATTTTCGCAACCCGAAAGAGGGAAAAATTGAAAGAAATATCAAGTCCTGAACTTGAAGAAATGATTTTTCAATTTTGTCAAAAACCTAAGTCCCTTACTGCTTAAAACCAATGTGACAATACAAGCTGTAAAATTACAAGGAATGAACAAACAGAGCTACCTACGGTCAAAGAATAAGAGGTATCGAAAAATATCGAATGCAAAAACTAATTATGCACGCATCAAACCAAAAACAAATAGGTATAAGGGGAACATTACACAAATTCCTCCCATCCTGTACCAAGCCTACAATTTCTCAACTCTGCATCCCATTTCCATTTGATGCTTGGAGCAACATAATTTTCAAATGCATCACAATAGAAGACTCTTCTGCACATTCGACATCAATTTACACAGCTATCGGTGAATCCTGCAGATGATAAAATGTTATACTCCTCTAGGAATGAAATCAAACTACCAAAATATTCAAGTGGCCATAATGTGTAAATCTTGATAAAAATGTAAATGATAATGCTAACAGTAGAAGAAACCCACCTTGGCTGTTAGGCTTGACACAGCTAGATTAAACTTTTCTCTAGTTTTTGTACCCGCTACCTGCCCCGCCCTTGCAACCTTATTAAATGCATCATTCAACCAAGCTGATCCGGCAGTCACATATCTATCCACCACCACGTAAAAAAAAAAAAAACATTAACCATCTGGATTTATCAGTTCAACAGACATTTGACAGTTGAAAGTTGAACAGCCAGCCCAAACCATTGGTCATTGACAGGAAACAGAGAATCAGAGTTAATGTTTTTAGTTTATTTAGGAAGGAGTCTTCAAACCTGCTTGTTTTGACAGCTGATCCAGTATCATTTATTTTTCTCTCGGCTGCAAATATAGCTGCCATTGTTTTATCTGACACATGAAGCCTTTGATCAACAGACTTCACTTTCTCATTAAGCACTGAAATTCCAACTGTCAGCTTCTCCGAAAGTCCTACCCTTCGATCGAAGGAAATAACCTTGGCTGATGCACTTGCTGTCAACTGATGTTTCTCGTCAAATGCTTTAGCCTTATTCACTGCTTCTTGCCTAATTGCTGAACCTTTTGCCAGCATAGTTGTAACAACTTCTTGTGCTTTAGTAACATAAATTCTCCCACTATAAGAAGGGCTAGTTCTAGCCTGAAAACAGAAAAAATTAAACTAAGAACATAAAACTTAAAGAGAACTTTTAAGATGCAAATGATATGACGATGAGTCAGAGGACTCCAATGAAAACCGTGTTGAATTGAGCACTACAAATCCATAGATAGTTGGCATCCTATAAATAGATGGACTGACTCAAACACAAAAGGTCAAAATGTATTTGTGAAAGAATACAATTACGATTCACTTTAAAGATGCTTTGACTCATATGAGAAACAGTTATATTTTTATTCATGATAGGCGTTTTTTAGTGGAGAAGCTTAAGCTGAATTGAAAACTGAAAATTTATTTGCTGAATAACTCAATCTTTAAACTGTCATGACAAGGCAGCCCAATATCAAATTAGACAAACTCTGCATTCTAGAAATTAAATAGTCCTACAGCATTCCCACACCCAGCATCTTTTAGTACTGAACAATACTTGAAGTTTATAAGACAATTATTTTAACTGAAATTCTTAACAGCGAGTAAGCTCTAAACTGGTGATTTGTGGTACCTCAATATATTCAGCAGGATTTGCAGACACATCACTGTCCACCACAGTTATTACCTGCATGTATAGCCCTTCAGAACAGAAGAAATTTCACTTCTAAACCAGAGAAGAAATTTTAAAAACTTGTAATCAACTCACGTGAGTTTCAAGGTTGGGCACAAAGTTTTCAACTGGTCTTATGTTAACAGTCTGGTCTACAATTGTTGCTCCCTGAAGAAAAGACAACTTTTTAACTTTGTACAGCCACGGTATGCAAAAAAAAATTTCACGCACAATAGCATGAAATCCAAATCACACATTAAAATCTAACCAAAAATGAATTTCTTACAACTTCTCAATATGTGACCGAGTGAATGAAAACAAACATGAATAAAATGTTCCATGAAGTCCTGCATTATATTTGGTAACTCTACAAAGCAGCATATATATACAAAATTGCATTACAACTAAAAAACTAAATATGTCACCTTTAAACATACATCAGAAGCTTCCTACTACTTTGTATCAATGTTAAAATCGAAGCATCACATACAACAAACAATTTTCTATTATTTTAAATGTTTTACAGGCAACCAGGTAAAACCACCCATCAACTCCTACCCTAAGGGGGTGTTTGGTTTGAGTAATGTCTTATTACCAAAATAGAAAGATTATCTTGAAGATAAATTACTTAAAAGATTAATAGGTATAAATAATTATTATATTCGATAAAATTTGATAGATATAAATAATTATTATGTTTGGTTAAAGGTAATAAAAGAATACTAGTAAATTATTTTACTTAAATGTCCTTAAATATAATTATTTTTAAATATTTTTTTATTATTTATTATATTAATTAAAAATAAATTTATTTTTGTCTCAAAAAATTAATAAATAATAATAGAATTATAATAAAATTAAGATTAGCTTGATAATCTTTTAATACTTAAGATAAATGTGATAATCAGATTACCACTTATATTACTTGTCACGTCAGCATTGATAATAAAAGATTACCATAATATTTTATTACTGACAAACCAAACAAGATAATAAAAAATATATTACCAAAGTAATCTTTAAATTTTGAAACCAAACGGCCCTTAAATTACATAGCAAAGTAAAGTCAATTCTAATTGCTTCATTATATTGAAATTTAGTTATTCTATTTAATTAATCTTAATCATAATTATTGATTTAATTCTAATGAAGTTGGTATAGCTAAAGCTAAAGCCATGGCTTCGAATTAAATAAAAAGGGTCACGTCAAAGGGTGAAGTTAAAGTTAAGTATTCAAACCATTCTTTCGCTAAATTGCTTCAACCTCACTTGAAAACAAAAATAAAACTGAATAAAACCCACAAATTTAGCTGATTTCTCAATGTGAAAGTAGCTGGAACCAGCAAGGCAATAAATAAGTAAACAGAAAATTCTTTACAAAAATGAAAAAGTACGCATATTTGGGACACACCGATAACAACAACGCAATTTCAAGCGCTTTGTGGTCCTTGAATGTAACAAAAGCTGTCTTTGGATGTCCAGATTCTCTGCGCAAACAATGAGAAAAATAATAATAATAATTAAACTTTCCTTTCCACTTCATTTCATTTCTCCACCGATGCATTTAAAAATATGCTAAAAATATATAGAAAAATTGCCGCTTTTCCGCAATATATATATATATATATATATAATCAAAATTCGTATTCTTTCTTGAGTATACAAAGATCCGAAAATTATATTCAATAATACCCATGAAGCTACTTTTTTTTCTTTTTGATAAGTCAAAAGAACAAAACACAGATCCAAAACTTTGCTTCTCACTAATTTAAATTTTTCTCGGCTACCAAACACAGAATTAAAGAAGAAAAAGCAAAAAAAGAAAGGGAGAGAGAGGGGAGGAGTTAAACTAGCGTGAAACACGCGAGTAAATAAAAAATATTAAATTATATAAGCATGTAAAGAACAGTACCGTTGCATCTGAACGCGTTCAATATCACCGGAGAAAGAGAAGAATTCGTGAATCTCTCTTTCAGTAGCTAGATCCGAAAGGTTCGTTACTTTAACCGTTCTCGTCTGTTAACAACAACAGAACAAAATCAAAAACAAGGCAGTGGTGAAATAAATTACTAACGAAAATTTTGTTAAAATGGTTGAGAAGAAACCTATGAAAAGAAAATTGTAACCTGCATTGTTAATGTGTAAAAGCAGCAGTTCAAAATGGAGGGGCAGTTGATTGAGTTGGGTTGTTTGGTTGAATGGAAAAATAGTGAGAGAAATTAATACTATAACAGTTAAGTTGAAGCTCAGAGAAAGGAGGAATGTGGGCAGGAGAAATGGAATGCTATGTACTCTCATAAATGCCCTGAGCAATTTCTGTTTTCCCATTTTACCCTTTTCAGGTGGATATATATATTTTTTTAATAATAAATGGAAAAAAATAATTCTATTTTTCATAAATGGTAGGCATAATTTATTAGGTTAATATCTTTTAATATCAATTAAGGTAGAATCAAGAGTCTTGTGCAATTTAAGTTACAATAGTGGCAATGAACATTTGATGAAAAATTTTGATATCTATTACTTTAAATATTTTAAGTGAAGTGAGGATCGTGAATAGGGTTAGGTTTGACTCGTTTTTTTAAAGTTTAATTCAAATAAGCTCGAGTTCGAGTCTAAAAAATAATTTTTTTGAACTTGAATTTCAGAAACATTCGACTTATGAAACTCACGAAACTGAAAAATTCAATATGAAACTACTAAAATGATGCCATTTTGATTAAGATGCATCAAAATAACATCGTTTAATATTGAATTAAGTTTAAAACTCAGTTCAAGCTTGAAATCGAATCGAATTTAAGTTTGACCTTCGATTGAAGCTTTCAAGCCCTACTAATCAATATCCGAGTAAGCAAGCTCAAACTTGAGCTCGATTTGAATCCACCTGTAGTCGTAAGCCAAAAAGAAAGGATAAGGGAGATACATAATTTTTAACATGGCTTAATTTGGTGATCGGAAAACCTATGTCAATGGTGTAACTCGGTGGAACTATAGTTGTTACAAAATATCCTGAAAGGGATATAGATAGGAGAGAGTCAACAACAAAATTATTTGTTGGTGTGTCTATGTATTAGTATGACTAACTTCCCATTTTCTTCTCCTCATATCGGTTATTTATATTTATAACACTTGAGAAAAAAAGTTACATTCATATAAAAATATTTGAAAATTTATTATTCAAATATGATTTGAAAAATTTATTCGTATTTTAATTTAACTAAAAAGAAATATCTACAATATCAGAATTATCCCAATTAGGAAGAAGAAAATATATTTTCCTTGTTGACACATATGATCTCATTGCCATAAGATGGAAGGTCTATCCATATTCTTGAATGTTTCGTGGATAGGGGATATTATTAATTACTGGTCCTTCAACTAGTCATCGGTCATAATTGTTTTGAAAGTGATACTTCTCAATAAGACATTCTACAAGTTGAAGAACACCATATAACAATTGCTCCTAATATTTGGAATGCAAGTAGAAGTTTGAAAACTTGTATTATTGTCTACTTAAATTGATGCCACTCAAAATCTTTGTTATAAAGACGTCTTAGTTGGCACAATTATGGTCTTGTATATTTTGAGTTGTGTATCAATTTGTCAGTCCACTTTTCCATGAAATGTGATTATGTTAGGGTTGGTACCTTAAAGTCACTCGTCATAGTTGTGTAACTTATTATAATCACATATTTATGAATAAAATGGTATTAATTATTTATCTATGATGTTTTATGTAGATAAATGTCCAGAATAGTAAAACTGTGACAAGAAGATCAATGCATGAAAATTGATTATAATAACTTTGTGATCACATGAGGTGGTCGTTGTAAAACCATCCATACTCCGTAGTCTTGATATTAACTTAACTAAGGACACATGTGTAACACCCCTCCTCAGAAGTACTACCCACCGAAGGAGAGATGTTACAAATTAATATCCGGAGCATCTGTATTTTTTTTTAAATATTTTAAAATAAACATATCACTAAAACTATTTAGGAAGTATTCTAAGAAAACTGAAAATCTGGAAGCGAACAAAAGATGTATATACTCATATGAAAAACTCATCTAAAAGCATCTGAAAATATGGAGTAACCATATACAACTGTACAATCATCCCAAAAAGTCCAAAAGCAACAAGAACATGCAACTGTATACATGTAATATAAACCAAAGATAACCTGCTCCAATCGGATCTATTTACGCTGACCTGACCCTGCCTCGCAGCTACCTCGATCACCTGTATTTGCAATCATGAAAGAAAAGGAAGTGAGTGATAAGAACACTCAGTAAGGGGAAAGAATTAAGTAAACTATCTCTTTTCCTGTTCTAACTCACTCTCGAGACTCAACCTCACTCACAACCCCTCTAAGAAATCGAGGGGATAATCTAGTTCATTCTTTACTATCTGAGTCATACTTTGTCCCATCTGGTGTTTGTTTGATAATTTCTGGAAGCTAACTATAGGGATTTGGTACTTTTCTAGAGCTATTTTTCTTTCTTTCACTATACTATTTCTGAATCTAAATTGAACTCTACTGTGAGCGGACCCTACTAGGGGTCTATGTCCTACTACGGATGTGTCTTACTGCGAACGTGCCCTACTACGGACGATGTAGTGTAAAGTGCCCCATCATAGTTTATAGCATGCATGCAGGTCTTCCATCTTACTAATTTTGTTTCCATCTAAATTTATTCATAACTCACCAGATATTACTCTTGGGACGACCCCTAAATCTTGAGACCCAAATTCTTTTTCTTGCTTTTCTTTTTTTTTCTTTTCTTCTTTTCTTCTTTTCTTTCCTTTCCTTTCCTTTCTTTTCCTTTCTTTTCTTTTCTTTCCTTTCTTTCTTGCCCAAAACTACGAAATATTGTTCACAGAACAGTCATTTAGCAGGGCAGCCTTCTTTTTCATATAATTTAACAGTTCAAACGGTTTCTAATTCATACAAGTTATATATCATTGAAAAGAGGCTTCAAAGATCTTTCCAACAAGCTATAATAGCACTCATAATTCAATAGATAAGTCAGTCAAAACATGGGACGAACTCAGTGGTAAAAACTGTAAATATCAGGCAACTTTTTGCCATGAACAAAATAACACACATAGACATCCCAAATGGCAAAACAATATTCCTCAACTTCAAAATCATCATTTATAACCTAGATCCAAGGAACCAAAAGCCTAAAACATGCAACATATCAAGGATGATTTCTCTTACCTTGTTTCAAGTCAAATCTTTATAAGTTGACTTCCTTCTCTTTGTTTTATTTCTTTTATCACCAAAATCACCTTAAATCAACACCAAAACATACTAATATATTCATAAAACATACATCCAATATATATATAAACATAAGAAAAAAGGAAAAAGAAAGAGATATTTTGGTTACCCAGACTCCCAAAGTGCTTCTTCTTATTTTCCTTCCTTATTTATCTTTCAAAACTCTCCCGCAATCACTCACTGTTCTTAAAAAATGCAGCAAAGAAAGGAAGAAGACTGCCTTCTTCTGGAAGAGACAAGAGAAGGATGGAAAAAAAACAAAAGGTAATTGCCCCTGGAAAAAGCAAAGAAAATAAGCAAGAAGACTTCCTTATTTTCTTTATTGACTTTCTCTCCATATATCTCTTTTCTCTTTATCTCTCTTTTTTTTTCTTTTTGTATTTATATACATATATATATTTATATAAACAAACCTATACATAACATAAAAAAAATGGGAAGTATCTCAAAACAAGGTTAAAAAACGTAATTACCTCTGGAATATATCTGAGGGTATTACAACATGTAATCTAGTTAAGACTATCATAATGTTGAACGATTTTATCGATAAGTGATAATATATCTCACATATCAAAGTTATTTAAAGACAATTTGATACGACACATAAGTGCAAGTTGTGTAAGATATATGCACTAGACTAATCTATCAAGAGGATTTCATATGAATAGTTACTCTAGTGTTTATAGAACATATCCTTTAATAAATAGTTATACATATGATCCTTTGACTTAAGGGCATCAGACCGTCTCATACAAGGTTGATATGGTTTCACACAAGTCCAATGTAATCCTTAAGAAAGGATTGTCAAAAATGTGATGATTGACCATGCTAAAAGATGTAAAAATGCTATGATAGACCAATAGAGGATCTCTGATAGGCTTATTGACGAATATCAATGATCACTTGAATCTGTGGTCACAACTGGAAATGTTACTTAGTCCAATATCATTTGGTCGTAGATACAGACATCAATCTATACATATCAAGGACAATAATTCTATGCCTTAGCTTGATAACCGTATGTTTGAAAAGTTAATAGTTAATCATTAACACTTCATCAATTGGATGGTCATGGTGTCTATAAACATCGAATTGTAGATTCAACATAAATCCGTATACTATTAACTCAATGGAGAGCCTATGTATCATAAATAATAAGAGTAGATCAAGTATTTAAGACATTGAATTATTCGCAAGGAATCGAGTTCAACATCTGGATTGTTGCTTTCGAGTCTCATAGAATGCTTGGACTCAAGGTATAAATGTATATGCTTTGAGGACCAAAATAAAATAATCTATAGGTGAATGGATTTGAGTGAGATTATGTATTGTTCACTTTATCCAAACTGGATAAGAATAAGGTTGAAAATGGATAACTGTTAGGTCACACGCACAACCATGCATGGGCAATGCATGCCCATGCATTATCCTGGGTTGACATAGTCCATAGATCTTATTGCATTTTAAAATCTGAATAATTATGGATTGTATAAAATAAAATAAGGATCAGACGCACAATTGTGCATCATCTCCTATATATGTCTACCTCCAAAAACTGTAAATATGCATGTGTAGAGTTGATTGGATCCAAACCATCCATCGAATGAAAAGTACCCCTTCAAACTATTATTAATTTATTAGATGAAAAAGTTCACCTTACAATGAACATTTTTTCTGTTGGTTGGCTTGGTAACTAAACTCTACCACATGGTTTAATGCATTCAGGTAGTATATATTTGTTCCTTTAGTATCAAATAACTTGTTTTGTACTTTTATTTTCCTAGTGAGATTTTGGAATGGCTTGACGTTACTTTTGTTAGGTAAATGGATCTAGTGGTGTACTTTTGAGAAAGATGCTTTGTGAAGGGTAAGATATGAGTAGAAAGACATGGTATGATTTTAAATTGTGCTAAGACCTAACGTTAATCTATGTAAGAGTGTTTGTTCTAGCAACCGTAGGGGTTGATAATTCTTTTATTTTGAAATGGCTAATCTCTTTCAGAGTGTTTAGTCTTTATGGATGCTACCAACCGTAGGGCAAGATATATTTGTCCTGCCTTGGCAAAACCACAATGTGAGTAAAGTTCTTCTGTGCCGTGCAATTTTTTTTTTTTTTTTCTGTATAGAAACATCAGCAACATTTACTTTTGGTTTCTTGTAGATGGTTTCAAGGATATGGAGAGACCCGCAATAGGTGGTGAAGGACTAGTGCCTCCTAATGCTAACCTCTGGATAAATCTGGAGTTGGTCTCTTGGAAAATTACTTCTAATATTACCAAAAACAAAAATGTGTATGCCTCCAAGGGGTAGCTTGGCTGGCTAAGTATAAAATCTCTAAATAGTCTAAAGAAGGCTTGGGTTTGAGACCGTAGGCGTCAAATCAAAATAAAACTTTTGAATCACCCAATGCAATTGGTTCGGCCTTGAAAGAACGATCTAGATTGGATCGGTTTCTCGTTACCAAAAAAGAAAAAAATTACTATAAAAGACCTTTGAAGGACAAGGATATGACAGACCCAATGGTGTTGCAGTGGTACAAGGCATTATAAAACTGGGCATGTTGACAATTTAGTTTCATATATCTTATGGTAGTTCTGGAATTCAGGTTTTGTTGTCGTCCTTCTCTATTACAGTGAAATTAATCAGGCAGTTGTATAATAGTACTGTCTTTGTGGTGTTAGTATTTTGTTGTGCAGTTGGCCATTTAGTTTTTCATGTTCCTATATATGGGGCAAAGGATTGAGTGATATGCTGATGCTTGAGGTGGTGACTGATAGCACAAAATTTTGTTAGAATCATGAGTATTATTCTCCTGAGACCTTGGCTTTTATTGTTTTACTTGTTCTCAGGTAAAGTTTATGACCCAATTCATGTGAAAAGCTACCCAGAAAAAAGCACAATTTGACATTGCAGACCTGTATACCATCAAGGCCATCAAGGTTTTGTTCTATCATTTATTCATTTCATTTCAACTATTACATTAATGTGCTCTGAATATTAGATGACATCTATGATTTCCAATTTAAGTTCCTTATGACATGACAATTAGTATTAACCATTTAAACTGCATCATTCTTTTCACACAAGTTTTACTGTTTTTATTAATATGAAGAAAGAACCTCAAATGAGAATCTTTTGGCCTAATTATTATATATTTGAAGTCTGTATAACAAAATGGGCGTTACAATGATCACAAATGGAGAAGTAATGTTCTCCTTTTAGATGGCATTTCTTAAAGAAATCCCAAAAAAAAAAATAATAACTGCACTAATAATATGCTTTATGTTGCACATATTCAAATTAAGACTCAAAGAAAATTTGTTGGAGGTGAGCCTAATCGAACCCGGGCTTATTGCTGCAGTGACAAATATATTCAGACCAAGCTCCAACATCTTTAAATTTGGTAAGTTCGAACTTGAGATTGTCAATTTAATATATGTCGAGCTAACCCCAGCTCAAATTGATCTACACTTGAATTTAAATATATTCAAATTATCTTTTATATTATCTATTAAATTATCATGAATAATAAAAAATTATCGAAAGATGAATATAATAATTAGATTATTTTTATATTACTTATCAAATCACTATTAATAATAAAAAATTATCAAAAATTTTTATTAACTTATAATCAAATAAAATAATATTAATAATAAAAAATATATTAATTGGGTACTCTTTTTATGCACGTAAAAGCAAATGACTCCTTCACCTTATTTAATTTTAGGTCTTCTTTTCAAAGATTACGTATAAAATGGTGAAAGTCATTGGCAAACAATGTGGAAAATGTCTTTTTGTTCCTGTCCAGTCAAGTCCAGCCCGCTTTTTTCCCTTACCTATTTATTTTCAGATAAATTAGTGCGGCAGCCACCAGGTGCTCGCAATCACTTGCTTTTTATTTCAAAGCACGTGCCTCAATACAGTTGAATTGTACAAGATGCTTTTAATGAAAGTCTTTGTTTTTGTCCCAACCAAAATTTGTAAGGAATTGTGACCATACTTTTCATGGATTAATCCATCGAATTCCAGAGGTTCATTATGTATTTTCTATTTTGTTCAAACGTCAATTTCTCACACAGACTACAAAAAGACTCCAACCAAGTTGTCACATTCTTCTAACTCTTCCAAAGTAAAAAAAAAAAAATTTGAATTCGAACTTTTATCATACTTATAAAATCAGGATGTACCTTTAAAAAAAACATATTCAAAACTAACCTATGTTTTGTGCCAAACTTAATAATAGTAATGGTCTTAATTACGAAGGAATTCTGAGGACCCTAAAACCAATCCTGCTTTTGATTTGCTGAAATGAGCACTTTGAAGCCCCGAATGGAGAATTGTGGGTTTTTTTACTAGTAAGAGAACAATTTTCTTGTCTCCTGAATCCGAAAAATAGAGATTCATTCCCAAAAAATCGTAGTTATTAGTATTTTAAGATACACGGTATATATTTTACTATATGATACGATATAAATGAAAAATAATGTGTATCATGAAGTGTATCAAATTAATATGATTCAGTGAATATATCATACAATACAATACATATTATTAATATAGATCGATACACTTTAAAAAAAATGATGATATAATACAGGTGTATATGAAAAATTTTAAATTTATAAGAGTGTTTGTGATATTTTATAAAATGATGATGTGTCAATTAGATTTTTTATTATTATTTTATTTTTAAAAAAATGTATCATACGATATAATATGATACTCAATATACGATAAGAAAAATTAGGGTTTAATAGACGATACAACATATGATTTGACTATCATATAAAAACAAATAATGCTTCTTCATTTTGGTATATAAATGATGATACTGGGACAAAAGAGAAAGGGGATTAGGAGTATAAAAGAAAGCGAATGGGCATTGAAAAGTTGGTAGAAAGATGAAGACCAATTTCATACTCATAGTCTACATGGAAATCCATATGGTGTAAGCTACAGAACAAAACTCACATGGCACATGTAAAGTATTCGCTTTTTCACTTTTTGTGCAATTTGTGCTGCACACCTTTGAATCCCACCACCTCCACCATTAATTTCTCTGAAACTCTCTTCTCTAAAGTAAACATATTCCCCTTCCTTGTCCTGCAAGTCATCCCTTTTAAGTCTCTCACACCTTTCATGGACTTCACATTCAATATTTGTGTGCTGAAAACTTGAAAAGAAAATTCTCTCCTTTTGCAAAAGAGCCATATGGGTTCTCAAAGAAATGAGGCTTCTGGGTTTTTGCCTGCAGCCATGGTTGATTCACATGAGAGAGATGCAACTGTGATATGGGAAGCTCTTGAACAAGATGATGTGAATTTTAAAGCCATTGTTGAGACTTTTGTGGGCAGGAAATCAAGTCATATTGTCCTCATCAAACAAGCTTATCAGAAATTATATAAAAGGCAACTCGACCAGGACATTGTCAGAATTGAACCACCCCACCCCTACCAAAAGGTTAGCTTGTTTAACTTTTCACTCACTTTGAACCATTTAAGAGTGCTTTTAGTTTTAGTGCACTCAGGAGCGCTTTCTTATGCTTTGTTTTGTTTCTTTTGATCTGCTTTTCTCGAGAGCCTTTTGAGAAAATTGTTTAGTATTTTAATGGTTAAATGGAACAGATTCTTGTGGCTCTGGCAACATCACACAAGGCTCACCATGCGGATGTTAGTCAGCATATAGCAAAGTGTGATGCAAAGAGGCTTTATGAAACAGGGGAGGGTAGTTCAGGAGCCATTGAAGAAGCTGTTGTTCTTGAGATTTTCAGTAAAAGGAGCATCCCTCAAATGAAACTCACATTTTCTTGCTACAAAAACATCTATGGGCATGCCTACACAAAGGTAATTAACATTAACTTAACACCTTAACTTATTAGTGGTTTCTTTTGCCAAGTTTACTTGTGTATTTTCAGTCTCTTGAGAGGGGAAATTCCACCAAATTTGAAGACTCATTGAAGATGGTTGTGAAATGCATTCTAAACCCTCCCAACTATTATGCGAAGGTAAACACACACATCTAAACTTCAAGAAAAGGCAGGTCTGTATAAGTTATTTGAGTAATGTTATGTATTTCCATTTTAAGTATACAAACTTGATGTATGTCATCATGTGATTAAGTATTATTTTATTTTTTATTCAAAATCATTCAATTACTTGATGACATATATCAAGAATGTATCCATTTATATATTCAAAATAGTTATACATGATTTTATTAAAATTCTTGTCATGTATATTGGTTTCAGAGATTGTATGCAAGCATTAAGGGGACAACATGTGATAAGGGAGCCTTGGGGCATGTGATTGTGAGCAGAGCTGAGATAGACATGGATGAAATTCAAAGGATTTTCAAGAAGAAATATGGGATGGAACTAAAAGATGCAATATGTGAAAGCATTCCACCTGGGGATTACAGAGACTTTCTTGTTGCTTTAGCCACAAAAACTTCTGTTTCATAATTGCCTTGAAACTACAACAATATGTTGGTTGTAGCATACTTAGCTGGCTAATTAACTTAGCTATATTTCTTAGTTTTTTGTACTTCAATGTCAATTTTAATGTGGCTTTTTGATAATTTAAACAAAAGAGGTCTGGAATGGTTATTGAATATAATTAAAAAAAGTAGGATTACCAATTAACAACATTGACAACAAAAACATGAAGATGCCAAGAATTTCTTCAATAATATTTTGATAGAACCTTGCAAGAATTACGGCCGAAAAGCCAACCGGTAGGATTGGAGAGTTCAAGGTTACATAAATCTACACTAAAAACACATACTTTATATACCTTGTACTTAAGATTGTTACATACCACTATGCTTCGTAGTATCAACACCCATGCTGGATGACTATGTGTTAACTCTCTGTTATCCTCAAACGAATAATGCAATATCGATATCACCATCTGTATCACACAACTGCAATTGCAAGACACGATGGTTGCTCTGCTAGTACTCCTGAAGCCTCACCTATCGACTCTCGTCCACAGCCAACTTTCTCCGAAATTCCACCAGCAAATACCACTCACTGCAGTCCCAACCACAACACAAACATAAAAAATATAATGCAAGAATTAAACTGAATATTTTATTTAATTATGTAAAGCAGAGCAGCCACCAACTGCTTCCACCCTGCTATTAAATTTCCCTGATTACATAACACAATTCCAGTACAAGAATCATACCCACCCCAGTACATATTGTTTATCCTATAACAGCAACACTAAATAATTTTATATCTATTTTACTCAACCCTGGCGGATCTTCTCATGAATGTTCCTTTCCCAAAATCTGCTGCATTGAATCTTTTTCATGCATAATTGTTGGCTGCTGAAGTCCTTTTCATTCTCTCTCTATAATAAAGCTTGAGGGGTCTATCACATTTCTATTGAACAACATCAATGGCTGGCTGACTTAAAAGAGCATACTTTCCAACTAAGCAACCATTTTGTATGAGGAACAAGTTCTACAAGTAGTCCAAAATTTGTGTCAAACTCAAGCTTGACTCTTTATTAACTTGGCATTATAAAAAACTGCAGGCTTGAGGACATTTTTAGGCTTCACACATCTGATATAGCGAGGCTATGTTGAATTCAAGGTGTCCATCAAAGGTTGAAGATGTAGCTGCAGTTTTGAAAACACTTCTCACATGCTAGTGTTGGAAAATTTCTTTGAACCGCAGTGTAACGTTGATATTGTTTTAATATAATAAAAATTGGGTAAACATATAGTTCAATGAATTAAGTTTTATGCGTATATCATGATCAATTTTATTAAATGTCTTGTATACCTTATAAATAAAATTTGAATTATGACAATGCACACACTATAAAATACCCAATATCATCATTTCAAAGCACATATAGACAGGAAAAAAAAAAAAAACTAGTTTTACCAAATCAACAATCGGATTTGAAATGGATTATGCATTAACTATGACAAATCAGGGAATTTTGAGTTGATTGAATACTGAATATAGCAGTGAGAATCTATGTACTTTAATCTAGCAGTTACGACCAAAAAAGTTTTTCTACATAACTAAGTTTAAAACAGAAAGCCTCCGGAATTCTTGATTGAATAATTTCAAAGGGTGCATACAGTGACGATAATATTAGTTTTTGAAGATTATACTGTTCAACTACTTAGATTTATGATCTCAAGAAAGTTGCATGAATCTGGGTTAATAAAAATTTACAATGATAATGACCAAATCAATCCTATCACTTAATCTCTCTTTAAATGCTCCCCATCCTTAACATTTTTGGAAGATTTCAAAGCAAGAAAAAGATCTTAATACTACAATAAAATTTGTGAAAATGGGATCACCCAGGTCAGTTTCCAAAGAAAAATTCCTTAGTAAGACAAAATAGACTTTGAACAACAATAAAACTGTATACCCATCTTGAACAATATATTAGACAAATAAAAATGGATTTAAATGATTCTATAATATTCAAAATCTTATCGGTGATGTGACTCAGTGACGGTAACAATAGTAAATGAAAGAAACTGTGAAGAGAATACATACAAGTTTTGAACTTAAATCGATTTGTGAATGAATGATAGAAATTGTGAAGAGTTAAAAGAAAGAAATCAAACTTGAACTATTGCAACGAATTATTATTGACAATCTTACTAGCAACGATTGATGATGGTGATGTTCACATTGACAAGCGAGTTTGACCCAATTTGACTCGAATCTAGGGCTACTGTAACTCTATTTTGGTTATGTTATGAGTTTTGACATCTTTTGATTAATTTATCTTAGCTTGAATCATTTTCCCATATTGGAATTCAAGTTTACGGGACTTTAAGCAAACATTAAAGTAAAAGGGAGAAAAAATTCAACTAATCTACAGAAGTCTCTAATGTCTCTGTTACAGGCCCAAAATGCTCTCTACGTCCATATTTTTTCTAACCTATAAAGCAAAGCAAAAGCCAAATATTATTGTATGAAAAAGAATCATCCAAAGATATAACCAAATCAATTCTTTTAGATTAAAAAAGGAATGATTCTCTTTTAAACTCTAAACTCTAAAGCAACCTCTATGCCATTCAATCATACTAAATCTCACCACATATAAAACCAACACCAAGAAATTGACAGGCATCATTTCTTCAGGAATTCTTACTTCTTTTGAAGAAAAAAAGAATAACCCAAAGCAAGCTGATATAAATGGAAACTAAACGTTCTTACGATGAGGAGTTTGAACCCCTGTGCAGATGGGGAAAAGAAGAACACCAATACATTCTCGAAGTCCATGTCCAAGGTATAACACTAGATTATTCATTGAACATATGTATATATATTGGTATTAATTTCATCAACTTTTTTTTTTTTTTTAAGGTTTCAAGAAAGACCAGCTAAAGATTGAACTCACCACTGGTGCTGTCCTAACAATCTCTGGAAATATATCTATTATAATTAATTTCATCAATTATTTTTTTGTAGGTTTCAAGAAAGACCAGCTAAAGATTCTATTCAACACTAGTGGTGTTCTAAAAATCACTGGAAAACGTCCGATCTATGATCCTAAATTCATCCGGTTTCAGAAAACAGTTAACGTTCCAAAGGATTGCAGAACAATGGATATTCATGCGAGGATATCCGGTGGCATTCTTTACATAACGATGCCAAGGAAAATTCCGAAGGATCAGCCTGCAATCACAACTGGAACAGCTGCGTTGAATGGAAGGGGTAGAAATACAGCTCGGCGACTTGGGGTGGCGATTGGTGTGGCGGTGGCGGTGGCCGTTGGAGGATATCTAGCGTACAAATTTCGACGGTGTTTTCAATTATTGTGAGGATTACTTAATACATACAGATTGTTGTACATTTGAACAAGTCTCAAACTGAAACAGGGGTGTATTAATTTCTAATCCTTTGAAATGAATAATGTGTTGAAATGAAATTAACCGAGCTTCTTTTTTTTTTTTTTACTTTTGTAGTTGTCACAAATTAGATACTTTAAAAAGATAAAAAGTAAATATTGATTTTTTGAAAATTACCCAAACTAATTACTATTCACAATATTTTTTATTAAAATATAAATATAATAAATAATTTAAAGTGATTACAAAAAAAAAAAGTGAATATGATGTCTACTTAAAATCCGTTAGAAAAAGCTACCATAGCTAACAAAAAGTATGAAAACCAGAGTTTTTACAATTAGACCAGTCATCGAATCAGTCATTTTATTGGTTTATAATTTGATCAGTTCAATCAGATAACTAATTAGTTCGATTTATTGTCATATTATTATGTATTTCATAAATAGTATCAAACATTTACCATATTTTAAAAAAAAAAAACATACAAAACATCATTTTAATTATGTAATTTAAACAACTGACACTTCATTACATAGAACAAAAAATCAATTATAAATTGTTAGTTTTAAATAGTTTTTTCGATTCAACAAATTTATTGAATTCAACGGAATATCAAATAAGTCAATATTTTTGTATAGAGTAAACAAGGTTGTGAAACCGGACCAAATTATAGACTGGTTTACGGTTCAATCAATCGAATCAAGCGGGCTGGTTCAGTTTTAAAAACACTTACGAAAACTCAACAAGTGTATTACTAATGCCCTGGTAAGCCATTAACACAAAACTGTTTCCTGATTAAGGAAAATAAATAAATAAAAGTATCTTAGAAAACTTAAACTTGTACACAAAGAGAAGGAAGGAAATGGATTCCATACTAAGGAGACATCTGGCAAGGGATAATGTTTTATTACCCCACTAATTTATCTTTTATTATTTATTATTGATATTACTTATAAAAAATTTCAATAATCACATGTTATAAGGGACATATAACCTAGAGGATACTTGTGTATTTTTCACTTTTATCTTCTAAGATCTTTTCGTTCCTTGTCTTGCCAAGCCATTAACAAACAAAAAAGTGGCTAAGATTGTACAATTCCACAACATTTTGGCCTTGTTTCCCTTGCCAAAACCAAAAGAAGAAAATCCCTATAAGAGTATGGAATTACCCATTAACATCCATTACTTCCAAAAGTTTGTTTCATAATCAATATTTTCACAGTAAGGAAACTCTATGTATATATTTCTAAGTATACAATTAAGTATATAAATGATGTGTCATCATATGATTTGATGATTTTAAATTAAAGATAAAATAACATTTAATTACATTATGACACAGAATCTATGTATTCAATTGTGTACTAAAAAATTTATGAATATAACATTACTCTTTTCACTATTATGCACAATTCTATAACAGTTTGGCCTTATTGGTAAAGTTTGTTCCATAATCAATATTAACACTATAATATGTAGATTAATCAAATATTTGAAAGAGTGAATTACATTTTCCCACCCAAGGTATGGCCTTAAAATTCTGTTCCACCCCTAATTAGCATAAATAACACCTTTCCACCCATATCAAGCATAAAATTACATTTTCCCACCTAAAATTAAACTCTGATAATGAAACAACGGTACTAAAAAGTGAAATGACCATTTTATCCTTGATGTTTTATTTTTCAAAATTATCATATAACCCTTAATTAACAAAAATTATAAATAAACTTTCAAATATCCAAATCATATAAAAAAAAAAAAACTCTTATATGCCATACAATTGTATATAAGGGGGTAAAAATAATTTTTGAAAAAACTGAGGGTTTTTTTAAATTTTCAAGGGATTATTGGAAATTTGGAAAAAGTTGAGGTCTTTTAAAATTTTGAAATATCAATCTACTCTAAATAATTTAAAAAATAATAGTTACATTCCAAAAACCGCTGTTGTATTGTATTTTTAACCAAAATTCAGAAGCTTCTTCATCTTGTATATTCTTATATGTTAAATTGGTAGTTTTCTTTTGCTTAATATTAAAGTCAGTTTTGGTCAAACTAAACAATTGGCTATGTAATTGGCAAATATGGATTAGGTCATATACAGATTGATGGAAAATATCAAACATTGTGCAAATTTGTAATAACCATATGAAAACTTCATAAACTTTGAGCTTGATGACAAATTGTCTTTAAAAGAAAAGAAATTAGGGTTTTATCCAGTCTAATTTGGTCTGAGGTAGAAATTTTTCAAACTAAACTTTAAAAAAAAATTTGACAAAATCTTAAATTAAACTAAATTATTTTATGATTTAAATCAAACTAAATTAAACTATAAAATTAGTTTGATTTTCGGTTTGAACCTATAAAAATAAAACACAACGTTTTTTTAAAATTTTTTTCTATTTTTGATATGTTACCAATTACGTATAAACATTATAATTTTTGATCAATTCTTCTATTTTTTTTAAATGCAAAATTTCTCATATTGAAAGTAATATACCATACAATCTTTTAAAAATTTATTAAAAATTATTTTTTATAAGTATGGTTTTCAAGATAGTTTATTTATTTTCATGAAAAGACTTATTGCATATAAATAAATAAATTATTGGAGAGCACTTATACCTTTAATACAATTTAATTTTTATCAATTGTGCAAATTATTTTCTAATTAAAAAAAACATGGATATGTACATGTATTTTAAATGGTTTCTAGTTTAGTCCAATTTGAAAACCCTCAAACCATAACTCAAATTAAACTAATTAAAAAAATTTTAACTTAAACCAAACTAAACTGTGAATTTCAAACGGCTTTATCCGATTTATGGTTAGAACCATTTTAATTATATTCAAGAATAAAATAAATTTTAATTATTTTGCTAATTGGCGTAGGTAGATAATAAATGGGACTACTAGCATTACTCTTATTATTATTACAATAAAACTATGTGTACCTATTTTTGGTACACAATTTGTATATATAGATGAGGTGTTATTATGTGATTAAATGTTTATTTATCATATAATGACATGTTTTAAAATCACCTAATTACATGATAACACATCATTGTATACATGAATTATGTACCAAAAATAGGTACACATAGCATTGCTTAAAAAAAGTAATATTATGTGTACTCGTTTTGAGTATTCAAATTGATACGCACGTATACACGTCATCATTTAATTGGATGTTATTTTATCTTTAATTCAATATCTCTTAATCACATGATGACACGTATAAAAGCGTATCTATTTATGTACTCAAAGTTGATAAACATAGTTTTATTGTCAAAAAAGGCAACTTATTCATGGTGCTTAATCAAATTAATAATGCAGAACTTTAGAAATAAAATTAACTCTTTTGACACAATCTTTAAGGTTATTATGATGTTTTGTCACACCATTACATGAAGGTGACCAAAACCACGGCAGCCACATCGACAAGTGAAGAAGCAGATGACACAATTTTGAAAGCGGCCGAAGGAGCAACGCCCTCTACGGCAGTAATGGCGAGCTTCTGGCCAAGCTCACAATGCTTCTTATCACCGGTACCCTCACCACAAATGTACCACTTATTTCCTGGAGTACTGAGAGTGATTATGTCATTTCCAGTAGAAAGAGCCAAGTTTGATGAAGGAACTACGCAGTTATTGAATGCACTGCCGTTCACTTTGAACACATTGTGATTAGGAGGCGCGTATTTGAACACTGCATGCACATATTATTTTAAAGAGTCATGCTCTGTTAAGTTGTTATTCCACTCAAAAGCTTAAGCTCGGTAAAAATTAAAATGATGACAAGTTAATTAATTTTTTTTTATTATTTTTGTTAATATTTTATTATATTATATTTTAATAGATGTATTTTATGATACGATATAAAATATGATACTCACTATAAAAAAAATTGATTTTTAATACATAATTTAACTACCATTATTATTTGTGCGCATTTACAATTACATATAATTATTAGGCCAACAGACTTGTTTCCACCCAAGGTATAGTAAAATCCGAAAATTCCACCCTTTCAAAAACCTAAACACCCACGCATGAGCGAAACTCTGTTAAAATTTTCAGTTAAGGGTAAGGATAAAATTGTCATTCAATAATAATATTAAAATAAAATAAAGTTTATATCATTTCACTCCCTTAATTTAAAAAACTAATAATTTTTCTCCAAAATTAAGTTTTGAAAAGTGACATTTTTCCCCTACCTAGGGTTTCAAATTTTGCCAATGAACGATAATCGATCTCTCTCCCTCCGACTGATGCATCTAAATTCGACAGAATCTAAACAAATAGTCAAACTCTTCGTTTGGATCGTTATCATCATCCAGACAAAGTTGATTTATCTAGACGATGAAGGTCCAAACAAATAATTTCAACTCTTCATCTAGATTCTATAGAATCTAGATGTCGTTAGTTAGACGGAGAGAGATCAGTCGTCGTTCGTTGAAAATTCGTTGACGAAATTTGAAACCCTACATAGAGGGAAAATGTCACTTTTTAAAACTTAATTTTACGGAAAAATTGTTAGTTTTTTAAATTAATGAGGTAAAATGATATAAGCTATTTTTTAAATATTATTATTAAATAATGATCTTACTCTTAACTTTAACTGAAAATTTTAACAAATTTTATCTCATGGGTAGATATTTAGGTTTTTAAAAATATGGAGGGTAGGATTTTAAGATTTCAGTATATCTTGGGTGAGAAAAAGTCTTTTGGCCTAATTATTACGAGATAATCATTGTTTCCTGCCACTTATGCCTTTAAAATATATAATCAATTAGGCCTAATTAAATCTTGAATTTGAAACCATTCAATTCAATTATTTCAAATGGAATAAAAGTTAATATAGAATAATTTATAGACTGAGTGAATAAAAGGATTCATGGTCAATCCATGGCTGAACGAACGTATCAGCCATAATGTTTATTCATAGAAACTCAAACATAACTAATCTTTAGCTACCGAATCAAATGACTCCACTCTGAATAATCCACTACAATGCACTTAATAACTAACATCATCAACCAATCCAAATTTTAATTATTTTAACCTTCAAACGATGATCTTAATTATTCTACTCTTCACCATTGTTGCAATCTTGACTCATCAATCACGGCCAGTTAAAGTGGAAAAAAGGCCTCTTGGTCCCTCTTGAATATGACCAAGCTGGAGGATGAGCAGGAGCAATGCTTGGAGGTAACGCTTGAGGTTGAACTGTTATAACCAGCTTTTGTCCTAGAGAACAGTGGTTGGCCACTCCACAAATGTACCATTTTTTCCCACAAGTAGCCAACACAATGGTGTCATTTCCACTGGTTAACGGCGTCCCTTGCAGTGGCACAGTGCAGTTTTGGAAGTCAGTTCCGTTCACTTTGTACACATTGTGTTCTCCCACGGGATAATTGAAAACTACATATATCAATCAAATCTCACATTATAATGCATCTTAGCGTCAAAAAAAGCCACCCGAATAAAGATTCCGGTACCAGAAATGTGTTACTTTGACGTCGATAAACCTGTTCAATGATCGAAGGGACTTACCAAGTTTGTCTCCGATGTGAAATTCCTTGCCGGCGGCCCAGGCTTGGTAATCAAACCCGACTGTCCACCCGGATTGATCTCCGACGATGAAGTCCTTTGCAGAAGTGATAATCGGTCCAAATGTGGCTAAAACAAAAAGTAAAACAAATACGGCTCTTAAGGCCATATCGACTGTTAACATAAACTTATAATTAATTGGTAGGTTTTGATGTTTGTGACTGCCCAGAGTCCAAATATTTATAGTATTGCTAGGATTTGATTTTTGTGAACCAACGGCCATGGACGGCAGAGCCATTAGCCGGCCAAGGAGAATCGGATTGACATGGATTACTAAGCTGGCTAACCAACAGTTAGAATGGTTGAAGATGATTACAACATGGTTCAGCTGGACAAAATTTTTAAGCCAAAAGACTTGTTCCCACCCAAAATGACCCTGCTAATTTTCGAAACCTAAATATTCACCCATCAATTAGTTTTGACTAATACAATTAGGGTAAAATCATTATTTAGAATTTTTATTTAAACAAAGAAAAAATTATTTCTTTTTCCTCCCTTGGTTTTAAAAAATAACCATTTCCCCCTAGCTTGATTTTAAAAAATTAATCTTTCACCCAAATTTTTTGGGTTTTATTTTGAGAATGAACAGTCACCCCCTCAAACTTTGAAACATTGCATTTACACTCTAAAAACTTCATTTCATCTTTTCGGCGACCGTTCTTTTCGACATTCCTCTCCAGTAGCAATCTCTCCCTTCCCTAGTGGTTTTCCAATACGAAAACCATCAAAAATCTGACCAAAATGATCAGATTTTCATGCACTCCTTCTGACCACACTCTCCCTCTGGCGCGTTCTCTCTGTCCAGTTGCTCTCTCTCCGATTAACGTCATCTAGATTTAAAGAATCTAGACCAAATCCTTTGTTTGAAGGACAAAGGCATAATCCAGATGAATTGTAGTCGTTGTTCAGATGATGACAATGCTTCCAAACTAAGGGTTTGTCGTCTCCAGCATTTACCCTTGGTTTGGATGCGTCATCTCTTCTAAACGAAGGGTTTCGTTTGGATTCGAAGTCGGTCGAAGGGAAAGCGCTGGCTAGAGAGAAGGCGTCGAAGGGATAGCCATCACCGGGAGAGACAGAGCGATCATCATTCATCAGAGAAATTTGAAAGGGGGAGAATGCTACTTTTCAAAACTTAATTATGCGGAAAAATGGTTAGTTTCTAAGAAGAGAAAATAATATAAATTTTTAAGATTTTAGGATTCAATAGTAAAATAATAATTTTACCTTTATTTCTAACAAAAATTAATCAAAGGTAAATATTTAGGTTTTTTAACTATCATTTTACTTTTGAGATTAGGGTAAAATTTGAATGGAAAATAGTCTAACAGGCTTTATCATATTTAATCAGTGATGAATAGCATAATGCCGCCGTAATGTCCAACAAGCAATCCTGTTTTTATTTTTATTTTTCACCTGCTGCTTTAGCAAACTAATTAGGACCTCGTAGCTGTAAACGCGTTACTTACCATTTAGAACATTTACCTGTCTTTTGCAAAATGGTGCCGGATCAAGTTCAGATACTACTTGATTAAGAATGAAATTGAAAATCATGTTTCTGGGTTTTTTCCCTCAAGCCAGTTAAAGACATGATTATGATATGAAATTCTTCAAAACTTACTTGCATGCGAATTCATCGAAGAATAGTTGATTCATTCTTCCCCAGCTTACGCAAGTCATGAGGACCTTATCCTAAAATAATTGGTATTCGGGGCTCGATCTTAGAATTTTATATGTATATATATATATAGCTGCTTTAAAACTAGAATGGCATCACTTGAGAATCGACACCCTTGAGTGCATGTCATGCACCATGGTTAAGTAGGCCAGGCAATTAAGTTAGGAAGGCTCGATGTCAAATTATTTGACTTAAAAAAAAAAGAAAAACACAGTGTTTTGGGCTCGATAAAGTGGAACTTTTTTATCGGTTAACGCTTTCCGCAGCACAACCTGACTTACAGTTCCCCCATGTGTTTTTCTCTAAAATTTGCACAATTTAATTATTTATCAGCTTCTCTTCTCTTCGTATGACTGTTCTGGTATACCGGTTAGTCAGGATGTTTTTTGCAGAAACAGAGAAAAAAATTATGGTTTTACCTTGAACTGCCCATTACTCTAATTAATTGATTCAACTGCATTATTTTATCATGATCATATTGTAGAGGCCAGTGGCTTCTGAGTGTTTAATTTCAGAATAGGATACGGAATATGGGATGGATGTGAATTTAGACAATTGAAATCCCAAATAAATTAACAGAAATCTATATAAGAAGAAATAAAGTAGTGTTATATGCATAACTTTTGTGTATAATTTTGCGCATAAATAATAATGTGTCATCATGTGATTAGATAGTTAAAAATTAAAGATAAAACAATACTCGATCACATGATAACACAAAGATTATGCACATGGTTTTATTGAAAGAAAAAAAAATCACTAAAATGTAGGAAACTAAAACAGGGCTCAAGTACACAAGTGAGAATTCGGAAACCATTTCAACCATAACTTTCTGCTGAAAACCTATTACAGAAAGAAACTACAATGCCAAATAAAAAGTATACGTAACTTCTATATTTGAGAATATTAACGATACTTCTGTGAAAAGCACATAGGAGATACGCCTTCTTTCTGTATATTTTGGGTTCTGATTTCTAAAGCTAGCCCTTGTGAGGCTAAGAAGCAACAGATTGCACAATTTGATTAAAAATTAATTTTTTCACTGACCAATGTTGATTCACTATTGAACATAATGTTTTAGACAACTAGTCATTTTCTGAATTGAAACACGGATCACTTGAAGATGGACACAATTCAAAATGGTGGGGTAAATTTTGCTTATGTACTTATTATGGGCAAGGCAGTATGGGTAGTTAGGGTGCCTTTGTAAAGTTTGCAAAGTTGTAAGGGTATGCTAAAACAAGCCTAAAACAGGTCCAAAGCTCGAAAAAAATTAATGAACTAGGACTGAACAAAAAAACCTGCGGCTTGCATGGGCAAGTTTGACCATGTCAAACCCAATTAACAAGCTTATTGTTGAGTATGATATTATCTAAAAAATATAAAGATAAGAGCAATATTATAATGCTTGAGTGCTAGTAAGATGTTGGAAGTGTCTCTGTCCTAACCTTTTTATTGTCTTGAATTTATACTAGTAGAGGCTAGGTTAAATGTTCAACTACTTAAGTGCAGTGCGAAATTGTGTGACTTGATGGACATCGTTAAGATCCTATTATGGTAGAACAGTGATTGCACTTTGATTACAATTGTCAAAATTATGAAAAGTGATTTTAAGACAATAAAAAATGTTATTTAATGCTGGAGAGATTACGTGAGTTCTCGAAAATAATAAACCTTGTTTCCTTGTTGCAACTTCTAGATGAGATCACATATTGTCTGTCTTATTTAGACTTGCGAACTAGTATGGTAGTTGTCTACTAATTATTGATCGCCTCCTCAAATGTTGGTTCTACGAGTTTAATGGATGAATAGTTTTGATAAAATAAAATTACCTTCAGCTTCTGAAGTATGAGTAGGGCTACAAAAACTCTTTGCATCTCTACATGGATGAATGACATGTAGATAGTCTCGATCTTCTTATCATTAATATGGTGCTTGTCCTCGGAATTTAATGTTTCACATGCTCAAGTAGTGTGTCAGTCAAGTTGATTTAGATATACATGATGTCTTATGGATTATGTTTTGTGCTTACAAGTGGATTGACAATGCATGTCATCATGCCATCTTCATATATATTTACTTTCTTTGTAAAACCCTAAACAACACAATAGATCTTTCCATTATCCAATGTCTGACTTTAGATTTATCTTCTTAGACTAATTTCAAGATGAGTCCTTTCAACTTTTGCATTATATTTTGAGCATATCAATAGGATTTTAAGGAATTTTTTTTCGAGAGTTGTTTAGGGTTTACACTTCAGTTAGTATTTGTTTGGTCATCGAATATGTTTATAAGTGATTGATGATAACACCTTATTTTAATTTGTGCCATGAGAGGGCACTCGTGACTTAGACTATACATCGAGAGAGATGTGTTATACCCATAAAAAGGTCACACTGTTCACCATATGTTCTTATAAAGAGGCGATGCCTATAGAAAGGTGTTATGAGAGAGATAGAACTCATAGAATGACATCCATAGAGAGACATCAAAATAAGTTCATACATACCATAGACTGTGATAGTTCGAGACAAAGAGAGTAGTCATGTGATCAAGGTGTCAAATCCTTATTTAACGAAGAAATGAGATTAGATTTGTGAGTGAATGCTTTCACCATTAGAAGGAATAGAAAAAGTGATATATGAATGTTATATCATACTTACTAAGTGTAAATACTCATACTTACTAAGTGTATTTCCAGTCACTTTTTTTTAGCAATTTTGCAAGTGAGCAATGAGGTGGGGACATTGAGGTTATTGGTTAGTTAGGGTTGTTTTTAAAATTTTTAAGTTTTAATGTCTCTTAATAGTTTCAAAAATTACAATTACACCCCAAAATGAATAGAATACAACAACTTGAGGGCATAAATGTAATATCAAAACTGTCAAACTATAAATATATTTTTAAAGTATATAGGGGGAATATAATAATTTTTTAAATAAGATAGGGGAAATACTATTTGTCTGCCTCTTATTAAGTTTTGAAAAATAACATTTACACCCCCACTTATGCTTCATATTATGATATTTTCATAAAATAAGATAAATATATTTGACCTTTAAAACTGGTGATTGACTTTAATAAACAAGTAAAAATTTGGTTTTTTCAAACTTTAAGGGTAGAAATTATCATTTTATTGAACTTTGGGTGGGAAATAGTTATTTGATCTAAAAAAATTCTAAACATGGAAATAACATCTTTGTGTAATATATAGTATATATAATGTAGATCCATCCAAATGTGGAAGTATTCTAATTTAAACTAGCAATACTATTTGTATACATTTTTTAGTATATAATTGAATATACGGATAATGTGTCAACATATTATGGGATTTTACTCTATTTTTAATTCAAATTCATTCAATCACATAATTACAAATTATTTATATACTCTAAAGTATATAAACATAATTTTATTGAATTTAAACTAGGAAATAAAAACAAATTTGGAATGAAAATGGAAGGAATACAAGAAAAATTACCATAAATCCTTGATATATGTCTTGATTCACCCCTAGTTAGTAAATATGGGTACAGGAAAAAAACAATACATAAATTATACAGATATGATACGGTGAATAATGAAAAATATATTTGAAAAAAAATTCATAAAATTCATATACGAAAAAAAAACAAAACATATATATACAGATTTAATATGACAAATCGTCAATAATATGTTTATAAAAATACAGTAGCACTTTTCATGGATCTCTTCATTAAAATAAATAAAACAATTTATGTGTAAAGTACTTAATTAACTATTAAAGCTAATATAACATAATACATCATGTTCAGTCACTATATTACTAGGTGAATACACAACAAAATTAATAAATGAACGGTGCCTTCAATTGGTTCATATATCAAACACTAAAGGAATTACAAATATGACAAAGTTATAAACAAGTAAAAGAAAAAACAATGAAAGTTTACCTTTTGAAAGAATAACAAAGATAAAGAGTTGAATTTGACAAAAAGAAAAGCACCGATTTGGTGTAAAAGAAATTATGTAAAAACATTTTTGCTAATATTATGAATATGAATCTAATGCAATGAATGGAGAGATTTGAGATTTGAAAAAAAAAAGTTTTTTTTGTCGGCATTATGATAATTAATTGAAAATTAAATGAACACTTTCATACTTTAGACTTAGGCATTGAAAGGATATCGTTTTAAATTACAAAAAAAATCAAAAAAATGAATAAAACAGACATGTAATACAGAAAATGTCTAAAATACACGTTCAATATGTTTTAGATTTAAAATTTTAAAATGTCATGTTTAATACGTAAATTAAACGAAAACACGAATTATACGCGTTTTTACTAATTAGGGATTCACCTATTGTATTCTTTCCTATTGAGAAAAATCCAACTTCTAGTTTCCATATTTGATTGTAAGGATTGAGTTAGGGATTCACCTATTTGTATTCTTTCCTATTGAGAAAGATCCAACTCCTAGTTTCCATATTTGATTGTAAGGATTGAGTTAGGGATTCACCTATTTGTATTCTTTCCTATTAAGAAAGATCCAACTCCTAGTTTCCATATTTTGATTGCAAGGATTGAGTTTGTTTCCAAATAACAACATGCTTAATATCTGTCTAAATTCAGCTATTCATATATTTAGCATGCATATTTTTCTCATTATTTATACTCATCAATATCACAAATTTCTCTGAATCAAGAGTTGAAGAGTAAAAGAGAAACCATGAATAAGTTTCATATATTTGTCATCTTCGTGCTTCTTCTTATTATCACAGTCCGTAAGTATTTCATCCATTACTCATCTACGTCGTCAATAATTCCTCACCAGTGCTGCTTCATGTCCAAACTGAATATCAAAGTTTCACAAATGTGTCAGACATTCGAATCCAA
The DNA here is from genome assembly GCF_011075055.1 of Mangifera indica. Lineage (NCBI taxonomy): Eukaryota > Viridiplantae > Streptophyta > Magnoliopsida > Sapindales > Anacardiaceae > Mangifera > Mangifera indica. Next base: position 14,144,704 of record NC_058143.1, on the reverse strand, counting down.
ATATTCTCTCTAAAAGTTATAATAATCTATCAGTTTTGCTAATTTCAAATTTTTTTTTTTTTATGTACAAACTGATTTCTCATAAATTTTTTAAAATGTTTCTTGTAATAATCCTCAATTCACATGTCTGATGTTCGTTTTTTTTTTTTCCCACAGAAATTGAAGGGCGAGGAAAAATCTGCCAGCTGCCGATTGCGTTCGATATACCGAACTGCACTACCGATTTATGCTATCAATTGTGTAGACAAGTGTATGGTGTTGCAGCAGATATGGGATTTTGTGGAAAAGGTTGTGTTTGCTTTAAATACTGCAGATAAATTTGAGGCTGATTCTAAAAGTTCTCGGCTTTGCATTACAATGTTATAGCCAGTATAAATAATAATAAAATTTAAATTTTTCAGATTCTGCTCAAGTCAAAATATCATAAATGAGAGGCCGAATGACTGACTATTTACTCATCCGTTCTATTAATGCCAAAGCAAAATGAAGGTCATTAGCTGAAATCCATAATCTAATTTTTCAATTAGATTATAACCAGCAAGTTCCTCATTTAATCAATTTCTCAAAATTCCTCAATCAACAACCCACATACACAGAGTGTAGTCAACCAAAAACAACACACACTAACTAAAAGAACTCCAATTCAACTAATACACACATAGATTATAGTCTATCCATCCAGATCGATTTTGCCCATGGGTTTCGTCCTATTGTACCGAAGAGGTGAAGTCATGGCATCTGAAAATTTCGTTGTCCAAGATCGACACAAAAGGCCTTTGTCGTTTGGCATCATCCAAACAAAGATTTTTGTCTAGATGATAATGCGTCCAGATGAAACTCTTCGTTTGGATTTATCAAATCCAGATGACTGGCTGGAGAGGTAGAAAGGAGAAAATGTGGTAGGTCGACGACGATGATTTAGGGTGGAAATAAGAGGTTGCCAAAAATGAAGATAGTAGTCAGAGAAGTCAAGAAAAAAAACCTTAGATTTGGGGGGGGGGGGGGGGGGGGGGGGGGGGGGGGGGATTGTAACTTTTCCAAACTGAAAAACTTTAAGTAAAAGTAAAGTTGTTAGTTTTTAAAACCTGAGAGAGAAAATAATTTAATTTTTTAATATTATTGTTAAAATGATCATTTTACTCCTACATCTAACTAAGATTTTTAATAGAAATTTGCTCATAGATGAGATTTTAGGAGACATTTGGTTCTAGGTTTTAAATATTACTTTGGTAATTTATCTTTTATTACTTACATTACCTTGTTTGGTTTATCAGTAATAAAATATTACGGTAAACTCTATTACTAATACTGACGTAACAGGTAATATAGATAGTAATCTGATAATCGGTCCAAATGTGGCTAAAACAAAAAGTAAAACAAATACGGCTCTGAAAGCCATATCGACTGTTAATACAAACTTATAATTAATTGGTAGGGTTTGATGTTTGTGACTGCCCAGAGTCCAAATATTTATAGTTTTGCTAGGGTTTGATTTTTGTGAACCAACGGCCATGGACGGCAGAGCCATTAGCCGGCCAAGGAGAATCGGATTGACATGGATTACTAAGCTGGCTGACCAACAGTTAGAATGGTTGAAGATGATTACAACATGGTTCAGCTGGACAAAATTTTTAAGCCAAAAGACTTGTTCCCACCCAAAATGACCCTGCTAATTTTCGAAAACCTAAATATTCACCCATCAATTAGTTTTGACTAATATAATTAGGATAAAATCATTATTTAGAATTTTTATTTAAACAAAGAAAAAATTATTTCTTTTTCCTCCCTTGGTTTTAAAAAATAACCATTTCCCCGTAGCTAGATTTTAAAAAATTAATCTTTCACCCCAATTTTTTGGGTTTTATTTTGAGAATGAACAGTCACCCCCTCAAGCTTTGAAACATTGCATTTACACCCTAAAAACTTCATTCCATCTTTTCGGCGACCATTCTTTTCGACATTCCTCTCCAGTTGCAATCTCTCCCTTCCCTAGTGGTTTTCCAACGCGAAAACCATCAAAAATATGACCAAAATGATCAGATTTTCATGCACTCCTTCTGACCACACTCTCCCTCTGGCGCCTTCTCTCTGTCCAGTTGCTCTCTCTCCGATTGACGTCATCTAGATTTAAAGAATCTAGACCAAACCCTTTGTTTGAAGGACAAAGGCATAATCCACATGAATTGTAGTCGTTGTTCAGATGATGACGACGCTTCCAAACTAAGGGTTTGTCGTCTCCAGCATTTACCCTTGGTTTGGATGCGTCATCGTCTTCTAAACGAAGGGTTTCGTTTGGATTCGAAGTCGGTCGAAGGGAAAGCGCTGGCTAGAGAGAAGACATCGGAGGGATAGCCATCACCGGGAGAGAGAGTGATCGTCATTCATCAGAGAAATTTGAAATGGGGAGAATGCTACTTTTCAAAATTTAATTATGCGAAAAAATTGTTAGTTTTCTAAACTAAAGGGAGAAAATGATATAAATTTTTAGGATTTTAGGGTTCCATAGTAAAATAATGATTTTACCTTTATTTCTAATAAAAATTAATCAAAGGTAAGTATTTGGGTTTTTTTAACTATCGTTTCACTTTTGAAATTAGACAAAAATTTGAATGGGAAATAGTCTTATGGGCTTTATCATATTTAATCAGTGGTGAATAGCATAATGCCGCCGTAATGTCCAACAAGCAATCCTGTTTTTATTTTTATTTTTCACCTGCTGCTTTAGCAAACTAATTAGGTTTAGGACCTCGTAGTTGTAAACGTGTTACTTACCATTTAGAACATTTACTTGTCTTTTGCAAAATGGTGCCGGATCAAGTTCAGATACTACTTGATTAAGAATGAAATTGAAAATCATGTTTCTGGGTTTTTTCCCTCAAGCCAGTTAAAGACATGATTATGATATGAAATTCTTCAAAACTTACTTGCATACGAATTCATCGAAGAATAGTTGATTCATTCTTCCCCAGCTTACGCAAGTCATGAGGACCTTATCTAAAATAATTGGTATCCGGGGCTCGATCTTAGAATTTTATATGTATATATATATAGCTGTTTTAAAACTAGAATGGCATCACTTGAGAATCGACGCCCTTGAGTGCATGTCATGCACCATGGTTAAGTAGGCCAGGCAATTAAGTTAGGAAGGCTCGATGTCAAATTATTTGACTTAAAAAAAAAGAAAAACACAGTGTTTTGGGCTCGATAAAGTAAAAATTTTTTATCGGTTAACGCTCTCCGCAGCACAACCTGACTTACAGTCCCCCGCGCGTTTTTCTCTAAAATTTACACAATTTAATTATTTATCAGCTTCTCTTCTCTTCGTATGACTGTTCTGGCATACTGGTTAGTCAGGATGTTTTTTTCACAAACAGAAAAAAATTATGGTTTTACTTTAAACTGCCCATTACTCTAATTAATTGATTCAACTGAATTATTTTATCATGATCATACTGTAGAGGCCAGTGGCTTCTGAGTGTTTAATTTCAGAATAGGATACGGAATATGGGATGGATGTGAATTTAGACAATTGAAATCCCAAATAAATTAACAGAAATCTATATAAGAAGAAATAAAGTAGTGTTATATGCATAACTTTTGTGTATAACTTTGCGCATAAATAATAATGTATCATCATGTAATTAAATAGTTGAAAATTAAAGATAAAACAATTCTCAATCACACGATAACACAAAGGTTGTGCACATGGTTTTATTGGAAGGAAAAATAATCACTAAAATATAGGAAACTAAAACAGGGCTCAAGTACACAAGTGAGAATTCGGAAACCATTTCAACCATAACTTTCTGCTGAAAACCTATTACAGAAAGAAACTACAATGCCAAATAAAAAGTATACGTAACTTGTATATTTAAGAATATTAACGATACTTCTGTGAAAAGTAACATAGGAGATACGCCTTCTTTCTGTATATTTTGGGTTCTGATTTCTAAAGCTAGCCCTTGTGAGGCTAAGCAGCAAACAAAGAAGCAATAGATTGCACAATTTGAATAAAAATTAATTTTTTCACTGACAAATGTTGATTCACTATTGAACATAATGTTTTAGACAACTAGTCATTTTCTGAATTGAAACACGGATCACTTGAAGATGGACACCATTCAAAATGGTGGGGTAAATTTTGCTTATGTACTTATTATGGGCAAGGCAGTATGGGTAGTTAGGGTGCCTTTGTAAAGTTTGCAAAGTTGTAAGGGTATGCTAAAACAAGCCTAAAACAGGTCCAAAGCTCGAAAAAAATTAATGAACTAGGACTGAACAAAAAAACCTGCGGCTTGCATGGGCAAGTTTGACCATGTCAAACCCAATTAACAAGCTTATTGTTGAGTATGATATTATCTAAAAAATATAAAGATAAGAGCAATATTATAATGCTTGAGTGCTAGTAAGATGTTGGAAGTGTCTCTGTCCTAACCTTTTTATTGTCTTGAATTTATACTAGTAGAGACTAGGTTAAATGTTCAACTACTTAAATGCAGTGCGAAATTGTGTGATTTGATGGACATCGTTAAGATCCTATTATGATAGAACAGTGATTGCACTTTGATTACAATTGTCAAAATTATGGAAAGTGATTTTAAGACAATAGAAAATGTTATTTAATGCTGGAGAGATTACGTGAGTTCTCGAAAATAGTAAACCTTGTTTCCTTGTTGCAACTTCTAGATGAGATCACATATTGTCTGTCTTGTTTAGACTTGCGAACTAGTATGGTAGTTGTCTACTAATTATTGATCGCCTCCTCAAATGTTGGTTCTACGAGTTTAATGGATGAATAGTTTTGATAAAATAAAATTACCTTCAACTTCTGAAGTGTGAGTAGGGCTACAAAAACTCTTCGCATCTCTACATGGATAAATGACATGTGGACAGTCACGATCTTCTTATCATTAATATGGTGCTTGTCCTTGGAATTTAATGTTTCACATGCTCAAGTAGTGTGTCAGTCAAGTTGATTTAGATATACATGATGTCTTATGGATTATGTTTTGTGCTTACAAGTGGATTGACAATGCATGTCATCATGCCATCTTCATATATATTTACTTTCTTTGTGAAACCCTAAACTACACAATAGATCTTTCTATTATCCAATGTCTGACTTTAGATTTATCTTCTTAAACTGATTTCAAGATAAGTCCTTTCAAATTTTGCATTATATTTTGAACATATCAATAGGATTTTAAGGAATTTTTTTTCGAGAGTTGTTTAGGGTTTACACTTCAGTTAGTATTTGTTTGGTCATCGAATATGTTTATAAGTGATTGATGATAACACCTTATTTTAATTTGTGCCATGAGAGGGCAATCGTGACTTAGACTATACATCGAGAGAGATGTGTTATACCAATAAAGAGGTCACACTGTTCACCATATGTTCTTATAAAGAGGCGATGCCTATAGAAAGGTGTTATGAGAGAGATAGAACTCATAGAATGACATCCATAGAGAGACATCAAAATAAGTCCATACATACCATAGACTGTGATAGTTCGAGACAAAGAGAGCAGTCATGTGATCAAGGTGTCAAATCTTTATTTAACGAAGAAATGAGATTAGATATGTGAGTGAATGCTTTCACCATTAGAAGGAATAGCAAAAGTGATATATAAGATTAAATTTTGTAGTGTAAATACTCATACTTACTAAGTGTATTTCCACTCACTTTTTTTTAGCAATTTTGCAAGTGAGCAATGAGTTGGGGACATTGAGGTTATTGGTTAGTTAGGGTAGTTTTTAAAATTTTTAAGTTTTAATGTCTCTTAATAGTTTCAAAAATTACAATTACACCCCAAAATGAATAGAATACAACAACTTGAGGGTATAAATGTAATATCAAAACTGTCAAACTATAAATATATTTTTAAAGTATATCGGGGGAATATAATAATTTTTTAAATAAGATAGGGGAAATATCTATTTGTCTGCCGCTTATTAAGTTTTGAAAAATAACATTTACACCCCCACTTATGCTTCATATTTTGATATTTTGATAAAATAATATAAATATATTTTGACCTTTAAAACTGATGATTGACTTTAATAAACAAGTAAAAATTTGGTTTTTTCAAACTTTAAGGGTAGAAATTATCATTTTATTGAACTTTGGGTGGGAAATAGTTATTTGATCTAAAAAAATTCTCAACGTGGAAATAACATCTTTGTGTAATATATAGTATATATAATGTAGATCCATCCAAATGTGGAAGTATTCTAATTTAAACTAGCAATACTATTTGTATACATTTTTTAGTATATAATTGAATATACAAATAATGTGTCAACATATTATGGAATTTTACTCTATTTTTAATTCAAAATCATTCAATCACATAATTACAAATCATTTATGTACTCTAAAGTATATAAATATAATTTTATTGAATTTAAACTAGGAAATAAAAACAAATTTGGAATGAAAATGGAAGGAATACAAGAAAAATTACCATAAATCCTTGATATATGTCTTGATTCACCCCTAGTTAGTAAATATGGGTACAGGAAAAAAACAATATAGAAATTATACATATATGATACGGTGAATAATGAAAAATATATTTGAAAAAAAAAATTCATAAAATTCATATACGAAAAAAAATACAAAACATATATATAGAGATTTAATATGACAAATCGTCAATAATACGTTTATAAAAATACAATAGCACTTTTCATGGATCTCTTCGTTAAAATAAATAAAACAATTTATGTGTAAAGTATTTAATTAACTATTAAAGCTAATATAACATAATATATCATGTTCAGTCACTACATTACTAGGTGAATACACAACAAAATTAATAAATGAACAGTGTCTTCAATTGGTTCATATATCAAACACTAAAGGAATTACAAATATGACAAAGTTATAAACAAGTAAAAGAAAAAACAATGAAAGTTTACCTTTTGAAAGAATAACAAAGATAAAGATTTAAACTTGACAAAAAGAAAAGCATCGATTTGGTGTAAAAGAAACTATGTAAAAACATTTTTGCTAATATTATGGATATGAATCTAATGCAATGAATGGAGAGATTGGAGATTTGAAAAAAAAAAAGTTTTTTTTGTCGGCATTATGGTAATTAATTGAAAATTAAATTAACACTTTCGTACTTTAGACTTAGGCATTGAAAAAATATCGTTTTAAATTTTTTTAAAATTCAAAAAAATGAATAAAACGGACGTTTAATACATAAAATGTCTAAAATCTGTGTTTAATATATTTTAGATTTAAAAATTTAAAATGTCATGTTTAATACGCAAATTAAACGAAAACACGAATTATACGCGTTTTTACTAATTAGGGATTCACCTATTATATTCTTTCCTATTGAGAAAAATCCAACTTCTAGTGTCCATATTTGATTGTGAGGATTGAGTTAGGGATTCACCTATTTGTATTCTTTCCTATTGAGAAAGATCCAACTTCTAGTTTCCATATTTGATTGTGAGGATTGAGTTAGGGATTCACCTATTTGTATTCTTTCCTATTGAGAAAGATCCAACTTCTAGTTTCCATATTTGATTGTGAGGATTGAGTTAGGGATTCACCTATTTGTATTCTTTCCTATTGAGAAAGATCCAACTTCTAGTTTCCATATTTTGATTGTAAGGATTGAGTTTGTTTCCAAATCAATATAACAACATGCTTAATATCTGTCTAAATTCAGCTATTCATATATTTAGCATGCATATTTTTCTCATTATTTATACTCATCAATATCACAAATTTCTCTGAATCAAGAGTTGAAGAGTGAAAGAGAAACCATGAATAAGTTTCATATATTTGTCATCTTCGTGCTTCTTCTTATTATCACCGCCCGTAAGTATTTCATCCATTACTCATCTACGTCGTCAATAATTCCTCACCAGTGCTGCTTCATGTCCAAACTGAATATCAAAGTTTCACAAATGTGTCAGACATTCGAATCCAAATATTCTCTCTGAAAATTATAATATTTTACCAATTTTGTTAATTCCTAATTTTTTTTTTTTATATATACAAACTGATTTCTCATAAATTTTTTAAGATGTTTCTTGTAATAATCCTCAATTCACATGTCCGATGTTGGTTTTTTTTTTTCCCACAGAAATTGAAGGGCGAGAAAAAATCTGCCAGCTGCCGATTGCGTTCGATATACAGAACTGCACTACCGATTTATGCTATCAATTGTGTAGAGAAGTGTATGGTGTTGCAGCAGATATGGGATTTTGTGGAAAAGGTTGTGTTTGCTTTAAATACTGCAGATAAATTTGAGGCTGATTCTAAAAGTTCTCAGCCTTGCGTTACAATGTTGTAGCCAGTACAAATAATAATAAAATTTAAAATTTTCAGATTCTGATTGAGTCAAAATATCATAAATGAGAGGCCGAATGACTGACTATTTACTCATCCGTTATCTACTTCTATTAATGCCGAAGCAAAATGAAGGTCATTAGCTGAAATCCATAATCTAATTTTTCAATTAGATTATAACCAGCAAGTTCCTCATTTAATCAATTTCTCTAAATCCCTCAATCAACAATCCACATACACAAAGTGTAGTCAACCAAAAACAACACACACTAACTAAAAGAACTCCAAATCAACTAATACACAACATAGATTATAGTCTATCCATCCAGATCGATTTTGCCCATGGGTTTCGTCCTATTGTACCGAAGAGGTGAAGTCATGGCGTCTAAGAATTTTGTTGTCCAAGATCGACACAAAAGGCCTTTGTCGCTTGGCCTCATCCAAACAAAGATTTTTGTCTATATAACAATGCGTCCAGATGAAACTCTTCATTTGGATTTGTCTACTCTAGATGACTGGTTGGAGAGATAAAAAGAAGAAAATATGGTAGGTCGACGACGATGATTTAGGATGGAAATGGGAGGTCGCCAAAGACGAAGATGGTAGTCAGAGAAGTCAAGAAAAATAGAAGGGTTTAAATGTAAACCGTAATCAGATTTTAAAGGGCATTTGGTTCTAAAATTTAAATATTACTTTGGTAATTTATCTTTAATTACTTACATCACCTTGTTTGGTTTATCCGTAATAAAATATTATGGTAAACTCTATTACCAATACTGACATGACAGGTAATATAGATAGTAATCTGATTATCACATTCACCTTAGGTATTAAAAGATTACTAAGGTAATCTTGATTTTATTATAATTATATTATTATTTATTAATTTTTTGATACAAAAATAAATTTATTTTTAATTAATATAACAAATAATATAAAATATATTTAAAAATAATTATATTCAAGGGCATTTAAGTAAAATAATTTACTATTATTATTTTATTATCTTTAACTAAACACAATAATTATTTATATCTATTAAATTTTATCAAATATAGTAATCATTTATACTCAGTAATGTTTTAAGTAATTTATCTTCAAAATACTCTTTTTATTTTGATAATAAAATATTATCTAAATCAAACACTCTGTTAGAGTTTTGAATGTTTGCTGGTAAACGTTTTAAATTACATCAAACCTTGGGTGGGAAGTCTTTTGGCCCGAAATTAAATGTTTTGACAACAAAAGATACCCAACATTTACACTATAAACAAATATCCTCAACCTTTGACTCCATAATTTTTCTGCCTTTTATCGGCAACAAAAAAGACTCCAACATACAAATTGTTCACAAATACAAACAACCAATCCATTTAGTTAATCATTAACAATTCAATAAAACTATATGTATCCACTTTAAGTACATAAATATATACACATTTTTAGATGTCATCATATGATTAGATAATTTTGAATCTAGGATAAAACATCATCTAATCATGTGATGACACATATAAATATATACATATTTATGTATCCAAAACACATAGTATTGCTCTTAACAATTACATTTACATTACCAGAAAAAGGATGGGCCGACAGGCTCAGCAGCAGGATTGGGGTTGGATAGACATAAATGTTCAAAATCGTCGTTGGGCCTCCTTGAGAGATCTACACAGATTGGGAGTGGTAAATTGGAGGCCGTTGACAACAGTAACAGTAGCTTGAAAGCGAGTGAAGGATTATGTTTGATAATAAATTTCTTCATCCATTCACGAGAATGCTTTGGAAGAAAAGCTCTACGAGTCTCAAGCCTCCCACTCGACCCCAAATAGCACCAAGGAACAACAGATATGCACAAACTAGTAAAGCAATTCCATTGATTTTTCATCCGCAGAGGTGCACTAATGAATTTGGGCACCGTCCCAAGATACAGAATATTATAGAAACATCGTTTAAAAAAAAAAACCAACCCAAAAGGAAAAATCCATAGACTCAAAGGGGCACATTTTGTAAGGCGGGAATTTCTTTTTCTTTGTTTGGAGTAAGAATCAACAGCATGGGAAGAGATTACACTCATATCTCCTGACCCGCTCACTTGGCACTGGCAAGCTGAGAGCGGATGAGCTTTGCAGCAGTAACCAAGTTTTTGAGGGCAGGCTTCACCTCGGAGTACTTGCGGGTCTTGAGACCACAGTCAGGGTTCACCCACAAGATGTTGGTTTCAAGCACAGCAAGCATCTTGTTGATTCTGTCAGCGATCTCTTCAGTTGATGGTATTCTTGGAGAGTGGATGTCATAGACACCAGGGCCAATTCCAGCACCATACTTAACTCCCTCACGGAAAACTGATAGGAGTTTCTCGTCGGATCGAGAGTTCTCAATGGTGATCACATCAGCATCCATGTCAATAATAGAGTGAATAATATCATTGAAGTTGGAGTAGCACATGTGAGTGTGGATCTTTAAGTTGTTGAAAAACAAAGTGAGATAAAGTTTCTTGTATTAAATTTGAAATAAGAAATTTCGGTAATGATAGGAAACCCACCTGGGTAGTGTCCTGGACACCAACATTGGTGATTCTGAAGGAGTGGACAGCCCATTCCAAGTAGAAACCATGCTCGGATTTCCTAAGAGGCAATCCTTCTCTCAAAGCAGCCTCGTCAATTTGGATAACACTGATGCCTGCCTTCTCAAGATCCTCAACTTCATCCTTGATGGCCAAAGCAATTTGGTAGCAGGTCTCAAATCTGGACAATTGAGAGACATTTTGTTAAACAATATGGCAATTACAAAAGTCTAACAAAATAAAAAGTTCATTTTTTCTTCCTCTTTATTATCTTTATCTCTTCTAATGGTTTTCATTGTCTATACCTGGGCTGGTCATTTCGGACAAAGGACCAGTTGAGAATGGTGACAGGGCCAGTAAGCATTCCCTTCATGGGGCGAGAAGTCATGCTCTGAGCCAGTGAGGACCAGAAGACAGTCATAGGTTTGGGACGGCTCACATCACCATAGATGATTGGTGGCTTCACACAACGAGATCCATAGGATTGCACCCATCCATTGGCAGTGAAGGCAAAACCTGACAACTGCTCTCCAAAGTACTCAACCATATCGTTCCTCTACAAAAATAAATGACCTCATTAAATAGGGGATACAACAAAATTACTTGTGATTAGAAGATGAACGGAACAAATGTAAGAAATTCCTTGGAAATTCAAACCTAAGGAGACATCAATTGCTTACCTCAGGCTCTCCATGAACCAGGACATCAATATCAAGCTCTTCTTGGAGTTTGACAACTTTGTTGATTTCCTCCTTGATGGAATTAACATAATCCTCCTCAGAGATCCTAGTAAGAACAACACGATCAGGGCATCAATACATTAGACAATCAACAAAATTTCAGGAATAATGTGAAATGATGAAAAATCTCTTGTTCACTCACTTCTTAGCCTTGTATTCACGGCGAACTCTCCTGAGTTCAATGGTTTGTGGGAAGGACCCAATGGTGGTGGTTGGTAAGACTGGAAGATTAAGCTTCTTCTGTTGAGCATCCAATCTAGCACCAACATTGGTAGCACGTCGGTGGTCTGAACCCTTCAAAGCAGCGGCCTGAGAAAGCAATAATGGTGAATAAATATCTCTATAAATTGCTACTCTACTGAAAAATCAATTTAAAAGCACAAAAATCAAGCACTTACAGCCTTTTGAACTGCCTCATTGGTCACCCTTGGGGAGGATTTCCTTGAAGCCTGAGCAGCAGCATTGGCAGAGAAGAACGCCTGTTCATAAGTCCACAAATAGTGACAAATGACTTCGTCAAATCATTTGAAGAAGATACATTTACAATTAAGTGTTTGGTCAATTATCATAAGAATTACAAAGAGAATGATACCTCATCCTTTTGACCAGCCAAAGCCTTGGCTAGGGCATTCACTTCAACAACTTTCTGGGCAGCAAATGCGAGCCATGACTTGATTTCCTTGTCCAACTTAGGCTCATTAACAAGATCAACAGCTGTATGGAGAAGCGAGCAGGAGGTGGAGACAACAAGCTTGTCTGCATGGAAAAAGTAGCAATTATATATCATATTCTTATTAGACAATATATTTATCACCATGCAAACCAAATTGCAAGTAAAGAAAAGTATACCTTTGCCAACAATGCCCTCAAGTTCCTGCAGGGTACTGAGTGAAGCAGCCAGATCATTGGCCCAAATGTTCCTTCCATCAACTACTCCAGCAAAGAGCTGTTTTCCATGAGGGAATTCACCCTTGATCAGGTCAAGGGTCTTGGTTCCACGAACTAAATCAAAACCATAGGCAGTGACACCCTTCAAACCAGTGAGGGTCTTGAATGCCTCAGCTGGAATATCAGCAAAGTAGGTCTCAATGAGAACGTTCAAGCCAAAGAGAGTTGATTCCAGTTCAGCATAGGCCTCAGTGAATGCTTGCAATTTGTGAGATTCAAGATCCATAACAAGCATCGGCTCATCCAACTGAATCCATGTGGCACCAGCAGCTTTAAGCTCAGAAATTACTTCCCTGTTGAAGTTTTAATAGTTACATGCAAATTAGAGAAGTTAAAACATGTCTCAAATAAAGTTTATACAGGTTTAAACATCTCAAAAAGGTTCAATTTTCTTACTTGTAGACAGGGAGGATTTTGGGGAGAAGGGAGAGAAGAGGGAAGGACTTCTCAACACCCTTGCTAGGTTTAGAGAGTAACAAGTAAGACACAGGGCCAACAATGACTGGAACAGTCTCTACTCCAAGCTGCACGGGGGACAAGTGATTCAGCACCTTAAAAGTTTGAACAATTAGATGTATAATTAAAAGTCAATCGTAGTAAAAACAATTTTGCAGTTGACTTTATATCAACATTCGGTGTAGGAAATACATGTAATCCTCTATGAAACAACAATAAATCCTTATGTACAGCTTAACAATCAATACCAATTTTTTTCTGTAGGGTAAATGAATACTAAGGTATTCAAAACAATAAAATTTATGTGCCAGATCCAAAACTAAATCCTATAAAAGATAAATTGCCACCGTAAAAAACAAAACAAAGCTGGAAAACATCATATCATTTTCAAGGTTATAAGGAAAATCTCTCACACCTATAGAACTAAATCCTTTCAGCTTTGAAATAAATTTGAATATTTTATTTTATAAGTCAGCAAAATTTTCCACTTCATAAGTAAACAAGATATGCTCACTTTAAACTTGCTTTCACTCCTAAAAAGATTAGTTGCCAACGTACATAAACAAAACAAAGTTGGGAAAATAAATACTGACCGCCTTAGCCTCCTTGTATTCACTAACAGCCTTGTGAGAAGCATAAGAGAATTTGGTTTCCGGAGACAATTCAGGAACAATGTAGTGGCTACATCAACACATAAAACTCAACTGTTTCAGTTAAAAAAAAAGGACTAAGCTATCCATACCTTTAATCCCAAATTCAAATCCGCCGTCACTTACTAGTTTGTGTCAAACCACTTCGTCATTTCCATGGCGGGAACAGCGGCATTTCCTCTGGCCATGGAAAAGTAAACATCGAATCCAACTTCACTACCGTTCCAGTTGTACCTATCTGGAATAGCGCCAAGCATTGCTGTGGTGTCGAGCACTTGATCATAGTAAGAGAAAGTGTTGCTAGGAATGTACTTGATCCCAGCCTCAGACATCTGTTTCCAGATGGCGGATCTCAGATCCGCCGCAACCTTCTGCAAATCCTCAGCGCTGCTCTTGCCATCCCAGAATGACTCCAATGCAAACTTGAGCTCTCTCTTGGGGCCCATGCGTGGGTATCCAACAATGTGAGACGCCATTTTTCTACCGTCACAACACATCCAAATCAGTTTTCAACTTCCACACAAAGAAATTAAAACTAGTTTGAGCAAATCTTTCAAGATCTATTTCATTCAAATTCAACGAATATCAGATCTAATGAATCAACAGCAGATCTACACGTCAATAAGTTATGACAAGTAACTTTACGTCCGGCAACGTTTACCGAGCCGTATAAATGATTAAAGTAGATTCAGATTCAGATTCGAACAAACTGGCACGGTAACGGTACCACGACAGCAGATTAGGAATACACTTACTGAATAACTCAGAATCACAGCGCAGTATATTGAAGATCTCATGAAATCGAATAAAAATTTTTAGTAATTTTACCCGACAATTGATCATTTTTACTTTTTAAATTTTGTTTTTAATAAAATCTTGATTAAATTAAGATCTGAAACTTGCAGGAACCAAGTAACGATTAACACCATGCGAAAATATAAAAAAGAACCGTACCAAAGAGAGATAAAACCGGAGAGAAATGCGAAGAAGTCCGGCTTAAGAGTGTAGAGAAGAGAGCGGCACAAGTTCTACGAAACGGTGTTTAGGTTTATTTATAGGAATAAAGAACCATTACATTAAATAATTTGAAGTTTTATTTATTGTATAATTATAGTTAAAAAATTTTATTAGAATTAAAAATAATATTAAAAAATACAAAATGTATTATTTTTTTTTTTAATTTTAAAAACTAATAACTTTATCTCTATCTAAAGTTTTTTAATTTTGAAAAGTCATATTTTTCTCTCAAATTTTTTCTTCACCTCTTCGGTCACTATCTCCAACGTTGATGAGCTCCTCTATCTATCCTAAACCATTGGTCAACATACAAAAAGAAATTTGAAATGGATCTCTTTGTCTCCTACAAAGAGATCCAATAACGAAGACGAAGAGATTCTAGATCTTTTCGTTGAAGAAGAGATTTGGAATCTCTTCTCCTGAGACGAAGAGATCTGGAATCTCTTTGCTCAAATCTCTTTGTCGTCGTCTTTTCCAGATCATCGAAAATAGTGTCCAAAGGAGAAGAAAAAAATTCTAAGGTTTTAAGGGAGAAAATATGACTTTTCAAAGTTAAAAAACTTTAGAATTGGTGAAATATTAGTTTTTAAAACTTATGAAGGAAAATATAATAAATTTTATATTTTTTAATATTATTAGTAAAATAACAATTTTACCCTTATTTCTAACAAAAAAATTTTAACTCTAGTTGGTTAATAGACGGGACTTTAGTTTTTTTAAACCTTATAGGTGTGATTTTTAGAATGCAAATAAATTTGAGGGTAAAGTAGTCCTTTGGCCTTTATACAAAGATAAGTATATATTTATAAAATTTCAAAAATCTAAAAACTTATTTATGAATTAACATTTCTTATAAATTTTTTATTAAAAGTAAAGATAAAACCGTTATTTTATTTTCTATATTAGAAATATATAATTAATTTCATTTTTTTCTAAGTTTTGAAAAATAGCATTTCACTTCAATCTCAAACTTTGAAAATGTCATATTTTAACCCCACAAACCCTCAAGGTTTTTTTTTTCTCTCCAACAACAATTATGACCACCGTTCTTCTCCCTTTCTCTCTCTATCATGACTAACAACATCCCACAATAGACAAACACCGACCAATGATGAAAATCAAAGACGAAGAAGCCTTGGTTAATTCTCCAAATCTGTCATGTTTTTCATTGAATCAGCTCCAAATGGAGCTTTTGTTATGCGATTCATCTTTGTCTAAAGTCGAATCAAAGGAAAAGGAAGTCGGTGCTAGAGAATTGAGGCTTTGTCTTCGATTTTTGTCATTAGTCAGTCTTTGTCTATTGTTGGATATCATCGGCCATGGCAAAGAGAGAATGGAGGAAAATAGTAGTTGTCGTCTTTGTCATCACCGAAGAGAAGAAGACCCTAAGCGTTTGTAGGGGTGAAATGCACTTTTTTTAAGGTTGGGGTGAAATGTTACTTTTCAAAACTTATAAAGGAAATGAGATAAAATTAATCATTTTTTAATATAAAATATAAAATAACAATTTTATGATTGTCTTTAATGGAAAATTTTAATAAAAATTAGTTTATTGATAGGTATTTAAATTTTTTAAATTTGGTAAATATATATTTATCTTTATATTAAAACTTAATTAATCTATTCATAGATATTACTCTTTGTCATTTTTCTTTGGAAATACTCAACTGAAATAAGTTATAAATTTTTATTTTATTAATATTTATAATTACTTGCATGGTAGTGCTTAACTTTTGGTTTTCCAGTCAATTCTGAATCGGTTAATTTTATATATTTGGTTCAAATGTTCCAATTTAGGACTTTGGAGGGTTGGAAAGTGAATACGCTAAATCTTGGGGTAAAAACTGTGATAGTTAAAAAACCAATAAAGGAAGTTATGGAATGTTGTTTCCTATAAAAGTCAACTCCACATGAGGCTGAGGCATGCGTAAACATTTAGTGGCATAGATCGGCCAAACGACTATTTCCCACCCAAGGTATGCTGTAATGATAAGTTTCCACCTTTTAACTATAAAAATATCAAATACCCACTCATGGCCAATTAAATTTAACAGAACCCTAACGCCTAAAAATTTTATTTCTTTTTGCCCCCCTAAACTTTAAAAACTAAAATTTTCTCTCAGCCTAAGTTTTAAAAAATTACAGTTTCACCCTAGGGTTTGGTTTTGAAATCTCCGGCAACCTCTCCGACTCCATTGCAGATGACTTCTCTCTCCCGAAGCATCCTCTCCTTTCGGTGATCTTTTTCCTCCCATTTGGAGATCCCGATCGGCCCTCCAAATGGGAGGAAAGAGATCGCCGGAAGGAGAGGATGCTTCGGGAGGGAGAGGTCGTCGGAGATTTCAAAACCAAACCCTAGGGTGAAACTGCCCTTTTTTAAAACTTAGACTGAGGGAAAATTTTAGTTTTTAAAATTTAGAGGGGTAAAAATAGATTATATTTTTATTTATTTTTTAATGTTATAAAAAAATGACGATTTTACTTTTATCACCGTTATTTTTAACTGGTCATGGGTAGGTATTTGATGTTTTCATAGTTAAAAGATAGAAATTTGCCATTACAGTATATCTTGGGTGGGACATAGTCGTTTGGCCGCATAGATCTGATCAAGGAAATAACACGACACGGCTTTCCTTAAAAATGCTGTCACGCTCCGTAGTGACGCTTGAACCTAACGCTAAATCAGCAAAAATAATCAAGTAAAATTTGCGAACAAGTAACAGAGACGGTTGGTGGCCGAAGTTGGTGGCGGAAAAGGGTGGTGGGGCCACCCTTTTCTTGCGCAGTTGCGCCACTACGGTTGGTTAATTTACTTGTGAAGTTACTTAAATATCCTTTGTTAGCATTAAGTGGCTGGATGGGACTTAGACATTGGGTTTGTCGAGTGAGGGTAGGTAAGCTGGGACCGTTGATCTACTTGATCATCTGATAAAATTTAGGCTCTTGATTATGATCATGATGTGCCGATGGCAGCATGAATCATGATTTCTTTTCCTTTGTTCGGAAGAATTTATAATTATAATTCCCAAAAAATATAATTACATTTAAAATTAATATCTTGGGATGATATAAGTGTATTATACGCAAGACACGCCGACCCTCTAATTGCGTGTTAGCCTTTAATTAGTATTAGTTAGCAGAGTAAATTAATATTTATTTATTTAATTCTAAACTTCAGGGGGAATTGGTAAGTGGAGGTGGTCCAACAATTGTTAACGCCAATGGTATTTGGGTACGTAATGCCTCTTAATTATTTTGGTGAAATCGAGCAAGTACATCCACCAGGGATTTTAAAAGAATATTCAAAGGTACCGTTGCGTAAGACCACTAAAAGCCCAAAAGACTTCTTCTATTTTCAAACCGATATCAGGCGTTAAAAATCAAAATTTTTATCTAAAAATTGTTAAAACTAATGAGATCAGCTAATTTTATAAATAAAATTATTATTTAATTATTAATATATTAAAAATAATATAATATTCTTTTTTTAATTTAAAAAACTGATAATTTCCTTTTAGAGTTAAACTTTAAAATACTACATTCTCTTTCTCTTACCGAGGGTTTCTTTCTCTTCCCCCTTTTCTAACACTATATCCGAACGAAGTTTTTCTCTCTCCTCTTTTTCAACACCGCTTGGAAAGAAGAAATTGTCTTCGTCCTAACCGAAGATGGCACCCAAAAAAGAAAAGAAAAGAAAAAAACTCTTGGGAAAAAAATATAATATTTTAAAATTTAATGTTAAGTAAAATTATTAGTTTTCTAAACCAAGGGGGACTATAGATAATATTTTATTATTTTTAATATATTAATAATTAAATGATAATTTTATCCCTAAAATTAACTAACTAATTAGGTTAGTTCAACCTTAGTTAGTAAAAACGCGTGTTATTCGTGTTCTCATTTAATTCGTAGATTAAACATGTTAAAAAGAATTTTTAAACCTGAATTATTTGGTCGTATTTACGTTTGTCGGATTTTTGAATTTTTGGTTAAGTTTAGAGTATAAAATTATCCCTTTTATTTCAATTATTTGTGATAATGCAACGGTCATTAAAAAAAAAAACTCAATGTATTTCTTTTTAATCCCTAATTTCTCATTCTCCCTCCCATGTACAAATATTCATGTTCCACAAAAACCTAAACCATTTTCTAAATTTGTAATTCCCTATTTTCCCGCCCTCGTAAGAAGGTCTTGCAATTAATAATCAGACTAATATGTCAACCTTGTTATGCATATACATACTACTCATAATTTCTCTTTGGCCCTGTATACGCCTTCATGTTATTTAGTTTTTCTTTTGTTAATATCTTTCCTTGTTTAATTTTGAAAGTTATATATGTGGAAAATTTTGATTGTAGCATAATGTTATCTTTAGACTATTTTATCTATCATATGCACATGTTTAACATAAGTTTGGAATTCATTTATGTTACTATGGTATTGATTTTTATATTACGGGCATGTATCTTATGTTTGAGTTTTAACGGAGTCTTTATTGAGGGTCTTGAGATAATAATGTAAATTTTGATTATATATCATGTTATATTATAGTTAATAATTAATTAAATATTTTACATTTGAATTGTTATATTGATTTTCATTAAAAGATTCATTAAAAATGTCAAAATTATTATTGATATTATCGTATTTTTAGAAATATATTATTAATGATGTATTGTATTAAACTTATATATACACATTATGTATATAAATTTTATAAGCATTTTTTTATAAACATAGTTTTTATTATTTATTATATCATATCCATATAATTATCATACCTTCTTTTTTTTATTTTTTTATTTATCAATTAGGGTTTTAACAACGGAAATAAAAATTTAAATTTTTAATATTTAACATATAACAACACGAGAATGCAACAAACCTGCATAAGGAATAAATCTGTCGGCCTTTCTTAAATGATTTTGACGGGTCTTGCTTCTGGGCAAGTGAGCACTGTTCTATATGCATTTTTCCCTTTTTTACTTTCACTGTTATTATTCTATGTTTTCTAAAAGGTACCAACACTTAAAAAAACAGGCATATAGTACATTATTCTAAATATATCCCTACCCAAATGCAGGAAATTTAGCAATTACTGTAATTGCGACAATGCAACTGCATCGTCGACCAACCATTTTGTCCAGACTTTTAAAACAAAGTATACATCTGCACTGATACCCAAAATCCCCGGGCATAAGACATGGCCGGGCGCCAAGCTGCGGACTCCTAATTTTTTGGCTCGGCCTACGGTGATACAGCCCACTATTATAACGGACCATGCCAGACCTACGAACTAATTCGGCGTGACACTAAAAAAATAATATTTCCTCCCAACAGAGAATATAATAATATTAATCATCCTGGGTGATCAATGTTACTATAATGATGAAAAATAAACAGAGTGTAGTGTGGACATTGTATATGAATAAACTATAGGAAAAAGTTTCCAATAAAAATAGTTTTTGTTATAGTGGCATACATGGCATACTCATGTCTCCACTATCATAGTTGTGATTACAAGATTGAATTCCATTATTATTATGTTAAAGGTAATGGCACTCACATTGTATACTATTACTTGAAGTCACCTTCCTTCACTTGTCGTTAATATCAAAACCAAAAAATATATAATGGCTTACCAGAAATAGTTTAAATAATAAAAAATGATATTTTATATATAAGAGAATATAAATTTAAATTTCTTTTAATTAAATATCAATATTAAATTTTTAATTTACCTGATTTAGTGATTATGGCCCGAGGTTTATCCTATTTAGTATAGTTGGTTCAGTTTCGAAAATAATGATTTAGCTTGAGTATAGTTCCTCATTACTGATATATATATATATATATCTTGACTTTGAGTTTGAAAAAGTTAATTTTTCATATATTTATCAAAATCAATCGTTTATTTTAATAGTTAAAATAATTTATATTATTTTATTCAAATATTATAATAAAAATATAATTATCATTTTATCTTGATGTTTAAAATATTACAATAACATATATATCAAACTAAATTATGAATAATACCGTGAAGTATAAATGTTATTTTATTAAAATAAACAATATTTTCTTCTATCTTGTTTCGAAAATTATCATATTCACTTGTATATACTTTTAAAATTTATTTATATCCCTAATAGTTTGATATGATATTTACATTTATAATTTATTGTGTTTTATTCAATTCATTTTGTTGTAATTTCATTCTTGAAATTATTGAGGGGCAATATGAAATTTTAAAATTTGCAAAACGCACACCCAAATTTTTTTGAAATTTCAAAACACATCTTAGATATTTCTCAACACCCCTTAAAATTTTTTCAAATAATAATTTATTTTCAAACATACCATTATGTGTCATTGACATTTAATCTATATTTATATTATAAATATTTTATTATTTTTAAATAAAATTAATATAAATTAAGCTATAAAATCATTTAATAGAATTTTGAGGTAAAGTGTTCTTTAATGTAGGAATTTTTATCTTTTTAACGATTTTATAATAAAAATAACAGATTTAATTAACAAATCTAATCGATAGTTGAGAAATTAACTATTTCAAACTTAAAAGGTCCAATGTCATTTTATTAAACCTTGGGTAGGAAATGGTCATTTAGCCTAATAAATATCCGCAAAAGCTTATCAAATTAAATTAACTTAATTAACGGAGGTGATTTAATTTTAACTTGAAAGGGAAGCGATTGGTGCATGTGCAACCCTCCCAATAGAATTGAGCAATTATCACAAGGCCGACCGATTCAGCCACCTCACCTCCCATCACGCTTACTCCTACGCCCACGGGCCCAACACAATCACAGTAGCCCCCAGTGACAGCCGTCTGCTCTGTTTGTCTTCTGGTAAAGTCTTCTCCAAACTTACTTTTGACTTATAAAAAATATATTTTTTAATTTGATTATTGAAATATTTCTTTAATAGTTTTAAAATAAATTCACATCAAATATCTTAAATTCTAATAGTAATAATAATAATTTATTATTATTGATAAAAAGTAATATTATATATTTACAATTTTTAGTATTTAGTTAGATATTATTTTATACTTAATTTAAAATTATTTAATCATATAATAACATAAATATGTATAAATATAATTTTATTGATAAATTAAAGTAAAGCTACCAACCCCAATTTGGTTCCATCACCAACTTTGGATTGTAACATTCTACTTCTTGTGAGTCAGTCAATGCCTTCATTTTCAATCTCTACTCCACCAACCCCCATCATCCTAACTATTTAATCCTAAAGGGACTGTCACAAATGTTAAATTAAGATAGATATAGAAATGGTTAGGTATAAAAGATGTGGGCAAATGGTTCATTGAGGTTCTCACAAAGTCAAATATAATCAAGTCTTACAAGATTCATCACTTGATTCAACCAACTTCAACTAATCTTTCTTTGTAAAATTAAACACTTACATAAAAACTCATAAATTTTACTATGTGTTTTTTTTTTTTAAGTTAATTGAAAGCTCTGTTCGTATTTATTGAATGGGTAAATCTGAAATCTAATGATTATATTTTTTTTTTCTTTTGTTGGCTCTTCACCCATCATTGTCTACAAGATTAGGAGGACTTTACTCATCCAATTTCAAATGAAAACAAAGTCTCATTCCTACTTTTTACTTCAACAACACACTACAACTTCAAATATTGGCAATAAGTCTACGAATATGCACTGTTTTTTAGGTTTAAAAAGAATAATATATAGTTCTTTTTACAAGTTTCATAAGCGTGACAAAAATTTAAATTTAAATTGATTATTAAAGATTATTCAATTTTAATTTATTTAATGTCTTATGTCTTCTTGAGTTTTTTTTTTTTTTTCAACCTCACATTGGCCTTTGATACTAATGTTGAAATTATTTAATTTTGATACTATTAATTTTTTTTTTATTTTGATTGAATGGCTTTAACCCAAATTGTTTAACCCTTTATAATCATCTTTACATCTTCACAGAGAAAATATTTTTTCTGTCCAACTATTGAATCCAACGTTAATTAGGCATGGGCCTAATATGATTCCGTCAAGGCTATATATGTATATTCTTTAAATGTGTTTTAATCGTGACAATAAAAGCTTCATGTAAATTTTGATATTTGAAGACCTGAATTTTTGTTCAAATAAATGATACAATTAATCATACTGTATTTGAAATTTATTTTAAAAATCAATAGAGCTCAATTTTAAAAATCAAATAGAGCTATCAAAGAGAAATATTAAAAAAGGTAATCTCATTTCATCCATAAATTTATAGTTTAACCACAATTAATTTGTCTTAATTTATTCAAATATTTAAAAATAGATATGTCAAAGGGATCAGGTTAGTCCAAACCCTCATTTTTTGGTATGGCCTATAGGGGACCAACACACATTGTAGTGGCTTGTAGAATGACTCATGAGCCATGTATGTCGTGCCATGAGCCAAATGAATTGTCTAGACAATGACACATCTGAGTGACTCGTCTAGATTTATCAAATTCAAAAGAAAACCGTTTCGATGACGAGTTTTGTGCTAGAGAGGTAAAGAGATAGAGACAATAACTGTTTATGGTGAAAATGAGAGATCGTCGGAGATGGAGATGGTGACTAGAGAGTTGAAAAAAAAGAACTTTAGGTTTGGGGAGTGGGAGGAAATATGACTTTTTAAAAGTAGAAAACTTTAAACATGACTAAAATTATTAGTTTTTAAATTTAAGTGAGCAGGAAAATATAATAAATGATATATTTTTTAGTATTATTGTTAAAATAATAATTTTACCCTTATATTTAACTAAAAATTTTAATAAAATTTAATTTATAGATGAGATTTTGGGTTTTTAAAAGTTGATGAGCCGGAGTTTAGCATCATATCAAACCTTGGGTGGGAAAAAGTCTTCTGGCCTTTTGTAGATGAACAAACACAAGATATAAATTTGTGGACAACGTCGTGAAGAAGTTTTGTAGAATTCTTGAAGCCAATGATTGAAAAACTTGAAGAATTCAAAACCATGAAAGACATGGATCGCATATTTAAATTTAAGCATTTAAGATGGTCAAAGTGGTTTGACCAAGAAGAACTTGTGAAGAACATGTTGTAGACATTCAAGCAAACCCACGAGGTGTACGCAAAATTCTTTTGCTGAAGGCGTGCCTACAATACGTCAGAATAGGAATCAAATTTCCAGCTCGTCTTTGCCACAAATTTTTTTATGGATAAATCCAAACATTGATGGACTGTATTTCTTAACTTTGTCTTATACATTGATTATGTTTGAAGGTGACATTTTTTTAATTGTGGTTTGAAGAATTATGGCTTTGAATTATTTTTGGGTGGGACGATTGGGCTTGAAGTAGGGATGGCAATGGGGAGGGGCAGGGAGGGGATGTCAATCCCCGTCCCCGTCCCCGTCCCCGTAGGGGATTTCAATCCCCGTCCCCGCCCCATTCCCGTTACAGGGATAAAAAAAAATCTCCGTCCCCTCCCCGCAAAGGAAAATCCTCTCCCCATCCCCTCCCCGTCCCCGCGGGGAAAAATCCCCTCCCTATCCCCGCCCCGCCCCACCCTACCCTATCCCCGCGGGGAAAAATCCCCTCCCCATCCCCGTCTCATCCCCGCGGGGAAAAATCTCCTCCCCATACCCGTCCCGTCCCCGCGGGGAAAAATCCCCTCCCCATACCCGTAAATTTAAATTTTAATTCCGTTATGTATTTCAATAAATAAAATAAATTATATTCTCAAAAAATATCACTTGTTACAAGAGCTACAAAATATTCATTGTTATTTTAGTTCAAATACAAAGTTTTCATAAAATCTAACAATATGCAATAATCAATCTTTTCATTAGTAGCTCTTCATGTATGTGATTTAAGGTAATTTTACAATAACATTAAATTTAATATTTTTTATTCACTTTAATTGATTTTATCAAGTTATAATTTGTTTTTTTTTTTGTGTAAAACCTGGTGGATTGACTAACTGAAGTTGAAATAGAATTAATTTGATACATTTGTATTTTATGATAATGAGATTCTGAGGTTTTTTTAATATATTAGATTAATAGTTTAGAAATTAGTAAAAGCTAATAATTCATAATTCAAAAATTAGTAAAATTAAAGTTATAGTTTTAATAAATCATAATGTAAAAATTTATATAACTTAATAGTTTATAAATTATTATATTAATATATTAGATTTAGGGGGTGGGGAGGGGAGGGGAGGGGAGGGGAGGGGCGGGGCGGGGACATATGTATCCCCATCCCCGCCCCGTCCCCTATTACAGGGATTTTTTTCATCCCCATCCCCGCCCCTTTCCCCTTTTTTATCGGGGAATCCCCTCCCCGTTAGGGTCGGGACCCCTAAAGTCGGGCCCAAATTGTCATCTCTAGCTTGAAGGGCTACCAAGTCACTTTGTCTTATACTTTGATATGGCCTTTCCTCGCATCATTGCTTTAGTATGGTGTGCCAATGAGCCGCTGTGGTGTGAGGTTGTTGTATTGTCCCACCTCACTAGTAAAGAAAGTCTGAGTTTGAGTTTTTATCACACTAGTGAAATATTGACTTATTTAGTAAAGTGGTTATGAGTCTGATTATTATAATCTGGATCTTTTCATTCAACCAATACAGGGCGTTCATGTTACCCAAAAAAACAAGGAAACATTTAGAAGCTATTGCACTCTACAATTCAACATGGAATATAAATCCTTCAACTATCCTAAATACAAATTTATTGATATAAGTTACCAATTTTGGTCATTTTTCTTAAGAAAATGAAATATAATGGCAACTTGTATGTATTTTTATACCAGCTAGATTGTAGAATGAACATGTGTGAATGATCTACAACTTCTCTTTAATTTTAACTCTATGAAGAAGAAAAAAAAGAGAAAACTCTCAGCGGCAGCAGCCATGTTAATTAGCTATACAGTGAACTAAAGAACTGTCAGTGGCATGGATCAATCAAAACTGCTACGCATAACTCTTGGCCTCGGCTGTTGTTTCTTCCTTTTCATACTCTCTGTTACTTCTCTTCCCATCTTTCCATTTGATCCATATGGGCTTGCAACTGGAGCCATATTTTTCATATTTTGATTCCCATCTTTTGTCGCTCCTCCATGAATTAGTATTCTTGTAATGCCTGCATAGTGGAAAGATTCAGCAATCTGTAATGGCGTAACGCCTTTGCTAGTTCTTGCCTCAATATCGGCTCCCTTTTTCACTAACAATTCTGAAACATCTGTGTTTCCTGATTCCACTGCGCAATGCAAAGCTGTGTAACCATCCTCATCTTTGGCATCAATGTCGATTCCCTTATCGATCAGCATCCTTACGACTTCGATCTTTCCTTTAAATGAAGCTCTATGTAATGCAGTCCATCCATGTTGATCTTTCCCGTTTATCACAGCGCCATTTTCTATCAGTCTTTGAATTGTTCTCATTTCGCCCTTTCTTGCAGCGACACAGAGGCTGTCACCGAGCTTTAGCGCATCGAAGAGACGAGTATGCCCGTACTCAGCAGCGACGTCGTACGCAGTTTTGCCACTCTTGTTTCGAATGTCTTTGTTGGCGCCTTTTTGCAGTAGTAGCTTTACCATCTGTTCATCTCCCAAGCCTGCGGCGACATGCACGGGCGTGTCCCCATCTCTGGCGTTGCGAATATCGGGCTCTGCGCCATTTGCTAACAACAGCCTTGCGCAATCTTTTCTTCTTTTTTCAACTGCAAGATGCAAAGCTGTGTTGCCGTCCTTTGTAAGGGCGTTAACATTGGCACCTTTGAGTAACAGAAGTTTCAGTACTTCTAAATGGCCGCCTCCCAGTGCCAAGTGTATAGGCCCCCAAGTGGAAGCCTCTGATCTCTCTGTGTTGGCTTTTCGCGCTAACAGAAGCTCAACGATCAGTGATTCACCGGCAGCTGCCGCGGCCTCAAGTGGGCTACTATCAAACCGGCTTTGTGACTCAACATCCGGCTGAAACTCCAGGAGGAGTTGAACAATATCCGGCCGGCTTTGAGCTATAGCAATATGAAGCAAACTCTGTCCATTTGAATCCACTGAACCAACCGGATTCCAAGCTGGGTCACTCCATTCAAGAACTTCTCTTATCTCGTCCATTGATCCACCAACAACGAGTTGAACCAAAACAGGTGAGCCAACAAACATGATCTTGATGCCACTATCGATGAAGACTTGTTTTTTCCTGGTGGTGAACCAGTCACTTGAAACTTCATCAAAGCTCGATTTTGCATCTTTGATTGCTGCACCCGGAACCACAACGCTATGCAAAAGAAAGGAATCATCGCAGTGAGGGAAGAAATCAGGAAGATTCGACCCGACTGGGAGCTGATACACAATTTCTACAGTTAGTGTTGAAAGCGGTGATATGATTCCTAATTGTGGCTTTACAGTGTAACGAGCCTTGTTCATCGGTTGAATTCTGAATGCCACAGGCATGGTGTACATAACGTTCCGCAGTGTGAGCACTCCATAACATTTCTGCCCTGGTTCAATCCTGATCGTGACAAGATTTGTAGGCTCCAAACTTATAAGCCTATCCATCTTCTTTTCTCTCAAAAAAATGATAAATCTTTTCTATGCTGGTCTATCTGAAATGGGTTTAATCAAGTTCTTGTTCGGGGAGCTTGCTCAGGTTTGGGCCATGAAAGGGGGAAAAAAAATCAGAAAGAAGAAATTGAAGATGGAGATTAGGGGAGTGTATTTTAAGGAAAAGAGAAGCCGGCTCTAAAGGGAGATCGCTATGTGGTGGTGTTAAAAACAATGAAGACTTGTTCTATTCAGCGTCCTTGTGCAAGTCACTTTCAGGATTATATTAAATTATGCAGAAGAAGACTTTATTTATTGTTCTAGTGAAACTTACAACTAAGAAGAACCATGTTTAATTAGGCTATCGAGAGGGATCCATTGGACAAACTCCGACAATATGCTCTTTTTAAACATACTATAATCTATGAAAAGTGGGTTTTGTTTTTAGTAGTGTAATGGCTAGCTGTTTTACCTAAAAATAATGTCACTTTTCTGTGAGTGAAGGGGATAAGTGGTAATGCATTTGGTCATCATAAGTTGCTTTCTGGTTGTGGTAGCTAGTTTTAATATTGCTGATGGTTTGTTTCAGTTTCATCATCGCTCAGACAACAAAAACAGCCTTTTCTCACTTGACTTCAACGTTCGATTAAAGAGAATAAGTATACACAAGACATATTTAATAATATAATACGGTACATATAAAAATCAATTTATATTATCAATATAAATTAATATATTTTTTTATAAAAAATAATAGTATAATAAGATTATAATAAATTTTTTTTAAATTTTAAGGGTTTTATGATCTTTTAAAAATGATTATGTGTTAATTATAATTTTTTATTATTTTATTATTTAAAAGACGTATCATACAATGTGATATATGATACAAAAAATTAATTTTTTAATACACGATATAATATACAATTCGACAATACTGATTTTATGAAACTCTATGCTTTAGGGTCCCTTTAAACTTTGTTAACTAGTAATACATTAATACTAATTATATCAACTATTTCATATAATCCAATATAATAATGCTAGATGTTTGATATATTTTCTTTAATTTTTATTTTTAATTTAAAATTATTTAATAATATCAAAACATATCACTTTGGACATACATGAGTTGTTTGGTTGATGGTAATTCATCTTTTATTACATGTTTTTTTTTGGTTTCATATGTAAGTAATAATTATGATATTCTTATGATAATAATAATAATGTATCAAATAATATAAGAGGTAATTTAATTATTAATTTTAATTAAAGTATTAAAAGATTATCGATGTAATTTTGATTTTATTACAATTATATCTTTGCTTATTAATTTCTAAGACAAAAATACCTTCATTTTCAATTAATATAACAAGTTATATGAAACATATTTTAGAATAATTATATCTAAAGATATTTAAATAAAATAATATTTTAGTATTTTTAGATTACATCTAATCAAACACAATAAATATTTATCTAAATTAATTTTTATTAAATATAATAATAATTTATATTAAATAATCTTCTAAATAATTTATTTTTATATATTTTATTTTTTATAATAAAAAATTATCCGAATTAAACAAACTTAGAGTGGTTTACTTCTTTACGGGTTTACATTTCCCATGAAGCACCATATAGTTTTTCATTTAGAAGTTTAGTGCAATTAAATTTGTCCACAAAAATTAATATGAAGCATCCCTCAGTGCAATTTAATTTGTTAGAACATACCAAATGTGGTTACGTATATACTTTTATCTCATTTCATGTCTTTGTTCGTTCATGCTATACCAAACAAATTGGGCTGCAATGTCAAGAGAGAGTCGAAAGAGAAAAGATGGTCTAGTAAACTAACAAATCTACGCAAGAATTTACAATCAATGCATTTATATTATTATAATTTTCCATTAGGGTTTTCTATGCAATTTTAAGGAGGTTAAAATAAATATGGAAACTGGCCAAGTTGGTCTTCATTAATTTTTATGTATAGTTGAAAGTATATTTAGATTATGACGAAAAACCATATCCTAAGTGAGATAGTGAATGATTTTGCCCTAGTTTATAGAGTAATCCAGGCTGAGCATATTCCATGTTTGTCTTTGATTTTTTTGGAGATAAATTATGAACCTTTTTACGCATATTCAACAAACAAGTTTCTTGTGCTAAAATGGAGGAAAATTAGAGAAGAGACAGGGTCAAATGCTGCTGCCAAAAGGTTACAAAAATTCATAAGAATTAACAGCATATTATATAAATTATTTTGTCATTGTTTCTGTTAGACTTGCCTAAGTCTCCCTTTTCGATTTTTACAATCCATGTATCATTATTGGCCAAAAACACTCATTTTTTAATCCTCTTATGGGACCTAAAATATTTTAAAATATATGTAGCGACTCGAGAGGCATTTTCAGTTTCCACTGCAACATGACAATTGATGCTGTGTAATTTCCAATTCATCTCTCTATCGAAGACTTCATCTTTGTCTGTTCATTGGCGAAATCTTCATCTTTTTGTTTACCAACAAAGAGAGAGAGAGAGAGTTGACTAAAGGTTAAAATAGAAAAAAAAGATTATTGAAGATAGAGATGATGATTGAAAAAAAAAAAATCATAATTATGAAAAAAATAACCACTTTTTAGGTGAAAGTTTGTGGAAATAAAAAGTTATTAATTGATAAAATTATATATTTTTTAATATTACTATTAAAATAATAAATTTATATCTTATATCTAAGCAAAAATTTTAATAAAAGTTACATAATGAGTGAGCATACAAGTTTTTGAAATTCTACAGGTAAAAGTTTGTGAATTGTACCAAACCGTGGGTGGGAGTAAGTAGTTTGGCCTATAATAAATATAAAAGCAATACCATATCATACGTATACACTTTTGAATTTTGAGTGTATAATTTAATATATAGATAATATATCATTATATGATTAAATATTATTTTATTTTTATTCAGAATCGTCCAACTATATATGATTTATTATTTTATATACCAAATTATATATTAATAAAAATATACACATAATTTTATTGTAAATACAAACTCTTTCGCACAATCTCAATATCAGAATTATTATGTATAATAACAGTGTAATATCCATACAGCGTAAGTGAAGAATTATTTCACATTTTGTTTGGAAACTAATAAGTGCCAAAAATCTGAGTAAGAGAGATGAAACATCACTGTTTGTGTTTGGAAAATTGTGAATGCCCCAAATGTCTGGTCTCTGACAGAAGTTTATATATATATATAAAATTAATTAGGCGGTTGCACAGATGTAATAAAGACTGAAACCATTACAGAGAAATCCAACCAGTGTATTTGGCATTTGTTTACCTGTAGATTCTGTATCAATCAATCATAGCCCAGTCAATGTGTTTTAATTTAAGTTAAAATTATGGGCAATTATGAAACAATGGTAACAAATAAGAGGTGTTATCTGGAGGGGTAAATGGCACAATCACTTGCTTGGCCGACCATAAATACTGACAAAGACAATGTAAAATTTGCGGTCAAAGGACTATTTCCCATCCAAAGTACCCTCTTTCCTTAATTTTCATTTCTTAATTTTAAAAATTTTATTTATTCAATTATAAATAGTTAAAGTTAATAAAATTCTAATTCTTTAAAATTTTATTTCTTTTCTCTCTAAACCTTAAAAACTAACTATTTCTCCCGTACGCTAAATTTTAAAAAATAACATTTCCCTCCTAGGGTTTAGTTTTCAAACTTCAACTCTATCTCCGATGTCATTGTCAACCGTCTCTCCCTCCTGACGCTTTCTCTCCCTTTGATGATCTCTCTTCTCTCACTTGAATATCTGATCGGTGTTGAATGAAGTCAGAGAGATGAAGAGTGTCATTGAGAAGACAAAGTTCTTTGTCTCCCCAGACAAAGATGAAGATCTTGTCTTTGTCTAGGAATATGATTGTCTTCCTAAAAAAGGATGATCGTCTTCCTAGTCTTCTTTTACGAAAACAATAATCTTTCCAGACAAAGATGAGATCTTCATCTTCGTTTACATTTGGGAAGACAAAGAGTTTCATCTTCCCAATGAAACTCTTCTCTCCTCAGTTTTATTATACATTGATCGAACATCTAAATAAGAGGAGAAAGATTGTAGGAGAAAGATAAAGTTTTGAGAGAGAGAGACCGTCAGTAATAGAGTCGGAGATAGTACTAGAGTTTGAAAGCTAAAACTATAAGGGATAAATACCATTTTTTAAAACTTGACTTATAAGGGGAAATGATTAGTTTTTAGAGTTTATGTGAAAAAGAAAATAAAATTTAAATTTATTTTTAATATTACATATAAAATAATTATTTTACTCTTAAAACTAATAAAGTTAGTTATCTATGAATAGGTAAATGAGACTTTCAAAGTTAGGAGATGGTAATTTGCAAAACGAGAGTACTTTGGGTGGGACCAAAATTTGATGATAATGACAGCAACAGTTGAACGTGTTGCGATGTCCTGGTCTTCGATGTGATATCATCTGGCTACAAATTAAAGTGGGCCATCGTCTTTATTTTTTAAAAGCTGGGCCTAAAAGGAAAATTCTTTTTTGGTAAGTGAAAACAAGAAAACACTTGTTGGGGTGAGAGAGGCTCGAACTCTCGACCTCAGGATAACTCTTTAAAGCTATGAGACCTACGCGCTAGCCAACTGCGCCACCACCCCACTTGCTATGGGCTGTTTCTTTGTCATATTTGATGTTATTCGTCTGATTTTGGTCTCTCTCCCTCTCTAAAGTAATTTCTTATCTAATTTCCCGGCTGATGGCTCCCTACTAGCGCTGGATTCGGCTTGACTCGGTTTAAGAAAAATTGAGTTTAAAGCAAATAAAACTTTAAATTGGATTTGGTATTATAATTAATTTATATTAAATTGTTTTAAATTTATAAGTTGAACAAATCAAATACTTTTTAAGTTTAAGTTTAAATTTGAGTTCAAAACTTTTAAATCTCATACTAGAGTTTATTTGATCCAAACTTGTTTCAGATTTTTAAACTCAAATAAACTCAGTTTGAATCTAACTTAATTTTGCAATTCAACCCAACTAGAAATTTGGGTGTTGTATTTGTTTTCCAATTACCATTTTATAGACCAATATCAACTCCATGAAATCCACCAATTTTATAAACAATCTCGTTTCCCACTCAATAGTAATGAGCTCTCTAGCTGGAATTAGGAGTAAATTTGAATCAAATTAGCTCCAATTTGAAAGTTGATTTGGTTTGATTTAGCTTGGATTCAATTCGTTTACTTTGAATATAAATCGACTTTGAGTTAAGAGATTCGATTTGGTTTTGGCTCATGAGCTGGATTGCTCGATTTGATTCAAATTTAGCTTATAGATCTATTCAAATTATATTAAATAATTATTAAATAATATCATTTTGTCAATAAATCACGAATTCAAATTATAAATTTAAGTCATATATTTGAGTCATGAATTTAAACTATAAATTTGAGTCAAACTTAAACAACTTTTAATATTAATTTAATAAATTTGAATCAAATTTAAATTAAATTTAAACTAAAATATATTTAAATTTAATTCAATTCGTATCCACCTAATAACAGGAACTCTACCCTGTATTATCTTTGTGCTTATGATGGCCTTGAATGCGATAACCAGCAGAACAGTACCGATTTGGTTCAACTTTTATATATTAAATTATTCTACACAATAATAGAAACATTTTATCATATAATACATTAACCAAGAATATTTCTTATATGATAAATTCCTACTTAAAACAGCAAATTTCCCTAACATCACCAAGATAATTTTAATAATTGTTGCTAATATATTTATTTTATTATAATAAGAATAAATGTTAATGTTTATATTTGAATTAAAAATTCTCCAATCTTATTATTTGAATTTAATCTCTTCTTTGTAGAAAAATAGTTAGGATCTAAAAAAAAAAACTAGCTGATAATTAACATATCACGGATATAATATGTTCGATCATTGAATTGAACCATGTTTATAATTTTTGTGTCTTTTTTTTTTACATTCAATTTATTCTTCATTATAATAGATATTAAAATTCAGTAATAGATCTTCAATGTGTTTATCGTGAATTATTTTTTGTAAGACTTTTTCTTTTTAAGAGAAATTAAGAAAATTTATAAAATAAAGTAAAAAATATGAGAGGCATGCTCCGAGCAAAGTCATAGGGGAAGAAAGGTTTGAAGAAGAGATTTGGCAATTGATTTAAGTTTTTTGAATTGTTTTCCACCTCAAAATGGATGCTCAGAGAAAAGATAATAATGGCAAACGAGATTAGAGAGAGAGAGAGAGAGAGCTAATGGGACAAGAAAAACGGTTTTGTGACTAGTCTATGTGAAAGAGAGAGGCAGAGAGTGAGATAAAGTGACTAAAGATGAAGGAAAAAAATGGTGAAGGAGTGCTCATACTGAGAAATTTTGATTTTTTAATGGTAAGTCAGAGAAGATTCACAGCATGAGTAAAAAGGTGGTGGAGTCAGAAATTACATGGAAAATGGTGAAGATATTCTAATAAAAGTAGCGATACTTTATAGCTTGAATTTATCCCGAGTTCGTTAGTAATGAATTCCGACCGTTATTCATATCAAGGCTGTTTTAGTTTTGACGCAGAGACAATTTAAAGTATTTTGCCAACAGTGTCAATTGGTACCGTTATTCGAATTTTCTTTTCTATTAATTTGATTTTTATACAACTGAAATTAAGATACATAGAAGCAGCCTTGACATTCGATGCTTTTAATCCAGGGGTAACATATTTGTGTCTTTTTGAGCAGTACTTCTCGATTTGCGTCCCATATTAGTTCGGACATCAATGGTTTAAGTCTTTTAAGGGGCACATACCGAGATCAATAATCAATAAATTCACGAATTCTTTGACAGTTCTGTGCGATTGAAGTGGTTTCTGTGCAACTTTTTTTT
Source organism: Mangifera indica (assembly GCF_011075055.1). Lineage (NCBI taxonomy): Eukaryota > Viridiplantae > Streptophyta > Magnoliopsida > Sapindales > Anacardiaceae > Mangifera > Mangifera indica. The sequence continues at coordinate 14,110,501 of NC_058143.1, read as the reverse complement.
TTTTTTTGATAATTGAAGACCTGTCTGTATTTATTAGATGAATAAATTCAAGATATAATGACCAAATTTATAACTATTGCACCAAATAAGTTGAAATTCACAAACGTGACAGAGACTCGAATCCAAATCAAGTTTTGAAAATTCTAATATTTTACTAGATTTACTAACCCTTAAGATCGTTTCTGTGTAACCTTATTCAAAGAAAACATACACGAGAAATGATGTCTATTTGTGTCTACAAATACAATGCCTATTTGTCAAACTTCCAAAAAACTTGAAATTTACACTTCTATTATATACTCATGGGATTTTAAAAACTTTTTCAAACGTTACAGACAGCATTGATATAGTTTTAGAAATTCCAACTTGATAAAGAGATGAAAACAAATCGGGCTGAAGAGTCTCAGGGATCCCAATTCCCTGTTGCCTTCTTCAAATTGGGGATCAAACTTTCAAGGATTTGTATATCATTTTCATATCACAAGTGATTGTTCCCAAATAGATACGAAGTAAAGGAAAACAATTATACACATATGAGAGTAATACAACCAACCTCTATACCATGGATCTATACAGCACGTCATCGGATAGCTCCAAGCAAATTGGCACCATCAAGCTTCGCACCTTCCAAATGCTGTAAAAACCTCACCCATTCTCAGTGCCAAACATTTTGATACATGTTAACAATAAAACAATTCATAAGATTTGACAGTCGTATAAATTTACTCACTGTGTCTCGAAGATTAACATGCCTTAAATAAGCTCGTTGAAGGTTTGCGCCTTTTAAATTGGCATTACTCAACTTTGCACCCTGAAAGATAAGATTTCAATGTTCAACAAATTAAAACGGTGAGAGCAGTATAGAAGTACCGATGCAACTACCAAAGTTAATTATTGTTGAACTGCCAACTCAAGATTGTTTTGCATATCATATGAACCAAAACAATAATATGCACTTACCTATAACACTTCAATTCATACAAGTTGTAGGAGTTCTAAATAATCAGAGTAAATTTTTCATAGATAATATCTATTGTCTATCTTATTAGCTAGAATTTATCTTATTTATTTAGTTTTTTGATATAGACTTATCCTAGTTGGTAATTATCTATCTTGGATAACTCTATATATTAGCTAGCATTGTAGCAATATATATATGAAATTAACAGAAAAAACCAGCATACTTTCACAGCTTTTATGGCATCAGAGCCACGTTTCCTAACTATTCTCAAATCAAAGATGGTAGAACAGTCATGATGACTGGTTCTATTGAGAGTATAAGGCCTGATTAATTGTTAAAGGGTTTACTCAAGCTAAACATCATTAGAGTATTGTGGCCTTTGCTACTACTAGATGTTAAAAATGCCTTTTTAGATTGTGACACAGTAGATGAGTTGTACATAAGCTTACTGCTAGGATTTGAGAGAAAGAATATTCGTAGTCGTGTAAATTAAATAAATCTTTATATAGCTTAAAACAATCACCTAGAGCATAATTTGAGGAGTTCACTAAACCTGTTAGGAGCTATGGTTTTACTCAAGGGCTAGACTAATCATACACTCTTCTTCAAGCATATAAATGGTAAAACCACCATTCTAATAGTATATATGGATGATATATGGATGATGAGTAGGTGAAGAAGGTGCTTGCCATGGATTTTGAGATAAAGGACTTTGGGCATCTATAATTTTTCCCAGAGATGGAAGTTGCTAAAAGTAAAGGAGGCATTGCACTTTCACAAAGGAAGTATATCCTAGATTTGCTACATGAGACTAGGATGCTAAGTTGTAAACCTAGCGAAACTCCTATGGATTCTAATTTACGATTTAACTTGAACAATGGAGATACACCAGTTGACTACAGGCGATACCAGATATTGGTTGGTAGACTAACTTATTTGTCTCACACAAGGCAAGATATTGCCTTTGTTGTGAGTGCGGTGAGCCATCGCATGCATAATCCACAAGAGAAGCCCTTGAAGACTGTGAATCGAATCTTATGATATCTAAAAAAGACTCCAGGTAAGACCATGTTTTTTTGGGAAATACACTAACCAAAAGATTGAAGCGTTCACAAATGCTGACCAGGCAGGATCAATGAATGATAGAAGGGTAACCTCAAGCTACTGCACCTTTGTTTGGGGGAATTTGGTAACCTGAAGGGTAAGAAACAAATTGTGGTGACTAGGAGCTGCGTAGAGGCTGAATTTCGAGCAATGGCTTAGGGTATATGAGTTGATGTGGTTGAGAAGACTTATGGTAGAACTTAACATTAAAGGAGAGGAACCTATAAAGCTCCACTGTGACAACACAAAAGCTTATCAGTATTGCACATAACCCAGTGAATCATGACAAAACCAAACCTGTGGAAATCGACCAACATTTTATCAAAGAGAAGATAAAAGAGAAACTTTTGTGTGTTTGTTTATTGCCTACTGTTCAACAGATAACTGGTATTCTGACCAAGGGACTACTTAGACAAAGTTTTGATAATCTAATCTCTAAGCTGAGAATGGTAGGTATTTTTGCACCAGCTTGAGGGGAAGTGGAGGAGTTCTGAGTTATTAGATTAGATTTTTCATAGATAATATCTATTGTCAGTTTAAGATCTATCTTACTAGCTAGAGTTTATCTTATCTTTTATTTTGTTTTTAATATACTCTTATCCTAGTTGGCAATTATCTATCTAGGAAAACTATACATATTAGCTAGCATTGTAGAAAAATATATATAAAATAAAAGGAAAAAACCAGTGAGCCTTCACTGCTTTTATAAGAATTTTTTCCCAAATCGTGATAAAGCAAAACATATCATATATGCGTTGACTGATTGAGTGAACACCTGGTCCACAGACACATATGTTATGGACTTAAACGCACGCACACACACGTACACACACATATTTTGGACTTCTGGCACACTTCAAAGTAATGTCTGCAGTGAAAGACTTGCATGCCAATACCCAATACTCATGAAGATTGCAGTTTTTTTCTACATTTGAATCCTATAAGTGTGTGCCTATGGTCGATGTTTATTATTAAAAAGTCTATTGCACCTTATGTTGCTATTGATCCATAAATAAAATACACAGGGATACTATAATCTTACCTTCAAATTGGCTCCTTCCAAATTAGCTCCCTCTAAGTTGGCATTTGTGAGATCAGCACTCTGAAAAGTCAAGAGGATAACATATTACCATGTGACCAAAGATTTATCAAATTTTTCCCAGGGAGAAGAGAAACCTAGTTAACAAGAAGAATTTTAGATTCAAAATATTTTGGATACAAAAGTATGAGAACACTAAAAATATGCAAAAAGTTTATTATATACAATTGTCACAATAGTGGGTTTTAAGACGGAAATTCAAATAACACACAAACAAAATGTTAGGATTGAGACACTTGTCCTCATTCAATAGGTTAGGTTGTATTATAAAAATGGTAGTTAGATTTCAAATGAGGAAAGAGGAAAATTATAATGGTTTTCTTTGTGGGCAATCACTTTTTGCAAATTGTAAGAGGTCTTTGACATCTCAAAAAGCTGGAAAATGAGAGGCCCCCAACTTTTCAAATTGTCTGGTTTATCTTTATAACCCTTCCCATTAATGAAATCAATGAAATAGTGTTCCTTTTGTTTTGTTTACTCTTTTATTTTCAGCTTTTGTTGAATAAAGTGTAGGAACTCTATTAAATGGCATTAGAGAAGTAGATCTGACATGGGAGACAAATCGACATCCAAGGAGGTTGGTAGATTGTTAGCAAAAGGTGTATAGTTGTTGGAAAGTTGAAAAGTTATGACTAGAGGTGAGATTGGCGTGATTAGAGGTAAGATTTGTGATTGAAAATGAGGGTGGAAAGGAAAATGACCACCGTAAAGGTGAAGAGTTGTAGAAAAACAACAAAATTGTGGAAAGGGTGAAGAAAAAGTGGATCACCACTAGGAAAGGATAAGGTGAGAAGGTATGGTGATGGAGGATTTAAAGTCGATGCCAAACAAAATGGCTGGAAAAAGAGAAAAAAATAAAAGGAGAAGAAAAATGGAGGGCTGAAAAAGACGTAGATGAAGAGTTAAAGCTAAAAAAAGTGGAAAAAAAGGACAAGTGGCGGAAATAAAAAGAATGGAAAACAAGAAAAAAAAGAGCAGTGCAAGATAGTTGAAGGAAAAAAAAAAGGTTATTATTAAAAAAGCTAGAGACAGTTGACGTTGTTGGGAAAAAAAGAGAGAATAAGAAAAAGGAAAAAAAAGTGGGGACAATCGACAATGTGGGAAACAAAAAGTGAGGAAATGTGTTAGGAGAAAAAATGAAAGTGACATGGGCAAACAAAAAAACACAATTAAAAAAAATGAAAAGAAACATTCAAATATATATATATATATATGAAAAAAAAAAAAAAACCAGCTTGAGGACAAGATGGTTTTCAAGGGGAGAGAAATGTTAAGATTGAGACACTCGTCCTCGTTCCATAGGTTAGGTTTATTACAAAAATGGTAGTTAGGTCTCAAATGAGGAAGGAGAAAAATTATTAAGGTTTTCTTTGTGGGCAGCCATTTTTGGTTGATTGTGAGAAGTTTACAGCGCCTCAAATAACTGGAAAATAGAAGGTTCTGAACTTTTTGAATTGTTTGGTTTATCTTTATAATCCTTCTTATCAATGAAATAGTGTTCATTTTATTTTGTTTGCTATTTTATTTTCTGTTTTTTGTTGAATAAAGTGTGAGAATATCACAAAACATACCCTACTCTGAATAAAATCTGAACTATAATACTGACTGGATATACCATAGCTCCTCGCTTACTAAAAACAGTTCAATAAGACCATAAAGAAGAACCATCTGTGGCAAGAACAAGGGAAGCATATTCTATAGAGATTAAGAAAACACTGAACCTGCAAGTGTGCAGATCGTAGGTCTGCTCCACAAAAGCTACAGTCTATCAGAGAAGCATCTGCAATGTAAGAATAGAATTTTAAAACCAAATGCTATTATGCCTGAAAGTACCATCCATAAGTGAAATAACTAAGACTGCAGCAGTAAAACTTTTACATTCCTGATCATTCCTATAGCTAAATATAAGAAACACGTGTTTTTCCTAACCAACATTGGAAGTGAAGCTCTAAGAAGGATGATACACTGTTTCCTTCTTAACTAAGATTATAACAAGGTGCCCATGTAGCAATATGCAAAATTTATAATTTGTTATTTGGTATAATGTCAGTAAGCACAAACTAGATATAACAAGATATATGAGGCAATAAAATGTATGGAAATTGGGACTGACAAAATACTGAAGCCAGTAATAATAGCAATATGATCAGGATTACTAATTATATTATCCAAAGTAAAGGAAAAATTTTACCTTGTAGGTTTGCACTCTGAAGACTAGCACCAGCTAACACAGCTCCACGGAGATTGGCCCCAGTAAATTCACATCTTCCCTAGGCAAAATATAATCTTTAATAGGCCGTTTATAAAGATGTATATAACAGGATAATAAAAGTAAGTATTGATTTAGGTGTCTTACTCACGCAAAGTTGCATTGTGAAAGATGGAACTCTCAGCATCTACATCCTATGATGAGAACAAAAGGATTCAGTAGGATTAATCAATCAGGAGTAAGTAGTAAAGTGTTGAAGACAGAAACCATACTTTACACATCAATTTCATAGTTGAAAAGCGTATGCTAACCAATCTAAGAAAATTATAAAACTATGTGCTCATAGCAGATCTACTAAAGTATTAATCATTAAAAGTAAACCTACCCGAAATTTTGCGCACTGAAGATTTGCACGTGAGAAAAAAACATTTTTAAGACAAGCATAGCTGAAGTCAACATATGACAAATCCTGCATATGTTCAATAAAACAGCTTCAGAACAAGCTCTATCTATGAACAGTAGCATTTATTCTCACATCGGTATGAGAGAAGTTAGAATGTCCTTAAATATGCTCACAGAGATGCCTTAAATATGCTACCACTAATAAGACTATGAATAAATACAAATGAATAAAAATAACCAAATTGAACTAAGATTGAGAAATTAAATAGACTGTCCTTAAATATGCTCACAGAGACGCCTAAAAAAGCCTAAAGGTTTACAGTGAATGAAAACAATTGTGTTCCCTTCTACAAATCAAATACTAGCTGAGAAAGTTCATGAATCAGTGAATCCCAAGGCATTTCTAGGAATCTAAATCTAGACAGCATAAAGCCATGAACATTTGTATAGCAAATCTTTCAAGAATCTGTATTGAAAAATAATTACCAGTTTAGAAAGATCGAGGCCAGAGAGATTAATTCCTCGAAATCTAACTTTCTCAAACTGTATACATTTGATAATATCAGTGCGTGTCAATTCAGAATCCAGCTCATTGTCTTCCTTTCTCTTATTGAAAACAGCATTGATTCTCTCTATCAGACCCTGCAATTAAGTATGTTAGTTCAACATATTCATGAATAGCAACAGGAATCATACAATGTTTGTTGTATCAATTACTTGTAATTAAACTTCATAAACAAAAAGTGCAACACAAGGAACAATGGCCGTATCAGAATCTTGTGTACCAAGATCAGATAACCACATCAAATGACATAAACATAGTTATCCTCTTGATTTTTATTTTTTTTTGCAGACAAATATTCAGTAGGCACAGATCACAAAATGGACCCAGAAAGGTCTCTCATTTAATCTGAAGGAATATAATCAGGTCAAAGTACAATGATCACTGTTAACATACAAAAGAATAAAAGAATACTGATTTTTTGACATCTGACTTGCCAACGCAACCCAGCAACTTTTTCAAGCTGTCATCCATACAGTTGTACAATACAAAGCAAAGTTACAAAAGGTCTGTATCATCGATTTCTAATTTGGAAAACTTAATCTAGATCATCTATCTATTGTAATTTGGAATGCTTTCATCATTCCCCTCTGTTTAAACCATAAACACAAAAAATTGAAGAGATTAAAACGTACCTCCTAGGGACAAAAGAAAATGTTTATAGGAGCATACCATCAAAATTTTAATTTGGGTATTGAATAAAAAGATACCGATATTTAAACTTAGAAAGAAATCAAGGTTTGGATTGCGTGCATGAGCGTCATAAATTGAAAAAGGGTGTTCCACATTCATGTGAATGAATTTCATAATGCCTTAGTGAGCCAAAGAAGCCCACGTACAATTGTACATTGTTTCACTTCAAGTAGCATGCACTTGACAGGAACAACAATAATAATTCATTTTAAATCTCAACCATAAAAGCTGCAGGTATACATATCCAAGTAGCATGCACTCGACAGGAGCAACAATAATGATTCATTTTAAATAATAAAATACAATTAGATAGAAATAGAAACTTTAGCTTACAAGCAGCTGATAATATTCTGCTTCACGCAAAAGCTCTGAATATTCCGGTTCTGACAAATTGGGAACAACACCATCTCTCAACCAATTGAGAATATGCCGAAAATGTTTTCCATCCCTATCAACAAAGACATATCCCTGCAAGAACTCAATAAGATAAAAGTACAAAATTAAATAAACATAATTCAGAGAAGTGATATCCAATGGAGAACAGATGAAAGTTGCGTCAAAACCAAGGTAAAATTATTATTTATCAGTAATGTAACTTAAACCTTTTCAGAGTCCCAGCACACAGTATGGCGTCCGCTGAACATTGCTGCAAGCATAGACTCAGGCTCACGCTGAGTGAGAGTATCAATTGTTGTACAAAATTTCTTCCCCCCTGCACATTAACAGAACATCAATAAAAATATATATATATATATATATATATATATATATATATTTCTTTAAATGCATAAACCAAAGGAATTCAATCAATAAAAATCGTATACTTTGTTTATTAGCCAATAAAATGAAGGAAAATAACCAAAAAAAGAAATGCAGCAAAAAGAAAACGGTAGCGAAATTTTAGTACAGAGAGCTGATTATTTTAGCACAAACAAAAATCTACACATCTTTTAAGTTGAAAAAAATACATATAATGAGAGAACACAGAAATTGAAACCAAATAATTTCATTTCCTCTCTCCGGAACCAAACAGAAAGTAATCAAAGCGTGAATTTCCATAAATTAAATTCAATGACAGATGTTTAGTAGCAAATCTGAGCTAAATATAGACTACAAAAACTAGGGTTTATCACGTTGGTTAAAAATCTATTCAAATTCTGTATAATTTGCAAGGAAAAGAAATTAAAAGATAAACCTCAATTAAAGAAGAGTGCATGTGCGAAATCATGTTCATTTAATTGTAAATTGCAGAGATTGAAGAAAGAGAATTACGGACCAACGTTGAGACGAATCACAGAAGGGAGATCAGACTCCTTGGCCATTGCTGACTCGTCTCTGTGAAAATTGAGTTACGTTTTCGGAATTTGTAGTTACGAATAAAGGGGAGAGAGTCATTTGTTGGGCTGGCATGAGCCCATCTTTTCGCTGGTTGGGCTTCCTACGGCCCTAACGATTACAAGGGAGTAATACTAGTTAAGTGTAAAAGTATCATTACATATACGAATAAATTTTATTAATTTATCATATAATTTGATAAAATAAGTTATAGTTAAGATAGAAAATCCTGTTAAAATTTATTGTTAATTACAAAGATAAAAATGTTATTTAGTAAAAAATATTAAAAAACTAAAATTTTATCATATTTCTCCTCTTAGTTTTAAAAATTAACAATTTTTTCTCACCCAAAATTTAAAAGATTATATTTTTTATCTTAAATTTGTTTTTTTTATCCTTCTTCAGTGACCATCTCCACTTTAACCGACAATCAACATTTCTACTATCTTTTTCTCCTGTTGATTTTTGAGTATTGGAGGGAGACAAATCATCTTTATCTGATAATGACACAAATCATCTCTTCAAATCAGCGTCAGACTTATTCGGGGAGACTTGCAAATATTTCTTGATATGAAATAAGAATTCCAGATTTGGGATGTCCACTTTCCCAACAAGAATTCTCCATCCCTTCTGCCATAATTTTTAGCACCTTTATGGAAGAATATAGCTTACTAATTTCATTTCCAATTTTATGTCAATTTCTTCTCTCCTAATCAACAAACCGCGAAACCAACTTGGCAACAAATATTCAAATGAAATAAAAAGATTTCATGTTCCAATGATTTTTATTTTGAGTGGACTATTTGTAAGCATCCCTCCACCTACAATTTTTTTTTTTTTTTGCCCTTTATTTTGACATTGCACCATTTTGATATTTAATAAATAATTATGATCTAGCTTTTAGAAAAGGAATCTCTAATGGGTATTTCGTTCCAGTCAATAAATATTATCTTGATAATATATTTTTATTTGGTTTGTCACTCTAGTAATATTTTATTATCAATAATGATGTGACAGATAATAATGTGATAATTTGATTATCATCTTAAGTATTAAAATATTACTAAAATAATTTTAATTTTATTATAATTATATTGTTATTTATTAATTTTTTAAAATAAAAATAACTATATTTTCAATTAATATAACAAACAATATAAAAAATATTTTAGAATAATGATACTTAAGGACATTTAAGTAAATTAATTTATTAGTATTATTTTATTATCTTTAATCAAACACGATAATTATTTATACTTACTTATTTTTATCAAATTTTATTAAACATAGTAATTATTTATACTTATTAACCTTCTAGATAATTTATTTTCAAAATAATTTTTTAATTTTGATAATAAAATATTATTCAAATCAAACGTCCGTTAAATGTTCAAACTTCCTTGAAAGTTAACCTAAATGGCCTTAGTTCAATAACACATCATTCCTTTCTTCATGATGGACAAGAAGAGAAATGGTAATGACTTCAATTCTTTATCATAACAAGAAATGCAAATGCCAAATCGACACCTGACATAGCATTAACAAGAAAATCATGGTAAATTATTGCACCTCCTCTAGTCCAATCTTCCTAATTTTCTTTTCAAAAGAACCCACTTCTCCGCATCTTCAACGACTCTTAATTACAAGGAAGGGTACCTGAAATTCAGCTCCCACTAACAAAAAGAAATTTGCCATAATTCAACAAACACTGCTTCATGTATATTAAAAATTAAGTTTCCATACAATTTTCAATCTGTAATTGTTTTTGTTAAGAACCCATCATTGAAAATGGTTATAAAATATTAATTTTATTAAGAACTGGGGGAAAGGAACTTAATTTTCTAGCGTAACGTAGAGTTTTGGTCTTTAAATTGTTAATTATTGACTTTAATTAGATAATGGGATTATGTCAGAGGTCCATTTAGAATTACTTCAACTTTATAATATTCATTTATTTGTCTGAAAGTTCGAAATGAAAGATGACAAGGGGGACTTCTCATCTTATCCTTAGTTGGCATCGTGTTAACTTTTCTTTAATTCTTTTTTAAATTAATTTTATATATACCTATTTTAAATATATAAATATATAAATATATATTATTATGTGATTAAAGAATTTTAAATTAAAAATAAAATAATATATAATTATATATTTAAAATATATATAATATTATTTTAATTATAATTATCAACTATACGTCTCTGTCTTTTAATATTATAAAATTAGATGTCTATAGTTTAGTGTTATTTATAGATTGATTAAATCTGAATTAGCCTAGCTTTTAGTTTAAACAAGAAGCTAAATCCACGGCGCCACCGGACTAATTCATTGATTATGTAAATGTAATAGTTTAACTATTCCCACGTTCTGATAAAACCAGAATGCATGCATGCATGCAGCCACAGTAGTACGCAGCCTCAGACACACAGACTATAAAATTCTAAAATTATGTCTATTTATATTAAATTATAGGCCAAAGGACTTCTTCCCATCCAAAGTTTAAAGTATTCTTGATTTACACTTGTAAAGTTTTAAAATCTAAATATTTATCTGTCAATTATTAGAGTTAATAAACTTTGTTAAATTTAAAGATATATAATTATCATTTCATCAGAAAAATTAAAAAAATAATATTATATGTCATTTCTCTATTTTAATTTAGAAAACTCATAATTTTTTCTACTCTAAGTTTTGAAAAATTATATTTTCTTTCTTTGAGTTTATTTTTCTTTTCTATATTCCCCGGCCACTAAAATCTGTCTCTGACTATCTTCTTCAACCAAGTCTCTCTCCCTCTTGGAGTTGACCAACACTCTGTCTCTCTGAGATCAACCAACAAAGACAGAAGAGAAGATGAAGCTTCATCTTCTCATTGGCGATGTTTTGATATGGAATGATTGAACAATGGAAATTTTGATCTAGAATGATGAAGCCGAGGATAGAAGACAATGATCAAAGCTTCTTGTAACGAAGCTTTCCACCATAAAAGTCATTGGTGAGATGCCTTCTCTTCTGTTTTTGTTGGTCGATCTTTTAAGAGAGAGAGCGTTGCATGACGCTGGAAGGGGGAAAGGCGCTAGGAGGGAGAGAGACTCGACTGAAGAAGGACATTGAAGATGGATTTCGATGGCCAGGATAATCAATGATGAAAGAAAAATAAATCATAATAAGAAAATATAACTTTTTAAAACTTAAATTGAAAAAAAATTATAAACTTTTAAAACTAAGGTGAAAAAATAATATAAAATATTATTCATTTTTTGATTGAATAATAATTATATCTTTATATTTAATATATTTAATTAATTTAAATAATTAATACGAGAGTATTTAAGTTTTTATAATTTTACAGATAAAAAGTGAGAATAAGTCTTTTGTAATGAACAAAATCTTAATTATAAAATAATTTAAAACATAAAAGGGAAATACAGATGATACCATGATCAGTATGTCATTATGGTAGCGTCATTTCATGGTGAGCATCGGTCAAACGACTTAATTTTTGTTTTTTCTACAAAACCGTGTGGAATTAGTTAATGTGGAAGACATACTTTTCTGTCTTTTATATATATTCCACTAAGACTAATTATTTTTTATAAAAATTATCATGAATTTCATGCACAATCGTTGACTGGATTAGAAATGTACACACATTTCATTAATTTATATAAAAAGTTGGAACCTGGAAACAGCTGAAATTTCACTTCTTTTTCTGATTTTCCAGTGATAAATTATTTTTGGATAAATTATGATATGAATACAGATAAAAATAATAAGATGCCAGCGGCAACCAACTGTGTAATTTAGAAGATGGTGCAATTCAATTGAAGTCACATGGGATTTAGCTGGACTTGCACAAGAACTAAGTGATTCCACCTGTAATTCTAATTCTCCAACAAAGGCGTTCTCACTGTGAGCTTGTGGCTGAATTTGGAGCAAGTTTAGGACCAGTTCAGTTATGATCCCAAGGTTTGATAAATTCACAAATTCCCACATCTAAGTTTGAAAACTCTAATTTTTCAAATGCTATATGCTTTCGATAGTGAATTTCATAAAATGAAAGGGCAAAAATGTCATCTTACATTGATCTTCCTATTTTCTCTTTCGTTCCTTTCTGTCTTTATATTTCACTTTTCCCCTTATTTTTTTATTTTCTCTTTCTTTATTTATTCTTTTTATTATTGAAATCTGTCATTGATGGTGATCATGCATGCCTCATTTTCCTCTTCTTAGATAATAGTGTTTTTTTCATCTCTATTGATGATAACCTCCCTTCAACCATGATCAATTTAACTATTTTCTTGTCGGCGATTGAAAAATTTTAAAGTATAAAGATATAAATAATAATTTTTTAAGTTGGCTAGAATTTTAATTTTTTAATTTTTTAATTAAAAAATATATAAATTGATAAACATAAATTTGGCCTTATCCAATGGTTAATCCACAACATATGAAAATCTCCTTAATCGTTACGCGGTTACAGCTATTAATCGTTATTAAATCATTAATCCATAATTTATGTTTCAATAAATGACTCGGATCAGAGAAAATTTATGTAATATTGTGCGCTGGTATCATGCATTACATTAATTTGTTTATATTTATTTAGCAAGAATTTGAATTTACTCAACGATGTTTCTTCTCAGTTTCCCGAGATTAGACCTAATTAATAATAAACCACTTTATGTTCCAACCATATAAGGAGGGTTAAGACTCATAAATCCAACGCCAGTTTTGATTTTCTGGGTTAACTGAGGTTTCTTCTCCTTCTTCTTCGGAGTAACAGTAACAGAAGAACGATTTGGAAGGGTTAATTCATTTTTTTTAACAGAGAGATGGGAAATTGTTTGTCGGGTGACGTTGACGGAGGAAAGCAGGCTGTGGGTGGGGCCCAACTCCGGCCACTCATAGCCCAAAACACTTTTGGAACGAACGAAGCTATTGACTTCTTCTTCAGAGCTCGCGGTCTCACTGCTTTGTTCACACAAATCGAGGTATATTTATGCAGGGACGAATCTTGGAATGTTTTTCTATTATTTAATTTAATTTATGTTTTTGGTGGTCTTAGTTTTATTTTATACCGAAGAATTTTAAGTGAATGGGTATATTCGTTTTAAGAATTCTGCTACAGTAATTGTCCTTACCAAACCTTACTTTGTAATGTTTAAGCACTAATTTGGAACTCTAATTCAATGGTAGAATAATTTGGCAAAGGAATTTTGATCAACCGTTTGACAGAATTGTTTAAATTTTTTGTAAAATTTATTTTACTTAGTGAGTTGAATTTGTTTTGATCTACGGTATCTTGATGAGGATGTTTTTTTTGTTCTATTATTTGGGTGTGTGACAGCAATCAATGAGAAAAAGGAGGAACCTGTGCTTTCACGGAAAGTTTGTTCTGTTCAGATGTTTGATATGATTAAGCGTGGTTTGATGATTTATGATGAGCAAGTGCTGTGGTTTTAGGCTAGAATTTTAGTAGAGCAGTGATGGATTAGCATCCCATTTCCAGTAGTGATTTGCTGGTGCAGAAGCAACTTTACTGCTTGGTGCTGAGAAATGCAATATGGTCAAGTGAAAACCAAGCTGGCCTTATGAATACATAGGAGTCTGGTTCTCATGTCACTGAAATTAATTTCTTGAGGAATTTTTATTTGATGTTACTATTGCACTAAGTCCTTTCATCTGTTCTGGAGGTTAACTATTTGTCACATGTTTAGAAGTTGGTGGATGCTCCCTAAGATGAAGCATAATTTTTGTGGATGCTATTCAAACACGTGAGGATAAGAAAACGCCATCAACTCTAAAATTAAATTTGATGACATCGAAATGGGTGTGAATATTCCCAGAGCACAAGAAGTATGAAGTTTAGAGGGTATAATTTATAGGACAAATCTTGTGTGCCTGGACCAGCAGACACTCTTTATTTTTCTTATTGATGTGGACTTTGTATGAGGGCCTACCTGGATTCATCTGGCTGAACTTTTTTCACCTGCCTAAAAGAGACATTCATATGCTACCAAAATAAGTGGACCCTTTTAATCAAAATTTTGCCCCCTGTTATGAAGTCCTGAAAATATATTATAAATGATTCCATTCAAAAGATAACTTATGTATGACATATTTATGACAGATTATTTTCTGTCAGTTAACCCACCTCATATAACTAACAAGGGGGGATTGAAATATTTTTGAATTGGAGATGGCTCATGTATATCTATTTGAATGGATTATTCATTTTCTTTCCTTCCTTTGCATGCTTAGTACATGCACCTATTTATTTTCATTTTTTAATTTATTCATATAACTTGATTATTTTTGCAGTTATCTCTATCTGCTTCAAAGTTACTTGATCGTGATGTAACATCAAAGGTGTGTTCTTACTATCATTTTCTTTATTCCTGATAAAGGCATGCCCCGCTTGTTGGGGTCTTTATATTTAATTCTTGTTTGCGAGGACGGTTTGTCAATTTGTAATTACTCTGGCTTTGTTTTTTCTATTTCATTAAGGGGCTCTTAAGGTTATGACATACTCATCGACCTTTTTCGTTGTAGAGCGATCCCATGGCAGTTGTTTATCTGAAGAAAAGAGATGGGACACTGGAGGAGATTGGACGTACAGAAGTCATTATGAACAACCTGAATCCTTCTTGGATTGAAAAAATTTCAATTGCTTACCAATTTGAGATTGTCCAGATATTGGTGTACGATTCTCATAAAATCTTTAGTTAATTCTTTTTTGTTGGAAGAGCTTTTGCATCTCATAAGTTATGTCTTGCTTTGACATTTACCCGTGTTTCTGTCTTTTTTTTTTTTTTTTTTTCAGCTTTCATGTGTATGATGTTGATACCAAGTTCTATAATGTACCGGTTAAGGTATGTCAAAATTTCTACTATAACACTGTATTTACTTTACATGATCCTGGTTTGAGATATTTTCATTTACTAGTTCTATTTTGAAATATAACTACAGTGGAATGGTCTCTTACTTTTAGTAGTTAAATAAAGAATGGTCGAAATGATTAAGTGGAAATAATAATTAAACCTTTGGAGCTATCATGTATTCTTCTTTATACAAAAGTGAACACGCAATCCACAAAAGGACAAGTTTGAAAAAACAATAAAAAGCTATACAATTTGAAACAGTCCAAAATTGGCAGTCATAAAAAATGACTAAAGAACGTGCCAAATGCCCCCAAAAATAAAGTCAAAACGTAGCCCAAAATTCCCTCTAAATTTAAATGAGTGAAGGATAAAGGAGAATGTCAGAAAAAGAAAAAGCCATCTTGTATGATGCATGCATATAATTTTGATTGAATGAGAAGAAGATTTTTTCGTTGTAGTCATCAGGAAATTTTTGCTCAAAAAAGTTCGGCAAACCATAGATTTGATGGTCTTTCATATCATTTTTGATGGTAAAGAGCCCTTCCCCGAATTTTTGTTCATATATGAAGTGTATGCAAATTAAAGATAACATGAACAATCTAAATGGATGGATTTTTAGAAACTAAGCAGGAAACACATTGGATTAGGTATGAGAGATGAATCTTCACAGTGAAGAAACATCAATTAAAATGATAAAGTTAAAAGAAGATATGAAGCATTAGAATTCTAAAGTGTTCTATGATCCTTTGCTACATGGTCTCAAATAACTTTAAAAGAAATTTTATGTCATAATGAAGCAATTGAAGTTTAAACTTCTTGAGTTGTCTTGACTTTCAGACGCTAAAGTTGAAAGATCAGGATTTTCTGGGAGAAGCCAGTTGTGCCTTGTCTGAAGTAAGTTCCTTAATCAATTTTTTTGTTTTCTTTTTTATTCATATTATATATGTACTTAATTTATTTAATGGGTAAAACAAGTGCATATTCCATTTCAATGCATGGAGTTAACTTCTTTTTAGTTTTAATCAAGGGAAATTTTTTGAAGCTATTTTTTGCTTGAAGTATCATTATGTTTAAAATTTTTCAAATAATCTACTCTTGTGATCATTGGTGGTGCTAAAAGAGGAGCTGGTTTTGTTTTGATTAATGCTAATACTTTGGACATTAGTGGTTTCACATTGTCACAAGGCATTGCTCATCATGCTTTACTATTAACATGTGTCTTTGAATTTACCTTTTTTCTGTGGCAGATAATTACCAAACAAAATCGGACTTTAACCATAAAACTTGGTAGCAAAAATGGACGAGGAGTTCCAAGAAACTTGGGGACACTCTCTGTCCATGCTGAGGAAACAGTTGCTTGTAAGACTGCTGTGCAAATAGCGTTCCGCTGCTCCCATTTAGAAAATGTGGACCTGTTTTCCAAAAGTGTATGTACCCAAAAAGCAGCTACTATTGTCACGAATTGATTTTTGCTTTAATTTCTTGATTCTTATTGTTATTATTTTTTTACTTTTAGGATCCATTCTTAAGAATATCTAGAATTATTGAGAATGGAGTTCCTGTTCCAATCTGCAAGACGGAGGTGATAAACGACAACTTGAATCCCATTTGGAGGCCAATAACTCTGAACATGCAGCAATTTGGAAGCAAGGCAAGCTTGTTACATTCTTCATTTATATTAGATATCGGAGGGGGTATGGTGCAAGAAGAAGTCTTAGCTTATTACATTTTTCTTTGTTGCAGGATAACCCATTAATTATTGAATGTTTTGATTTCAATAACAGTGGAAATCATGTACTTTTAGGGTAATTGTCAAATTTCTTGGTGTCATTAACCTTTTCGTTGTTTTGATTTACCTTCTGGATAACGTTAGACTTTAATTTTTATCATCAGTAAAATTCAGAAATCAATTGGAGACCTGGAGAAACTTCATCAGGAAAGAACTGGTGCAAATTTTATAAAACCATCTGCTCGCCATGGTTATGAAAAGGTGATTCATAGTAATGCTAATAATATATTTCACTTCCTTAGTTGACCCCACTTTTGCCTTGTAGGTTATGAAAGGGCAGTTGTTTGTTGATAAGTTTATTGAGAAAGAGCAATATAGTTTTCTAGATTATATTTCTAGTGGCTTCGAGCTGAATTTTATGGTTGCAGTTGACTTTACAGGTAAATAAGCATTGCCATTCTTATTAGTAAAAATACTCTATATTCCTTGACTGTATATTCACTGTAATAGTTTCTCCGGTTCTGTACTTGCTCTTTCCCCCTTAATTTGGTCTGGTTTGTCTTATTTCATGTTCATTCTTTAAATACACAATTATCCAGCTTCAAATGGAAATCCGCGAAATTCAAACTCTTTGCACTACATTGATCCTTCTGGCCAATTAAATTCCTACCAGCAGGTAAGGTTCAGCTATGCTTTCAAGAAGAATCTCTGAATCATTATTTTAATTCAGTTTTGTAAGACATTACTTCAAGGATACATATCAGTAATATCACTGGACAATGTTTGCATGTTACCAGAGAGTCTGTACAATGGTTTTTCTGTAAAATAGTTTGCTCTTAAAAATGGCAGTGACCTCAAATTCTTTTCTGACTGTCTAAATTGAATGCTATTTTGTATATTTCCTTTTACTCTTATCTCTACTCTTCCCAACCCCACAGCTCTTGTGAGCGGAATCTTATCTTAAATCTCAAAATCACAAGAAACTTTATCAACTAAACTACCAAGTATTCAAATTTTAGTAACAACTGAACACATTTAATTTCAAAATTGTTTTGACTTTGTATAAAAATTGAAAGAGCAGGCCTTTGAATGGTAAAGCAACATCTGAATTTATGAAAAATTATTTTCACAGGCTATAATGGAAGTTGGGGAGGTCATTCAATTTTACGATTCAGACAAACGCTTTCCAGCTTGGGGATTTGGAGGGAGAACATGTGATGGAACCATTTCACATTGTTTTAACCTGAATGGAAGTTCAAATGGCACTGAGGTAAGGCGACTAGAGTTTGTGTTCTTTGATGTGGTACTCTATCTTTCAAGTTGTTCAATTGGTTGGCATATCTTTTCAAGCTTTTTCCTAGAAAACAAAAAATTTTGTATTTAAACTTCTTCCTTTCTCTAAAAATTTAACAAGTTCAAGCCCTTTGAAATTACAGCTCTATCTACTTCACATCTTAGTAGTATCCAATTAACTTGCTTGAATCATTTTGTTGCATTCCATAGTGAAACAGATTTCTTTTGAAAATTTTCTGATCTCACATTTAACCACTGCTCATGCTTTCTTTTCATTCATTCCCTCTTATCTATCAAGAAGTGAGAAAAGCTTGTGGAAGCACTCCCAACCCTGATGGGCAATGTAGATTTTTTGCATCCCAACTTTATCAGTTCTGTTGTTAGGACATTGAGCACAGTTCATGGACTTAAGAATAACAAAAAATGATCTGTGGGCACGTAATTTTATTATTTCAAGGATTCCCTTACCGATGCACCCTCTCTGTATGGGTTTAATCCCAGAAACTGCATTAATCGATCTGCCAAAAATTATTTACATCTGAACTTGATTTTCCATTTCATTAAACAGTTGATTTTCTTACATAACAGGTTGAAGGAGTTGACGGTATAATGGCTGCTTATGCAAATGCTCTCCACAATATTTCTCTGGCAGGACCTACTCTGTTTGGCCAGGTGATAAACATGGCTGCAAAAATTACTGGTCAGTCCCTCTCACATGGCAGTAGCAAGTATTTTGTCTTGCTCATTATAACGGTATATATAACTTTAACTTCATCCATTTTTCTTTCTCTTTGTTCATTCCGTCTGTGCGATTAATAAACATGTAACCTTTTTTAGGATGGGGTTCTGACAGATATTCAAGAAACCAAAGATGCTTTGGTGAGAGTATCTGATCTTCCCCTTTCACTTCTTATTGTGGGAGTGGGAGGTGCTGATTTTACACAAATGGAGGTACACCGCTGTTCATCTAACTCAACCCTCTGGAAAATCTAGTTTAAGTATTATGTGGTTTAAGCCATTACTTGTTTACAGATTCTGGATGCTGATAATGGCAATCGATTTGAAAGTTCTACAGGTCGAGTAGCTACCAGAGACATTGTACAATTTGTTCCAATGCGAGAAGTTCAAAGTGAGTGCATATTCCATCTCTCTCATCTTAAATTTAATCAGTTATATACTTTTTGTAAGTTTTTCAAGTGTGAAGTTGTTGCAGGTGTTGTTTGGTTACTGCATTAGATTGTGTCCAAATAAAAGACTCTCAATTCTGAATTCAACAAAATTTTCTTCACATTCTATAATATATCAACTTGATTGTGTTTTCATCAGGAGGACAGATTTCTGTTGTTCAAGCACTTTTGGAAGAGCTGCCTGGTCAGTTTTTGAGTTACATGCGATCTAGAGATATCAAACCACTCAATTTACCTGCTTGATAAAATTCAAATATCAAGCGATATTAGGTAAATTTATAATGAATATTAATTTAGATTCTTATAAAGATATGTCATTATGTAATTAGTAAGAATATCAATGCATTTATTGAATTGGGTCTAACTTGTTCAAGCCTGGGCTCATAACAAAATTTTGGGTCAAGGTTTCAGGTCTGTTTATTCCGACCTCAAATTTTTTGTTCAAGCTTGAACCATTAAATTTTTTCAGGTTTTAGCCTGTTTTATATTTTGAAAACCTGCAAAAACATCTCTACAATCTCTTACAGGTTTTAAAACCTGACAAACACAATCCTACCCATAATGAATTTCCACGTTCTATCAAGGCTTGGGCCAAATTAACATCTATTCAAGTTTGAACTCAATAATTTAATTAATATATTTTTTTTAAAGATTGCCTAAGGCTCAAATACTATTTGGTTTGAAACTAAATTTTTGGGTTAAACAATTGGAGCTCAAACTTGGTCAACCCAATTGATAGTTTTAATAACTGAGTAATATTTTATTTTTAATTTAAAATTAATTAATTATATATTGATATATCACCATTACTATTAAAATTAATATTTATTATAAATACAACTAATTGTAATGATAGATATTAAGGTGAAATTTCTTGGATGATATGTATTAGCTGTAGGTACGATGAGAAGATGAAATTTAATTTTTATTGGTGATGATTTGATTGTTTGCATAAGTTATTGTCTAATAACATTGCGTTACTTAAAAAAATTTCAGGAGTTCACCAAAAGAGTATAGTTTGAAGTAATGTTTTCAAAACTAGATTGAATCATTTGATTCAATCAGTCAAATCATAAACTAGTCTAGAATCTGGTTTATTTTCACAACATAATTCAGTTTATATATAAATATTAATTTATATGAAATTCAATCAAACTTAATAAATCCATTAAACCAAAAAAGTTATTTAAAATCAATAATTTATAATTGATTTTTTTATCTATATAATAAAGTATTAATTGTTTAATTAATATATTTTAAATTATGTTTTATATGTTTTATATTAAAAATGTTTTATATTATTTAAAAAATACATAATAATTTGATAATAAATTAAATTAGTTAATTGTCTTATTGATCTGATTGAACGTGAATTAATAAGATGATTGATCCAATGATTGGCTTAGTTTTAAAAACACTAGTTTAAAGTCCAAGGATCTATAGAAAATAATCGAGGACCTTAATCCTATATCAGTGGAATTAATTAACTTATTTATTTTTTCTGGGTTGCAACGTCAGTTTTGTTTATTCTTTACGCTATCCAAAAATTCCACCCCATTTATTTTATTTGATAAACTTTTTTTTTTTTTAAATAAAAAACTTCAACCCTCCAAAATCCCCTAATTTAGCTTAAATATCGTCACATTTCCTATTACGAAATCCAGTTTCTTTTATCGAGTTTGTAATATCCTTTTAATGTTTCATATACACATCAAAGTGGCTTGGATTTAAATAATTTACTACAATAAATAAAAAAAAGGTTTGATAAAATAAACTAAATAAAAAGAAAAAAATTACGTAAACTCGAGGATCCATGTCTACTTATGCAAACATGGGGTGTAGAGGATAAGTAAATTCTTACACGAATTGGCCGGATGCAGGAGGCAGTTTGTGAAACATTTCCTGCACTACAAAAAAACATTCCCCTCCTACAAAAAAACGTAGGAGGTTTTTGGAAACTTAAATAGAAAAAAAAAAAAAGTCTCACATCTAATAAACTTGAGTAAAATGAGTAGTATATAAGTATGTAAATTAAACTTTAATACAAACTAATTGGTTTTGTGTTAATATGAGTTTCAATTTTTACATTTGTAAACACAATATATATTTTTGATAAAGTATTAGGACACGAGCTAAACGACGGGTTTAACAGCCTAAGTGTTTCTGGATATAATTGACAACACACCTAGTCAAAAACTAGTTGAATTAAAAGACAAGTCTAATAGCCTAAGTAGTAGAATGAGTGGTATATAAGTGTGTGAATTAGAGATTTTAATCTTTACATTTGTAAGTCCGATATATATTTCCGACAAAGATAAACAAGGCTACGAAAACCAAATCCTAAATGTACTAACGAGAGTAGTTCAGTGAGGGGGAGAGTTGAATAATATAACATCGCCTTGCCAGTTTGCACAAACAATTCATGAACCTATTTTTTCAAAGTAAAATTACAATAATCTCCCTCTTCATGAAGAATGTTCATACTTACCCTAAGTTTGTGTTGATGAACGAGGGGCTAACATTCTGCGTGAAAAGGGGGTTCACATAAGTCCCTCTTCTTAATCTCTTGTCATCTCAAGTTCCTTTCTACCATTTCTTGAATAACAAGGAATGCAATGCATGTATGATAATGAATCATAATGGTTAAAGCATTCAGATAACATTTTTCTTCACTCATCTGTATACTGACTGGATTAAGCTGAATAGAGATTTGACACCCTAGTCATGTGACTAATTCTCTCAAGATATCGCAGTTTATAATATATATAAACTTGTCTCAACATCTCTTTGCATACACCCATCTACAGACATTCTTATAATACTTTTCTATGAGTGCATATGGTGAATGGCATATCTTTTCTATGGTGAAATACCTCTCTATGGGGGAGGGGGGGAATGCCCTCTGGTAATGTTTTCATAGGTGATATCAGTTTATCTCTATCTTAAAATCTTTATGTCTCACACATGCATTCTTGAGATGATTAGGTCCCGCATATGATCTATGGAATCTTCATATCCCATTACCCTACTTTTTAAAAACATGATTACTCTATCTCTTATTCCTCCCCTTTACTTAGTCTCTTAATCACTCCACCGGAGGAGTATTTGTCTCTTTTACTTGGTCTCACCAATAAAGGTAGTAGAGTATGCGTCTCTCCTCACTCTCTCTTCATCTTTTACTCTGTTTCTGCAATAAGTAGTCTTGATGTTTTCCAGAATTTGGCCTGGACGACTTGGTAGAGTTCAAGTGGAAAAATCTGGAAGATAGAAGACAAGCAAGGGAGGGCAAAAGTCAATTTTCCCAGTTGCTGGCTCTTCCGTATTACTTTTATTATAATAATAAGATCATATTCGGGCTTTACTTAAATGTGTTTAGCAGGAAACCTACGTGGCAAACTCATGGTTTGAATTACTTTCTGTCATCCACACGATGGTATGCAGCATTTGTATCAGAAAATACCAGAAGTTGCATTAAGGAAGTCTCAGACGTATACTTATATCTCTAGGCATGCATATGGTCTCATCCAGTGCAGTTGAAAATTTTTTCAAACTAAATTGAGAAAAAATGATTTAGAAAATTTTTAAATCAAATTAAATTAAAAAAATTCAGTTTGACCGGTTTATATTACGGTTTAAACTTATTAAAACAATTCACTTCTAAATATATATTATTTAATAAAATTATTTAAATTATAATTTTGAAAAACATAATATAAACATATAAAATACATATACTATATAAATATAAAGAAAATGATAAAATAAATATAAAAAAATAAATTATACATCTAATTATTTATTAAAAAAAATTATCAAATATAATTGTATAAATGAATTTAAAAAAATTGGTTTACAATTTAGTTTAAAAACTATTTTTCAAATATTTATTAATTTAAATTAAATTATTTTATAAATCAAATCAAATTAAATTATAATTTTTAAATAATTTGATTTAATTTTACTATTTAAACTGAATTGCGTTCACCGCATATCATTTCTGAAAAGAAGAGAAGTAAGGATATCCTATTTACTAAGCAATTGAAAGTTCAATTTACTGTCATGTGGCGCACGTAAAAATTGCTTCATTGAGCAGATCCATCACATCCCGTAAATCCATTACCCCAAACTTTACAACGTTCCTGCATGCATGCAAAATCCAACACGTAAAACAACCTCCTCCATCGACAATTAATGCTTAATATAACCCCTTCTATATATATATATATATATATATATAGCTGAACCGCCCGATAACATAAACACAAAACAAAAACAGTTTCTCTATTTCCGTTTCCTTCATTTAGAATAAAATATTCATTTATCATGGAGATGAAGAAGATCTTTCTCATTGTTGCGCTGGCTGCCGCCACTATCAGCAGCGTCTTGGCGGCCGAGACCCTGGCAGCAACAACCGCTCCATCTGCAGCACCAACGGAGGCCGCTGGTCCTGGAGCGGCAGCATCAGGCCCAGCTGGTGCTGGGGCTGGGGGGGCAGCAGGCGAAGCCGCTAGTGGGGCAGCCCAATTACAGGTTTTTGGATCCTTTGTTGGGGCGTCCCTTTTGTCTTTCTTAACTTACTACTTGCAGTATTAATTAATTAATTAATTAATTAAACTGGGAATACGGAGATGGAAGAAAGAATTAAAATATCCGTTGAAATTGAAGGCAGGCACAGAAGAAAGATGCATAGATTGAGATAAGAGAGCAAGTGTTAATGTTTTATTAACTTAGTTTCTTTGATTCAATTGTTGCAAGACTCTGTTTGCCTGTGTCTTCCAGCTTTGTTTCATTATTCATTTGGCATATATATTATTCTATTTGTATTTGTAAAGGTAATTCCCTATAGCCAACCAGTTTGTAATTGTCTATGTTGTAATTAACTTATTTATGAATAAAAATATATCTATTATTTATCCATATGAATGTGTATTTAACGTGTACATAAAAATAATGTCTTTAAAATGATAAAACTATGATAAGAGGATTAAATGATTGATTGCAAGAATATTAAGTGACCATTCTAAAATGTTCATAATCTCGACATTGCTTTGACTAATGGCATAAATAATGCAAATGAAATTATCATAATGTTGAATTACTCTAATAAAAGGTGGTGACAATTCTCACATGTCAAATCTATAGTATAACACATAGATGCACATTGTAGACATGACTACCAAACCAACCTAACTTGAAGATTTCCATATGGATTGTCGTCCAAGGCCTATGGACTAAATCCTTTAACTCATTAGTATATGTAATCCTTAGATTTGAAGTCGTTGAATCATCTCATACAAGCATCGATATGGTTTGATGTCATTTAATGCGTTGTCATAACTGGGATAACCATAAATATGGTGATTGATTATAACAAGATTTGTATGAAGGCTACAATAAATCATTAAAAGATTCGTCACTCACAAGTACAAAAGAAGATATCTTGAATGAGAATACTAAAGACATAAATATAACATATTTCTCTAGATACATACTCTTACATAAAATATGATCAAAAGAGACGTGCATAACTTCACTTCTTAACAAAAAAATAATCGAGTATAAAGCATATTATTAAATACTTATACTTAAATATGTAAACTGAAAATATCTTAAATACCTCAATTTTTTCAATAATCAAACATCGTCTGAAAACAAGTGCTTGAAAATGCATCCGTCATAAACTTAGTGCATAAATACAAACCCCCAAAGTCTTAATTGAAAATTAAATCCATAATTATTATAAAACAAAAAATGATGATTTTACCTTCAATCTTATGCAACGAACTGAGCTCTGTTACTCACCTCAACCTGTAAAACCACTAAAAAAATGCATGAATAAATAACACTTAGTAAGTAGGTGACCTCTCAACATCTTGCATATAACATAAATCTGAACTTGGTATTCCATCACTAAGCATCTATGTGGTTAAAGCAGATGTTTTCTAGCTTTTTCTCAAGCCCATTTGTTTACTCTTGGCACTCTCATACCCTAGGTACATAGGTCATGTCACACAAACTATTAAAGTCTAAGTTGATCTTAGTATATTTGATAAACTAATGAAAGTGACTAATGTCTACTAATTTATGTACCTCATGCACATGCAAGTTGGACTATCAAGTTAACTAGTCATGATACCCTAGTCAAACAGGAAAACTAGCTACAATCTCTCTCTTACCACATACACATAGCTATAATACTGTTATACGATTACCATCCTAAGTTAACCCTTACTATAGATGAATATGTGATGCATCTTGTTGATTACTTGAGGAACAAACTGAAGTGTTGCTCTCTATTATTGTGCACACCTAAATTGAAAATGAGTGGCTAATGTGTCTTGGCATTGAGTGCACGACACACCTCATAGGTGTTTATCTCTCGTTTAGCTCTATTGCTTTCACATCTAATACTAATTTTGCACATAACTGATGGCTATCTAGATGTATACCATTTTTCTTAACTTTCTCTATTTTAAAGCTAGATTCTATTTTGTTGAGATCAATTCACCTTCCACACAGTTAAATATCTTTACTACAACTAACTATCTAATTTTTATCTTTCCTAGGCCTTGCTAGATCAATTCCCACTAAAGCACATAACATAGGGGTAAATGGGTCATCTTATATTCTTGAATGGGCAAACTATGCCCTTGCTCATCGTTAATCTTAAAAAGGCCACAAACAGATGTCACTATCTTGCTATGAACATACATTATTGTCTTCCTGTAAAAAGGCATTCATCTTTTCGTTAACTTTGACTAACCTTGTTAAGTCTCTAATGTTCATTCCTCTTTGAACCCCATTGTTCACCCTAGAATAACATGAACCGGTGTTCATCTAATACCAAATGATTTTTCAAGTTAAAAACCTTTTGAATGCACATTCCTCTCACAAATGAGAAACATTTTCTTGTTTTTCCTAAGGGATGAACAGTCATTCATGGAAGCATGAACGAATGTTCATCATGTTTTGGAACTTGCACACCCTACTAGTTTCTATGTTTTCCAGCCAACATAAACGCAATTAATAGTCTCTAAAACATTCATTATTATCCCAATGTGCCTGTAATCATGATTCTCATACAACAAAATCATTAATCATGATCAAACTTACACATCATATAATCATCAATCAACAAACTATAACCTAATACTTCATATTCATGTGTATATATTATCTAGCAAGCAAAATTCCAAAGTTTAGGTTTAATCAATCACACCAAATCATTTAAATCATCTTATAACACTTCTAAGCATTTAAAACCAATAAGATAGAATCATAATCGTCAAAACACAAGAGAAGGAGTAGAGACCACCTACTTGTCCTCCATAGCCAAGCGATTCTTTATGGCTTTAGTGATTTTCAACAATCCATTCTCCTCTCTCGCTCCTCTGGATGCTTAAGACACTACCCTCACTCTCAGTTTGGCTTTGGTTTTGTGAAAACAAGAAAATAAAATCAACTAAATATGACGCCTCTTTTTGTATTTTGCCCAACATGCCTGACAAATGACCATTCGTTCTCCATGAATGATCGTTTCTATTGTTATCTAATTAAGACATGTTTTGAAATTGTTAGGAAACATATTTTATCCAAATTTGGCTCTAGTTTTGTGAATACAATAAAATTAAATCAACCAAATGTAACGTCTCTTTTTTTATTTTGTCAAATAGATTTGACGAACAAGTATTTGTTCTCCATGAACGGTCGTTTATGTCATTATCCAAATAAGACATGTCCTGAAATCGTTGGAAAATTTATCTTATCTAAATTTAAATTTGGTGAACGTATGAATAGAGGTTTATCTTACCATATATGACTGTTCGTCCTCTTTACACTTAACAATTTTTACGCACTTAATGTAACATGACTATTCTGCTATGATATATGGGATATCTATGTCTCATCACCTTACTCTCGAAGAACATGATTACTCTATCTATTATCCTCCCCTTTACTTGGTCTCTTAATTTACCTACGGGAGGAGTATTTGTCCGTTTTACTTGGTCTCACCAAGAAAGGTAACAGAGTATGCGTCTCTCGTCACTTTCTCTTTATCTTTCACTCTGTTTCTGCAAAAAGTAATCTTGATGTATTCTAGAATATGGCCTTGAGGACTTGGTAGAGTTCAAGTGGAAAAATCTGGAAGATGGGAGACGAGTAAGGGAGGGCAAAAGTCAATTTTCCTGGTGATTGGTTCTTTCGTCTTACTTTCATTATATTAATAAGATCATAATCGGCCTATATTTAAATGTGTTTAGCAAGAAACCTGCGTGGCAAACGCCTGGGTTGAATTACTTTCTGTCGTTCACATTATAGTACGAAACATTTGCATCAGAAAATATTAAAAGTTGCATTAAGGAAGTCTCAGATGTATGGTTATCTCTTAAGAAGAGAACTAGGGGTATCTTATTTTCCAGGACTGGATTCAAGTCTAGTCATCTAAGCTCGAATTCAGCTCATTTAAGAGAAATCAAGCTAAAGTTCGATTTGATATTAAAACAACGTTGTTTTGATTTGTATTAATTAAAATAATATCGTTTTAGTCAATTTGTATCGAATTTTGTAAGCTCATAAACTTGATGAGCTCAACATCTTCAAAACTAGAACTTGAGCTCGAGTTTAAAAAAATTGAACTCTTAGACTCAAACTTGTTTCAAAGTCGTTCAAATTAAGCTCGAGATCAAGCCCAAACAAGCCTAATTTGAATCAACCCTACTATTTTTTATGTAATTTAAAATTCAATTTACTATTCTGTAGCTCAAATATAAATTGCTTCCTTGTGCAAATCCATCAAATCCAATAAAACCATTACCCCAAACTTTACAACGTTCCTGCATGCATGCACAGTCCAACACGTAAAACAATTTCCTCCGTCAACAATTAATGCCTAAATATTACCCCTTCCTCCAACATATATATAAACACCTATACCACCCAATACCATAAACACAAAACATAAATATTTATTTCATTTTCTTTGCCTTCATTTAAAATAAAATATTCATATATCTTCTAATATTTATCATGGAGATGAAGAAGATCTTTCTCGTTGTTGTTCTGGCTGCCGCCACTATCAGCAGCGTCTTGGCCGCTGAGACCCCAGCAGCTGCAGGTGAGGCGGCAACAACCGCTCCATCTGCAGCACCAACGGAGGCCGCTGGTCCTGGGGCGGCAGCATCAGGCCCATCTGGGGCTGGGGGCGCAGCAGGCGAAGCCGCTAGTGGGGCGGCCCCATTGCAGGTTTTTGGATCTTTTGTTGGGGCGTCCCTCTTGCCGTTCTTCACTTACTATTTGCAGTATTAATTAATTAAACTCTGGGAATATGAAGATGGAACAAAGAATTAAAATATCCGTCGAAATTGAAGGCAGGCACAGAAGAAAGATGCACAGATTTAGATTAGAGAGCAAGTTTCTTTGATTCATTTGGGTTATATATATTCTTGTATTTGTATTACCATATTATAATTGCAATAAAATTCTGAGATTTTAATTCTTGAATCATCATCTGGATCTTCGCTTCCTTTCTGATAATATAATACTACTTAATAGCAAAGAGCAAGGATATTTATTCTCTGGATCGTTCTTAACCATGTCTGAGTAAATTTCACAGTTGAGTTCATTCACAAGTTTCTTTCCGTGCATAGAGATCCCCTTTTCTTTTAGCATCCTCAACTGAATGTTTCACCCTCCCTTATGTCCACCAGCTTCTCAAGCTCTTTCTAAAGATCTTTAGGTTGTTATTGTAGTTGCACAAATAACGAAATCGGCAGCCTATTGGAGCAAGAGGGCACTCTGCAACTTGCAACAAAAGCTTCTACCGTGTTCAATCTCTCCTTTCAGCTCTACAAAATAAATGAGTCAGTGACCATAATGTTAGAAAATTTTCAGAGGTGGACTAACATTAAATATAATTTTGATCTAATAAAATTGATTAATTAAATATTTAATAATAGATTCTAATTAGGTTTAAGTGATTAATAAAGATAAGTTTAATATATTTAAAAATTATGATTTTAGTTAGTAGCATTAATGTAAGACTTAAGATTTATTAAATATTTTATCAATGTCAATTAAGCTCTTATATATTGACTAAATTCCCACTCCGAAATCAATATAATATTTTTTTATTGAAAATTGTCATTTATAAAGGTTTTAAGAGCGAAAAACTAGTCACTTTCATGGAGGTAATTTTGAGAGTTTTATGGATTCAGATTTGATGAGGTTCCAAGTATTCCTATAATTCTAAAGTTTTAATTCAGTATGTTATATCATATACGTAGGGCTGGACTCGAGTCGAGCCAGCTTGAGTTCGGTGTGGTGGAGCCCGAAACGAGCTGACCTCAGCCGAGCTCGAGCCCGAACAACTTGTTAGATTTTTTAATTAAAAATTTTGATACAAAACGACGTTGTTTTGACCAATATGTATTAAAATGACGTCGTTTTGATAACAAAAAACGAATCGAGTTCGGCTCGGTCCAGCCCGAAACGAGCCGGCCTTAGCCGAGCTCGAACTCGAGCCAACCATATATAAACCGAGCCGAGCTCGAGCTCAGCTCTAATCCAGCCTACCTATACGTAAATCCTATGAAATAAGATTGCATGATTTTATGTTTATCTATACATATCAAATTTTACATGTGGTATTTGAACCAAACATATTACGTTATAGAATATGAATTTGAGCATTGAAATTTGGTTGAAATTAGGAACTAAAATGGAAATTAGAGTTTAATTGAAATCCAATCAAGGTTTATCTCAATTAGTGTTCTTATGTTAAATTAGGGTTTCAAATTTATCGATACAACTCTGAAATCAGAGCTAAATAATTCCTTATTTCGTATTTCAAACATCAAATTTCACTCTGGCGTATTGAAAGCTATTTCCAATCAAGCACTAGGCCAGGTACGTTGGTTGACATCGATCACAAAATTTTATTAATGCTGAATGATCGAAATCACAAGGTGTTTAGCATCTGATGTGCTTCTTTGAACATCTGATCTTATTGAAAATATCAGAAAACTGATATTCAACTGGGGATTAGCCGTTGAAAGTCAGAAGGGCACCTTATCAGTGAAGAAGAGATTTGCATGAGAGCTATTTATCTACTTTAATCAGGTGTGTAATAAATTTTCTGAACCTCATTGTTGCAGAAATTGACGATTAAGGAGATTCACTTACAAATATTATATGATATATTTATTGTATTATATTAATTCAATACATTTTATTATATATATTATTTTTTATTTGCATCTTATTATAGCGTATAATATTGATAATGCTTATAAATGCTTTGTGTGATTTCATTTTGTAAATGCAGCCAATCCATCACATCCAATAAAACCATTTCCCCAAAGTTGACAACATTCCTGCATGCATGCAAAATCCAACACGTAAAACAACCTCCTCCATCAACAATTAATACCTAAATATAACCCCTTCCTCCTACATGTATATATAGCTGAACCACCCAA
This sequence comes from Mangifera indica, assembly GCF_011075055.1. NCBI lineage: Eukaryota > Viridiplantae > Streptophyta > Magnoliopsida > Sapindales > Anacardiaceae > Mangifera > Mangifera indica. The sequence continues at coordinate 14,079,565 of NC_058143.1, read as the reverse complement.
TAACATAAACACAAAACAAATAAAAACAAAAACATTTTTTTCATTTCCTTTTCCTTTCGTTTAGAATAAAATAGTCATTTATCTTCTAACATTTATCATGCAGATGAAGAAGATCTTTCTCATTGTTGTGCTGGCTGCCGCCACTATCAGCAGCGTCTTGGCCGCCGAGACCCCAGCAACCGCAGGTGAGGGGGCAACAACTGCCCCATCTGCAGCACCAACGGAGGCCGCTGGTCCTGGGGCCGCAGCATCAGGCCCAGCTGGTGCTGCTGGGGCTGGGGGGGCAGCAGGCGAAGCCGCTAGCGGGGCAGCCCAATTACAGGTTTTTGGATCCTTTGTTGGAGCGTCCCTTCTCTCTTTCTTGACTTACTACTTGCAGAATTGATTAATTAATTAAACTCTGGGAACATGAAGATGGGTCCGTTGAAATTGAAGGCACAGAAGAAAGATACATAGATTGAGATTAGAGAGCAAGTGTTAATGTTTCATTAACGTAATTTCTTTGATTCATTTGGGTTATACATATATTATTGTATTTGTATTATCATATTATAATTGCAATAAAATTCTAATGTTTTATTTCTTTAATCATCATCTGGATCTTCTCTTCCCATTCAGATAATATAATACTACTGAAAGAGCAAGTCTATTGATTCTCCGAGTAAATGTTCACATGTTGAGTTCATTTACAAGTTTCTTTTCATGAATAAAAATCCACTTTTAACATATTACAGATAAAATTAAGTGATCAATAAAGATAAATATAATATATTTATTACTATACGAGTAAATAGTATGTATATAAGCCAAGTTTATTAGACCTTTGATGATTTATTAATCTTTTATATATTAATTAAATCTCTATTTCAAACCAATACAATACAATTTGATTTATTAAAAGTTGTTATTAAGGTTTTAAGAGCAAGAGACTAATCAATTTAATACAAATAATTTCTAATGCTTCACATATTCAAATTAGTTCTAAGTTATAAGATCAAGATTGCATGACTTTATGGTTGTTCATGTGTATGAAAATCTTATATCACCCTCTCGCTTGCATCCATAAACTTTTCAAGCTCGTTCTAAAGGATTCTTGTTGTTGCACAAATAATGAAACAGTTATTCACAAAAAAAAAAGGTCACAAATTCCAAAGTAAAAATAATTAATAAAATTATGTGTAATTATTTTAGATATATAAATATTTATATACGTTATTATATGATTAAATAATTTTAAATTTAAGATAAAATATAATAATATATATAAATATATTCATGTATATTTAACCAAAATAATTAATATACTATTACTTGCAAATACTGAAGGTCATTCGATAATGGTAAGAAGTGTCATCCAACGCAAATCTCAAAAGCAAAAGATTGGAAGACCATTCAACTTTTGCATTAAAATTTGAAAAATCAAATGTAAAGAAAGACTTATTGTAAGAAGAAGTGCTTATTACGTAACTTTTCTCATCACTGTGGTGTCTTTCAATCATCCTGCTGGTATGTGATTTCTTTTCAATCATACCGCTACTGACAAAAAAGAAATTTCCGCAAAATAAAATGGAGATGCAGGGGATCGAACCCTGTACCTCTCGCATGCAAAGCGAGCGCTCTACCATTTGAGCTACATCCCCTTTTTGATTTACGATTAATTTTACTGATATTTTTAGAGCACTAAATCTTTTCTTCGATTCCCAGTAATCCGAATGTCACATCTGATTAAACATTCTCGTCAGAATAAAATATGTGAATTGTTGCACATTCCAGGTAAAAAGATTTCTCATGTCTTAGAAATGGGTTTTCTATATATGAATCCTGCATTAAGATGAATACTTCTTTAAAAATCACTTGTCAGAAAGTATGACAATCAGCAAACTTTGCCCTTCCAACAAGCTATTCTTAAAGTTCCATGCCCCAAACGTTTTTAGGAGCTTAGGATCACACATGAACACAACACAATTCATGTCATCCATCTCTCTGCACAACAGAATACCCTCAAGCTTTCACTATTGATGAATAATAAGGGCATACAAGGCTCTACAATATCACCGAATACTCCCCTTGAAGCTATCAGAGAGCATTCATGAATCACATTAGAAGAACAAGTTACTTGCCATGAAACTACTGATGGGACAATGCATAAAAACTTGCACCGATAGCCTAGTGTGCATACCATTTACTACAATCTCAGATAGACTTTGATTTTCTCTGTGAAAATGACCGTCTTGTTGATAGGGGATATATGACCTCCCAAATATTGTGAAAAAATCCTTCATCATAGTTGTTATTCTTAATGACAACCTCAGCATCTTCTAGAGGGGAACGTTGAAAGAAAGCTTTCCACTTGCTCTCTGGAGGCTTGCTTTCACTGCTCATTCCAACAATACTTGATTTTAGTGCTTCAGCACTTGCCCTTGCTTCATTTAACTTTCTCTGCCGGTGTATGTAATCTTGCCACTTGAAGATCTGTGGTGTAAGTACATAACCATACATTAATTCACAGTTCCAATGATGTTGTAGAAGGGAATGTAAAGAAAATGGAAATATTTAGCAAAGTCACCTCATTTGTTGTTGTATTTGTGCGACAAAGGTTGGCATGATACCCAAAAAAACCCGCTAGTAGGAGAGAAACAATGGCAAGAAACACCATAAGTAGTACCTGTGTGTTATATGAGCCCAACAGCCACTATTGAACACCAAAAAGAACATTTATGAACAAGCCAAACCGGGCAATTAAATGTCATTGCATTGAGACTCCAATGCACAAATGCAGACATGAGGACAACTAAGGGCCAATCAAAGTAACAGATATCCTCGATATCTAAAAGAAGAAAGAAAACTTATAGTAAATTAAGAAAATATTCTCAAAAACCTCAGTACTCAAGTCAAAAAACAATAAATACCACATTTTCTTGAAACAAATAGAAGAATGATCCCTTGGATTTTAATGCTTGGGTAAATAGAAATATATGATAGGAAAAATGCTATTCTTTGTTGAAGCTTTCCAAAACATGACTTTCGGCTCATGCCTGAAAAGACAGCATCAGATCAAAGAAGGTGTGAACAGAGAAAATCATAAAGCTCACCTGTACAACATGTGGAGCTAAGCTGTAAAAAGAATTGTCTATGCCATAATAAACTGCAAAACAAGATAAAGAGAGGCAAGCCACAATGAGACTTGTAAGCAGAAGTCTTAAAACTAGATGATTTTAAAGGTAAATCATCTTTACCTGTTAGAATATATACAACTCTTAATTCCTTCAATCGTCCAGCAAGAACCAATCCAATCACAATGGTTCCATATAGACAAAGAAGAAAATGCCTGCAAAACAGTAATGAAGAATTTAGCATAATAAACAAACAAACGACAGAGCTGTAAAGATGAGTTTGACCCCTAATATTAACCAAAAAAAGTGTATTTATATCTCCAAACACCAACCCAAAAATGAAACATATTGACAGCACAAGCATATAAACAAACCAATGATCAGAATAAACTGCCTCAACCCAAACTACATTGCTTGCTGATAGAGTAATTTTTTGATAAATCATATAGTACTCACCATAAAAGAAAAGCCCAGAAGTATCGGGTATTTCTCTCCCCTATACAATTATTCTGCAATAATAAAGAAACTTCATTAGAAACCAAAAAATTTAATGGTTTTTGATATACAACTAAAATGGTTTAATATAATGCGAACCATCCATCCACAATGGTGGTCAAATCGAGCAACACACCGACCACATATGCTGCAGTGTTTGGACCTAGCAGGCCTGAAGCAGAGATTCAATGAAGAAGTCCCATCATTATAAATAAAAGAGAAAAAGTTCAAAAGAGCATGTTTACAAGGAAAACCAATGAACTCACTTTGGAATTTTACAAGTTGAACATTCTTTCTCTGTGAATATAATATTGTCATAGGGATAAGCAGAGAGATACTGTGAAACATTCTCTGCATTCACAGTTCCTGCATCAGTAAAGCTAGTCAACAGGAAAAGTATAACCCCGACAACAACTCCCAACAAGCTTGTGTACCTGGAAAAACATCCAAATAAATGACGAAGTTTGGAACAGAACACATGGAGGGAATTGTAATGCCATCAAAAGAGTAAGCATATCCATACATGGCATGTTACCTGTGAATTCCACTCAAATAATATCCAGGAATATAGCTAAAGCATGACTTTGCAATAAAATAGTAAGTCCCAGCAATTATTGCCAAATAAATTATCTGCAGTAAAAGAAACAGTTTTACAAAAGATGTAATGTGCCATAACAAGAAAGCAAATACCATGTGTATATTAGATCACCCACACAAGAAACAATTATAATCATAAGTAACAGTTAAATTTCAACAGGCAGTAGAAATTTAAAATGAAAATCAGAGCATGTTAAGGTCAAGCCTGACAACCCAAATGCCAAAAACAAAAACTAACGATGCACTTTGAATACTTGTATCACCAATACAAGTGCTTCAAATACCCAATACAACATTAATACCTATCTTTTTCATGCTCAAAAAAATACATGAAAACACATTTTGAGACCAAAAAAGCACTTCAATTGTTTTTGGAGAAGCACAAAATAGAAGTTTTTTTGAAAGCACTCCAAGTTAAAAAGTTGTGATTTTTGAAGAAGCAATTTTCTTCCTAAAGCAACATCAAAATTCTGATCTTTTTTTTTTATTGATATAAATGGTACTCACTCAAGCACTCCAAAACACACCCTAGAGCTATACACATTCATCAGAAAATCCCAAATATTCTAGTCGAATCAGTATCATTTAAACCCTTTTCCAAAGAAGTACTTGATAGTCCTTGTTTCTTAAAGTACTTGTTAGTGATATTGGACGACATTTTAACTCAAAAGCACTTCCAACAAGAGCACTCTCAAATACACCATCACTCAAATCCCAAATTTCCTAGGTAAAAACCTATCATTTGCAATCCTTTCCAAGACCTTCTGTACCTCAAAGCACTTGTAAATGCTTATTCGATAGCATTTCTCTTCAAAAGAGGTTCCTACAGAAGTACTCTCAATAGACCCCAAAACTATAATCACCCATCACTAAACCCCGAAAATCCCCACTAAAACACTATAATTCAAGTCAACAATCTCAATTTCAAACAAACAAGAAAAAGAACAAGCGCTAGAACACTATAATCAACAACATTCACAGCCATCCCAACTACGAAATCCATGTTTTACTCAAATTCGACAAATAATGAACATCCCCAAATAAATAAGCAAGAACAAACCTGTAAAATCGGGTTAGGCCGATTGCAACAAAAATACTCAACAGAAAGAATCGCATTAGTGCCCTTCTCCCCACACACAAACCCAACAAACCGGCTACAATTAAAAAAAAAAAAAAACAGAAATAAAATCACGACAGCGAATCAAAACCTCAGAAAAGAAAAAAAAGCAGGTGTTGTGGTCCGTACAGAAGGTAATCGTAGGCGCCAAAAGTGAGAAACCGATGGATGCATTCAATGGGGGTGCCTTGAAAGATGGGCCATTGGCCACAGAGGAAAGATACGACAACTAAGGCCGTGATGAGGCCGTAGATTATGAGAACCCAGGGAAAATCCATGCTTTACCTTGTTTTAAAGAGAGGGAGTTGAAGATGTGTAGGCGAGTATTCAGTTTCGTCAGTCTTTTTTCGTTGGTGAAGTTAGCTTGCGAACGGCGTTTGACTTGGGTTACTTTCATACAAAGTAAATTGTGAGTTTCCGCCTAAGTTGGGGAAAACTACAGAGTCTCATCTCGGAGTTCTTAAATTATAAAGTTCATCCAAAACTTAACGTTATTAACGAAAAGCTCTAATACAGTGTTTTATGGCTGTCGGCCGGAAAGGTGTTATCAGAAAATATTAAATAAGCAGTGAGAGAGACAATCACATAATGACGTTATGAAATAGATCCGTTGGATAGGGATTTACGAAAGATCTGTTGCAGACTAAAACCAAATACATCCATCCTGCAAATTCCGTCCAATTGAACCAAGATTTTCATCCTCCACTCGGTTTCAATTCCTTTGAGGCACCTGCATAACTAATTCCCTCTTCGTAAGAAGCCCACATATCCAAAAGGGTATCAGCCTGAAACAAAAATTGAGCTAGTCAGATTGCTTAACAAGCAGACGAGCTACTCCAGAAACACCGAAGGCTACCGTGCTTTCCTAGCAAATCCTTGACTAAAGCAAGAGCCGACCTCTCATTCCCTTGCTTAGTTCCGTAGCTCTTGCTATAACACTTGTCCTTCAGAGACTACTCTAATTTCAGATGAGCTAACAAATAATAATTATTTGCGGTAGCAAATGAGAAAGCTCTGGCCTTTAGACGTCCATTCAACTGAGAGAAGCTCACCTCAGAGGAGCAAACAAAAATTGATTAATGAGCCAAATTCTGAGAAAAATTATGTTAATCTGTCATATGTGGACCTCAAACGAACTTCGACATGTTTCATTGTTACGACGGCGTTTCGAATCTTTCTGGAGAACCTAAAGGAATTTTTGCACAGAAAAAGAATGAACTTGGCGGTGAGCTCTAACCTTGGAACAGAAATGGAAGGGAAGCTGATTTAACAACACGGAAAAGAGCGGACTAAGAGCTTTCGATAGGCAATTTCCAAGCCGCTGCCAATCTCTTTAAGCAGCCACAAGCCTACAAGGAAAGCTCGGCGGTCTTCGTGGCCTTGGTGCCGCTAAACAGGTCATCTCTCTCCCTTGGTTTTACCCAAAAGGCTGATATCGTTGAATGAATTAGAGCTAAATTCGGTGGAATTATCATCTGTGAGATCGTTGTATATCAATTATGGATTCAATTGAAAGTTGCAGTCGGTTTGATTCATTAGATGAGTGTTCTTATTCATTTTTAATGTTAGAATGTAGCTTTCTTAATCCATCATTTTACATTTCATTAATTGTTCTCGGAATTTTCACTGATAAATTTGAATTGTGATGCACAAAATAACCTTGTTTTCACTCTCTGATTTCAAGATTAGTCTTTCTTTCCAGAAGTTTATCTTATCCTTTAGAAAAAGGAAAAAGAAAACTTAAATTCCATAATGTAGCATTATGTCATTTCTTCGCAAATAAGCAAGGTATAATATACTATTCCGGAGATTTTATGCAGGAAATGTAACTTTCATATCAATTTTGATGTTAAATTAGTAAATATTTGTTTCATGGCAGGTCCCTATGAGATTTGAGTATTGACTGATTTTGGTGATTTCATCTGTAAAATGTTTGAACTTCCATTTGTTTTAAAAAGTTCCTAATATCTGACAATATGACTTGTCCTTCTTTTGCTTTAACAAGTTCAAAGTGATAGAGTTTAAACCTTGGTGGAAGATGAAGGCTTTGGGTCTCTTTGTGAAGAAGATGACCGACCGCTTGCTGTCTTTCCTTCCAATCAAAATGTAACCAGTTTATAATTATAAACGTGAGGTAAAATTTGATTTGCCTGCAATTACATATTGCTGAATATACTGTTTCCTTGGTAATTGGTAAAATAAAGGTTTTTAATGATAAAAAATCTTGTAGATTGGTATGTTAACCATAGCCTTCCAAGCTCCAACATGACTGTAGGTGAAAAAGATGTTGCTAAAACACTGAAACTAAGATGCAAAGATGGAGAATCTGCAGTAGGATTCATTAAACCAGGGGATGATATATTTATAAGTGTATGCTTCTTTTCATTATCTCTTTCATCCTCAGCACATGCCTTAAGTTGTAAGATACATTTGCACACCATGATGCTGGTCATTTTCTTGCTGCCTAATTGCTGGGAGTTCTTCCCAGAGATTATGAGGCACCCAAGAAACAAGCTCTGAGGCAGGATGAATTTGCTGCAGGAAGATTAAAATTCATGGGTTTTGAATTTCTTTACGTGTGCATTTTTCTTCAGCAGAAAGCTAGTTTCATCCAAGGTGATCATAAATGTAGAAAACTCTTGGAGAAATGGACCAGTTCTAGAAGCCACGAAAAACAGAATGAATAAAACTTGCATAGACTGATTGATTAATCACAAAGCTGATTATAAAACCCTAACATATCAAAATCCCAGTTAACCAAACTCCTCATCCTTTTTGTTATATTACAAGGCCAGGAAAACATAACCTAGAAAAAAAACCTAAAAGCAGATTAAAACTCTTGCGAAGCAGAGCCAATTTCTCCCTTTCCTTTGCCAACCTTCTTGGGAAGCAGATTCTGATGAATGTTAGGCAAGACACCTCCACTGGCGATTGTAACTGTCCCCAGAAGCTTACTCAGCTCTTCGTCATTCCTTACTGCCAATTGTATGTGCCTCGGCACAATACGATTCTTCTTGTTGTCCCTCGCCGCATTCCCTGCAAGCTCCAATACCTACAAAAAACCAAGACCAAAACCAACAATTGAAAAACATTAATTTTACCAAAAAAAAAATAAATCCTTATGAAGAAGACTCATTTAGGTAATCAATGAAACCCAAACAGTAATTAAAACCTAATCATCTAGGTATGGCAAACAAAAACAAAACAGAGAACACAACAACACAAATTACTACTAGAAAAAAAATCGTACTTCGGCAGCGAGATACTCAAGCACAGCAGAGAGGTAGACGGGAGCTCCGGCCCCGACTCGCTCAGCGTACTTTCCAGCTTTCAAGAACCTAGCAATACGACCGACTGGGAACTGAAGCCCAGCCTTTTGCGATCGCGACACCGACTTCGATGACTTCGGCTTACCTCTGCCTCCCTTTGTCGTACCGCCAGTAGAACTCATCCTTCTATCGAAAACTGAAACTTTAACCCTAGATTTTGTAGGAAGATTTGAAGCCAAACAGAATGAAAGGATGTTTGATTTCGATGAATAGACGGGCATGAGGGCTTATAAAGGAAGTGTTATTGTGTTGTGATTGGTGGACGGATGGTAACACAGATAGCCAGCGTGGCACTTTAAATTCGGGTTAGCGGGAAAATGTGTCATTGCTTGGAGCGGTTTTTCGCGGGCTGCGTTTTATGATTTGGGACAGTGCTAAACGACGTCGTTCTGGTTTGAATTTAGTTTCGCCATCAATTTCTTTCCTCCACAGTATTGATGAAATTTCTGTAAATTTAAATTTATTTTAATTGTAAAAATTAGCCAACTAAGTGAGAATAAAAGCCCATTGGGTCATTAGTTTGGCGCTTGTAAGTGGGCCGCTGAATATGGGCCATTGTTCTTCTGTTTTAGTCTTTGAGATCCGTTTGTTTCCTGAGAAAGTTTCATGTCAACAATTTAGAAATTGACCTTCAAGTTATGATTGCATATTTATGTCATAATTATGATTTGATAATACTTATCACCTTAATCAAATACTTTAATTATTAATCGTGATTAAGATAATTTTTCATGAAACAATCGAATTAATTATTATTTTCATATGGTATGATATTGACTTTCAATTAAAAAAAGGTTTATTAATTTAGCCATTGTAAATTAGATGTAATTTTATCTATTATATGGTCGCTACCAAAGTGAAGGCAAAGGCTACCAATGTCCCAAAAACAGTTTTCAAAAAATAAGTTGAGTGGTAATTGATGAGTTTCTTGTATAAAAGAATATTCAAATCCTTTTTAATAATATTTTAATATTAAATTTTTTACTAATTTAGTTCAAATGAAATTCTTTATTAAAATGCAAAATGCAACTGAAATTCTAGAGGCTTAAAATGTAAATTGTTAAGATGAAAAAGGGAAATGAAATTGCTCAAATTAAGGTTGGATTCGAAGCGAGATTATTCGAGCTCGAAATGAGCTTTGCTAGAACGAGCCCAAGCCCGAGCCTAAATGCCAACCTGAATTTTAAGTAAAAAAAAAAAATACAAGTTCAAATCTGAACACCGGTTAAGCGAACTGAGCCCGGCTCGCAAGCCGCTCACTCAAATAAAAAAACATAATTTTAAGCAAAAAACGACACCGTTTGTTTCTTGAAATACAAGCTCAAAATGAATCTAAGTCCGAACACACGAACCCGAACTGTAAAAATATGAAACTAGCCGAACACGAATATGTGTTTAGCGAGCTCACGAGCCCAAACCCGAGCCCGAGCTTGAGCTCACTGAAAATGAGCCGAAAAAGAGTTGGGCCCTGTTCGGGCTCGGTTCAGCTTGTACCCAACCCTAGCTCAAATGTTTGGTTTTTTTTTTTTTTTATAAGAAAACTCAATTTAAATTAGATTGTCACTTTTTTATGATCAAATCAATTATATTAGACAAGATAAACCCTAAATTTAATGATCAATTTTATAATTATTAAATTAAATAATTAATATTAATATATCTTTAAAAAAAATTTAAATTTATGCTGCGAAATTGGTGGAATAGTAGATAGATGGATAGAGTTTTTGAGGTCATCATCAAGTTGAACTTTCCAGCAACAAAACCAAGCATTTTTCCAGGCTCCAGCTTTTGATTCCTAACCTAGAAAAGAAAGCCTAGCTATATTTGGCTCTTTGCGAGATTCCTGCTCTCTTTCATCCTATAATTCAATCAATGTGTCAGCAACATGCTTGTTGAAACGAAATCTTCAGTGGAAGGAATCTCTCTAACCCTAACTTAACATAAAAAAAATTCAAATTTGTTAATAAATCTTTGTTTTTATGATAAATTAAAATATAAAATATATTTCAGAAGACCAAAAAATAAAATAATTAACACACAAAACACAAATCCCACACGTGTGGTATCAGCTTATGAATGCGCCCTAAAATATCTTTCTTTTTTAAATTCTTCTAAAAAATTGCAATTATAAATTCAATTTACAACCACAAATTAATTGAAATTCCATTTGTCAAAATTTCAATGATTGAATATTGCCAATTTAGCAATCATTATTTGAATAATTTCATAAACACCCCAATATTTTTTTCTGCTTCCCCGCTATCACCATTGCATCTTCTCAATAATTATAATTAATTCTGGTCATGTATTGTTACCAGAAACAAACAATGGACAAAGACTTATTCATATTTAAAAATTATTATATTTTTATCTCTTTTTTTCTTTTAAACTCTAAAAATTAATAATTTTTCTCTATATAAAATTTTTAAAAAATAATATTTTTACCTTAAAATTTATTTTTCAATCTCTAACAACCTCTCTTTCATGACACTTTCTTCCCTTTAGTAATATCTATCTTCTCATCTCTCCCTTCAATCAATGTCATTCTAAGTCAGGAAAACAAAACTCTTTGTCTTTCCAAAAAGGACAAGAAAAATGTTCATCTTCTTCTAGAAAAATAAAAAGTTTCATCTTTTCAATTTTGAATGATATCGATCGAAAAGAGAGATAAGAAAAAAAAAACTATTAGAGAGAGAGACTGCTAGAAATGATGTCAGAGATTGAAAAATAAATCCTATCAAAATAATATTATTTTTTAAAATTTTATTTAGAGAAAAATTTGTTAATTTTTAGAGTTTATAAAAAAAATTAGTTTATTATTAATATTAAAAATAAATAATGATTTTATCTTTAAAATTAACAGATTTAATAATCTATAAAATAGTAAACAAAATTTTCAAAATTAAAATATAAAAATAAAAAAATAATTTTTAGATGGAAATAAGGTAAAAAACAATTAGCAAAAATATGAGAAAGTAATTGAAATGTGATTGTGAAGAAAATTGGTCCAAAACACCTCGATAACAAATACGTAAATATAAATAGGGGGAAGATGGTAATTAATTAATATGATTTTACGTATTTGGAGGGAGAAAAAAAAAAAAAAAAAAAAAAAAGCCTAAAGGGGCTCCCAGTTGTTGCCCCATTCCCAATACTTCCAAAAATTACTGTTCATTCAGGGCCTACGCAAACCTGCCCTGCCCTGCCACCATTGTGTGATTGTGAACTTCTGGACATTGACTGACTTCTGGCTTACACTTTGCTCACTGCATTCTTCTTCCGTATCAGACAACTTTTAATTATTTCACCCTACTCTTTTCTTTTTCTTTCTCTATTATCTTTACACACAACTCGGGGATATTTTGGGGGTGACGGAAAAAGAAATTTGGTACAAATATTTAGTTTAAATAATATTTTATTATAAAAATTAAAATATTATTTAAATAATTATTAAATATAAATAATTATTATATTTGATAAAATTTAATAAATATTTGATTAAAAATAATAAAAAATACTAAGATATATTATTATATATAATTATTATAAAATATATTTTATATTATTAGTTATACTAATTAAAATTAAAGTTATTTTTGTCTAAAAAATAATAAATAATAAAATTATAATAAAATCAATATTACTTTAATAATTTTTTAATAAAATTAATAATTAAATTACTACTTATATTATTTATTGTATCATTATTTATGATAAAATATTATCATAATATTTTATTATTTGATAAAATAAAATAATATTAGTAATAAAAGATCAATTATTAAAATAATATTGTAATACTTGAAGCAAACAACCTTTATATGTAAAAGAGTATTGATTTAAATCCTCTCAACGATATTTTAAAATTAAACTTTTAACTTATTTAGTTCAATAGTTATATAATTGATCACTAAATTAGAGATTTGACCTATTAAGAGTGATTAATTTTATCTTCACCTAAATAATTTTACTCAGATGAAGTTTCTTGTGATAGAAAGAAAAAAATTTAACTTCTTTATTTTATTTTCTTGCAAAAAAAAAAAAATTAGCTCCATATGGTTCTCAAAACATAACAAAAAATATACATACACGTGTCGTGATTAAACCTTACACCCTCCTTCTGAGTCCAAACATCTACAACCAATCAGAATAATCCAGGGTCAATGATTTAACACGTAGAGAGGGAGATCACCACTTGAGGTGGGGCGATAACAATCAAGTGAATTTCGCTGTTTGAGGCATAAATCATGGACCGTAAAATCATGGCTTGAAGAGACACATGTAGAGAGTTTGTGAAGTCAACATAAATTTTACCATGTACCGTATTCACATCGAGTTTACCGTCTGTTTGAAATCAAGTGGAAAAAAAAAAAGGAGTTTAACAAAATAAATTATTAACCATATCCAAATAATAGAGATACTGTATAATTAGAAAAGTTGTAAGGGAATGTTTAGTTTTGGAAATATTTTATTATTAAAATTAAAAAATTATTTTAAAAATAGATTATCTTAAAAATTATTAGGTATAAATTATTATCATATTTGATAAGATTTGATAAAATTAGATAATTATTATGTTTAGTTAGAGATAATAAAATAATATTAACATATTATTTTACTTAAATATTCTTAAATATAATTATTCTAAAATATTTTTTATATTATTTATTATATTAATTAAAAATAAGATTATTTTTGTCCTAAAAATTAATAAATAAATTTTATATTATAATAAAATTAATATTACTTTGGTAATTTTTTAGTATCAAAGGTGGAAGTAGTAATTAAATTATCTTTTATATTATTTGTCACATTACCATTGACAATAAAATATTATCATAATATTTTAAAACTTATAAACCAAATAAAGTAATATAAGTAATAAAAGATAAATTATTAAAATAATTTTTAATCTCTTTTAATCAAACGCACCATAAGTGTACTATATATGTTTGGTTAAATAATATTTTACTACTAAAAATAAAAAAAATTATTATAAATATAAATTAACAAGAAAATTATTAAATATAAATATATCAAAAAATTAATAAGATATTATTTTAGTTAAATATTTTAAAAATTATAATATATAATTTCTATAAAATATTTTTTACATTTTTTATTATTTTAAATCCATAAGTCATTTTATAATTAAATTATTTTTTTATTATTTGTATTATTAAATTTTTTATTATTTAATAAAATTAATATAATATAAATTATTAGAATAATATTTGATGGCCCGTAACCAACAATACCGGGTGAGTTTCCATTTTCTACTCCAAAAATTTGGGTTTCTGAAGCAGAGCGACCTAGAAAAGAGTTTCAAACGGAACCCGTTTGTCGTCATGCGCTCTGGCGTTGGCCGCACGCACGGACGCTTTTGTCCTATCCCGTTCGCTTCTTTGTTTTTTCTCCAAAACAATCGCATTAAAAGACCTCCTTCTATTTATGACGTCAAAATTATTCAAAATAGATTTTTTCCAAAATACAAAATTTTTACTTATTTATTATTACATATGGGTCCCAGGAACCAGCTATCTTTCGGCCGCTCAGTTTGTCGTCTTTATCGTCTCCACTCATCCACTTAGCGCATTTTAGCTTCCCTCTATTTTTGTGTACTAAAGTGCGCTTCTCCTCTATCACATCACTGCTCTAATTCATTTCTCTGTTTTATTGCAGTCAGATTTTTTCATTTATTAAGCTCTGTTGCGAGAGACACCATTGTTTACTACTGACTACTGTTACTTCATCTGATATTAGATGGAGTGAATGAAAGCTGAAAAAGATCAAAACTTGATGGATTTGTAGCTTTCTAGATGATTCTATGAAGTGGGTTTTTAAGCATGTGAAGTTTAGTCAGTGGGTTGATCTTTGAACGTTATTTTGTATTAAAGCTTTTTGGATTTTTGTTATCAGGGTTGTTTTTTTTTAGCAGTAGTTTTGATGATGGCTGCAAGCAATGAAGTTAATCTCAATGAGTTCAAGGTGTGTGTTTCTGTGGTTTAAACTTTTTTGAAGTTCTGCTTGTTTTGGTTATGCTTTATTTTGTAGGAAAGATGTGAACTTTTTGATGGATTTGCGTACGTGTTTAGTTTTATTTAGTTTTTGGGTTTTTGAGAGCTGGGTTTGACCTGATTCTGGGGCAATGATGCCTGTATTGATGTCTTGTTCTATCTCTTATATTTGATAGTCTTAGGGCGTATCTCTTGGGTTATGACGTTTCGAAGGAGATTGGAGAAGTCTTTCTTTTAGGTTTGATCTCGTGTGGTGGGCTAAGGGTTCTTTGGTTTTTGTATTGTTTGCTTTTGTTTCCCTATAAAGTGTTGAAAGAAGTTGTTTTCTGCGGTGGTTTAATGGATCCTGAAGATCATTTAAGTGTTGCTGATGAATTTCTTTTGAACTTGTGATTCTCTTGGACTACGATTTTGTACTAGTAGAAGTTTGTAGTGGAGGATATGTTGTAATTTGAACATTTTGCCGTGAGCTTCCCGTTTCTGTATGCCATTTCATTTCTTTTTAGCTCTGTTTTAAAAAAAAAAAAAAAACTTTTTCTCTTCATCGAAGCGTGATTTGGGGTTTTTAAGTTTTTCTTTTTTGCAATTTTAAATCATCTGCATATACGAGCTGAAATCTTAGTATTTATCTTTAGATTCGGTTTTTATTAGAGTCTCACTTGCCAATATGAAATGGGTTTCTTATCCCTTTTATCTTCTGTATAGATGGGAGTTCCACTGCACACATGGGTTCTTATCTCCAATTTCAAGTTGGCTTACAATCTTCTACGTCGTCCTGATGGCACTTTTAATCGCCACTTGGCAGAATTCCTTGATCGGAAAGTCCCTGCTAATGCAAATGCAGTTGATGGTGTTTTCTCTTTTGATGCCATCATTGATCGTGAAACTTGTCTTCTCTGCAGGATATATAGACCTGCAAATGGAGAAATCCTTCGACCAAACATTGTTGATCTGGAGAAGCCTGTGAGCTCAGAGGTTGTTGTCCCTGTAATAATTTTTTTTCATGGAGGAAGCTTTGCACACTCTTCTGCAAATAGTGCTATCTATGATTTCTTATGTCGCAAACTTGTGAGGAACTGCAAAGCTGTTGTTGTTTCTGTGAACTATAGGCGGGCACCTGAGAATCGATATCCATGTGCATATGAAGATGGATGGGCTGTTCTCCAATGGGTGAATTCAAGACCATGGCTTCAAAGCAAGGGCTCAAAAGCTCATATTTACTTGGCTGGGGACAGCTCGGGTGGTAATATTGTACATAATGTTGCTTTGAGAGCAGTAGATTCAGGAATTGAAGTATTGGGTAATATACTGCTCAACCCAATGTTTGGTGGGCAGGAGCGAACTCAATCTGAGAAAAGATTAGATGGGAAGTTTTTTGTCACTATCCAAGACCGGGACTGGTATTGGAGAGCATTTCTTCCTGAAGGTGCAGATAGGGATCATCCAGCTTGTAACCCATCTGGTCCTAATGGTAGATGTCTTAAAGGAATGAAATTCCCTAAGAGTCTTGTGGTGGTTGCTGGTTTGGATCTTATCCAGGACTGGCAGTTGGCATACGTTGAAGGCCTGAAGAAGGCTGGCCAAGATGTGAAACTTCTATATCTGGAGCAGGCAACAATTGGCTTCTACTTCTTGCCTAATAATGCCAACTTCTATGTTGTCATGGATGAGATAAGTAATTTTGTGTCTTCTGACTGTTAATAGACTTAACTTTACCAACTGGCAGCCATACCTGACACAAGCTTGACATTTCACTTGGGTAGTTAAGGGGTTGTTTGCAGTTCATATGCTTGTGTAGTATTGTTGTTTTCTCTTTTATTAATTGTGATAATAGTAACATTCTGCTACCACGGGTTCTTGGCTTTGAAATCTCATGGTTATTGGGAGTGGAAGGTATAGTTCAGCATCTAGCTGGATCAGGATGTGTTCTTGTATACATAATACAATTTTCTGGACTTGGAATATGTTCTTCTGTGAAGCTTCAGTGTCAGAAGGAACTGTTTGACCAAGTATGGTGGAACAACAGATCTAAGAGTACCCATTCTGGCTTCCAGCCTCATCGGAGAGAGGAAGGTAGAATTGTTGGGATAACATTTGGTGGCCCATCAATAGGGATGGAATACCAGCTAATATTTATATAAGCTAATTCTAGAACATGGATGGGAAATCTTCCATGTTACTGTTATCCTGTAAGTATTTACATATTGTTCAAGTATATATAAAGATATTTGCTTATCCTTTGTGTCTGTTGTCATCTTCTTTCCCCTTTTATTTGCTTGTTTATGTTTTGTGGATTGCAAACTCCTTGGCAACCGTAAATTCAGTGATATTGAGACAACCTGGGAGCTTTACTTGCCTTATGTCAAATGTAACCATCGAAATCCATGCTGGGATTTTTGAAACATGGGCTAACAACCTCCGTGAGCTTTAGTTTTTAGGTTTAAGTGCAGCTTCGACTGCTTGTTTTCAAATGGGAACTTAACCAGATTTGGATTCTCTTCCTTTTGCTTGTGATTTAAATAGTACAAAATGCAAAAATGTTATAATGCTGTTCTTTGTGAAAGAAATTGTGAATGAGGTAGAGTTTGTAGGGTTCAAAAGCATTGACATATAAGCAAAGTTTAGATTAGGATGATTTTGTGGATTGACTGATAGCCATAAACAAAGAGACAAGAGCTAGAAATATTAGCTACACAGAAGATAATAGTTGCACTATTTACTATTTTAGGTGCTGCCATTTCGTCCACCAAGTCTAGTGTGCTATGATTAGCCTAATTTCAACCCCCACTAAGACATTGCACAAATGATTGGAAGCAAATTTAATTAGTCTCTTTTGCCCAAAGAAAGGTATTGATTTAGTAGATTATTGTCAGTTTTGAATACCTTGTTGATTATTGTCAGTTTTGAATACCATATTGAAAATGAGTAATTCAGAGCTCGATATAGCTATAGACACAAAACTTGGCTTGTTTTGTAAGTAGAGAACCCAATTGGTAATTAGACCTTGGATGCATTAAGGGGACCACTCCAGAACCACACACATCTTTTAAGACGTAGAATTTGCTTTCACATTGAGAAAAGAATATTTGCATAGTGACAAAAAACAGCTAACCCTTTTGATAGAGACAGAAAGCCCTGATTAATTGAACCTTTCTGGGCCTACTTTTGTGCATGATGCAACTTGCACTTTCATGTATCATATTCATCATTCGATCAGGCCCTTCTGCTTTGGCATGCACTATAACCTTAAGTTACAGCCACTCCCACATACAGATAAATATGAAGTATGAAACCAATAAAGCATAGTCATCAGAGAAAAAGGATAATAGATTGACTCAAAAGCATTTTAAATGTTACACAACTTTGTTACTTCAGCATCATTCAAAAGAGACAGTATTTAATATTTTCATGGCAGAAGTTGACAAGTATCAAAAATGGCATGTGGTCAAGTAGAACTTGAATAGTAATCTTAAAGCCCCTGCAAGATCTCCTAATTAACAAAAATTAGATGGCAGATTCAACAAATCAGCGCATTCTAGTAGCATATGAAATAGATGCTGCAGCCAATATAGTTGTTGCTGAAGACAGCATAGTCCAGAAGCTCTTTTTCTTATGTGCCTCCGCCACAGAATTCTGCAGAAACTCAACTTGCTGCTTCATGTCTTCCACCAATTTCTCCTTGTTCCTAAATGCAGTTTGGATTGTTTCCAACTCAGCCACAAGCATTTGAGTTTCATCTTCAAGCTTCTCATCATTGGCCGACACTCTTTCCTTTCCATCAAGGTCGTCTTTGGATTGACACACTATAGCTGCAGTTTTCTTCAGCATCCTCAGAGCTCGATCAGAGTTGAAGCCAACTGATTCCATTTCAGCCTTCAAATTGTCAATAGCTTGTTTTGCCTCCAAAAGATTCTTCTGCACCGATTCTTTTTCCTCAGTCAACAACCCTATGTGATCCTGCATTTTTTTCTTTTCCTCAATGAGGCTCTCATGCTCATTCCTAATTTTTGTCAATTCTCCTTCACTCTCCTGCATCTTTTTTGCCATTTCTGATACTTTTGACTGCAATGCCATGGCATTCTTTTTCTCTTCATCCAAACCCTTTTTAGCATCATCCTTCTCACACATAACTTGATCAAGAGCATTTTTGAAGACCCTAACTTCATCCAGTAAGTGCCTGTTTTTCTCTTCTTGATCCTTGTTTGACTCCTTCATCATAAAAACAACATCCCTCAGTTCCCCAATCTCTTTATGCAGCTCAAAAATCTCACTCTCCCGACTGACTCTCTTCTCTTCAGTCTCATTCTTCTCACTTGACAGTTTCTCAATCCTTCCCTCCTTATCGCTTAGCTGCACAATGGCCATGTCCAGCCTCTGAGAGATATCCTCCTTTTCCTTCATCAGCCTATCAATACTACTCTGCTTCTGTGTTTTGTCATTCATCAAAGCATTGATCTTTAGTGCCATCTCCTTCTCCTTGTCCCTAGCCTCACTAAATCTCTTTTCCAATTCCAAAACTTTTTCACGCAACACTTTTTCCTCATTTTGAAATTCCAAAATAATCTCATTCAATTTCTCTACTTCTTTGTCCAACTCAACAATTTTCACCTTTTGCCCACTTTTCTCAATCTCCACTTCTTTCTTTTCCCTTAAAATCCCTTCAATCTTCCCCTTCAAACCTTCAATTTCCTTCATAGTCTCACCCAATCTCATCTCTAGGAATCCTTTCTCTTCTTTTAAAGATTCAAAATCTCTGACCCTCTCATTTTTCTCGTCCATAGATCTTTCATACTCTTTCTTTAGACTCAAGATTTCATTTTTTAAATCATTCTCTTTTTTCTCCATTTCAACCAATCTTTCATTCAACTCATGTGCCTTCAAAGCTTCCTGTTCATGAGAACTTTTCAGCACATCCCTATCTCGGCAAATTTGAATCACCTTCCTCCTCTCATTTTCAAGATTACCCATTAATTTATTTAGCTCAATCTGAAGAAATCTAATCTCATTCTCCCTCGCACAATTCTCTTTATTAAAGTCTAGACTCATTTCACTCACCTGGGCCCTCACAAAAGCGCTGAACAAACCATTCTGTGTCTCCAAGATAACATTTTTCTCACTCTCCCCACTCAACTGAGCCACCAACTCTATCTTTTCAGCACTAAGCAGAGCCAACTGAGACTCCAAGGCCTCCTTAGAATCATTCAATGAATCCACTTGTTGTCTCTTCTCAATAGTTTCTTTGATAAGCATGGAGTTTAGATTCTTCAGATTCTTTATCTTCACTGAAAGATCCTCCATGGTGGGTTCGTCAGTAAGGGTTTTCACTTCAGTTTGTTGAGTCTTTTGATCTGGTGGATTTTCTTGGTTGGTGTCATTGATCTTCTGGGTCACTTTCTTCTGGGTAACTTTCTTCTTGGTCATTCTTGCGGTGGAAAATGAGGAATAAGAGATTTGAATGTTAAAGATTTTGCTAGGGCTTCTATGGTTGAGAAAGCGAGACAGAGATAGAAAATGGGGGGTTGGGTTGGGTAGCTTAAATGATATATATGAGTTGATGAGCCTGACAATAATATGTGCGTACGGGTGATTTAGTATCAAAATTTTATAGGGTAATGCTGTTCCTATTTATTTTGAATTATAAATATATATATATTTATATCTATTATTATATAATTATATAATATTTTATATTTAATTTAAAATTATATATATATAAATTAATGTATTTAGAGTTAGAGGTGGATATGAATCTAATCGAATTTGAACATCATTTAATTTAAATTTAGTTTGAATAAAAATAGTTTAACTCAAGTTTGATTTGAATTCTTCGGGCTAATATTAAGAGTGGTTCGAGTTTGATTCAAATAAAAATAGTTCGATTCGAGTTTAATTCAGATATATGATTCAAATTTATGGTTTAAATTCGTGATTCATTGACAACGATATTGTTTAACAATTATTTAATATAATTTCAATCGAATCACGAGCTCATTTCGAATCAAATCAATCTATTTATCTATCTAATTCACAAGCCAAATAGAACTGAACTTTTTATAGTTCGAGTTTAGCTCGATTTTAAAATAAATCGAACCTCATAATTCAAGCTCAATTTATAATCAAAATAAATAAATTTGAATCGAATTAAATTAAACCAAACTAATTTTCAAATCCTAACCAACTTGATTCAGATCCAGTCTTATTTAGAGTGAGTGCCCATCATTTGATTGAATTTTAAATCTAACAGGCCATATGACCTTACAAGCCAAGGCTTGATAAGATGGTTTTCGTCTATCAAACTCAGCTAAAGGGTATTTATATGATTTTGCTCAACTTTTATAATATGTTTAATTTCAATTACACCACCAACAATATAAACAAATTCCATTTTAATCATAAATACTTTTTTTTTTTTTTCCTCATTGTTACTTCATTCTTGCAACTTTATCTCTAATCAATAATTGCACCGTGGTTGATTGTTAAATTTTAAATTTATTTTTAATTGAAGTTAATTAAAATTAGGGGTAAATGTATTTAATAAAAAATTGAGGACAAAGTGTTATTTAGCCTAAGGGTTTTTAATATTGTTTTATCAAATATAACAAACAGATAAGGAAAATCAATTTTTCAAACTTAAAAGATAGAAATATGTTGTTTCATCAGACCTTGGGTAGAAAATAGTCATTTGTCTAATACAACATTTATTTTATATATATAAAAAATAAATGTTAAATTATTATAATGTTATATATTGATACGATTTCTTGTTACAAATAAAAAGTAAGTTTAACGTACTTGAATCATAAATTTGAACTAATCATTTCGGTTTTGTATCCTAATTTCATGACAGGACCCTCACCATAGTGGGCTATGAAGTTTGGCTTGCAAGTTGGCTTAGTCCAGTGTGATATTGTTTATAATTTTTTTTTTAAAATTTATTAATTATTTATTATTATACAGAAAATCAAAATAATTAATATGAGATATTCAAAAATATTTATTAATATCATAGAGAATTAAAAAGTAATAATAGATTATTATTATTAATGTTATGAAAAAAACTAAAAGATTGATTGAAAGATTTATATTTATTAATTTTATTTAAAAAAAATAAATGATTAGACTTAACAAAAATTAATAAAAAATTGAAAAATAAAAAATTAATGGCCAACCCGCCCAATATGTTCTGATTAAATTATTTTATATACAGAGTTGTAACTGGTGGTGGAATCTGACAAGCTGGTAATTAACTCATGGCTCAGAGCCACCCTTGCTCTCAGTCACATTGGATCTCAAACTTTTCCTCATTAAACTATTCTACTAGTCCTTTTAATCCCCTTCACAATGGTTGTTTTCCATCTTTTGAGATCTCCCGATTACATTAGGAACTTTGGCAAATTGAGCTTCTCTTTTGAAATGAATGCCACACCCCATTTGAGAGTGAACATAAAGAGAGTCAACTATAATTTGGTGTGCAAGTTTCAACCCATGTAAGGCATAAATTAACAAGACTTATTCAATCAACTAGAATAGTTGGTTATGGTGATTACAATTTGAAATCTATTATAAAAATTTATCTAGTAAAATAATGAGTTAAAGAAGGTGCCACTGAAGCATAAGATTTTGAGCTTGCCTGCAGATTACCAGGAGACATCTCACCCCCATGTGAAAACAGTTGACTAAAATATAAAATCCACTCTGTCATGAAAGTTAGCAACTTAATTAACTAATAAACACACCAACGTGGGGTTTCTTCTGAATTTTAAATACCCATGTATTTATTTTTTTGCCATTAAAATATGGACATAAAATATCAGATATGTAAAACCTAACAACAATGGTCGGTGGCTTCAAGTTTTTACCTGGGTGGTGCATTCATTTTGTTCCTTGAAGCAAGAGTTTCATACAAATGTACAATACACTATACATGGTTCCTAAACTTAGTTGACCCAGATGGGGACATGGCCAAATATTATAGATAATGGAGGGGTTAATTTATTGACATTATTGATCTTCACTGGTGATACATTAGATGATATTATGCAAGCTCAGTTTATTAAGATGGAAAGCTGATTAACCCTCTCCGGTAGCTTAAATCTTGCTGACATGAACTAAATTGACTCAATAACAACAAAGAAAGACAGATAATAGTACTTCTCTACATACCCAACTGATCCATACTGATCTCTAGCTTATCTAATTTTGTCTGCAGATTGATCATAAATTTGCTGCATTTCATTGCACACGAATCGTCCCACCAGCTTCCTGGACTTGTTTCTCGAGCTACAATTATATAAATAGAGAAATAAATCTAGAGACAATACAATCTGAACATTGTCTTTAACATGTATCGTGAAATTATAGAATCTCAAGGCATAATGAACACTATTGAGATTTTTTTATAGGAGAACATGAATCATCAAGAACTATAGTGTTTTCAGCATACCTTAAAGAGAGTTTCAAGCTTGTTTTTCACAGAGTAATACTCTTGCTTTAATTGTTGCAGACATTTCAGACACCTACAAGAAACCACTTTTACTGTCAAATAATGGAGCATTATCATAATTTTAGTACAAAAAAAGGTGAATAATCACAAACTCACTCTCCAATGTTCTTCTCTTGACAATACTGGCGGAAGAGAATACAAACTGTTTGAACTCTCTGAGCTCCAATGCTGTTATTTGACTAAAGTTAATAGTTAGTTTTCATTAAAACAGTAATTGACAGAAGAGCTGGTGTAAATGATGACAAATTTTTTTTCAAGTAAAATTTTGGAGGGCGCAGGTGATAAACATCGCCAAGGAAAAAATTTCTTTTGGAGAATGTTTATTTAAAGCATTAAGGAACGTTTTAGATCATTCCTTGCTTAAATAATTGTTCAAAACAGCTGCTTAAGGTGGGAGCAATGGAGCTATAGTAATCTAAAACAAAGTTGCAGCCCTTTGGTAAATGATATGTATGTTAGAAATGAGTTTCATGGGAAACCAATAGCGGTAAAAATGGAAGAAGTAAAAATGGAGCCATAAGCACCTGGAGCTGCTGCCTTTCAGCTGATGAACATAAGCATCCAACCTATTGAAATCTATGATCTGCTGATCTCTGTGTAAGATGCAACAAGAACTCAACCACATAAGTAGACTGAGAAATTTCCAATATAATATAGAAGGAAAGCAAAGAAGAAGAATAAGAAGAAGAAGATTGTTTTTAAGAGAAGAGGGACAAGCTTCGCACAAAATCTGGGCCAACTCAGTAAGCAGCCTCTCAGTATCCTGAAAGAAAAGAGTCACCACTTCAACTACAAAATCTGGATTGTTTTCATCTTGCAATTCCTTAAGCTGGTTAAACTGAGCGTCCAGAATTCCCTACTCAACACAAAACCACAATGAATTAACTCGTGACCAGAAGAAGAAAACAAAGAAAAAGGAAACCAGCAAATGGGGAAAAAAAAAAAGCTTTTGTTTATGTTTAATGAATATATATTTGACAGGTTGACAGTAAGATATATAAACAGACCTCATTGAACAAAGAGGTTTGGTAATCAATTAACTTCTTCTGCAACTGAGGAATAGTTTCCATGAATTCTAGTTGTCTTGAGTACTATCAACTTGCTTGAAAATAGATTTCTATGATGTGCAGAAGAAGTGAAACTATAAAATCTTCTTCTTGGTTAGAAAGAGAAAAACAAACAACTGGATTTGATGAATTATATAGTGAGAGGAGGGACAGATCCTTTGTAGTCCTTGAAGTTGTGTGTGAAGTAACTCTCTTTGTTGTTTTCCCTTCTTCAGCTTCTTCTAACGCATCACTTAAGAAACAAGTTGAGAACTTTGAAAGATATATTATTGCATCACACAAGATCCAAAACTTGGTGCCAGGTACCATTCACCTTCCTATCTTTTTCTTTCTGTAATTATTGCTCTCTCTTTCTCTTTCTTTTATTTTATTAATATAAGTTTTATATTTACCTGTGTGTTTTGCAAATTCTCCATGTATTGTCAATGTTTTTAAAATAAACCCTTTATTTACTTATTTTACTTATTTATGATTTCACTACAAATTGATTAATTTAATTTATTATTAAATTATAATAAATAAATTTTATTTAAAAATTTATAAAAATTAATATTAATTAAGAGAACTAGATTTATAGTTATTAAAATATATTTTTTAAAATAATAATAATTATTGTTTATGAGATTTCAATGAAATAATTAGGTAAAAAATTATCTCTATATCATGATATAAAAAAAATCATAATTCTGTAAATTATTGTTTATAGAAGATATTTTAATGAATATGAGATACTTTTTTTTTTAAATTTAATGTTTGAACTTATGTTTTCCTTACATACCTTTAAAAATTTATTTAATCTAATCTAAAATAATTAAATTACTAAAAAATAATTAAATTTTTTAAAAAAACCTTAAATTTTGGTTTAACTTGGTTTTGTCAGTTTTGATCGATTCATCGATTTTGATTGGATTGATCAAGTGAACAAGTAAATCGCTTTTTAAATTTAACCATATCAGACTTAAAGTCAATTCTTGGTTTAACTGGTTGAACTGATCGGTTCAATCTAGTTTTCAAAACAACGTCTGTTATAACTAAAAATATAACATTTTCATTGCTTTCGTTTGGCTCTATCTACCTAGCTATAACGGGTGTCTAAGGATGATCATTGAAACCCTAATTAACAACCAGAAAATGATAATGACATATAATATGATGGATTGATGTGACATTTTTAGACAAACCCTTATTGGCAAATCTTGCTTTAATAAAACACGATAAAAAAGCACGGTAAAGATATTATATTTATATGTGTATCCTATATCGTTTGAGATACTAAAATAAGACATATTATTCTTAAATTATTAATAAAATAAGAATAAACTATATATTTGATATACAAGGAAACACACCATATATTCAGTATGTATTTTAACTTGTATATATTTGAAATATATTCTATAGGAAATCATATATTAGAAATATATTCTAAATTATATATATGGTATATAAGAAAATATATCATATATTTAGTATGTATTCTAACATAGAAAAACATATATTTGAAATATATTATAAGTTATATTTTTGATATATAAGGAAACATACCCCATATATATATATATATATATATATGTTCTAACCTAGGAAAGCATGTATTTGAAATATATTCTATATGAAACATATATTTGTCTAAATATGTATAAGAGGTTGTATAAGGTTTTTCTTTTCTTTTTTCCAATTTTATATTTTCGCTTTGGTTGTTATTTTGATGTTGAAATGTTTCACCTCTCACGTCGGCTACTGCATTTTGCTGGCTCTCTTGCTTCGTTTGATGTTATTTCAGAGACACGTGTCATGCTTTCAGGCGACGGGGGACTGTATCCATACCTTTGAACATAGATCATTACATAGAGGTCCGCATCCTTGGACTAAAAAGATCAAACTACCTTTGATTATTCGACCGCTAGAGGGTTAAATTAGTAATTTTACATTCATTTTTAGTTGATAATATAATTATAAATAAATAAAGATATGGCAACTAATATTACTTGCACAATCACAGATAAGTATAACTGGATTTTGGATAAGTATGAGATGATAAAATAATAGATTTTGGTCTGAGCTTGAAGATACGAAATAAAATTACTTTTTCCGGAAGTCTTGGGTTTGATTTGAACAAATCCGTCCCAGATTTGATGTGATTTTGTGCCTCAGCCTGACTTGAGGTATTGAGATGAGAAGAAAGCTCAGGCTGGTGGGCGTACAAATATTTGTTAATTTTATATGTGGTTCTCCTCAATCTGAAAACAATATATTAAAATGTGGTATTGTCGTATTCAGAAACATATGTCCCAAATTACAAGTCCCCTTTGTCTCCTGTCTGTCTCTACACCTCAGAAAGAAGAAATTGATAATGTCGATATACATGTCCGCGTGCATCAATTGGCACACTTTACCAAAAGCCAGCACAATCAACTGTGAAAAAAAAATATCAGTGAAGGAATCTAGCTAAACCCATCAAGAACACGGTCATGGTGACCTAATTGAGGAGTTTGGTTGTGCTGTGATTGATGATGCATGATAATGTAGACCTGCAACGCTATGTATACACAAATAATATGTTATCATATGATTAAGTAATATTTTATCCTTAATTCAAAATCTTTAAATTATATGATAATATGTTATTTGTGTATTCAAAAGTGTGTACACATAGTTTTATTCAATAAAGAATGCAACTGAAATTGCCCAAGTCACAGCAAGGCAGAAGCAGAATAACACACAGAAGATGACCTAGGTTAGTTCTCTAGTAAGAGCGTGACTTTTATGTGGGCAACACAACAGAAGCAGAATGCAATTAAAGGGACCACTGCGAATGGCTCTGTACCTTTACATTTTGATATCAAGGCATCTAAGTAGGGGCCAAAACACAACAGATTTCAAGCCATTAATGTAGCTGCCAATGCCGTGGCATGCCACAAGAATACAAAGTTATACGATGTCTGGGTATCCAAAGTTATATTAATGAACAGATTTGGATGAATGAATGCTCAAAATATTTGTAAATGGACAAATAACGTGCAATTTAATGATCCAGACCCATCAATATACACCCTTAAAGCCTCACCTCCCCAAAACAAAAGCATCTTTATCAAGCTGGGCAATGAAATGATCACATGCAATATAGCTAGGTAGATTTGTGGCCAAGGAAGGCTGAGAAACTTTAACAATCTACTATGTTTCTCCTTTTCGGCACGATAGTAAATTGCACTTTGACTACCAATATGTGATGAAACAGAGCTTTCTGATGGTAACAAGACCACACACACACTTTAACAACACAAATCTACAGGAAATTTCTCATGATTCAGATTTCAGAATGCAACAATGTCTTCTGCTGCAAGTAAATGCCTTCAAAATAATATTTACTTACCAAGAGGAAGATGCTCCCAAGTCCCACAAGTAAAATATCATGAAAGCAGGAAGTTTCCTTGATTATAGTTGAAAGAATATTAGATTCTACCTAAACACAGTTTAGGGATGTGAGCTCACCGCTTCAAAATGAGGTGCAAAATTAATAGTAAGCTACAAAACAAAGCGCAGAATTTGTAGTTCCATTTCCATCTATCTTACAGAAACCTGATCTAGCAAAAGAATGTGATTTACACATATAAAAAGATGAAGATATCTTGCAATTTCATTTTATTTTTTTGTTTCTATTTTGAAGAATGACTAATGTTACACAGAACAGAAAAAACCTGTCCATGCAATCCAATTTTAATAAGAATATGAATGTACATAATTTACAATAGAATTAGAAGGTGATAACCAGGCATCCATCTAGTATCAATCAGTCAGTAGCAAATCCATTGTTGAAGGCAATAACCTGAACTTATATCAATTAGTATCTCACCCTCCATAAGGCAGACCTTTGACCAACCTTTCAACTAATATTTCAATCACAGATAACACAAAGGTATAAATCAACCTGCAGCGAAGAATTGGCAACACCACGAGGATCAGAATTTCATAAGATAATGTGAACATGGCGTATATGGAGATGCAACTCTTCAATTTCAACTTAATTAAGGAAATGAAACAAGAACTAAAGGGCATATTATCTATTAGAAGTATTGCAAATGATATAAAAGATTTATGGCACATCATATGTGCATAATTTTGAAAGCAGCACACTTCCTCTTTAAAACAGTGAATGTATTAAATATTACTGTCATATTCATTTCTTGGATTAAAAATTATTTAATTATGCATCTCTTGGAGACTCTAAAAAATCTCAAATTTCAATTTCAATGATAGTCCAGAACTTATGATACTGATTATCCTAAAGCACAAAATGACACATAAATAACAATAATCATAAACAATTTTCAAATTTGTACCTTCTTCTGAGAAGGCAAAAACACCTCCAAGCATGTCATCATGATCACAATCGTCCTCGGATTTATCATTTTCACAATCTTCTTCAGATTTATCTTTATCACAAGGACTGTTGCTGCTGTTAACATCAGTGACAATTCCAGCAGGTTCACGAGATTCATTTGAGGCTGAAGCTTTGCAGGGTTCTTGGAAAAAATGTTCAAAATCCAGCAATTCTTCTACTGGGCTGTCATCTATAGTGCTTGTACTCAATTTGAAATGATTAGAACTTACGTTTATAATTTCAGCAGTCCCATTACTGGTTGATGACTGAACCTCTTTTGCTATGGCTCCTCCAGAAGAAAGTGAGCCACCTGTTATAGATGATATAATATTTGGAAAATTGCTATTCTCTATGGGAGAACCATTTACCGCAGACTGTTTCAACAAAATTGAACCCTTTCCTTCTTTGAGCAAGATTTGATTCAGTGTAGCTGATGCCAAATCAAACCTGCTTTTTCCTGTACCAAAATTTTCATTCCCGTTTATGGATGGATAAGTAATCTTTGATGATCCTGACAGAAACACCACATAAGAAATGAGTTACACTAGTTTAAAAGCATCAATCATGGAATATATCTCTTATTTATTTTTAAATAAGTCATACTACCATCTGAGTTTTCAACTGAGTGAGGTGAAGCTGACTTAGATTCTGAAGTATCAGTTTCTTCAAAATACTTCTCTTTGGCTTCATAAGACTCAGAAAGTGAAACTGTAGATTTTCTTCCAATAATGCCCCTAAAAAAAAGAAGTAAATTGATACAATGACAATAGGGAAGAAGGTTCATATCCATAAACCAGCAAAGCTGGGCACCTTCTCATATAATGAAAAAACCCCACTACAGCCTCCTCTCTCTCTCTCTCTCTCTCTCTCTCTCACATGCCATAGGGACACACAGTCATGCACCAAAGTTCTAAATTTCTGAGTGCATGTGGAGCTGGTTACATTGATGGGAAAGGTGCTACATATATGAAGGTTAAAAGCAAATGGTTAAGAGACTATGAAACAAAGAGATAAAAACAAGAAAAAGCTCAAATTATTTAGAAAAAAAAAACTGTACCATACTATATGTTGAAATGCAAATGGAATGAATGAAGATATGTATTTTTTTACAGACATTCACACTTGCTGGGACAACTTAAAATTAATTACTACCAAAGAATTGGTTAACGTCTATAACCTAACATGTCTTTATCTCACATACACCTCCTAGTGACCATTTAAATTTGAAGCATAAACTTTTGACCCTAATCCTCATGGCTGCCCAAAGTTAAAAGTAGATTTCTGGTTGTCTTACTGTTATAAGTATAATACGAAGAAAATGACTTGGATGCAAAAATAGCTTCAAAATTACCTCTCATTCCAGACGGATTGAATCTTGTGAAAATGGTCAAAAACAGGCAGTAAATCCTTCCGCCTAACCTCAACATAATGAACAGGAATCTTCTCAACTTTAATCTCTCCACCAGTTTGTTCTTTAGTGGAATCTTGCTCATCAGCCTCCGAAGGATTCATTGTATAGAAGTGTATCTAAAATAATGAAGAAAATGAACAAAGCTAATAACAGCAACAAATAGGAACATCTCACACATTTATATAGTAAATACCTTGGGATTTTGCCAGAGAAGTATCCGTCCAGAGCTCATCTGCACCTCTGCATTGGCAATATATAAGTGAGATTGGTCATGGAGTTTTACAAACTCCTTATGCCCAGTATCATTATCTTCACAATCAGAAGTATCCATGATCATCTCTGAAACTTCTTTCGGACCAACAGAAATTCCAGAAATGCACTCCTCTCTTTCAGGCCAATCTGTTCTTCGACACACATCCCACCATTGAACAGGTTCAACTTTTACTGCTAACTCCTCATCTTGTATCTGTGCAGAAAAACTCTGCCCTGTTCCCAGAGAGGTTTCACTTGTCTCTCCTCTAGTAGATGATAGTAATTTATACTGAACAACATTACCAGAAGGAGTGAAAACCATTAAGTGCTCTAAAGCATTGACTTTTAGGTGAGCAGGTAGCAAATCCTGAGGCACAGAACTATGAAAGAGGGCAGCTACTGCACCAGATGGAACGAAGGCCTTTCCTGCTGCAGAAGATGCAGCATTGCTAACTGTATTAAGCCAACCAGAATTATTATTTTTTATTCTGCTAACCACAGAGAGCGTAACAGGTACTGGTGGTGATGAAGGAAAAGAATGTTGATTTGTCATGAAAAATGGATCAGACCACCATGGTAGAGAAAGGACTGGTGTGAGACAAGGCCCGTCTACATTAGTATTCTGTATTTGAAGCACAGTCTCACCACCAAAAGGGGCAAGAACAAAAATGTGGCAAGTTCCCCTTGATGTAACAATGGCAACCCACTGGCTATAATTACTAAAACAAATATCTTGTATCACCTGTACATTAAACAGAAGCACAAAGAACTCTATTAACATTATGTTCAGTAAACATAAGCACAAAGAACTCTATTAACATTCTAGAGATAACAAATTTGGAAGAAAAGGGGGCAAGAACATACAGCTGATGTCATGCCACGATGAAGCTTATAAAGGTGCACGTGAGAAGAACTCCAATCATAGTTTTGAGAGGCTGTAGATGTTCGATGTTTTGCACAGGATGGCAGGATCCGGAAAACATTTATATTATTTCCATGTATTGATGCAGTCACCAATAAAGTTCCACTTGGATCAAAACATAGAGCAGAAATTGGACTGGTATGAGCTCGAAACTGTGATATGACAGCCCTGGACACAAAATCTTTCACAACAACCTGCAAAAAGGTCAACCAAATAAGAGATAGAAATCATCAAGTCATGTGTAGATGTCAATTGCTTAACAGATAAAACCCATTGCATCCTTTGCTTTTCAGTATATCTAGGTGTTACTGATTAAAATAAAGCATCTCAGGAGATCCTACTCCATGTCAGTTGAACCAAAAGATACAATTTTGTGTACACAAGACAACATGCAAACATATATATGAATAATGAACTTTAATTTTCTGGTGGACATAATGAGAGACAAATAATGTTTTTAGAATAACATAAAAAATGTGGTTCTGAGGTGTTCAAAGACTAACCATCCCAGCAATATCAGTTTCTGCTGAATGTGATGCACCACGTGGAACTTTCCAGCTTGAATTGGAAGATAAAGGAGGACTAGAACCATCAGGGACAATATCTTGGTAGTATCTAGACAAAGTTTTATAGCCCATGTCACCCAAATTTATCAACCCTGCAGCTAACTGTTTACCAGATTCCATAGCATACCGAGCCACCAGACTTCCATTGCTAGGTGAAGTTGATGGACTTACACCTGGAGGAGTAAGACTTTGTGGGCTCAAGCGGCCAGCATTCGGGAGCAATGGGTTGTTGGAGGTATAAGCTAACCATCGGGGACCCACAGCCATTGGACCATATCCAATATTAACCCCAGGCACTACTTGGCCTCCCAATTGAGGGACAGGATAAGTAAGGACACTAAACTTATTTTCGAGAGTGAGAGCATCAAAGCAATATATCTGCAATTGAAAAAAATACAAATATATTAGCCAGGTTTACATTGTTTAACTTCATATAGAAACTTTTATCAACTGAAATACACAATATTCATGTTATGGCAACAAAATATCCGCCCCAATTATTAAACCTATAACTATCAAATTGAGCATTCTGGGTTGTCTAAAAATCAGGTGAACATTACACCAATATCTTTAAATAATTAAAGCCAATCATATCTGTCCAATTTTATCTGGAATATATTAGTAAAGTGATCTGGTTACAAAATAAACTTCAAGATACTTCTGCAAAATATTAACAAAAGCTAATTCTTACTTGAGAGGCAAGACCCACAGCCACTATTCGAGGACTGCATCTAATCATATAAACAGTTGATCGGAATCTGAGAATATGCACATAGTTATGAGACCTTAATGAGTAAAATCGAACAGCTCTGGGAGCAGTGGCAAGGTTTCCTACTTGAGGCTCATCATAACCATCTCTTACCAGCCAATCTCTCCCTGTAGGTAACAAACCTGAACTGCTCTTTGATTCGTCACACGCTACAACTAGGAGTAAAGGATGAGAATTTCTATATCCTTCATGATGTTCAGACTTTGCAGGGAAGGGCTGCATCTGTAAAAATGTAACTGGATCATCACGCCTTGAAACAAGTTCACTGACATTAGAGGCCTCTTCGACGTCAAGAACTTGAAAACCATTGGTGTATCCAAGTAAGAGAACACGTCTATAGGAAGATGGACTAACCTCTAGTCTGTCAAATGAAGACCACAATACCTGTTTGACCAAAAAAAACATTCAAATGATGCTAGTAAAATTAAGGTAACAAGAATGCAGCCTAAATGCATACAATAGTAATCATACTATCCATCATTGACAACAGATGGAAATAGGGACCATGATTGACCTCTTCAAATTAATGTTGGCAATTTTACAAAATGGAGAAGTTAATTCTTGAATTCTTCTAAACACAATGTTACAAACTAGTGCAACTGTAAGCCCAGTAGCCAATAATTGGTTGCTGCATCACCTCTCTATGAAAACACAGAATGCACTCTGTTTACTTGAAAAATCCATTATCATATTGCTAAATATATCATTCTCACTTGCTCAAATTCTTGTTCAAGCAGGAGAATTCTCAGTCAAGATCAAACAAAAATCCCCTTATCTATCCTTTTCTTCAGAAGTAATAAAGAATTTTTCCATGGAAGCTTCAGTTTTAAAAAAAATTAAAAGATCGAGTTCCTTTCGACTAATATTTATTCACAGAAAGGACCTTTGGTAATCCATCTTGTTAACCTAGAAATCATCCACCAGCATATAATTAAAATCTCCATATTCTTTCTTATTGGATGACCAGTCAGCCTATTAATAAATTTGGAAACTGAAATGAATATTAACAGCAGATTTCTTTGTCAAGCATGCATGAATCAGACATCAATCTGAGTACCTCCAACAGAGAAACCTTTAAAAAATAGTAAATAGTGAGCATTCAGCATGCGAAATCGAGATCCCTAACCTTGACTTTTATCAATTAATATTGATTCACAAATAGCGAGCTGGATTTTACCATCAGTTAATGTTAAAACACCAGCCTCAGCATTGAAGGTTTAATGCAAGTGGTGTGAAAGAAAGAGCAAATGATAATCACACCAGGGGACCATAGCTGAAATTGGAAAAATTTTTGATTATGGGAAGGGAAATGTGGCTCAAGAATACTTACCAAAAAAAAAGTCGCTCAAGAAGGAGAATGAGATAAGGATGGGAAATAAGGGAAGAGAGGGGGTATATTGTTTTGGGTATTGGGCAGTCGTTGGCTCAAAAGGAAGGTCACCGGCTCCTTGAATTGCCAAAAATATCCAACTTTCTGTTTCCATTTGTTCACCCTGCTTGTCTGGTTGGTGCAGTGGTTGTAAAAAGAGAATTGTCTTGCTGAATTGATAAATAAAACGAGACTATTTTAAATCAATTGTAATCTGCTGTGTTGGTTGAAATTTGCAGGTGGATTCTATCAGTTAACAATCTAAATAGTGTTGGCATAAGCATACTCCACCTCCACCGCAACCGCTTTAGGAAGTTATTTATACCACTATAACAAGTATAACCAGAACTCATTTTATTTGCATTAAAAAAACTTCACTTCATTGCTTGAATCACACAACTAGCTGGTTCCAAGCCATCATTTTCAGCAAATCTAATCTAACTCTAAAATTCTCAACTTGGTGGCCAATAAGAGTCAGAAAAATTGTTTAGCACTATCATCTTTTCATCATTCTTAGATATCACAATTGATGAATAATCATCTACTACTTATATGTTATCAGGCTTATTAATTAATTAATCACAAATTTATTCATTTACTTTATTTCTTCACTTTCTCAGCTACCTAACAAACTGAATCCAAATTTTCTCAGCAACCATACAACAACATCGCTAAAACTTTCTCATCAAACAATACAATTCCAAAAAATTAATCCAAACAAGATTCGAACTTCATCAACAACTTAAAATACATCAACTTACTAACTTAAACAATCTAAAACTAAAAATGAACAAATGATTGACTGAACCTGGTCTTTATTCTCCTGAGAATCGCTGGAAATAGAAGCGGCTACAGAGGCACCAGCTGACCTGATACCTGAAGAAGCGGTTTTAATACAAGAAGAAATGAACTTCAACGAATTCGGAATCAATTTCCCGTTCTTATGATTAACAATATGATTTCCATTGCTGTTAATGTTATTGTGATTGCTCTTCATAGTCAAAACGATAGTCCAAAAAATTGACCGGCCACCGGGGCGTCACCGGCGAGTCAACCAGGCGATCATAAATCGTCGCTCGCGAGAAATTCAAAAGTAGCCACGACAAATGAAACCGACGTTCTTCTATGTGGAGGAGGCGGTGGTGGTGGTTGAGTAGTTTATTTAAAAAAAAAAAAACCAAAATGAAATAAAATGGAGTTAATTTTTGACGTTGACAGGAGACGGTTTTGCTTTGTTTGTATGTTTTGTCCGTGCCTGTTGATTTTGATGTTTCTTTGGCGTTTAATTGGACAGCAAGCAAGTTTTGTAAATTTCCAAATGACGCCCTTGATCTTTCTCATATTTCATTTAAGGCATGAGATTGGTTTGAAATTTGTCAACTTACCATTTTGCCCTCCGACCATCTGAGGCTATATCCATTTTTATATATAATTTATTTATTATCAATAAATCTAAAAACTACTCTATTTGTACTAATATTATCTTATAGTCAAAATTACAACAAGCAACAATAAAAATATTAAAAAAAAATTATTTTCTCTATAAAGAATGAGAATTATCTTTGTAATTGACCGTCTGGGGAGCAAATGGTCTTTTCAGTGACATCCCCACATGCTTATGGGAAATTTTGTAATAAATAAAGGGCTAAAAATAAAAGAGCGGTACAGTAGAAGGAATGGAAAAGGGCGAAATTGGTTACGTTACGACAAAGGACGAGAATATCTTAAAACGAGATGCCGAAGCCAATCATGCGACTCAACTGTTTAATATATAAATAAATAATATATTTATTTATTTTTATGAATTTTATTTGATTTTTTTCTACCTTTTTTTTAATTATTATTTTCATACCAAAACTAATAATATAAAGAGAGAATAATAATAAAAGATAAATACTGGAAAATAATTCCGTCTAATTGATTTCATAAAAAAAAAAAAAAAAAGAGCT
Source organism: Mangifera indica (assembly GCF_011075055.1). Classification (NCBI taxonomy): domain Eukaryota; kingdom Viridiplantae; phylum Streptophyta; class Magnoliopsida; order Sapindales; family Anacardiaceae; genus Mangifera; species Mangifera indica. The sequence goes on along the minus strand of NC_058143.1, from coordinate 14,043,708 downwards.
GCATTTTGAGGAGGACGAGAAGACGTAAGGATTTGGAATTCGTAGGAATTCTAAGGAATTCTATTTCGGTGGGGGCAAAGATAGGCTGCCGCTGGTTCATGTGGATTAAAGCCCGTCAACTTTGAGAAAACCAGAAGCGATGACCTGGCAATCTGTGAAGCCCAATTCTTTCTCTTTTCAGAGCCCCTTCCAAGCGACACAGAAAATATGTTAGGCCGAAAGACTCGTTCCCACGTAAGCTAAGTGTAATGAAACCATAAAAGTGTGTATAATTTTTTTTTTTTTATAGTATTATGTATAAATAATTATATATTATTTTTATAATTAAATCTTAATTTATCTTCAATTTTTAATTATTTAATCACAAGATAATATATTATTATTTGTATATAAAAATTATGCACATAATATTTCTATAATGAAATCTCAAACTCTCATTTATCAACTTTTAAAAATTTAAACACTTAACTTATGAATTAATATCTATTAAAAATTTTAATTAGAGATAAGGGCATTCAATAAAAATATTTAAAATATTAAAATTTTATTACATTTTTATTTTCAAGTTTAAAAATCTAACAATTTTTTCATAGACATCCGTTCACGAAGAGATGAAGAGACGTCTCTTGTCTCTATCCAGAAAGAGATGAAGATTATTTTTTTCTTTTCCTATACGTTAACAAAGAGACGTCTCTTCATCTCTTTGTCTCCGTTTATAAAAAAAAGTCTCTTTGTTTTTGTCAATGAAGATTTGTTTATCGAAGATGGGCATCGGCTTTTTGTCTTATCTTCAAATAGTTATCAAAGAGACGGAAAAAAAAAAACTTAAAAATTTGAGATAAAATAATTATATTTCAAAACTTAGATGAGAACAAGTCTTTTGGCTAACATGTTATTACGTAATTAGTTAATTTAATTTTATGTTTTCTTGAGGTACCTCATAAAACGACGTTTTAATTTATTTTTCAAAATGTTATTTTAACTAATATGTATTAAAACGACATCGTTTTAATAACGAAATAATTAAAAATTTGAGCTCAAAATGAGCTGAACTAAATTCGAACAAAGTTTGAGTTTGACTTCGATGAACTCGAGCTTGAACTCAAACTCGAACTCTACTATATATAAACCGAGCTTGAGCTTTGCTCGGATAGAATCTAACCCTAATAAAGATACAACTTTTGATGAGAAGTTTTATTTAATTGTTATAAATCAAAGTTTAGTCCTCTTTCTACACTGTACAACAACAATCTAAAAACTTATAACAACAAAATTTTAAAGATTGAAAAATTTAAATTCTTTTTTTCTATCATCAAGAAAATGGGTCAAGGGGAAATCAATTTCTTCTGAAATCTTCATTGATTCTCTTAACGTTTTGTATATTTCAAAATACGATAGATTAAGATATGTTTTTATATCTTTAAACTATGTGAAAAACATGAAATTTAATATTTATGAGAATGATAGCTTGAAGAATAATTGTTTTTGTAATTATGACTTACAAAGCAATTAAAAACTCTTGTAATTGATAAATTTAATCACAAATATTCTTCATCTATTGAACCATCTTTTTATTCTAATGATATTGGTCACTAAAAAATTAGAGTTGGTGAGATAATGGTTAAATGTTGAAAGCTTTTATAAAAAATAAGAAATAAAAATTAATAATTTTTATTTTTATTTTTTTAAGCAAGCTCAATTAGTCAAGTGGGTGTAATTAGAACATTATTTGCATGAGTAATTAACATTTTTTCCACTCAAAACTTAACTCTGTTAAGGCAAAATGGGTATTTTCATTTCATAAATTTTGAAAAAAATACAAAAATAATAAAAATCGTTGTCTTATCTTCCAGCTTCTCCGGCAATACCTTTCCAGCTTCTTCCTCCTCCATCTTTACAAGCCTATTCAACATCATCCCTAATGAAAACGCTACCATTTCTTCCATCTTCTCTAGCAAAAATCAATCACAACCTAGGGAAATCAATATACATTCATTATTGAGATGCATCTGAAGAGTTTGGGTCCAATGGAACTTTGATATCAAAGAACTTGTAAAATATTAATGTGTACATAACATCTACAATAGCGATCTGGCATTTGTGTTCTTTTAATTGGGAAATCCTTCTGGCGAGACGGTTGAGAGGCTATAACAATGGAAGATAGGCTTTGTTATGCCGGCAAGGCAGAGCTGGAGGTAATGTCCTGCATGCATGTAGCTTTCTATGAGATTTGGCATGCTAGAGACGTCTATTGATATATGAAACAAAGACTCGACAATGGGGGAGACCTTGGAGAGCGAGACTGAAGTCTAGAGGGTGGTGTCCTAGCGTACAATTGTGACAACAATAATGGCAAAGTTACGACAAGAAGGTTTAAGATGAAGAGGGTTTAAGTGATGGGGAGGGGAGGGGAGGAAGCGATGCATGATAGACATGGGGTGGAGGGAAGGATAGAGTTTGGGCAAAAAGCTCGAGCTTTAGGTTTCGGGTTTCAGGAAGGACAACCCTAGACCAAGTTGGGCCAAGGAAGGAGAGATTGAATTCAACAGTGGCCTTGAGACTAGCCTTTAAGGACCAATCCTAGGTAGGACTCAATTCAAACCAAACTTATTCAAATGAATATGAAATGAGTCAGCGTTAAACAAGCTCGAGCTTGCTCGTCAAATTTACGAATTAAACATTTTGATACAAAATGATATCGTTTTGATTAATATGTATTAAAACGACGTCGTTTTAATAACGAACTAGTTAAAAATTCAAACTTAAAACGAATTGAGTTGAATTTAAACCAAATTTGAACTTAACTGCAATGAGCTCAAACTTGAGCTCTATTATATACAAATCAAGCTAAACTTGAACTCGGTTCGGTTCAAATCTAACTCTGATCCCAAGCCTCATGGATTGAACCTAGTCTAAGGGTTAACATGGAAACTACAAACCTTGTACCAATGTTAGAAGAGATTATTCATTAACAGAGTTATGTTTTGGTCGATAAAGATTAAGTATGATTTATTCACCAATAAAATCATATATACATATTTTTTGTATATGATTTTTTAAAAATTGGTTTAAAGAAAAATGGTTAGTTTTTAGAGTTTAGAAAAGAAAAAATGATAAAATTTTAGTTTATTTTTAATATTACAGATAAAATGATAATTTTATTCTTAAAACTATCAAACCTAATAATTCATAAGTGAGTAAAAGAGTTTTTCAAAATTAAAAGATAGAAACTTGGAAATACAGAATCTTTGGGTTGGAATAAGTGCTTTGCCCTTCAATTTTATCAAATAATTCACACCTTCATTCCAAAACTTGTTGAACGGTGGGTAGGACCGTAGGGTGATGAAATGATTCACGTGACACACATTGCTTTACTGTTGTGCTTCAGTAAGATTTTAAAATATGAATCTAATTTTGTATAAAAATGTGTCTCGTCTTTTTTAGCTAGTACGATTTCCATCCAAAGTTCAGTTTATATTCTTTGCCATTGGAATGAAGATGATTTCAAACCCCATTTTTTGTCTCTTTGCATTTTGGCCTAAACCCTTGCCCTGGATGAAACGTAAATTTTATTTCTTCAAAAAATATAGTTCTTGAGAGTGACAAGCTAGACTTGTCTTTGATATAGAGAAAATAATCAGATCCGTCTTTTTTTTTTGGCTTTTATAAACAAATCTACTTATGGCATGTGAAAAATACAAAAATTTATGAACATCCCTAAGGGAGGATTGAAATTTTGTTTGCATTTTTAGTTCAGATTTATGTGTAATTTACGTGGAGACTAAAAAAAGTCTCATGTATAATAAAAACAATATAAATAAGTAATATGTAAGTTTGATAGATTAAATTTTAATACAAATCAATTAGTGTTGTGTAATATGAGTTTCGATTTTTACACTTATATGTTCAATATATTTCAACAGTCTTGTATGATTTGGCTTGATTATTAATATGAATCATTATGAATCCGAACTTACTTATTAGAGCTAACATGTTGTACTCCTCTTTGTTTACACATGAAGAACATTAACATTAGGTTGGAACTTAGTTGATTCGAGTTTGATTGTCAATCGGTTCTATTGAATCGAAAATAAGCAACCATGACTCGAACTTGAACCCAAGCCATTGTTTTAAGATCTTATAGAGGCATTTTAACAATTCATTTCATTCAATATAAATAAACTCTCAACTCAATTTCAAACTCTCACATCAGATGAGAAAAACTCTAACAACTTACCTAAACTATTATAAATACGTTTACCTCATAATTTTGTTCTTGAATTGATTGCAATAATAATTACAAGTTATCTTTAAAGGATAGTTTCAATGACAAAAGAAATGATTTTACGTATACGAGAGAATAGATTCAAGTCTACTTTAACAACATATTATAATAAAATCTTTAACTTGTTTGATTCAGTGATTATAGAGTCAATAATTTTTTATTGATTCTTATCTATTATTGTAAGGATAGTATTATCCTAGAAATTGGTGATTTCAATTAATGGTTATGGGAGAAGAAAGGCATGATTAGTTGGACTTCTTCTAGATATAGCTTAATATTGTGTAGAAACTTTGAGGAATTACACTCCCATTTTTGGAGGGCAAGAATGGCGGATTTGTGTCAACATTCATTCATGCCCACCAGAAAACAACGTGTGAGCGTGACTAAAACCTAACCGCCTTCTGCTGCATTATTTGCTATCATATACATTTAATTTAATTTTATGTTTATTCTAGCTTCGTTCAGAAAGTGCACGTTTTGAAAATTATTTAGAATTAAGGGCACATGGGATTAAATGAGTTACAAGGGTGTCCATAATTTAGTTTAAATTATAAAATCAAATTGAACTATTGAAAAGTTATAATTTGATTTGATTTAGGTTAAAAACTTTTTAAACCTTTTTTTTCGGTTTGGATTATTGTTTGGATAAGTTTCAAATTGTAAATTGTAATTTTTAAAAAAATACATATACATAACTATGTTTGATATAATTTTCTAATAAATAATTATATATATATACATTATTTTAAAATGTTTAAAATATGTTAGTTAAATTATATATATGATATATATTATTTTTTATTTGTATTATATTATATTATAGAATATATATCATGTATTATAAGATATTATTATTATGGTTCAAACCATAATTTAAACTAAATTAAACTGTATTTTTTATTTTAATTTGATTTAATTTAAAAAAATTTTAAACCTTTTTTAATTTAGCTTGAAAAAATTTTAAACCACGTTAAACCGCCGTATGCACTCTTAATGAGAGTTATAATTAAATTTGGCTGGCTACCATTGCTTAGCAGTAGGAAACAAAAGAAATTTAAAATTATTTACAAAAATAATTCAATGTTAAATGAAATCTTAGATATGATTTAGGGACAAAAATAATTCAGTTTTAGGGTCAAAATGGAAAATGAAAAAAGTGATATATTTAAGGATAATATGGTAATTTACTTGTCTAATTTCGTGCCAAGAGTATTTTCCGTTAACAATGTTGCGATTCAGGTGGGATTTAAGAACTCATGGGGGCGGAACTGTTATTTCCCTAAACCTTGGGTGGGAAATGGATTTTCAAAACATAAATACACGTTTAGGCAGGTCTTATATGAATCAAATCCAGTAGAAAAATTGCCTTAAACGGCTGTTTTTAGAGATGACGTTACCAAATGGTCCTTTTATCATCCCACCGCAGGATTGGTCCATCAAAAGTCGTGAAAACCCTGTTGGAATCTGAACTGATTTTCTTCATCTTCCGAAATCAACTCCATCTTCAGTTACAAAATTTTGACTTTCGGTTGGCTTCTTGGCCCCATAAACCACTTTTGACGATTTGATTGACAGTCTGTGGTAGTCGGTAAATAATTAAATATTATTTAATATTTAATTTAAAACTATATTATTATTTATATATAAAATTTTAATATAAATATTATAATTATTTATGTGATAAGGTAATATTAATGCTATGATCTAAGCTGTCAGAATTGGGTTGATGGAATTGATTTCTTGCGATGGCGGAGTCAATTCCCTAACCACTTATCTATTTTTCCTTCATTTTTTTTCTTACCACTCTCATGATAAGGAGTTGACCAATCAATGAAAATTAAAATTCTCTCTTTTTTTTTTTTCTAAATTTATCTTATATAATAATTATATAGATAAAAAATAATAATTATATAAATAAAATTATACATATAATTTATTTGTATAAATTAGTATGATAATTAAAAAATTAGTAATATAATTGTTTATATTTTGTCTCATTTTAAAATCCTCAAATTATATTATATTACATAATATTGTATGAATAATTTTGTATAATTTATTTTTTTATATATATAGTATTATTCTAATTATATATATAAAGTACTGTTATACATATATAACGTATCATCATGTGATTAAATATATCATATTTGTCTGTATTTGTGTATGTAAAAGCGAGTGTGTATATATATATATTATTAATATTTAGAAAAAAGAAAATATACTTAAAAAAATAAATAATAATAATAATTAGAATGAATTATATTTCCTACCCAAGATCGAAGTTAAAACATTTTTTCATCTCTAACTGATATAAATAATTTTTTTTTCAGACAAAAATCGAACATAAATAGCAATTTTACACACAAAACTAAATTTTGTTAATGAAACAATAATATTAAAGGGTGAAATCATAATTTTATTATTATTATTTTATTTTTTAAAATTATCTCATAACTTTAAAATAACAAAAATTAAAAATAATTTTTTTAAATATCTAAATTATATAATAAGACGTTTAATTTCTTTTACCTTTATTCTCACTCCTTCTTTCTTTCTTATTATAGATATAAGCGTTTTTATCATATAATCCCATATTAGAAGGTATATCGTAATTTATGAAAATATCAAAAGTCTTTATGAAATTTTTCAAGGGGTTATTGGACATTAAAAAAAGTGTTGGGTTTTTTGAAAAACTTTAAAATATCAAATTTTCCCTAATAGTTAAAAAAAATGATGTTACACCCTCAATGAATTGAATAAAATACAACAATGTTTTTTAATTGTCAAATTATCAAGTTTAAAATATTTGAGTATGATAAAAAAATATTATTTTTATTTTAAAATTAATACATGATAAAATTACTATTTTACCTTGATGGTGTTAGTTTTTTTTAACAGGGTTTCAGTTTAGATGAAAAATGTTATTTATACAAACTAGGGGTGGAACAATGTTTTTATACCAAACCTTGGGCGAGAAATGAGATTAGTTTAATAATTAAATTGGGTTCAATAAGTGTGCGTAGGTATAACGACTCTGCTTGTAATTTAGGGCTTAGGGTAAAATAAAAGTGGTGAAAATGCAGAAACGAATCTGGACTTCACATTGAACTAGCTGGGGGCCAGGTGTAACAAGAAGCTCGGAAACATACGGATAAAAGAGGAAACGAAACGACTCCAATTTGTTGTTTGCTTTCGTTTGGTATTGTTATATCTTGTCTTCTTCAACAAACCATTTAATTTTTCCGAAAAATTCAGATCGAGAAGGTGGGTACTTCACTGTGCTCTACCACTTCACCTTTCTTTTTCATATTATTTGTCCATGCTTAATTAGATTCACATTCACATTATCTCTCACTGTTTCCACCTTGGACTTGCATGGTGTAATTTGGCTGATCGACCTCCATTATTAAGCTTAATTAACCATGTTGTTAATGCTCTTTGTCAATTCCTTTAAAACTCAAAGCCTCTGTTTAATTTCTCTCTCTCTTTAATTCTTTCTTTCTCTTCTCTTGCAGATATTGAAACATGGCGGAAGGGTTGCTAACGAGTTCGTTTATTATGAAAAGTGGAGTCTCCATTCACAGCTTTCACAGTGAGCCGCTTCTGCCAGATGAGCCTTCAGGCCCGGTTACTCATAAGCTTATTTTCAGCAGCTTGGTCTCCGTTTGCGGCTCTTACGTTTATGGACATGCTGTAAGTTTAATACTCAACTGATTATTTGACATCAAAATGATAACAATTAACGATAGCCTAAGCTTGGAGGTGAATGATTTGATTTGCAGGTGGGATATTCATCGCCGGCCGAGTCCGGAATCATCGACGACCTGGGCTTAACCACGGAACAGGCGAGTTTCAAAACTCGTTTCATCTTCTTCATTTCGCTTCTTTCTTTTTCCCTTGTAATTTTTCAAAGGACTTTTTCGAACTTGCCTTTCAACACTTGCTTTGAATGCACCAATTACGTTTTTGATATAAAAAATGTTTATATTTTTAAAGATTGTTTTTTTCGTTTCTTCTATAGAAATCTAATAATATTAAGGCTTTGGCATCAGGCGACACATCAATTTCTTTTAGAGGCTTATTTCATTACTGAAATGATTTTTCATTTTTGGGGCTCGTTGTAACACAGAGGTTGTCTCTTGGGACCAGTTATTATAAAAATAAACTTTATTTTTTTCAAGAAATAATTCAAGATCTCTTACTTTAGAGTATAAGTAATTGTTTTGGCCTGAAATTTTATCTGGGTAATGTGATCTTACTGTTATCACTGTTTGAAGCTTTATTAATCCTCTTTCCTCGCATGTTAAATTATCTAGTCTTTATCAATAATTAGTATTATAATATAAAAGTGATGGCTGACAATGAAGCTTAATTTTCCATATTCGGACCACTATAATAGGGCCAAAGGGCTTCACATCATAGACAAAAATAATTAAGTGTTTGTGTCCCATGCGTGTTGAATTATTCGATGGTATTTATTGTGCATTTCACTTAACCTTGTGGTTTCTCAATCATGAATTTATGTTCATTCGTCTTGTAATCCAAATGTCTAATTCGAAATGTCAGTGCAAGTGAAAGACATTGGCTGTTCTGTTTAACTAAATGTATTGTAAAGACTTTGTCAAAATCCGCAGATATGGAATATTTTTGAAGAAATAAAAACTATGGGCTCCATTGTTACTTGATTTGGTTGAAATAGTCAAGGTTTAGGCTGAAATTGGCCCAGTATTAATTTTACCTTGTGGGCATGTCTTAGTCAGTTCCACCTTGAGCTGAAAACTTGGCCATTTTATTGTCAAGTTCTCACCGTATGAAGTGATGTAATCTTGGTATATTACAATGGAAAAATAAGTTGTTAACTAACAAGAAATGCGAATCAACTGATGAATATAATACTTGTGACATTGTCCTATGTTGAACACAAAATTTGCAGAGGCCATTACATGAATTGAAATTTGTTGCTGGGGGTGACAGTTGGGAATGCCATTCATTAACTGAACTGTTGCACTGTAATGTTAATGTTATTGAAGTTTGTTGAAGTGGAAGCGTTTGTAAAATATTTCAGAGTTACTGATTAATTCTACTTGTACATTTTTCAGTATGCTGTTTTCGGCTCAATATTGACAATAGGAGCAATGTTAGGAGCAGTGATAAGTGGGAGAATTGCAGATTTCATTGGCCGAAGATGGGTAAGTTTTCAGATCCTTAGTTTTCATAATTTTTTTCATTAAGTCTCAGTGATTAATATGATTGATGTTGTAATACAGGCAATGGGAATTTCAGAATTGATCTCCATGGCTGGTTGGGTTTTAATGATATTTGCCAAGGTTTCTCATATTTCCTTACCCCACCAAAGATATTGACCTGAAGTAGCTTTTTGAATGGCCTTGTAATTGCTATGCATGTTATGTGCTTGAAACTTTCCTTAACAGAGAAATGTGGTTTGATAATTACAAAATTTTCAATGATTGTTGGCAGGATGCGACATGGCTAGACTTGGGAAGATTTATATTGGGATGTGGAATTGGACTAATTTCTTATTGCGTAATTATAATTTCTAAGCTTGCTATATCATTTTTAAATCTGACATAGTCTCTGATAAATTAATTGATAATGGTCTTAACTGCAATCTGTTGTCATCCAGGTTCCCATATATATTGCAGAAATTTCTCCTAAGCATGTTAGGGGAGCTTTTACAGCGCTAAATCCGGTAAATATATTTGCTCATTTAATTTTTTTTTTTTCATTTAATGGTTTCTTCTTTATATATTTTGTTGAAGGTCAAGTCTGCTTAGGTGTTTGCATGATTCTGTTTTGCAGTTGTTTATGGGTTTAGGCCAATCTTTGGCCTTTCTTTTCGGTTCGCTTGTCAACTGGCAAATCTTGGCTTTTATAGGTCACTTCTACAAGCTTTTACATAGATTCTAATAAAGTGATGCCAAGGTTATTCCATAAATTAAATCAGTTTGTATGTGATTTTACTTGCAGGAATTGTTCCAGGACTAATACAGCTTCCTTGCCTATTCTTCATTCCAGAGTCTCCCAGATGGCTGGTGAATCTTACTAAATTCATTTGGATTGAATTATCTAGCTGAAAATGAAATACAATACCAAAAGTTTTGTAATACTTCTGCATTTCAGATGGCCTGCAAATAATACGAAAATCTAAGTTAGTTTGTAAAAGGTTTTGGTTTTAAAGAGTGCATTGTCTGCAGGCAAATGTAGGTAAAATGAAACAGTTTGAAGATTCTCTGCAGCAGCTGAGGGGACGGGATACTGATGTTGGGCCAGAAGCAGCTGAAATCCAAGTAAAATTCAGATGTTTCATCAGTAATTTTTACTGAGCTTCAACTCAGAGATACATTTCTTAAAATTTTTTGAATTAACTATCTCAGCTTAGATACAGATATGAGTCAGGATTTTGTTCTTGAATTGGCAGCAATATACAGAATATCTAAATCAGATGTCAGGTGGATTTCTCAACATGTTCCAACGAAAATATCTTTATACACTCGTTGTAAGCATTCCACTTCATTCATCCAATTCTTGCAGCAGCCAGTAATCCCTTTTATTTCTTACTTGATTTATTGATGTTTCGAAACTGTTTCAGGTTGGGGTTGGCTTGATTGTATTCCAACGATTTGGGGGAGTTTATGGTTTTTTGTTCTATGCAAGCACCATTTTTGAGGATGCTGGTAAACTATGTGAATCATTTTACTTCTCCATGAGATAAATTGTAGCAAGATTATGAAATGTAGACGTATGACTACATTTCTAATTTTTATATTTTTACAATAGGCTTTCCGAGCAGGATTGGTACTATAGCAGCATCTATTGTTCAGGTTAATTACTACCTCAGTATGTGTAATTCTAGCAGCTGGAGTTGATTGATTTAAACATCGGTTATGGTTGATATTCATCTGCAGATTATAACAACTGTTTTGGGACTTCTCTTGATAGATAGGGCTGGAAGACGACCCATGTTATTGGTTAGAATGAACAAGAATCTTATGCTTAACTTTGTAATTTTAATTTTATCAGATTAAAGAAGCTGAATTTACAAATTTTGCAGATTTCTACATCAGGATCTTGCTTGGGTTGTATCATTACAGGATTGGCATTTCTATTAAAGGTTTAGTTTATTGCAAATATTTATACATTTTGCCACTTTACTTCAACTTGCCTGCTTGTCAGCTGCTACTTTTTTCCTTGTGATTGTTGTTTTGGTAATGGCCCTTTGCTTCATGAGCAGGACCTTGGCTCTGCCACGGAGCTCACAGCCTCTTTGGCCTTTATAGGTGTATTGGTAATACAGCTTTTCTCTTTTTTTTTTTTCTTTTCGTTGTTCACTTACAGTACATAAAGTGATATAAAGGGGAGAATTATGAGAGATAGAACTCTTTTTATTTTATTCAGAATCTCATTGTTTGTTTGATTCTGCAAAATAGGTTTATTTGGGACTTCTTCAACTTGGTCTGGGAGGAATACCCTGGATTATAATGTCAGAGGTAAAGCATAAATTTTTCCAGATTCTGAGACAAGCTAAACTTTAACAATAAAATTATGCGCACACACTTATACAAATAAGTCTAATCATATGATAACATATTATCTATGTGCTCCCCTTTGTTTATTTAAAAGTATGTACGTGTAGCATTGCTCAAAGTTTAATGGTTGTACTAAATGGTGGATTTTTATTTCAGATTTTTCCTATAAACATAAAGGGTCCAGCCGGCAGCCTTGTTATCCTTGTCAGTTGGATCGGATCCTGGGTTGTTTCCTACACTTTCAGCTATTTATTTGATTGGAGCCAATCAGGTGATGCCTCTCTCATTGGAAACTTCTTTCACTCATTCTCTGTAGAACAAACAGATTCTAATGGTTTCAAAATTTATCATAAACTGAGATTTGAATAATTCGGAAGGGAAAATTTGATTCTGAAGCTGCTGAGTTTTTTTTTTTTTTTTTATATATATATAATTTCAGGAATATTTTTCATATATGGTGTCATATGCGCTCTTGGTGTTGTATTCATTGCAAAGCTGGTGCCAGAAACCAAGGGTCGGACATTAGAAGAAATACAAGAATCAATGATGAATGATAGCCATTAAGAAGAATTAACCAATAGTTAACACATGATACAACAGCACATTGGAGATCATTTGGAGACATTGATGGTAAAAAAAAGAGGCTCGTAGAATTATGAATGATTTTTGTTTTAAGGGTATTCTTTATTTGGGTGAGGTGGTTTACTCTTTGGACTATAAATCCTGCATTCTCATTTGTTCTGCTGATCAACTGCAGTTAATGTGATCACATTAATAAAACCAGTTTTCAGCTTTGGTTTAACTTCATCCTTCAAACAGTGTTACAGCCTCACATTATTGTTTTCCTCAGAAATCCAGGATTCTCAAAGAATCTCAGAGCGGGAATTGGGACAATTAATCTAGTAAATATATTAACATTATACTAGAAATTTAAACTAGGGCGTTAAATTTTCTTTTTGAGCCATTTGATTATATCCATTTTACAGTTGATGACAGGTACCAGTATACTTCTGCATGTCTTATTGGTTTGCTTTTAATGTGTATAATAATATCACAATTTAACGTATAAACCTTTTTAATGTGAAGAATAAACCCACAAGATATCTCCCAAAAAGCTAATTTACTATATCTGAAAAGTGGTATACAGTTTTCAACGTACATATGGGTATACCACCCGCAAAAGCAACAAAACACATCAGTAATATAACTATAGAAAATAAAAAATATTATAGTCAAATTTGTAAGTCTATATCTTATGTTTTAGACATAAAACATACATTTACGCCCTTTAAAATATAGCACGAGACATGTCTAAAATTATATTAAAATTTGAGAGAAATCCAACGGTGAATGAATACGAAAAAACTCTTTTTCTAGGAGCTGTCTAAGCTCAATTGTAAAATGAATTAACCGTATTTTAACACGGATAATAAGTTACTTGAAAAAAAAAAACATGATCATCATTCAAAATAAAGAACAATGAATGTTCTACTAAATTTCAAAAAATTAAAACAATTCAATGGTGAAATTTAAAAGAAAAGCGAATCCCCTACGGACATGTATTGAAGAATCAATTACAATGCTCTTCTTCTATTCTCTTATGTATTCTGACTTTTTGTGTATTTTATATATAGATATGCCGTTTTGCTATGTTAAACTTTATTTTGTCTTAAATTGAATTTTTTACATAATAAATTGGGATTTCTCATAACCCTAACATTTTTCTAAGTTTTTGTTTTGATATTTTGATTTCCATGTTTCAGTGTAAAGTCTTTGTATAATCCTTGTATGGTAGCCAATCGACTCAAATAAGGGATATTAATTAAAATAGGCACCTGCATCTCCGTCTAAACCTTTTTCGGCAATAATTACTCCGTTTTACCTTTTTAAGCAAACCAACTGTTTCATTCCAAAAATACCCTTCTTCTGATTTTTCAAACGCAACGCTTACGTTCCGCCGATTAATTCATTACTTTTCAATAAAATCATTAATATTAAATTATCTGAAATAAATAAAATTTATAAATTAAAAAAGAGATCAATATTTATAAATTATTTTATTCTTATATATAAAAAATAATGGATATATAAAAAATAATACGTTTTTCTTTAAATTACCTGTAATGAAAAATAGATGAAATTTTATTTTTATAAAATAATTGATTTTTATATATAAAAGATAATAGATATATTTAAAACGATACCTTGTGCGTTTTATTTTCAAACAGATTGCGCTGAAGAGATGCAGGAAACAAAGAAAGGGGTGCTTTGAAACCTTGGGAAAAATTGAGAAAGGGTGCGGAAATGGTCGTTAATTTGGAAAGGGGTGCAGAAACTTAGCGAAAATTTGAGAAAGGGTGCGGAAATGGTGGATAATTTGGAAAGGGGTGCGGCAAACCATCAAAGGGTGCGGCAAACCGTGAAAGGGTGCGTGGAAGGTGTGAAAATTGCGGAAAAGGTGCAGCGGCAATTGCTGAAAGGGTGCGGCAATGGCTGAAAGGGTACGGCAATTTCTGAAAGGGTGCAGCAGTTTCTAAAAGGGTGCGAAAATTACCGAAAGGGTATGTTAATTTCTGAAAGGGTGCGGTAGTTTCTGAAATGGTGCGGCAATTGACAAAAAAAGTATGGCAATTTCTGAAAGGGTGCGGGAAGTGTCAAAAGGGTGCGGGAATTATTGAAAGGGTGCGGCCGTTTATAAAAGGGTGCGAGAATTGCCGAAATGGTGCGGGAATTACTGAAAGAGTATGTTAATTTCTGAAAAGTTTCTGAAATGGTGCGGCAATTGACAAAAAAGTATGGTAATTTCTTAAAGGGTGCGGCAGTTTCTGAAAGGGTGCGGGAATTACTAAAAGGGTGCGGCATTTTCTGAAAGGGTGCGGGAATTACTGAAAGGGTGCGGCATTTTCTGAAAGGGTGCGGGAAATACTAAAATGGTGCGGCAGGGTGCGTATGTTTATGAAAGAGTGCGGCAAACTGAAAGAGTGCGAGAAAGGGTGCGGGAATTACTGAAAGGGTATGGCAATCCCGAAAAGGGTGCGGTAGTTTCTGAAAGGCTGCGGCAATTGGCCAAAATATATGGCAATTTCTGAAAGGGTGTGGCCGTTTCTGAAAGGGTGCGGGAAATACTAAAATGGTGCGACAGTTTTTAAAAGGGTGCGGGATTTGTCAAAATGGTGCGAAATTGCTAAAACGGTGCGTCCGTTTCTGAAAGGGTGCGGCAATTACCGAAAGGGTGCGGGAAATTTTAGAAAGGGTGCGGCAAGCATTATAGGCACGTTGAAGGTGTAGGAATTGCTTAACGGGTGCATGGAAGTGTGCGAATGGGTGCGTCGATGGGTGCGTGGATGGGTGCATTGCATTATAATCTAACGGTTGCGTGAAAACCCTAATGTTCAAACTTGTGCATGCATGCACAACTTATCATTTTTAATTTTAAACCTTTATTAATTTATTTTTTAATTTTAGAAAATTTTATTTATAAAATAAATAATTGTTATATATAAAAAATGTTAAGTTTTTTTCTAAATTATCTATAATTAATAAAATGTATAAATTGAAAAGCAGATTAATTTGTATAAAATAATAAATTGAGAAAAAGATTAATTTTTATAAAATAATTGATTCTTTTATATCGAAAACGGTGCGTTTTCTTCTCAGGTTGTGCAAAGATATCTGGGAATTTGGAAAGGGGTGTTGGTGCGGGACTCTGGAAACGGGTGCGGGAATTTCTAAAAGGGTGCGTGGATGGTGCAATAGTTTCTGAAAGGGTGCGGAAATTTCTGAAAGGGTGCGGCAGCTTCTGAAAGGGTGCAGGAATTTCTGAAAAGGTGCGGCAGCTTATGAAAGAGTGCGACGGTTTTTTAAAGGGTGCGGCAATTGCGTAAAGAGTGCGGCAGCTTCTGAAAGGGTGCGGAGAGGGTGCGACAATTTCTAAAAGAGTGCGGAAAAGGTGCGATAGCTTCTGAAAGGGTGCGTCAATTGCGGAAAGGGTGCGGCAATTTTTGAAAGGGTGCGGTAATTGCGAAAAGAGTGCGACAACTTCTGAAAGGGTGCGGAGAGGTGCGACAGCTTCTGAAAGTGTGTGGAGAGAGTGCGACGGAAAGAGTGCGATAGCTTCTGAAAGGTACGACAATTACGGAAAGGGTATAATAGCTTCTGAAAGGGTGCAACAATTACGGAAAAGATGTGACAATTTTTGAAAGGGTGCGGCAATTGTGGAAAGGGTGCGGCATTTACTGAAAGGGTGCGGGAATTGCTGAGAGGAGCAATAATTTCTGAAAGGGTGCGGCATTTTCTGAAAGGGTGCGGCATGTTCTGAAAGAGTGCGTGGAACTGTTGGGCGCGTTGGGCGCGTGGGCTGTAACGTTTGAGTTAGAAACTAACCCTAACTTTTTATAACTTTAATATTGCAAATCAAAACTTCAGCCAAACTTCAACCGTCTCCGCAAAACCAAAATTTCTCACACTCTCGATTCACCGTCAGAGTACCGTCGTCGGAAAATTACGGCAATGTCGTCGGAGTCGTCTCAGTCGTCTCAGGTGCGTATTTGTTACCATTTATTCGGCATTATTCTGCATTGACGCTTCGGCTTTGGCACATTGTATAAGATTTAGGTTTTCGTTTGGTTGGTTGGATGTATGTATATCGATTGGTGGTTGTTTAGGGTTTGTGATTGGTTTGCCGGTTTAACTGTGTTAGTTTTGGATGTGATTTTGCCGGATTTATTGCGTTGCGTTGGTTGATTTCACACCGTTCACGCACACATTGACGCACCCTTTCACGTTTCGTCGCACCCATTAGCACTTCCACGCACCCTTCACTCGTTTCGTCGCACCCACTTAGCACTTCCACGCACCCTTCACTCGTTTCGTCGCACCCATTAGCACTTCCACGCACCGTTCACTCGTCGACGCACCCTTAGCAGCTCTTTCACGCACCCTTCACTCAGCCACGCACCCATTCACACATCCACGCACCATTACACAGCTTGCCGCACCCTTTGCACATCCACGCACCCTTTCACATGTTTGCCGCACCCTTTGCACATCCACGCACCCTTTCACATGTTTGCCGCACCCCTTCGCACATCCACGCACCCTTTCACATGTTTGCCGCACCCCTTCGCACATCCACGCACCCTTTCACAGTTTGCCGCACCCCTTTGCACATCCACGCACCCTTTCACCGTTTGCCGCACCCCTTTGCACATCCACGCACCCTTTCACCGTTTGCCGCACCCCTTTGCACATCCACGCACCCTTTCACCGTTTGCCGCACCCCTTTGCACATCCACGCACCCTTTCACAATTTGCCGCACCCCTTCACAGTTTGCCGCACCCCTTTGCACATCCACGCACCCTTTCACCGTTTGCCGCACCCCTTTGCACATCCACGCACCCCTTCACAGTTTGCCGCACCCCTTTGCACATCCACGCACCCTTTCACAGTTTGCAATTTGTTGGATTATATTAGTTATATTAGCCTTTCAACCTTTTCCTAATTTTTTTCAACATGTTGATTGCTTTTTAGGATAATGGAGTTAATGAAATTCCTGGGGAAAGGAGGTATAATGACAGCCATTATTTTTTGGCGAAGTTAAAAGTTAGAGCTCATGTGGAAACTGTCAAAGAAATCCGAAATGCCCTTACAAATACCCAGAAAAAATTGTTTAAAACATGTTGCTTCGGGCAATTTTTTAAGATGGAGACTTTGAAGCATAGTTCCAGTTTATTACATTCTGTGTTATTTCGTCAAATCAACAAAGGAGTGGTGGGAGAGGAAATGTGGTTTCGGCTTAATGGGGTGGACTGCAGATTTGGTCCTGTTGAATTTGCTTTAATAACAGGATTAAAATTCAGTAGGGAAATGGTTAAGAGGAAGGTTATAGGAAAATCCCGATTGAAATCTCAGTATTTCCCAGGTAAAAAGGCAGTTAGCTATGGTGATTTAGCAGCAGTATTTAAAGAAAGAGTATGGATTGACAATGATGATGATGCCATTAAAATATCTGCTTTATATCTACTTCATTTTGCATTATTGGGATCCGATAATAGAAAAACTATTCCAGAGAATATTTTAAGTATTTTTGATGATTGGGATACTTTTAATTCATATCCTTGGGGCACACTTGTTTGGAAGATGACAGTAAAATCTTTGGGTGATGCTTTGGTAAAACAATACAATGAAGTTTCCAGATTGTATCCATCGAATTCAAATGATATCCCAATATTAACTTACGGTATACGAGGATGTACGTTAGCATTTCAGGTAATATTAACCCCTTTTTAATATTTCATAAGTATCTAATGTTTACTCATTTATTTTAAGTATTGTTTGTATATTTGTTATTGATAGGTTTGGATATACGAGACGCTTAATAATTTGAAAAGATTTGTAGTCTGTAAATCGGTTAAGACAATACCTCGAATGTTGAGATGGAAAAGTTTAGAAGTTCCAAGCTGGGAGGATATGGATCGTATTTTAAACTCTTCTGAAGTAAGTTCTTATGCATCTCTTCATACTGTATTATTAGTTCATTTTAAACTTCCATTAATAAACTTGATTTGAATATCTTTAGGATGTTGTCACATCTCGTATGATTGCATCCAAAGTTGAGAGGCAATCATGGTATTACGAAGATGTTATAAATGACATTGATGATTTAGAAGAATCTGATACAACTCCTGATGCACCTTCATCCCCTCCAAACATCCAACCTGATGTAACATCCCCTCCAGACATCCTTTATGGCGTTACATCCCCTCCAGATATCCAACCTGCACCTTGGAGTACTCCTGTTCGTAGGCGACGAAGTTCATTTATAAGTAGTCATGTGCCCTCGCCTCAACCGGCTGAAGAAACACATACTTGCAATATTCCAAGTGCATCTACCCGGATGGATGATGATAAATTTGATAGACTTCAAGAGCTTCTACAAGGGTTTATGCAAAAAGTGGATGAACGACTTGAAAGCATTGATGAGCGGCAAACACTACTTGAAGCACGTCAAATATCCATAGAAGCCAAATTGACCGAGCTTCAACATAAGTACCATTCAAACCCAACAAGCCCAACTGAAGTGGTATATATATATATATATATATATATTTAAACTATATTATGATATATTATATTTTTTAATAATTGAATGATGTTATTTTAGAAATTGATAAGTGTTTTGTTTTTTATTTTCAGGATGAGCCAACAGAAGTTCTGTTTGAGTATTTTGATCAGTTGGATACGGATATCCAACAAACAATGGATGGCACAAATAAAACTCAAACAGAGAATCGTTCCATTACTCGGAGGACATTACGTGGAAGGATAATGAAGAAGGGTAAAGCACTTCGGAGCCCATACACTGATCCTTTTGAACATCGTCGTGCACGGGCAGTGATAGGGGCATCCTGCAGAGAGGATATAGTAAATCTTATGTGGGAATATTTGCAATGGTACGGAGACCCTCCCGAACCGGGATTGGGAAACACTTATTTATATGGGCCATGCGATAAAATAAAATGGTGGAAGCTAGTATGTGAAGATAACCATTGGCTCATGGATCAGGTATATTAATCTTAAAAAGCCTGAAGTTACATTACTTTTATATTATTATTTTTTTTAATGTTTGCTAATCAGTTTAATATTATTTAACTTTTCAGCATATCGATAGTTATTTAGTGGTATTACGACATACATTTCCATCGGCTAAATGGACTTGTGTCGAAACTTCTTTTGATGGGTGGTTACCGCATATAATAAAAGAACGAGAAGATTATAGGTTAGATAATTATCGATGGCCGCGATTATTATTAGATCCGATTGAAGGGATAAATGATTCAGACTTACATAGAGGTTATATCTCATGGGCTAACGTTGATCGGGTTTGTATTATGAATCTTGATATTTATATATTATTTTGATAAAATATATTAGATAAATTTTGACTGATGGTAATGAATTCATTTTATTACAGGTTTATATTCCGATCAATTATGAATCTCAACACTGGGCATGCGGTGAATTAGACTTAAATGCTTGGACTTTGACGGTGTATGATTCATCGAAAGCATTTTTTGACTCTACAGAGAAGTTCTTAGAGGCTATGAAACGGTATTCTTATCTTCCGTCTATTATTAATGCGACCAACTATTGGGAGTCACGGGGTCTTGAGCCAAAGTTAGACCCATTGACCATCACGAGATGCATAGATGTGCCACAACAAGGCACTGCCTCCGGTGACTGCGGGATATTCTCATTATTTATTTTAGAGTATCTCGCCACTGGCAGGAGATTAACTTTTAGGGCATCGAATGCTTCTGTAATGCGTTGTATGGTTGCATCCAGAATATGGAGGCATGGCGGGAATACAATTCTTTGATTTTTTGTATTATATATAAACATATGAATATGATTAATATGTTTTAGTCATATGCATATTTTGATTGATATGTTGATGTGGTTGGAATTTGGGTTGATGGATATATTGATGGATATATAGATGGATATATATATATTGGAGTGCAGTTTTTTTTTTGATTTGTTATATACAGATTGGCAATTGTTGAAAATACAAAGGAGATGCTGCCAAAATTTTTAAAAAATTTGGCCTAAATGATTCTATTAATTTTATGAATTTGTATTCATATTATAATAAAAATTAAATAATACTTAATCACATATATATCATTCATATATTCAAAAATAAATATGCATAATGAAATTACTCATTTTATAATAATATCAAAACATAAATATAAAATAAATATAAATCTATCTGCTATTCTTCATCTTTCAATATTCTATTAAATATTTAAAATTTTAAACTCAACTCCATGCGCAAAAAACATAATAATAATTGCGGCAATATATTAGAAACAGCAAAAAAAAAAAAAAATTGATTTAGAAATTGCTTAAAGTAAAGATATCCTTAAAGTAAAGATATCCCTAAAGTAAAGAAAATCATCACTTCAGCAAATTAAATCCACCATTGATAATTAACATAACCCCTCATGAAGTTTCACTTGCGAAAAGGAAAAAATTGTCATGAATCAGAGACCAAATTATCATGAAGATGTTGTAGCCTCAGTTAAGGGATTTTTACAAACTAAACGTGTGTGCCCTTTTTGATGACATCTGCTACATTCAACTTGACGGATTTCTTCTCCTTCTGATGGTCTTCTGTTATATTCTGATGGACGACCAGAACATCGCTGTTGCATTTGTGGTGGATTAACGATACGAATATCTTCAGGTTGTACCCATTCGGAAGAATCTCCCAAAGGTTCAACAGCCTCCTGGTAAACAGCTTTCCAAAATTCAGTTGAGTAATATTTATTTACCCAAGGATAACAATTTGAGAGGTTTTGAAATCTGGCAATTGCCGCAACATGCGTGCATGCTATCTGTGATAGTTGAAACTTTTTACAACTGCATTCTTTTGTTGTAAGATTGACTATAGCGACGGATCTACCAGAACTATACACTTCATATCTATCAATGGTTACTGGTTTGACAATCATATTAGCTGATTTGCGAATATGATTGGCTAACTTTTCTTCAGCCCACGGAGTCAGAGGATGAGTACAAGTATCTGAAAGATATTATAACATATAAAAAATTAGAAAATACAGATATTTAGGGTTTTTAGCTATCATACTGCAAAGAGTAACAAATTTAGGAGGTTTGTACCTGCCATATTGCGACGAGTATAAAACCATTTTTGTAAAGTCGAACGCAAGAATTCAAGGAGCATAACCACTGGCAATTTACGTGCATGTCGTGCTAGAGCATTAAACGATTCAGCAATATTTGTGGTCATAATGTTATATCGGATGCCAGGAAAGTGAGCACGAGCCCACCGTGCGTAGTCGATCCCTTCCAAATAAGCAGCTGCAGTGGGGTTTTCAGCTTTAATCATATGCAAAGCCTCTTCAAAATCCTCTGTTCGATAAGCCTTCGCCGCTCTCCAAAATAATCCCTCCATATGTTTTGTTTGCTTGTATCGAGCACGCATATTTCCTTTTATATGATGGTTACACCAGCCATGATGTGCATTCGGAAACACCTCTCTCACAGAACGAGTGATGGCTTGGTGTCTGTCTGAGATGATTGCTAGATTAGTGAGATCGCCGATACATCTATGTAACGCTCGGAGAAACAAGGTCCAAGTCATTGTTTCCTCCCTTCCGCCAACTCCAAATGCAATTGGATAAATTTGATTGTTTCCGTCCTTCCCCACAGCAATAAAAAGTGTACCCCAATATCGACCTTTCAGAAATGCTCCATCAATACAAATAACAGGACGACAATACTCACGGAATGCTCTAATAGAGCATCCTAAAGATATGAAAACAAATTGAAATCGATTATCTGAGTCAGTTTCAATTTGTGTAATAGTACCAGGGTTTCGTTGTTGAAGGTTATAACAAAATAGTGGTAATAATCTAAAAGACTCTTCTGGTGAACCTCTAATTTCATTCAACGCCCAATTCTTTGCACGCCAAGCTTGTGCATAAGATATATCAATTTGAAACCTATCTGCCATATCTGTTATAATTTCTTTCGGCCTATACACACGATCCCCAGCAGTAAATACAGTCTGTAAGATTTTTCCAAGTGCCCTTTTACCTGCTTGCCTGTGATGAGGCCTTATCATATCGCGAGGACAAGTATGTGTTCCGAATTTATGTAAGACAAATACATCGCTATTACTTAACTTGCTCCCTCCCGCTTTCCATTTGCATTGTTGATGTAAACACTTTATATCCCACCTCTTCTTATTTGAGCTCGAGACCTTGAATTGATAACCATTTTCTATTGCATCTCTATATAATGTATCTTTCAAAACTTGTTTAGATGCAAACTGGTCTGTCACTTTGAATTTGTCGCGTGATGGTGCAACAGTATGAACTGTAATTCCTTCATTTTCAACATCTCTGTAAGGTTCTGGACCACCAAAAAATGGATTGCAACCAACTAAACTTTCAGGTGTTGTAACTGATGTACCAACCCCTACATCATCAACAACATTATCACACATTGCCGCACCATTATAATCTCTAGCACCCACGTTATCAAAACCGCAATATTCATTTTCTTCTGGAAGGTTAATATCATTTCTTGGAATATCATCTGTTTGATAACAGCCTTCAGGTGTACCCCATATTGGTTCTGGGCCTCTTTCACCATATGCCAAGTCTTGAGAAAAAGGATTCCAACCAATATCGTTCTCAATACCATCTGTATTTATCCTGCTACTTTCTGGAACACTTTCTGGAACACTTTCTGGAACACTTTCTGGAATACTTTCTGGTATATGTTCTGGTACACTTTCTGGTTGTGTATATATGTTATCCATGGAATGAATTTCGACTGATGGATTTTGTCGGATGCCTTGATGAATCTCCCGATCCAGTTGTGAATATTGCTGATAAATATCTGGAAATTCATTTTGCTGTAAAACCACTTCAAGGAAAAAAGGAGACTTTTTGTGAGACTTACATAACTGCATCATCATTCGGATATCATAATCATCTTTCAATAAATAAGGTGTATCGCTAAACTTGGTTGGATTCAGCATATAAATTTTAATTTCATTGAAACTTTGATCGATACCTAAACGAAAGCATACTCCTTCCTTAAATCCTTCGTAATTGATTCTTTTATCAGCTGAAAATAATTTCTGCAACCCACCGATATATTTGAGGTGATTACCTTCATCGTTGCGCCATTCTCCTCCGAATCCTAGCATAAACATCACTCCTACCATTCTTTCTTATGGATGGATTCAAAATCAAAAAGGTGAGATTGAAGTTATAACAAATAAAGAAAGAAAGAGATCTTTGTGAAATAACAATAATTTGTTTATGGAGAAAGTAGATAATCATAGATTTATCTACTTAATATTGCAGTAAATACTTTCATCTGCCACAAATCTACCCTACCTAAATATTAATGAAGAATTGAATTCTCTTAATATAAAAATAAATTAATTATTAACGTCTTAATAAAGGTTTAAAATTAAAAATGATAAGTTGTGCATGCATGCACAAGTCTGAACATTAGGGTTTTCACGCACCCTTTAGATTATAATGGAATGCACCCATCCACGCACCCATTCGCACACTTCCGCGCACCCGTTAAGCAATTCTTGCACCTTCAACGTGCCTATAATGCTTGCCGCACCCTTTCTATAATTTCCCGCACCCTTTCGGTAATTGCCGCACCCTTTCAGAAACTGCCGCACCCTTTCTAAAATTTCCCGCACCCTTTCGGTAATTGCCGCACCCTTTCAGAAACGGACGCACCGTTTTAGCAATTTCGCACCATTTTGACAAATCCCGCACCCTTTTAAAAACTGTCGCACCATTTTAGTATTTCCCGCACCCTTTCAGAAACGGCCACACCCTTTCAGAAATTGCCATATATTTTGGCCAATTGCCGCAGCCTTTCAGAAACTACCGCACCCTTTTCGGGATTGCCATACCCTTTCAGTAATTCCCGCACCCTTTCTCGCACTCTTTCAGTTTGCCGCACTCTTTCATAAACATACGCACCCTGCCGCACCATTTTAGTATTTCCCGCACCCTTTCAGAAAATGCCGCACCCTTTCAGTAATTCCCGCACCCTTTCAGAAAATGCCGCACCCTTTTAGTAATTCCCGCACCCTTTCAGAAACTGCCGCACCCTTTAAGAAATTACCATACTTTTTTGTCAATTGCCGCACCATTTCAGAAACTTTTCAGAAATTAACATACTCTTTCAGTAATTCCCGCACCATTTCGGCAATTCTCGCACCCTTTTATAAACGGCCGCACCCTTTCAATAATTCCCGCACCCTTTGACACTTCCCGCACCCTTTCAGAAATTGCCATACTTTTTTTGTCAATTGCCGCACCATTTCAGAAACTACCGCACCCTTTCAGAAATTAACATACCCTTTCGGTAATTTTCGCACCCTTTTAGAAACTGCTGCACCCTTTCAGAAATTGCCGTACCCTTTCAGCCATTGCCGCACCCTTTCAGCAATTGCCGCTGCACCTTTTCCGCAATTTTCACACCTTCCACGCACCCTTTCACGGTTTGCCGCACCCTTTGATGGTTTGCCGCACCCCTTTCCAAATTATCCACCATTTCCGCACCCTTTCTCAAATTTTCGCTAAGTTTCTGCACCCCTTTCCAAATTAACGACCATTTCCGCACCCTTTCTCAATTTTTCCCAAGGTTTCAAAGCACCCCTTTCTTTGTTTCCTGCATCTCTTCAGCGCAATCTGTTTGAAAATAAAACGCACAAGGTATCGTTTTAAATATATCTATTATCTTTTATATATAAAAATCAATTATTTTATAAAAATAAAATTTCATCTATTTTTCATTACAGGTAATTTAAAGAAAAACGTATTATTTTTTATATATCCATTATTTTTTATATATAAGAATAAAATAATTTATAAATATTGATCTCTTTTTTAATTTATAAATTTTATTTATTTCAGATAATTTAATATTAATGATTTTATTGAAAAGTAATGAATTAATCGGCGGAACGTAAGCGTTGCGTTTGAAAAATCAGAAGAAGGGTATTTTTGGAATGAAACAGTTGGTTTGCTTAAAAAGGTAAAACGGAGTAATTATTGCCGAAAAAGGTTTAGACGGAGATGCAGGTGCCTATTTTAATTAATATCCCCTCAAATAATATGGTGATTGCCCTCTCGGCTAACATTTGAATACTTTAAAAACTTTATTACTGTTCACCATATCATTTCTAACTCTAATAATAAAATTTTCACTTTAAAAAATCATGAAATCAATTAAGAACTTGAATGTATCAATCATACCTATACAAATAGATATGATTAACTAATTGATGATAAAATAAGTAACTTTTAAAATGATTATTACATATTTGAGATCAATTTTAATGCAAACTGATGACGTGTAATCGAGTTATCATATGGATATGGTTTACACAAATACTCAATGAAGCGTAAAGAAAACAGCCCCACCAACCATGTGCATACTCGATGCCAATGGATATGGTCCAATGCTGTTTATGCAATTTCTACCACTTTACTTGCTTCATTCTCCACTTTTCTCTTTCTTGAAAGCACAATATGGTGAGGCAGAGCTTGGAGGAAGGACTATTACCAGGTTCTTCAATTCCTGAACCGAATGGTGGCATTGGTGATCACAGCGAAACAACTGATTATCAAATTGATTCTTCTACAAGTCTTACAGTTTTGTTCAGCACCTTCATTGCCATATGCGGTTTCCTGGTTTTTGGCTGCTGTGTAAGTACTGGCTTTTTTTTTGTCTCTACTGCAAAGTAGCACGGAAGCTTACAATGGGGTGCGTTTCCACGTTTCGGAAACGTTTTCATTTCCGAAACTCTCCGAAACTTGTAGAAAACGTTTTGGGCCATTTCAAAATTTTTGACACGTTTCTTTTAGAAGAAAAATCGTGAAATCGATTAAACATATATCTTTTGTATTTTTAAACCAAAAATATCTTTAAATCTTATATTGAATTCATCTTCTTTCTAATCTTTGATGTGTTACTCATCTTTTTTCCGACATATCATATAGATTGGTGTGTATTATTGTTTTTTTCTTAAATATTTACATGTGTTTGCTCAAAACTAATTTACAATAGGTTCTATAATTCTATTTTATAATATTATTTTATAATATTATTTTATTATTTATTTTTTTATTATACAAGTTCATATATTTTTGTTATAAAAAATTTAGTATTTATAAAAAAAACCCTTATATTTTTCATATTTATAAGTATACCATGTTTCCGTTTCCTATATTTTTAAAAAAATGCGTTTCCACGTTTTCGTTTCCGTGCTATAATAGAGTCTATTGTATTGATGTAAACTCAGGTTCGAATGACTGTTGCTTTTATTTATGCTTGCTTTGCAGGTTGGATACTCGTCCCCTGTTGAGTCTGAAATCATGGAGGACCTTGGCCTCTCAGTCGCAGAAGTGTGTATTTATTATGCTTTTATATTAACCCTTATCCTACCTGCAATCCAAGTTGTTAAGTGAGTTTTAGAAGCAATCAGATGTAAAATTGGGCACACAGTCCATCATTGTTTTGTTTCTAGCCGTGAGGCTGTGAAACCCGTGAGGCATCTTAACATTGCATAAATTCACAGTCTATTGAGCTAACATTCACATTTTTTTCCAAAGCAATGTGAGAGATCACATGTTTCATGATTAACTTAACGCACTTTAACTGTCTGATGAAGACCACAATTGCCATAGAGATGATGTTGAATTCGTGTTGAATGATATGATGTATTCAAATCTCTGTGTGCAGTACTCCGTTTTTGGCTCGGTAATGACAATTGGAGGACTGTTAGGTTCATTAATAAATGGGAAATTAACCGATCTTGTCGGTAGGAGAAGAGTAAGTTTCTTTCTGTAAATTATCACCAGCAAGGTCCGTTATAAACTTTGAAACATAAAGCTTATTAACTTTACAATAATTCTCAAGTAATTTTGTGATCTTGTGAAGCAGGGCTTCTGGTTAGCGGATTCTTTCTTCATCGTTGGATGGTTGGCTATCGCATGTGCGAAGGTTTAAATAAAACTTAGAATGAGCAGAAGAATATTGCTTGGTTTATTTTCGAAAGCAACAATGTTTAGCTCTAATTTCTTTATTCTTTACTTTCCTAAGAGAGTTAATATAAGAAAATATCTTCTGAAGTCTTTGCTTGAGTCTACATCCCTTTAATCACTCACTCTCTTCTGTTGATGGGGTTTCAAGGATGCCCGGCTCCTGTATCTTGGAAGGACATCACTGGGAATTGGAATTGGTCTCACGTTTTATGTGGTAATATTGTTAAATGTAACCATTTTTATTGTTCATTTATTTATATCATTGATGCAAGCACGACAGTACTTCCACAGGCACCTGTATATGTTGCAGAAATTACACCTATGACTATTCGAGGAGCATCAACAACAGCTAACCAGGTAAGATTTTAGCATTTTATACTGTAGTAGATTGTGTTGTTGAGTCTGGCCAACCTATTGTTCATATACAAATTCTTTGTTAAGTTTACAGTTGATGCTCACTTGCGGTGTATCACTTATGTTCTTTCTTGGAACTGTTGTTTCCTGGCGCACCTTGGCTCTAATCGGTGATTTCTTCTATCCATTTTAAGTTTTCATTGATTTAGGTACTTAAAAACAAATTATAAGCAATAGATTCATTACAATTTCAGCTCTTGCTCTATGCTTGGTGCAAGTCTTTGGTGTATTCTTCATTCCTGAATCCCCCAGATGGCTGGTGAGTTATGATACAAATACTTAAAATTTTCCGATATATTAGAATAATAATTTACTGAAGCATATATCATATGATCATATATCAAGTGCTGCTGCCCGCAGGCAATGGTTGGCCGAGAGACAGAATTAGATGCAACTCTACAAAAACTTAGGGGAAGGAATGCTGATATTTCTCAGGAAGCAGCCTACATCAAAGTGAACTTCCACTCCTATATCTTGAATTCCAAAAGATGGGAATTTTCTTCATTAATATTCTCGCCATTTTCCATGAGTTGAGTTTCTGATTTTGAACAGAATTACACAGAGGCCTTTCAGCAACAATCAAAGGATCGAATCTTCAACTTGTTCCAACGTAGATATGCACATTCGCTCTTAGTGAGTTTGTGAAATAAAAAATAAAAGGAAACAACATCTTTGAGTTAAGTTTGGAATACTCAAATTGATATACTACTTCTTTGGTTTAGGTTGGCATTGGGCTTTTGGCACTGCAGCAATTAGGAGGGACTAATGGCATTTCATTTTATGCCAGTTCCATATTTGAATATGCTAGTGAGTTGAAAAGCCTTTAGCTATGCTTTATATTTCATTGAGTAATGTTGCATAAATAATTATACAATTTTTTTCCAGACTTTTCAAGTAAACTTGGGACTATATCCATGGCTATCATTCAGGTATTTGACTAAAATAAACTGAAAGTAACTAAGAGATTTTTCCTTCGGCATTTTCAATCACCAATAGAAAATCTTCCGCAGGTTCCTGCTGTTGTTGTATCTGTTGTCCTGACAGATAAATCTGGAAGAAGACCACTTCTTATGGTAAGAATGATAAGGAAATTCAGTTGGAGTTGCGAAGATAGTTGATCAATAAATCTTTGGTTAAGTTTCTTAAATCATGCAGGTTTCAAGCACCGGAACATGCTTGAGTTTCTTGCTTCTTGGCTTGTCATTCTGTTTACAGGTTTCTCGTAAAACAGAAATTTTATTATTTTTCACTTGTTTGCGATTTGATATCCCAAATTTATAAATGATATTTATATGGACAACTAACTCTTCTATATGTCCTCTATGATCAGGATCTTGGCTACTGGAAAGAGATCACTCCAAGTTTGGTTTATGTTGGCATATTGGTAATATAATACTGAAACTGCAAGAATTGTCTTCTGAAATGTTTGTAATGTGGACTAATAGATGCTGCAATCTGTAATCAGGGATATGTTATAAGTTTCTCCATAGGCATATCGGGGTTACCGGTACTAATAATGTCCGAGGTATATATACAACTCTATCAAGCTTGTTTTTCACTTAATTTTCATGAAACATTCACAAAATTTTGCCACAACATGATGGTTGATCTGCAAGATTGCAAATCGAGTATTGACCAAGCGTCCCTTTCAGATATTTCCTATAAATGTAAAGGGGTCAGCTGGAAGTGTTTCAGTTTTTGCCAATTCTCTATGCGGTTGGATTGTTTCATATTTTTTTAATTTTATGTTTGAATGGAGCTCAGCAGGTATACCTTCACCTAATACCCTTGGTTTTAGTCTCTCTTTCACCCTAATATTTATATGAACAAATCAATTAACTCTTTCATACAATATCAATTGTAGGAACATTTTTCATATTCGCCTGCATCTGCGGTTTCACAATCCTATTTGTTGCAAAGCTTGTGCCAGAGACTAAAGGAAGAACACTTGAAGAAATACAAGAATCCATGACCCTCTTTCACCGATAATACATTTTTTATACCAAGAAGAACAATACCATTAATTTTAAGGATTAGATATGATGGCCGTCATCAGGTTCTCTTTCGGGTTCATTTTTACTTGGAATCGAGGCAAACCAGAAGCATAAGTGTTAAGAAGTTTATGGGAATATATACCTGAGTTGGGCATGTAATAAGTTGTCTTCTTATATTTATCTAATAACTCTTCCAACTCCACCCACTCATATACTGAAGTACTTTTTGCAAGTCATCATATAATTGCCCAGTCACTTCATTATTTCCAGGCCACTTTTGCAGTATTGAAGCTATTTGCTGTTGTTTACCTAGCAATTTACATATTGTTCTCCCATAACACTAATATCTCTACCCTTTTCTCCTTATAAAACCTACTGATGCCCTCAAAAACAAATTTCATTGTTGGTGCCTCAAAGTTCCGTATAATATCTCCTAGTGTAGTTAGCTACTGTGCTTCCAATATCAAGTGTTAACTGTCAAAAGGTAAAGTGTAGGCATCTATACAGAGAACCTATCCCTGCACTCTCACTTCGAAACCTTCACATAATGCATTACATTGTAGCCTTTGGCCACTAGCTGCTGTCACTTCACATAATGCATTACATTGTAGCGTTGCTTCCAGGCATTGTTTGTCTTAAACCTTTGAACTCTTTCTTTCCCGCTCTGGTTCAGTTCAGTTTGCATAAAGCTAAACTTGGAATACGCGATTTCCCCAGCTATGTATATCTCCCTTTCACTATAAATTTTATGTCATACGAACTAATTAACTCTTGCATGCATAAATCAATTGCAAGAACCCTTTTTTCATTCTTAAGCATTTGGGGTTTCAGTATTCTATTTGTTGCAGCCAGAGACCAAGAGGCGAGCCCTTACAGAAATACAAGCAGAAATGACCATCTTTCACCTGTAAGATATCTATAGATGTTTTAGGTCTTTCCATATCACGTTTTCTTGAAAGAGGCAAACCAGCAGCATAAGTTTCAAGAGTTAGGCACCTCCTTGGTTTGACTTGCAGGTTTGGAAGCAAGGTTGGGTTAGACTAGTGGTTAGGTTATTTTTTGGTATTTTCAGATGGGTATTATTTGTTTCTTCTACCCTTTTGTTGAATATAAAAAGCCCTTTGGAGACAATTGATGGACATCACGGTAGACTCATCTTAACGTATTCGTTGGAGATTGAAGTCCTGCCCACCAAATTCAAGAGCCTAACATCTTTAATCAATCAATCCACTCTCAAATTATTATCTACTTTAAATATATAATCTATTATAGTTTTATGATATTAAAAGTCTACCATAATTTTGTGTTTAAGAAACTTACATAATATTTAGAGTTATATTTTATGTATCCACTTTAGGTACATCGATGATGACAGGTACCGGTATACTTTTGTATGTTTTATTGGTTTGCTTTTAACGTGTATAGTAGATTCAAATATCACAATTTAATATAGAAACTTCTTTAATGTGAAGAATAAAACCACAAGATATCGCTCAAAAAACCAATTTGTTATATCTAAAAAATGGTATACAGTTTTCAGCGTACATATATGTATACCACCCTCAAAAGCAACAGAACACATTAATAATACAATTATAGAAAATAAAAAATATTGTAGCCGAATTTGTAAGTCTATATCTTATGTTTTAGACATAAAACATACATTTACGCCCTCTAAAATATAGCACGAGACATGTCTAAAATTATATTAAAATTTAAGAGAAATCCAACGGTGAATGAAGAAAAAAAAAACTCTTCTTCTAAGAGCTGTCTAAACTCAATCGTAACAATGAATTAACCTTATTTCAACACAGATAATAAGTTACTTGAAAAACAAAACATGATCATCTTCAAAAAAAAGAACAATAAATGTTCTACTGGATTTCAAAAAATTAAGACAATCCAATGGTGAAATTTAAAAGAAAAGCAAATCCCTTACGGACGTGTATTGAAGATACAATTACAACTCTCTTCTTCTATTCTCTTATGTATTCTGACTTTTTGTGTATTATATATATATATTAAATTTTATTTTGTCTTAAACTGAGTTTTTTACATAGTAAATTGGGGTTTCTCATAACCTGAACATTTTTCTAAGTTCTTGTTTTGATATTTTGATTTCTATGTTTTAGTGTAAAGTCCTTGTATAATCCTCGTATGGTAGCCAATCGACTCAAATAATGTGGTGATTGCCCTCTCGTCTAACATTTGAATACTTTAAAACCTTATCACCGTTCACCATAGCATTTCTAACTCTAATAATCAAATTCTCACTTTAAAAAATCATGAAAACAATTAAGAACTTGAATAAATCCAAATACGAAGACATACATTTAGTTATTTTATTATTGATATTTGTTAATATGAAATTATATATTAACAAAAAGGATATCAAATCAGAGAGACTTCGATGTAAAAATATAAATAGTTCACAATTTTATGAGTTATTCTCTTGTGGGCCATGGAAAAAATTAGGTTTGAGTTGACTCATTTAATATATCTAACTTACACGTGCATCGTTTGTCAGAATCTATAATTTAAAAATATTTATACGTGGATGCTCATTTACCTCCATCTCTCTTGGAAGTTGGAAAAGCCGTAAGTGGGAGTGGGGTGTGCTTAAATAATTATGAGACTTTTTTTCAAGTAAGAGTCCGATTCTGCCCCTGGCCGACGACAGTGTGAGAAGTCTAAGCGGGGTATGGAACAGATATCTGTTGGGTAACTATAAATATTTAATTGATTTTCGTCAGAACAGAGGAAATGTCCAGTGCTGTTTATGCAATTTCTACCCACTTCACTTGTTTCATTCTCCACTTTTCTCTTTCTTGAAAGTACAATATGGTGAGGCAGAGCTTGGAGGAAGCACTATTACCAGGTTCTTCAATTCTTGAACCGAATCGTGGCATTGGTGATGACAGTGAAATAACTGATTATCAAATTGATTCTTCTACAAGTCTTACAGTTTTGTTCAGCACCTTCATTGCCATATGCGGTTTCCTGGTTTTTGGCTGCTGTGTAAGTAATGGCTTTTTTTTTTCTCAATTGCCTTGATGTAAATTCAGGTTTGAATGACTGTTGTTTTAACTTATGCTTGATTTGCAGAGTGGATACTCGTCGCCTGTTGAGTCTGAAATCATGGAGGACCTTGGCCTCTCAGTCGCAGAAGTGTGTATTTATTATGCTTTTATATTAACCCTTATGCTGCCTGCAATCCAAGTTGTTAAGTGAGTTTTAGAAGCAATCAGATGTAAAATTGGGCACACAGTCCATCATTGTTTTGTTTCTAGCCGTGAGGCTGTGAAACCCGTGAGGCATCTTAACATTGTATAAATTCACAGTCTATTGAGCTAGCATTCACATTTTTTTCCAAAGCAATGTGAGAGATCACATGTTTCATGATTAAGTTAACGCACTTTAACTGTTTGATGAAGACCACAATTGCCATAGAGATGATGTTGAATTCGTGTTGAATGATATGATGCATTCAAATCTCTGTGTGCAGTACTCCGTTTTTGGCTCGGTAATGACAATTGGAGGACTGTTAGGTTCATTAATAAATGGGAAATTAACCGATCTTGTCGGTAGGAGAAGAGTAAGTTTCTTTCTGTAAATTATCACCAGCAAGATCCATTATAAACTTTGAAACATAAAGCTTATTAACTTTACAATAATTCTCAAGTAATTTTGTGATCTTGTGAAGCAGGGCTTCTGGTTAGCGGATTCTTTCTTCATCGTTGGATGGTTGGCTATCGCATGTGCGAAGGTTTAAATAAAACTTAGAATGAGCAGAAGAATATTGCTTGGTTTATTTTCGAAAGCAACAATGTTTAGCTCTAATTTCTTTATTCTTTACTTTCCTAAGAGAGTTAATATAAGAAAATATCTTCTAAAGTCTTTGCTTGAGTCTACATCCCTTTAATCACTCACTCTCTTCTGTTGATGGGGTTTCAAGGATGCCTGGCTCCTGTATCTTGGAAGGACATCACTGGGAATTGGAATTGGTCTCACGTTTTATGTGGTAATATTGTTAAATGTAACCATTTTTATTGTTCATTTATTTATATCATTGATGCAAGCACGACAGTACTTCCACAGGCACCTGTATATGTTGCAGAAATTACACCTATGACTATTCGAGGAGCATCAACAACAGCTAACCAGGTAAGATTTTAGCATTTTATACTGTAGTAGATTGTGTTGTTGAGTCTGGCCAACCTATTGTTCATATACAAATTCTTTGTTAAGTTTACAGTTGATGCTCACTTGCGGTGTATCACTAATGTTCTTTCTTGGAACTGTTGTTTCCTGGCGCACCTTGGCTCTAATCGGTGATTTCTTCTATCCATTTTAAGTTTTCATTGATTTAGGTACTTAAAAACAAATTATAAGCAATAGATTCTTTACAATTTCAGCTCTTGCTCCATGCTTGGTGCAAGTCTTTGGTGTATTCTTCACTCCTGAATCCCCCAGATGGTTGGTGAGTTATGATACAAATACTTAAATTTTTCCGATATATTAGAATAATAATTTACTGAAGCATATATCATATGATCATATATCAAGTACTGCTGCCTGCAGGCAATGGTTGGCCGAGAAAAAGAATTAGATGCAAGTCTACAAAAACTTAGGGGAAGGAATGCTGATATTTCTCAGGAAGCAGCCTACATCAAAGTGAACTTCCACTCCTATATCTTGAATTCCAAAAGATGGGAATTTTCTTCATTAATATTCTCGCCATTTTCCATGAGTTGAGTTTCTGTTTTTGAACAGAATTACACAGAGGCCTTTCAGCAATAATTAGAGGATCGAATCTTCAACTTGTTCCAACGTAGATATGCACATTCGCTCTTAGTGAGTTTGTGGAATGAAAAATAAAAGGAAACAACATCTTTGACTTAAGTTTGGAATACTCAAATTGATATACTACTTCTTTGGTTTAGGTTGGCATTGGGCTTATGGCACTGCCGCAATTAGGAGGGAGTAATGGCATTGCATTTTATGCCAGTTCCATATTTGAATATGCTAGTGAGTTGAAAAGCCTTTAGCTATGCTTTATATTTCATTGAGTAATATTGCATAAATAATTATGCAATTTTTTTCCAGACTTTTCAAGTAAACTTGGGACTATATCCATGGCTATCATTCAGGTGTTTGACTAAAATAAACTGAATGTAACTAAGAGATTTTTCCTTCGGCATTTTCAATCACCAATAGAAAATCTTCTGCAGGTTCCTGCTGCTGTTGTATCTGTTGTCCTGACAGATAAATCTGGAAGAAGACCACTTCTTATGGTAAGAATGATAAGGAAATTCAGTTTGAGCTGCGAAGATAGTTGATCAATAAATCTTTGGTTAAGTTTCTTAAATCATGCAGGTTTCAAGCACCGGAACATGCTTGAGTTTCTTGCTTCTCGGCTTGTCATTCTGTTTACAGGTTTCTCGTAAAACAGAAATTTTGTTATTTTCTACTTGTTTGTGATTTGATATCCCCAAATTTATAAATGATCTTTATATGGATAACTCTTCTATATGTCTTGTACGATCAGGATCATGGCTACTGGAAAGAGATCACTCCAAGTTTGGTTTATGTTGGCATATTGGTAATATAATACTGAAACTGCAAGAATTGTCTTCTGAAATGTTGGTAATGTGGACTAATAGATTCTGCAATCTGTAATCAGGGATATGTTATAAGTTTCTCCATAGGCATATCGGGGTTACCGGTACTAATAATGTCCGAGGTATATATACAACTCTATCAAGCTTGTTTTTCACTTAATTTTCATGAAACATTCACAAAATTTTGCCACAACATGATGGTTGATCTGCAAGATTGCAAATTGAGTATTGACTAAGCTTCCTTTTCAGATATTTCCTATAAGTATCAAGGGGTCAGCTGGAAGTCTTTCAGTTTTTGCCAATTCTCTATGCGGTTGGATTGTTTCTTATTGTTTCAATTTTATGATTGAATGGAGCTCAACAGGTATACCTTCACCTAATCCCCTTAATTTTAGTGTCTCTTTCACCCTAAATTTATGCAATTTATATGAACAAATCATTAACTGTTTCATACATAATTATATGCAGGAACATTTTTCATATTTGCCTGCATCTGCGGTTTCACAATCCTGTTTGTTACAAAGTTAGTGCCAGAGACTAAAGGAAGAACACTTGAAGAAATACAAGCATCCATGACCCTCTTTCACCAATAACATGTTATTTATATATAATAACATGACTAATACCATTAAATTTAGGGTTTAGATATGAAGACCATCATCCTCTTCTCATTTTGGTTCATTATTTCTTGGAAGAGAGGCAAACCAAAAGCATAAGTTTTAGGGAGTTTAAAGGAATATATCCCTGAGTAGGCATGTAATAAGTTGGGAAAGTAGGCTTGGGAGATTTTCATTCAAAATTAATATAATGGACAGTTATGTAAATGTATTCTAAATATTATTTAAAAATTATTCATAAATAAAAAATAATAGAAATAATATCGTCAAAATCAAGTAAATCTATTTTAATTTAATTTTATTAATTTATAATAACTTTAGATCTAAGTGTAAATTTAAAATTTTTTTAAATGTTGATTAAACACTATATTAAATAATTTATCTTAATATTTATATTTAATCCTTAGGGTAAATAAACAGTTGATCAGATGTGACAATGAACTTGACAATATAGCCGCACATTTTATGTTGACTTTATATTGACATCAATGCGCTCACCAACCTCCATCTCACGTGGCAGCTGGAAAGGCCGTTTGTGGGATATCCCATGAGATTTGACCAGAGCATGAAATTGTTGAAGAAGGGTAACATGGTCTTTTTCAGTGCGAGAGAAAAGTAGGATATCATCAATGTAAATGAGGGCTTGGTCTTGGATTGGGCTAAAGATTTTTGTGAGGGCTTTTTGGAATAGGGAAGGAGCAGTTTTGAGACCAAAAGGCATAACGGTCCATTGGTAATGATGTCCAGGTAGAGAGAAAGCAGTTTTGGGCCGATCATTTGGATGTATGCCAAGTTGCCAAAATCCAGCTTTGAGATCAAACTTTGAAAGTACTGTAGCTTGGGCTAGTCTCGCAAAGAAGTGTTGTTTATTAGGGATTGGGAATTTGTCATCTTGTAGGAAACTGTTGAGAGGCTTATAATTGATTACAAGCCTGAGCTTCCCTCGGATTTGTTCCGCTCGTTTGTTGACATAGAAGGCTGCACAAGCCCAAGGGGATTGTGTGGGTTCAATGAGGCCTTCTTGTTTTAGTTGAGCTAACTCTTGTTCTGCTTGTTGGGCCAAGTCGGGATTAAGTCCATGATGACTTGCTTTGGTGGGGTTGATGTCTTCATTCTTCTTAAAAGGGAGAGTAATAAAATACTCAGGATTTTTCCACAGAGGATGAGTACATTTGGTGAGGAAATCCGAATGAGAAGTAGCACATGATTCTATGGTAATCTGCTGTTTGAGTGCATCAAAAGGGGAGATGGTGAAGTAATTGGGAATTTTACTCCATGGAAGAAATTGTTGGGTATGCTGTAGTCCATCAGAACGTAGATAAACTCGTTTATCAAGAAACTTCTGGATGAGATCAAAACCAATAATTGCATCTTTGCCAGGGAGGTCAGAGGCAAGGAATTTGTGGTTAATATTGATAGAGGGGAATGGTTGTATAGTCACAGTTTTGCTGATTGCTTCAGTAGCAAAGACTTCATTGTTGGCAGCACGAAAATATTGTTTGTGGGGTTTCCAATAGGTAGGAGGGATCACATCTGGTTTAAGGATGGAAGAAACAGCACCAGTATCAATGAGTGCAATGATCTTTATAGGACGATCATACTTGTGGAGCAACAATTTGATTTCTGCAAGAGGTTGCTGATGTTTTGGCTGATGAGTATGAAGCATGACACCATAGGAAGGAGGAACTGGATCTTCTTCAGAAGAAGTGTCAGGAGAATCATCAGTTTGGGAATCATAGAGAAATTTTCAATATATATCTCTCTCTCTCTATGACTAAGCTCTCAGCTTAATCTCTCTTAAGTCTTGGGTAAAAGTCGTTAATCTCTTTGAGTCAAAATTACCAGTAAAACCTCTTATACCACATCCATACGAAAGTATGCTCTGTACTTGCCTTGTATACAAGGATCCTGTACACCAGAACTCGTACGGGTTGGTCCCCTGTTAGAACAGAGTAGTCCAAACACTTAGGTTCTATGAAAGGTTGGGTTGACTATGTGTTGAGCGACCTTAGACCCGTAAAAGGACCCTCCATCAAAGCCTGTAGATGTTAGGCTCAAACCGGGTCATACCTTGGGTACGAGTTGTCTGTTTCACTTTCATAATCCCTGACATACCTTAGGAGCTATGTAGACCCAGACGACGATTCTTTCGCCGCAAGAAATCTTTCAAGAAAAATGATCGTTGTTTCATTTGCAAGAAGAAAGGACACTTCTCTAAAGAATGTCCTCATGCCAAAAAGAAGAAGATGATTCAACAAATCTCTCAGATTGCAGATCTCACCACACATGATGTGGAATCCCTTTATTCCGAAACAGAATCAGAACATTCAGAATTGGATTTCATTCTTTTGTACTCGGTAAGCAATCTGATAGTGGATAGTGGCCATCAAGGTTTGACCTTGTGGGACAGCACCAGTTACTTGTATTTGGAATTTCAAAGCTTGACAGACCAATGGGTCCTGTAAAGACATACAGAAGTTAGGAAAAAGGGTTACCATAACAGTGCCAGCATTGAGAGTAGTTTGGACAGTTCCCAAATTTGCATGTTCAAAGTTTGGGAATCTGGTATCCAGGAGAGTGATTCTGGAAGTTGTTGGAAGACGTCTGTCAAGCTTTGAAATTCCAAATACAAGTAACTGGTGCTGTCCCACAAGGTCAAACCTTGATGGCCACTATCCACTATCAGATTGCTTACCGAGTACAAAATCATTCTCTGGACATTGCAACTCCTGATCAAACCCATGATGAAAAGTCGTTGGGTATCTATTTTTGGGGGTCGGGTAGAACGCGAGAAAAGTCTGCGTCGATTTGTAGGAGAGAAGGGATTGGCCTGTTCTGTGCAAGAAACACATCGACACTGAGGGTTGTCGGGATTATGTGGTTGAAGTAAATAGATAGTTTCACCCTGAGGGGTAAAACCATATATTTCTTCTTGTGGAATATCATCAACAGAGACACATGAGAACTGTGTTGGAAAACACTGGGGTTGTTTAGCTGATGAAGAAGGGCCATCATATGAGATGGAAAGGCGTCCACTAGTAGATCTGGTAAACTGGGGATCAGTATACTGAAGTGGAGGAACATCAGAAGTCTGGAGTTGTTCATAAGCAGTATACCATTTCTTTGGGATCAAAGCTTCCAATTGATCTTTGGGCATTTGTTTTGGAATAAGAGTACAGTAGGGCTTTCTGTCTGTATATGATGACCCTTCTGGCAAATTTGACTATGAATCACTCTCCTGGATACCAGATTCCCAAACTTGTACCTGGTTATGATCTTCTTGGTGACCCTTCTGGCAAATTTGACTATGTTGTGTATTATGGTCGTGGTGATCCCCTTGCTGATACTACTGATTATGTTCCTCCTACTGGATGGACAGATTCTTGTTCCTCCTCTGATGATGACTCAGAACAACCTCCTCCTCCTTGCTGTCCTCCTCTTCACCGGTCACATTTGAAGACTTACAAACAGAAACAACAATGGCTCCCCAAGCCCAGCAAACAGTCTCCAGTTTTTCCTGCTCAACCTTGCATGATGTTTCAACCTACTGATTTTCCTCCTCTGGAACCAATTTCTGATCCAGTCCAACGCACAACTCAAGCATGGAAAATTAAAGATCCTCAGACAGTCAAGCCCGATGGCACTCCTGAACGTGTAAGCCCAGCAGAAACTGTTCTTAATTGGCAATCTCAGAATGCTTTGGCCCAAAATCAAGTTCTGCATGATATCCATCATACGGCCCAACGAATTGAGAAAAAATTGGACTCCCAAGCCCATATGGTCATGAAGCCCATAGATGCTCTTCGACTTAAAATCCAACAGGTTCATACCGACATTATGACCTGTATTGACCAACAAATCCCTTTCCATTACCAACAACAAGAAATGAATTCCCTTAAAGCCCAATTAGCCCACCTTGAAACAATGGTCCAGCAAGGTCCTCGAATTGCTATTCCTCCTGCTTTCCCATTCGCTTTTCATGATACCTCTCCTCCTAGCCTTTTACCTAAAGAACCCCAACAAATCTATACCAACCGATACCTCCAAGGTTTTGAAAATTACAAAAGTCTTTTTGGAGATTCCTCTGTTCTCCACCAACGACCTAAACCTAATTTTTGGGAATGACAATATCACAAGGCTCATATGTTCCTCAACCTCACATCGGTATTCACCTTCAAGATTTTCCTGATGAATATCTTTCCAAAAAACAAGTCCAACAATTCCTCGGTATTGTCAACTATGTCTCTGAGTTTATCCACAATCTCAGTCATTACACCAAACCCCTTTATCAGATGCTCAGGAAAAATCCTCCTGCCTGGACAGATGTACACACCCAGTCCATTCAAAATCTCAAGGCTCTCGTCCCAAAATTACCTCCTTTAAAACTTCCCTCAGAAGGAATCAGAATTTTACAGACAGATGCTAGCAATGACCACTGGTCTGCCATTCTTCTCGAAGACTTCAATGGACGACGACACGTGTGCGGATATAAAAGCGGACACTTCAAGCCTTCTGAACAACATTATCATTCCACATTCAAAGAAATCCTTGCTGTCAAAAGAGGCATTGAACGCTTTGCTTTTCATCTCAGTGGACAACATGAGAACATTTGATTTTGAGATCAGGACGATCACACACGCGTCCTAAAGACTTTCCAAGTTTGTCCACATTAACTAGGAATTTGGACTTTACCCCTCAGGGTGAAACTATCTATTTACTTCAACCACATAATCCCGACAACCCTCAGTGTCGATGTGTTTCTTGCACAGAACAGGCCAATCCACATCCATACGAAAGTATGCTCTGTACTTGCTTTCCTTCTCCCACTACTTCTACTTTAACCCGACATTTTTCATACAAGATGGACAGTCTTTATGAAATCAAGTATCTCGATAATGAATCTCGTCTTCCTACTACCAATCTTACCTTTTTAAACCCTTATCATAATTACTTAAAACCTCTCACTTCTCTTCGCCGCACCTTAAACACCATCATTCATCCCTCTGCTGTCAAAATAAAGGAATACGTTCAAAGTACTTCCTTTAGCAGCTATCAACTCCCTGCTACAACTGCTGAACAATACATTACTCTTGAGTATCCTGCTCACTTTACTCAAGAATGGATCTCCAAAGGATACACCCATCTCCATTTTGGTGCTATTCGGTTTGCTTTAACTTTTCATGGCAGAAAAGGTCTTCCAACAACTTCCAGAATCATTCTCCTGGATACCAGATTCCCAAACTTTGAACATGCAAATTTGGGAACTGTCCAAACTACTCTCAATGCTGGCACTGTTATGGTAACCCTTTTTCCTAACTTCTGTATGTCTTTACAGGACCCATTGGTCTGTCAAGCTTTGAAATTCCAAATACAAGTAACTGGTGCTGTCCCACAAGGTCAAACCTTGATGGCCACTATCCACTATCAGATTGCTTACCGAGTACAAAATCATTCTCTGGACATTGCAACTCCTGATCAAACCCATGATGCTATTTTTCTCACTGTGGATACAGACAGAAAGCCCTACTGTACTCTTATTCCAAAACAAATGCCCAAAGATCAATTGGAAGCTTTGATCCCAAAGAAATGGTATACTGCTTATGAACAACTCCAGACTTCTGATGTTCCTCCACTTCAGTATACTGATCCCCAGTTTACCAGATCTACTAGTGGACGCCTTTCCATCTCATATGATGGCCCTTCTTCATCAGCTAAACAACCCCAGTGTTTTCCAACACAGTTCTCATGTGTCTCTGTTGATGATATTCCACAAGAAGAAATATATGGTTTTACCCCTCAGGGTGAAACTATCTATTTACTTCAACCACATAATCCCGACAACCCTCAGTGTCGATGTGTTTCTTGCACAGAACAGGCCAATCCCTTCTCTCCTACAAATCGACGCAGACTTTTCTCGCGTTCTACCCGACCCCCAAAAATAGATACCCAACGACTTTTTTGGCAACGCTACAAAGCTGGTGTACCTGGTTATGATCTTCTTGGTGACCCTTCTGGCAAATTTGACTATGTTGTGTATTATGGTCGTGGTGATCCCCTTGCTGATACTACTGATTATGTTCCTCCTACTGGATGGACAGATTCTTGTTCCTCCTCTGATGATGACTCAGAACAACCTCCTCCTCCTTGCTGTCCTCCTCTTCACCGGTCACATTTGAAGACTTACAAACAGAAACAACAATGGCTCCCCAAGCCCAGCAAACAGTCTCCAGTTTTTCCTGCTCAACCTTGCATGATGTTTCAACCTACTGATTTTCCTCCTCTGGAACCAATTTCTGATCCAGTCCAACGCACAACTCAAGCATGGAAAATTAAAGATCCTCAGATAGTCAAGCCCGATGGCACTCCTGAACGTGTAAGCCCAGCAGAAACTGTTCTTAATTGGCAATCTCAGAATGCTTTGGCCCAAAATCAAGTTCTGCATGATATCCATCATACGGCCCAACGAATTGAGAAAAAATTGGACTCCCAAGCCCATATGGTCATGAAGCCCATAGATGCTCTTCGACTTAAAATCCAACAGGTTCATACCGACATTATGACCTGTATTGACCAACAAATCCCTTTCCATTACCAACAACAAGAAATGAATTCCCTTAAAGCCCAATTAGCCCACCTTGAAACAATGGTCCAGCAAGGTCCTCGAATTGCTATTCCTCCTGCTTTCCCATTCGCTTTTCATGATACCTCTCCTCCTAGCCTTTTACCTAAAGAACCCCAACAAATCTATACCAACCGATACCTCCAAGGTTTTGAAAATTACAAAAGTCTTTTTGGAGATTCCTCTGTTCTCCACCAACGACCTAAACCTACACCCCCTTTCGACCTACTTCATATGCCCCTCCACCTGCTCCTACACCTCCACCATCCCGAGGCAAAGCTATTGTCATCTCTGAACCTATTGATACTAGTCATACTGATCCTCTACCATCCCAACAGGCCATTTTTCCTAATCCCATCAGTGACTACCTCATGGCCCATACAGTCAGTCCTAGTCCAGATACTACTAGTACTGTATCTTCAGTCCCTACTTCAGATACTTCTTCAGTTGTTTCAGAGACTCATCCTGTTTTGACTTATGAATATGGTCAAACTTCACAACCTCCAGATGAAGCTGAATCCACCATGGAAGAACCTCTTCCAGCACAACCTTCTCGTACATCCCAATATGTACCCAACACAACGTCAAAGTTTCAAACTTTTACTTTTGATGATATTCCTGTTTCTCAGTATAGAAACCGGATCCATGAAATGACTGGCTGGCTTAACACTGAAATGCTGAAACCTGGTGCCAATCTTGTACAGGTTTTAACATCTTTTGTATCCCACTTCACTGGTGATTTAAAAGAATGGTGGATTGCTCTTGCCCAGTATCGACAGACTCAACTATTGCAAATTCCCGATATTGATCAATTCATGTACAATATCTATGTGGAATTTCTTGGCAGTCCGGCCCATATTTCTGATCAGGCCCGTGAAGAATTTTTCAAGCTCAAATGCTGTTCCTTCAACCCAAAAGATTTAGAGAAGCATTTTAAAAAAGCCCGTGCTCGCTTCTACCTTCTGAAAGGTGTTGATGACCCAAATTTAAAACAAGCTTATCTTAACCAATTGCCTGAACCTCTTGGTAACGAAACTCTGAAATTCCTGGAATTCCAAGGCCGCACTCTAGCCCAAACTACCCTTGGTGATCTCTATCAATTGGTCCTCAGTCAATTACAAATGCTCTGCAACAAGTCCAAATTCCTAGTTAATGTGGACAAACTTGGAAAGTCTTTAGGACGCGTGTGTGATCGTCCTGATCTCAAAATCAAATGTTCTCATGTTGAAAAAACCTGTGATTGTCGTACCACTAAAAAACGACATCATAGAAGGTACAATCCCAAATATCAAAGGAAGCCTTAGTTCTTCAAGTCCCGTAGACCCAGACGACGATTCTTTCGCCGCAAGAAATCTTTCAAGAAAAATGATCGTTGTTTCATTTGCAAGAAGAAAGGACACTTCTCTAAAGAATGTCCTCATGCCAAAAAGAAGAAGATGATTCAACAAATCTCTCAGATTGCAGATCTCACCACACATGATGTGGAATCCCTTTATTCCGAAACAGAATCAGAACATTCAGA
This sequence comes from Mangifera indica, assembly GCF_011075055.1. Lineage (NCBI taxonomy): Eukaryota > Viridiplantae > Streptophyta > Magnoliopsida > Sapindales > Anacardiaceae > Mangifera > Mangifera indica. The sequence goes on along the minus strand of NC_058143.1, from coordinate 13,999,459 downwards.
ATTGGATTTCATTCTCTATGATTCCCAAACTGATGATTCTCCTGACACTTCTTCTGAAGAAGATCCAGTTCCTCCTTCCTATGGTGTCATGCTTCATACTCATCAGCCAAAACATCAGCAACCTCTTGCAGAAATCAAATTGTTGCTCCACAAGTATGATCGTCCTATAAAGATCATTGCACTCATTGATACTGGTGCTGTTTCTTCCATCCTTAAACCGGATGTGATCCCTCCTACCTATTGGAAACCCCACAAACAATATTTTCGTGCTGCCAACAATGAAGTCTTTGCTACTGAAGCAATCAGCAAAACTGTGACTATACAACCATTCCCCTCTATCAATATTAACCACAAATTCCTTGCCTCTGACCTCCCTGGCAAAGATGCAATTATTGGTTTTGATCTCATCCAGAAGTTTCTTGATAAACGAGTTTATCTACGTTCTGATGGACTACAGCATACCCAACAATTTCTTCCATGGAGTAAAATTCCCAATTACTTCACCATCTCCCCTTTTGATGCACTCAAACAGCAGATTACCATAGAATCATGTGCTACTTCTCATTCGGATTTCCTCACCAAATGTACTCATCCTCTGTGGAAAAATCCTGAGTATTTTATTACTCTCCCTTTTAAGAAGAATGAAGACATCAACCCCACCAAAGCAAGTCATCATGGACTTAATCCCGACTTGGCCCAACAAGCAGAACAAGAGTTAGCTCAACTAAAACAAGAAGGCCTCATTGAACCCACACAATCCCCTTGGGCTTGTGCAGCCTTCTATGTCAACAAACGAGCGGAACAAATCCGAGGGAAGCTCAGGCTTGTAATCAATTATAAGCCTCTCAACAGTTTCCTACAAGATGACAAATTCCCAATCCCTAATAAACAACACTTCTTTGCGAGACTAGCCCAAGCTACAGTACTTTCAAAGTTTGATCTCAAAGCTGGATTTTGGCAACTTGGCATACATCCAAATGATCGGCCCAAAACTGCTTTCTCTCTACCTGGACATCATTACCAATGGACCGTTATGCCTTTTGGTCTCAAAACTGCTCCTTCCCTATTCCAAAAAGCCCTCACAAAAATCTTTAGCCCAATCCAAGACCAAGCCCTCATTTACATTGATGATATCCTACTTTTCTCTCGCACTGAAAAAGACCATGTTACCCTTCTTCAACAATTTCATGCTCTGGTCAAATCTCATGGGATAATGCTCTCAGAAAAGAAGATGATTTTAGCTCAAGATTCAATTGAATTTTTGGGAATGACAATATCACAAGGCTCATATGTTCCTCAACCTCACATCGGTATTCACCTTCAAGATTTTCCTGATGAATATCTTTCCAAAAAACAAGTCCAACAATTCCTCGGTATTGTCAACTATGTCTCTGAGTTTATCCACAATCTCAGTCATTACACCAAACCCCTTTATCAGATGCTCAGGAAAAATCCTCCTGCCTGGACAGATGTACACACCCAGTCCATTCAAAATCTCAAGGCTCTCGTCCCAAAATTACCTCCTTTAAAACTTCCCTCAGAAGGAATCAGAATTTTACAGACAGATGCTAGCAATGACCACTGGTCTGCCATTCTTCTCGAAGACTTCAATGGACGACGACACGTGTGCGGATATAAAAGCGGACACTTCAAGCCTTCTGAACAACATTATCATTCCACATTCAAAGAAATCCTTGCTGTCAAAAGAGGCATTGAACGCTTTGCTTTTCATCTCAGTGGACATCATTTCCAAGTGGAAACAGATATGACTTCTTTCCCATCAATGTTGGTCCCAAAGTCTAAACGACTTCCACATCCACAACTTATGCGCTGGAATGAATGGTTCTCAAACTATTCTTTTACTGTCAAACATGTCAAAGGAAAAGACCACATTGTCCCTGATTATTTTTCCCGCCTACATGATAAAAAGCCTTCCAAACCACTCCTCCTATACACTTCTCCTTTTCACATTTACACAATGACTTCTACCTCTTCACCACACCCTCTACCTCCTGGCATTTCGGATCTACCCCCAGAATTTCCTTCTCTTTACTCTACTTTACCCATTGATGAAACTGAAACCCTCAAGACATTGATGTTCTCTTACCAAACCAAAGCCATTCAAGAAACTGGTCCCTATACTCTTGGCTCAATCGGCATTCACCCCGACTTTCCTTACATCACTCTTTTTTCCATCAAAAACCCTGCTCGAGATTTTACATGGAACTCCCTCTGGTTTTTATGGTATTTACTTGCCAAACACACCATTGCTATCGAATTCCCTGTTAGCCTTATGCTTACCTGGCTTCATCACCTAGAACATGGCCCCTACAATCCAGAATTCCTCCCCTTTCACATTTTTCTCCTCTGGTTTTACCATCTCCCTTGGTGGACATGTACCTTTTTCCAATATCAATTAGACCATCAAAGTTTTGGACGCTCTGCTGAAGCCCAATACTCCATCCTGTTCTTCACACACAAAGCCCAAATCCTAAAATACCACCACAAGGTCTTATTTGAAACCCATACCCGCAAATATGCCCATCTTCCGTATAGCCTCCTCAAATATCGTACCAAATACACCCAAGAATACCGTAACTTCGAACGCTCTATCACTGAAGCCAACTCAATCATTCCACACCAAGTCTGGCCCGCGCCTGCTGATGATGCACCTTGGGAAGAATATCCAACCCCTTACATGGCCCAGCTTGAACATGACCGTGATATTTTTTATTCAAAACTCAATGAAAAGCACAAACCAACAAATCCGACAAAGTCTACCTCCAGTTGTCAAGACATGGACATCTCACCTCAATTATCTCCAGAACTGTCGCTGTCCACGTGGCACCCTCCTCAGCCCAACATTACAATTGAAGGAGAATTTCCTCCTGTCCCAGTACCTCCTGATGCTGATCCAGCCACGTATCCTACCTATGATAAAGATCCGACGGTCTACCGATATTTGCAAGAAGATTCCTATCCTGCCTTCTGTCACCAAAGCACATGTACCCATAACCATAACCACTTTGTATTACGTGCCTATCCACCCGAAGATAATGTTCCTGACTCCCACTCAGAAGATTCCCCAGGTGGCAACCTTCCAGTTCTCCACGACTTCTTCTCCCAACCACCAGAGTCACTCGATGACATAGACTTCGATGCAATTGATGCCTTGGTGGCCCAACATCACCAACAATCAACATCAAAGACATCTCCATCCACAACAAAAGGCTCATGCTCTTCCACGTCACCACACTTGGCCCTCTAACTATTTTGGCACTATCTGCCAACGATATTGTATAATTATTGTTGCTTTCCATATGTATTTTAATTATTACGTGTGATGTAAGCCCTTACGCATGTAAAAGATGCCCTACAGCTGGCATCTCTTTTGTACAAAGTTTTCCTATAAATAACAACCCCTTCTCTTCGAAGGAGGCAAGCAATTTTCAATATATATCTCTCTCTCTCTATGACTAAGCTCTCAGCTTAATCTCTCTTAAGTCTTGGGTAAAAGTCGTTAATCTCTTTGAGTCAAAATTACCAGTAAAACCTCTTATACCACATCCATACGAAAGTATGCTCTGTACTTGCCTTGTATACAAGGATCCTGTACACCAGAACTCGTACGGGTTGGTCCCCTGTTAGAACAGAGTAGTCCAAACACTTAGGTTCTATGAAAGGTTGGGTTGACTATGTGTTGAGCGACCTTAGACCCGTAAAAGGACCCTCCATCAAAGCCTGTAGATGTTAGGTTCAAACCGGGTCATACCTTGGGTACGAGTTGTCTGTTTCACTTTCATAATCCCTGACATACCTTAGGAGCTATAAGTCTTGATTGCTCTATGAAAGAAAAGAGTCACATTAGACCTCTTGACTGACCAACCAGGGTTGGGTTAACCCCCCCCACACATGCTTTTTAATAAAAATACTTATTTTATATTTTTAAATAAAAATGTTTTAATTTTTTTTAAAATACTAAAATTACCTTTTATCACATTTATATAAACTTTTTTATTTTCATTCTTTTTATATATATTTCTTATTTATTTAAACATTCATTCTCACTCTCATTTTTACTTAATATCAATTACTACGGGTTTTTTCAAAAGAAAGAAGTTTATATTTTTGAATTCGAATCGAAAAAATCAATTCATAAAAAAAAATATTTATATGAATCTTAACTCAAAATTTAATTTTATTTATTAAATCTAGTTTGTATGTCATGTAAAGAGGGTATTTGGATATTTGATAATAATTTAGGGGTTAAATAAAATATTAAAAAATATGGAGGATATTTTGATATTATACAATATATAAAAAATTTAAATAACGTATTAAGAATAAATAGATATATTGAAATACCCTATAATGTCAACAATAAAAAAATCACTCAAAAATATAAAAAAACAGATTTGAATTTTGAAAACTACATGTTTTTAGGAACGAGAAAACAAAAAAATTGATCTGAAATTTTGTAATTACATTGTAAAATGTGTCTAGAAAAACACAAAATTAAATAGAAAAATGTCAAATTTGAAAACTAAATATCAAACAAGTCTAGGCCAATCACAAACAAGCTCAAAATCATAAAAACCGAAAATTCTAAATTTGGTAAAACAAAAAAACTGTACAATACACACTGAAACAGTTTTGTCTGGGCCTCCAAATTGGGCGCAACCAGCAAAGTGGTTATTGTTATAGAGCTCAAAATAAGCTTCACGTTGATATATTACAAGCCCCGTAACTCCTCTCGGATCAAAGTTATTGTCGTTCAAATTCTGTCTCCTATAGACCCTAGAGTTTAAAAAAAGTCAATTTTTACCCAACCCACAGTTTTCACAGTTTAGCATAAAATTTCTCACGAACCCCGCGTGGATCCCCCCTCTTTTCCCTCCCCCTAAAATTTTGAAAAAGCTAAATTTCCCCCCACCTCACGGGTGCCCGTGAGAGATTACTGTAGCCCAATAGATCTAATCCATTTTCTGGCAAAAAATCATTATTTCAGCCTTTAATTTAAATACAAATCAAATCTACACATCCAATAACACAAAACCCCTTAAGAAATTCAAGCAAAACAACCAAGAATCAAAATATTTTATGTATTATTGAAAATCAGAACCCTAAACATTTAAATCTCAAAATCTCTTTCAAATCTCAATACTTCTAATAATATATTGATTCAAACAAGAAGTGAGATGATGTACTATCCTTATTTATCATTTTCAGTTGTCAAAAAACATGAAAAATCGATGGAAAAAACCAAAAGTTGTTGCACTTATAGGAGATCCATGGGAAATCCGAATTTTTCTTTGAATTTGAACAGTAAATCCGTGGGAAATATGAGGTTCATATATAAAGACAGTTTAGTTATTTCCCAAATTGATGACATTTTTGCTTAACCTTAGAGTTTTGAACAATTTCACTTAACACCATTTAATTTTAGACATTTATTATAATTTTCCTTTTCAATATAATTAAATAATTTGATATAGTACAATCTAATTATAGGATTAGAATTAAGTTTTTTAGTATGAAATTTGTTTTGGATTTAATTTGATATAATTTAAAATTGAATTAGATAGTGTTATGATTTATACAAAAGAAATTTGATATTTTGATAAATAGTATATAATTTTATCTTTATATAATTATAATTACTTACATTATTATTTATTTTTATTTAAATATTTTTTTTTACCATTAAATAGTAAGAATTTGATTTAGTTATTTCGATTATAGATGTGTTTTTTAAAAGTTTTACTCATATTATAATTATATGTTATATTTTTATAGTAGGAAGTTAAAATCTTTACAGATTATATATAATTGTATTTTTGTTTAATTATAATTACTTATATTATTTTTTTATTTAAATATTTTATTTTATTATTAAGTAGTAAAAATTTGATTTGGTTACTCAGATTATTAACATATTTTAAAAGTTTTAGTATATAAATTTTTAGAGCATTTATCAATAGGGTAAAATAGTATATTGTATGTTTAATTAATAATAAGTTGAAGTAATTCAATAAAGAAATTAAAACAATAAAAATATTTTAGAAAATAAAAATTATAGATAATTTTGGCTTAAATTCGGATGAATCGGATTAACTTGAATATTATAAAGTTAGATTAGAGTTAAAAAATTTTAATACAATTTTAATTTAAATTAAGTTAGAATTAAAAATTTTTAATATAAAATTTGAATTAATATGGTGCAAATATAATCCGAAAGACATGAATTAACAGGCCTAAAAGTCAGATTATTTTAAAGAAAGAATCCGACTCAGGCCCTGGCCGATAAAAATGTAAGAAGTTATCAGTGGGGTATGGAACAGATATTTGTTTGGGCAGTTATAAATAAGTGATTGATTTTGGTCAGAAGACTGATTAACGACAAAGCAGTAGAAGATTAAGTAATCCTATGGTGTTTATGCTATTTTGACCGCTCCACTGGTACTACTTCACTTGTTTCAGGGTGCATTTCTTTCTTTCTAAAAAGCGCAATATGGTGAGACACAGCTTGGAGGAAGGACTATTACCAGCTTCTTCAATTCTTGAACCAAGTGGCGGCACTGGCGATGACAGTGAAATAACTGATTATCAAATTGATTCTTCTGCAAGTCTGATGGTTTTGTTCAGCACCTTCATTGCCATATGCGGTTTCCTGGTTTTTGGCTGCTGTGTAAGTAGTGGCATTTTTTCTCAATTGCCTTGATGTAAATTTAGGTTTGAATGACTGTTGTTTTAACTTATGCTTGCTTTGCAGAGTGGATACTCGTCGCCTGTTGAGTCTGAAATCATGGAGGACCTTGGTCTCTCAGTCGCACAAGTGCGTATTTATTATGCTTTTATATTAACCCTTATGCTACCTGCAATCCAAGTTGTTAAGTGAGTTTTAGAAGCATCAGATGTAAAATTGGGCACACAGTCCATCATTGTTTTGTTTCTAGCTGTGAGGCTGTGAAACCCGTGAGGCATCTTAACGTTGTATAAATTCACAGTCTATTGAGCTAACATTCACATTTTTTTCCTAAGCAATGTGAGAGATCACATGTTTCATGATTATGTTAACGCACTTTAACGGTTTGATGAAGACCACAATTGCCATAGAGATGATGTTGAATTCGTGTTGAATGATATGATGTATTCAAATCTCTGTGTGCAGTACTCCGTTTTTGGCTCTGTAATGACAATTGGAGGACTGTTAGGTTCATTAATCAATGGGAAATTAACCGATCTTGTCGGTAGGAGAAGAGTAAGTTTCTTTCTTTCTGTAAATTATCACCAGCAAGGTCCGTCATAAACTTTGAAACATAAAGCTCATTAACTTTACAATAATTCTCAAGTAATTTTGTGATCTTGTGAAGCAGGGCTTCTGGTTAGCGGATTCTCTCTTCATCGTTGGATGGTTGGCTATCGCATGTGCCGAGGTTTAAATAAAACTTAGAATGAGCAGAAGAATATTGCTTGGTTTATTTTCGAAAGCAACATTGTTTAGCTCTAATTTCTTTATTCTTTACTTTCCTAAGAGAGTTAATATAAGAAAATATCTTCTAGAGTCTTAGCTTGAGTCTACATCCCTTTAATCACTCACGCTCTTCTGTTGATGGGGTTTCAAGGATGCCTGGCTCCTGTATCTTGGTAGGACATCACTGGGAATTGGAATTGGTCTCACGTTTTATGTGGTAATATTGTTAAATGTAACCATTTTTATTGTTCATTTATTTATATCATTGATGCAAGCACAACAGTACTTCCACAGGCACCTGTATATGTTGCAGAAATTACACCTATGACTATTCGAGGAGCATCAACAACAGCTAACCAGGTAAGATTTTAGCATTTTATACTGTAGTAGATTGTGTTGTTGAGTCTGGCCAACCTATTGTTCATATACAAATTCTTTGTTAAGTTTACAGTTAATGCTCACTTGCGGTATATCACTAATGTTCTTTCTTGGAACTGTTGTTTCCTGGCGCACCTTGGCTCTAATCGGTGATTTCTTCTATCCATTTTAAGTTTTCATTGATTTATTTACTTAAAAGCAAATTATAAGCAATAGATTCTTTACAATTTCAGCTCTTGTTCCATGCTTGGTGCAAGTCTTTGGTGTATTCTTCATTCCTGAATCCCCCAGATGGCTGGTGAGTTATGATACAAATACTTAAAATTTTCCGATATATTAGAATAATAATTTACTGAAGCATGTATCATATGATCATATATCAAGTACTGCTGCCTGCAGGCAATGGTTGGCCGAGAGAAAGAATTAGATGCAAGTCTACAAAAACTTAGGGGAAGGAATGCTGATATTTCTCAGGAAGCAGCCTACATCAAAGTGAACTTCCACTCCTATATCTTGAATTCCAAAAGATGGGAATTTTCTTCATTAATATTCTCGCCATTTTCCATGAGTTGAGTTTCTGTTTTTGAACAGAATTACACAGAGGCCTTCCAACAACAATCAGAGGATCGAATCTTCAACCTGTTTCAACGTAGATATGCACATTCGCTCTTAGTGAGTTTGTGAAATAAAAAATAAAAGGAAACAACATCTTTGAGTTAAGTTTGGAGTGCTCAAATTGTTATACTACTTCTTTGGTTTAGGTTGGCATTGGGCTTATGGCACTGCAGCAATTAGGAGGGAGTAGTGGCATTACATTTTATGCCAGTTCCATATTTGAAGATGCTAGTGAGTAGAAGAGCCTTTAGCTATGCTTTATATTTCATAAAATAATAATGCATTAACGATTATATAATTTTTTTTCCAGACTTTTCAAGTAAACTTGGGACTATATCCATGGCTATCATTCAGGTATTTGAAAATATTAAACTGCAAGTCTGCAAGTAACTAAGAGAGTTTTCCTTCGGCATTTTCAATCACCAATAGAAAATCTTGTGCAGATTCCTGGTGTTGTTGTATCTGTTGTTCTGACAGATAAATCCGGAAGAAGACCACTTCTCATGGTAAGAATGATAAGGAAATTCAGTTTGAATTGCGAAGGTAGTTGATCAATAAATCTTTGGTTAAGTTTCTTATATCATCCAGGTTTCAAGCGCCGGAACATGCTTGAGTTTCTTGCTTCTCGGCTTGATGAAGACCACAGTTGCCATAGAAATTATGTTGAATGATATGATATATTCAGTTCTCTGTGTGCAGTACTCTGTTTTTGCCTCGTTAATGACAATTGGAGAACTGATAGGGTCATTAATATGTGGGAAGTTAACCGATCTTGT